>NW_017728998.1:21843274-21843539 GCF_001723915.1 Gavialis gangeticus | reverse complement strand
CCAGGGTTTGAAACATTAGTTTAATGTTGCAAGGAATGTTTAAATTAAAGATTAGTTGCAGATCTTCATTAGGATCTTTAGGCTTCGCTCCTGCTGCTTTTTTTGTCTAAGACACTGTGAAACTAAAACTAAGAATAAACAAGAACTACAGTTGTCCATCAGAGGACAAAACTTGAGACCGCACACATTAAGCCCAAAACTTCCACAGAAATCTTCTCCTTGGTATTGCATTATGCCAGCAAGCTACTGCTGTTTGTCTGGGGGG
>NW_017728998.1:21834225-21843027 GCF_001723915.1 Gavialis gangeticus | reverse complement strand
GTTTTTTGGTATTGCCGCCGGATTGTTTGGTTGGGGGGGGGGGGGGGGGGGGGGGTTCTTCCTTTTTTGTACCTGCAGCTCTCTGGAAAGCATCAACAGCATTTTCAAGTCCAGACTGGGTCTGTCGATTACACCTTGTACCAATCTGTGTGTAGAGGGCTCCAATGTTAAATAAAATGCTGGCTTTTTCTAGCAACAGGTTTTGCTGACAGACTGGGACTCCAGTGAAAGAATCGTACCTTTGGTGGGGGAGAAAAAACAAAATGAGATTAAATGTGCCAGAAGGACCACAAAGCACAGGAAGACAATGTTTTCATTCTGCTTTCTGAGAGTTGCAAGCTCTGTATGTTTATCATGCTTCATTTAAAGCTGAAGGCCAGGATATTCACTTGTATGTACTGCAAGTGCATTTGAGTCCTATGAGCTAGCTAGCTTATGGAACTTTCTTAAAACGCACTTTGTCCCTTTTTGCAATGCTTGACTGGAACTTCAACAGCTTTTCCTTGACTGAAGGGTGGGTACCTCAGTTCCTCATCACAAGCAAAAGATTTAAATCCAGTGAGTCAAATTCTGCTTCTATATGGTGAGGAAATACACCACCCCAGGAGCACCCTCAACAATTTACAATAGTCTCCTGGCTCAGCTGCCCTTCCTAGTAAGTACAGAAGATGAAGCAGCAGCTCCCTTGCCTGGTGCTGCATGGACTATCAGCCAGGACCCAAAGTCCAAGTAGCACATGCAGAAGATTTAATTTACCCTCACTCCCTTGTGCAAGCAGATAGCCAATGTTACCATCTTTATTACTGACCTTACTCTCAGTATAAAATGGGCCTTATTTCCTTCACCTTTACTGCATGTACTAAATGCATATCAATATAAATATTACATTCACGGTACAAAAAATGGTTTCAAATTAGATAGAATTAGTTTAACAATATTCTACTTGTGGGGGTGGAAAAATTGGAAGTACAACTTACCATGTAAATAAGATCCCCATGTGTCTGGTAGGTGGAAAAAACCTGTTTTCTACGAAGCCAAGTTGATTGAAATAGCTAATCAACATCTCAATGCCAGCTTCATCTCTGCTGGGAGTACGGCAGGCCTTAAAGAACAAAGGCAGTGTCACAAAACGAATTCTGTTTCATTTCAGAATAAATGTTTACAGTAAGGGCAAAGTTCTGCACTAGCTGAAAGCATCTGGACTTCTGCATAATATGAAAATGTCCAGAATATGGGAATTAGAAATTCAGGACAAAAGCTCAGCCCTGATGTATGGACACAGCTCTGAACAGCTACGTTGTGCAGTGCACAGAAAGCAGCATCCGGCCCCAAAAGCACAGGCTAGTATATGGTAGGCAGTTCTATCACACTCTGAAAAAGACTTGGTTTCCTATGTTGGACACTAGGTATTTTCTGAACTACTGAAGAAAATCTAACAAATGGCTAATAATTAGAAATATTTAGTTTTCTGCTGCAGCTCTCTCCTAATTTTGTTACTGCTTTCACACCTCACTTGAAAATTCTTTAATCTCTCTTCCCCTCCCCCATTACAATTTAAATATTTTACAGATAAAGTTTTGAATTTGCAGGTTGGGTCTAATTGGTGGGTTCAGTCACGTTGTAATGACTCTTTCATGCCTTTCTTTGCCCTTTTTTAAAATCAATTAAGATTGTAAAGTTGTTAGGGTGTGGAGGCAGTCATCTGATATGCCCTATTATTGCCGCCTTATGTGTGGAGGAAAAGTAAATAAGAATAAGCTAACCTTTGACCAACACAGTTACCTGCCAGGGTGGATAACAGAAACATAATCTGATGCAACTGTTTAATTAAAACCTGCAAGATTAGAACTGTCTAAAGAGATTACCATGCAATACTCAAACCCACTTGTCTCAAATCCGTAAGATCTGCAATTTCATCTTCGTATTCTGAGCTGTCTTCACTGTAATGTTCCAGGATGAAATCCTAAAAATATGGGAATAGCTTTAAACATTTAAACCAAAGCAATAGGTTTCTCTGCAATTATGAACGGTGTCCTGAATATTTAAAAACTATTTCCCCTTCACAATGAAGGGAATGTGTTTTTTAGGACACAAAAGTCAAGTGTTTTATACTTATGTGATGGTATAAAAAGTTAAGAGAAGCCAGTTGGAAGCTGTCTGTGCTCTGACATGCTCAGATTAGACCGTTCTAAGCAGAAAGCTGCAGCATCTCATGTACTCCATGTCCCTGCATTTCAAAATGGTGGCAGGAATACTTTAACTAAAGCTCATCAAGTAAGCTTTAATTAAAGGTGCCCCAGCTGCTATTTTGAAATGCAGGGACACTGAATACATGAGATGCGGCTCTCAGGAGTTGCTCTAATTAACCCAACCCCCACCCCAGAGCAGGTAGACAGGTGTCCTTGCTCTGGTATCAGATACAAGGGATGGCAGTCTGGGTAAAGGAACAGTAATTACATCTTCTCCACTTGTTTTACAACCTGTTCTTTTGTAAGCAACATCTAAACACTTAAAACTACAAACAGCAAAGGAGTCAAGTGGTCATAAGATACCCAGCTCAGGTATCTCTACACTGCCCTATGTTCTACAGTGTAGACAGACTCCCTTACATCCACAGAGTAGCCTCAGTAGTCTTAATGCAGCATGTTAACAGAAGGATGTGCGAACTCTTTATTTCTACTAGATTTCCACCATTGTGACTCCATGGATCCACAACATGCAAGTTAAACAGTTTACACCAAGGCACCCAACCTTTTCACCTCACAGGCTTGGTGAGTGGTGCCAAGTCAGTCCATGGACCAGATCCAATCTGTGAGCCTGATCAAGTGCACTTTGCAGGCCCAGACAGGGCCCAATTTAGCTGCATGGGGCCTGGGCCCAATCCAGCTGCACAGGGTTTGGAGATTTGCCGTCAGAGTGGTGGCAGTGTTAATTGCCATTGCTCCCCTGCTGCCAAGTTCCCAGACCCATGTGGAGCCCTGCGAGCCAGGCAACATGGCTCTGTGGACAGGATCCGGCCTGCGTACACAATTTATTTACAGAAGTCTAAATTAGTCTAAGGGTGCTTAACTGAAGTCACTTTTCAAATCATTCTCTGAATTTGAACTGTAAAGTTAAAAAATGATCAAAAGAAAAGGGAAGATTTTTTTTTTCTGATTCAAACAATCATTTCCCAAGAAGGAGAATTTGGGGCTTACACCACAGCTTTCAGTGAAAACCCAAATTCTCCTCAAGTCCCAATCTATGCTCCTGTCTGAGACAAAACTCCCATTGAAGCCAGTGAGCATTTTGCTTGGAAGAATGCAGATTAAGTTACTCTGGGAAGCTGAAACTGAGTTGCTCTTGGCTTAGTAAAGCTGCTGTTGTTTACTTGCTCCATGGAGCAGGGCTGCTGATTGCCAGAGGCAGGGAAATGAAACAAAAACAGCCTGCCTTCCACAGATTTCATCATATAATTCAAACACAGAAACACTAAACACAGCCAACCCCACCAAAATAAATATCTATAAAAGGCGCACACTCCTGTGCCAAAGGGAAGACCTCTATAATCTTTGCTGAAAATTCTTTTGTGCAATCAAAAACCTGAAAGTGTGAGAACACCTTTAAATCCACATTAAAGATGGCATTTTTTTGTCTGAGCAAAATCCTTGCTCTCAGGTGTAATGTTATTTTACTAGTTTAGGGAAAGTACCTACATAATGGGGAGAAAACAAGATCCACTCTGCATATCAGGTCCCTGGACTTAGAAAGCAGTGGTGCAAAACATGCTTAAAACTGCCCTACCTGATTAGATGGGGCTGCCCCAGTCCCAGGAATGCAGAGTTATTATAGCTGCCTCTGCATCTCATTCTGCTTCCCCTGCCCAGCATAGGCTGGCTATGCCCCTCACAAGAGACAATCTAGGCATATATGAGTACTGATACATTTGGGTTTTCTGTCTGGATGCCAAACTATCCCCCAACTGCCCTAAAAAAGCACAAGTGTGTGCAACCAGATTATTTAACTGATCCTCATCCAGATGGTAAGATCTTCTGGAGAAGGACCTGGTTTGGTTTGAACTATGGAGTGCCCAGTGCCCTTCTGAATACCATAAAAAAGAATAAGTCATCATCACTACTAGCCTAGACACAAGAGAACAGAAAAAATTCTGTTTAGAAAGGTGCACATCTAGAGTCATGCTACTGAAGTCACTGGGACTGTTTCCCTTAAGAAGATTTAATATCAAATGCTGGGTATGTCTTAATGTATTATGTTCTTAATTGATCACATTAAAATCAGGTCAGCGCAAATAAAACAAAAATGTGTTTAGAATTTGTACCTAGCACTACACCTCTTCCAACTTAACTACTCTGCAGTTTTCCTACATGTTAAATAACTGATTCTAAATATTCTGTCTTTGTAATTTACCTTAAGGGGGATAGTGAAGTCCACTTCTTTGGTCTCTTTCAAACCGAGTGGTACCAAGGGAATGCTGAAAGCTTCTCTGTGGCAAGAGAAAAAACAAAACAGAAAATGAATCCCTTGTTGTCTGTTGCTCATTTGGCAGTCGTACCTCTCTTTCTCTGCATAGCCACTGGCTGGGCTTCCTCATGAGTATCCATGTAATATGCACCTTTTCCTTTGTACTAGGCAGCATTAAGTATAATTGTTCAGCCTCACACCATGCATTTTCCTTGTTTTTTTAAAAAGCAACATAAACAGCCAAAATGCATGCTCCAATTTCAGGAATGAAAGAAGCATATGATGGGGAAGAAATATATCACGGTGTGTCTCCTGATAAATTAGGACACCACTAATGTGTTTGTGAGTAGGGGGAGCTGTTGGCCCCTGTGTGGGTAGGCAGCAACTAAAGTCTATCTGCAGTGAAAAGGGAGACTCTCTCTCTCCCCACCCAAGCTGTACCCAGCCAGCATGGTCACTGGAGGATAGCCAGAGCCCACTTGTATCAATACTCTTCTGCAAGTGGAAAGGACAGCAGAGACCTCAACAAAATAAGGTCTGCTCTGGAACCCTGCCATACTGAGTCATTCTACCCCAAAGGACCAAGGAGAAGAGAAAGGGTAGATTCAACTTTCCTTTGTTTGCATACACCACATGAGCCAGAAGCAGCTCTACCATTACAGGGAGACATGCCAGGTAAGGCCTATGCTAATTTTTTATGTTTAAGCATTCTAGTTTGCATGCATCAGCCACTGATGGAAATTGGTCTCTAGTGCAGGTGAATGGGGGGGTCTGACCTGTTCTGACACAAGTGGAATCAGATGATATGTTTTAAGAAATAATGTGCAATACTCTAGCTCCTAGAGAATGTTAGGGTCAGGGAAGAATGCAGCCCATAAAACATTACTACGGAAGGTGATAAGGCAGGGAATGGCAACACTAGAAAAAACCGATCCTTGAGAAAAAACAATCATCTGGATCTAGGGATAAGTCTGGCTAATACGATGTGGGTACTAGAAGTCTGCTTGTAGGACATCTCGTATGAATAGAGACAGCAGCAAGCATTTAGCCCCAAATGTGAAATCTGTTTATATATGTCTTTCTCTAAATAAAAAAAAATCCTATTTCAAGGAGAAAAGGCACCAGTTGTACAGTGTGTTGAGTAGATAGATACTAGTCTGAATGGAAAAGTGCCTCCTTTTTGTGTCTGAGGCCCAACTAATCAACAGCTTATTCAATCTTTTCTTTTTCCTGCAAATGCACGACTCACTTTCTAATCATTGTTTAAGTTGACCTAATTTTAACTACAAACACTAAGGGTATGATTCATTTATGGTCTCCCAGTCAGCAAAGCTAGGAGAACCTAAGCTGCCTGTCTCTGGTGATGAAGTCTGTGCAGAGAGCAGCACTGTCATCTACTCATAAGCCTTGTGCCTTAGAGAAAAGCCCTGGAATTGACTGGTATGATTCAGAAAGTAGGCAGGGACAGCTGGGGAGTAATGAAGAACTTAGGCAACAAAAATCAGTGCTTATTCAGGCCACCATGTAGAGAGGCCTCCTGGTGGAGTTGACAGCTTTGCCCCATGACAGTGGGGCACAAATACCTTTATAAGCATTAGTAGATAATGAAAACTGCGTACACCTCATCAGAAATTGGAAGGAACAGTTAGTTGGTGTTGCAATGCTAATACAATAGTTCATTTGGAAAAACAATCTGATACAAACCAAGCTGCTAAAAAAAGACCTATTGATTTAATTCATGTCTTTCATAATCCATGTTAATTAAACTAATGAGGCTGTGTACAATTTTCAGCATGCCCCTGTTTCTCTAAGACAGTTCTCCAAATACAATTTTGGTTTTTAGTCACTGAAATGTCAAATCCATAGATTAAGAATAGAGAAATTCATTGCTTATATGGATTCATTATGGGAAAATGAAAATCTCCTTCGACCACGCGGCCAGTATCAGATCAGGGGACATACTAATAGTATTCTTACAGTCTTATGAGTAGTCACACAAACATGCTTAGGGACAAGTACACTTCTCAACTTGTTGGCAAGTGCACAATATTCAGCTGTCAACCAGACCAAGACAGACAGAAAACAAAAGTGGGGGTTGCATTTACACAGTTCCTGTTGCTTCATCAAAAATTTGCTGGGACAGATTCTACTCTCATTTTTTGCTGTTAGATGAAAAACCCCCTTTTTCCCTGTTAGGTCTTCTTGACATGCAACCCATGTTTTGTAATAAAGAACCCTAAATTATACTCTTTCTTCAAAGATGGTCTCACCAAGGTATCACTAAACAGTATCTCTAATAAGCAAAAGGTCTCTGTATAATGAAGAACCATTGCCTAATTGCTCTCTAAGCCATCATGCTTAAAACAGGAGACAGGATAGTCTCTAAACTGGTAAAGCTTACTGCTAGGTAGAAGACTGCATCATGACCTCATGACAATGAAAAAAATCACTGGATTTACAGAGAAGAGTGGTGTTTCTCCTAGTGCATTCCCAAAGTAGCTTTGGGAGCGACAGGAATAGTGAGGACTGGCTCTCCAGTTTTCAGGCCTTAAGCATAACCTCTGTTTCTGTACCATCCCAGTCAATCCATTCTAGCAACAAGAGCGTGACTCTCAGTTATGTCTTTGGCTGGAAGTATGACAGCTTTGTGTCCCAAACTTTTTGTTTTAGTCTGTTAAGAGCCTAGAGGCTGCCAGGTTGGGGGTAGCCCATTTAATGGTACGCAAGCAGAAGGTTAAAAGTTTGCTGCTCTGAAAGGGGACTATTTTACACTGTTTTCCCAACTTCCCTTTTCCTTTCCCTGATTATATGTTGGCTGCCCAGAGATCTGGCCCCCTGTAATGGTCAAAGAGGGAAGAGAAAGCGGTTCTCATTAAAGTGAAAATATATCTGTTCCCACCCTTTTCATCTACACGGCTCCCCCCTTCTTGGCATTTCCTGGGATTTCCCCACTTCCCTATGAGAAAAGTATGACCTATAATTAAGGCGACAGACAAGAGCTACAAATGTCACCTTTATTCAGCTTTACTTAACCTGTGGCCTGCAGTTTGGGACTCTGTATAAACAGCATTAAAAAAAAAAAAAGGAAACTGTTCAAAAGAGGTAGGGGTGGGAAAAATAACAGTGCACTACTCTTAAGCAGTGCTGCCTCTGTGAAGACCAGGATCAACAACCCTTCCCTGAAACAGTAAAACGATTTTAAATGATCCACCAAAGGACTCACTGGGCTCCTATAGACGTGGAAATCCAGCACATCAGAGCAGACTCGATTAATCTGCTCTGATTAACTGAGTCTGCTGGAGCACGGGAACTGACACGCTCCAGCAGCCTTCCACGTCACATGTATCAGCATCCCTGCACTGAAAAAATGGTGTTGTGGCACTCTGAAATAAAACACATTTGCTGAGCTTTAGTTCAAAGCATCCCGCCACCATTTTGTCGGCACAGGGACACTGATACATGTGATGCACGAGTGCTTTTCATTAGTGCGGCTTGCTAATCAAAGTGCCTGGCACCGCATCCCAACGCACATGTAAAAATGCCCTTTGAATTTCTGGGATCTGTCACAAACCTGCTCTCCCACCTCTCTCAATACTACTGTACTTCCCTCTTTCCAACTACATCTGTGGTATAATCTGACTTGTTAAATTATATAAAGGCTTTTCACACTATGAACAAAACATTTTCCAAGCAGAACATGGAGTTTTGTCAAAAATTGCCATGGAGAATTAGAGCAATTTTTGGTGGAATTTCACTTCGGGAAAAGTGACCGGTTTCATTTTGGTTTAGGTTAATAATCGCTCTGCCTCATAGTAGCTATAATTCTGGGTTGTTCTTGTTAGCATTCTCCCCTGTGACACTGCTTCTGTGACTAAACCACTGCAGTGATTCACAGGACTTCCACAACAAACCAAGATGGCAGTCTGTCTACAACAGGGGTGTCCAACCTTTTTGAATGTAAGGCCGGATCATGAACTTTTTATCACCAAGTGGGCCGGTGAGCCATATTCAAGCACCCTCTGTCCTGGGCCAGAGAGACCCTGCCTGTGTAGCCCTACTGCACCTGCCTGTTACTGCAAGGTTTGTGGTAGCTGCTGGTGGGCAGGGGCAGGAGGGACCCATTCTGCATCCAGCCAGCTACTGCCCCAGAGACTGAAGGGGAGAAATAAATAGCTTCACATCCCCATCCCCCAAGCAGCGCAGCCCCACAAGCTGGCGCTGCCTGAGGGGGGCTGGAGCAAGGCGGCTGCTGCACCACAGCCCCTCACCCACCTGCCCGCACGGCCCTGCTCACCAAGGTGCACAGCTGCCTGCACACACAACCCCGGTGGCCTCAGCGCT
>NW_017728998.1:21829518-21833929 GCF_001723915.1 Gavialis gangeticus | reverse complement strand
GCATGGCCCCGCTCACTGTGGTGCCCGGCTGCCCGCACACGCAGCCCCGGTGGCCTCAGCACTGCGAGTCCGGAGTGTGAGGTCCAGCAGACACCAGCTCCCACCGCCTCCCCCTGCAGAGGTCATGCCAGGACTCCACCTGCCAAGGCCCCTCTGTGCTGGCTTCCCACGTGCTGCTGGGGACAGGAGGAGGCCGGCCAGGTTGGCATCAGCCAGCAGAAGCGGTGGCGGAGCTGTGTGCCACTCAGAACTGACCGGTGTAGGCAGGGGGAAAATGCAGCTGAGCCCCTGCTGCTCTATCCGGGTTTGTCCCATCCCTAGCAGCACGAGGGAAGCCAGCACAGGGGGGCCGCTTGTGGGAAGCAGAGCCGCGTGCTGCTCAGGACAGGACAAGCCTGGCTGGAGCGGCAGAGGCTCAGCTTCATTTTCCCCCTGCCTGCACCGGTCAGGCCTGAGTAGCGCATGGCTCCGCCGCTACTTCTGCTGGCCAGCCTCCTCCCATCCCCAGCAGCACTTGGGAATCTGGCTTCAGCTGCATGCTGCTTCAGATGGGACAGACCCACCCAGGTCAGCACCAGCCAGCAGAGGCAGCAGCGGAGCCAGGTGCTGCTCAGGACTAACTGGCGCAGGTAGGGGAAAGTGCAGCTGAGTCCCTGCTGCTCTGGCTGGGCTCATCCTGGCCTGAGCAGCACACAGCTACTCCTCTTCCCACATGCACCATGTCGGCAATGTCAAGCTGACGCAGTGCGTGTGGGAATCCTGTCTTTTCTCCAGCCCTTCAGCAGCCATAAGGAAGCTGCTGAGGGGCTGGAGGAGGGACAAGGGGTAGGAACGAAAGTAAACAGAAAGTAAGTAGCACCACAGGCCTCAGAAAATGCCTTGGCAGGCCACATGTTGGACAAGCCTGATCTACAAGGAGACCTCACAATGTCATGTAGACATATCTGGCTGGCAGTAATGCCCACAAGGAAGAATGAGTAGGGTTACCACACATCCAGATTGTCCCGGATATGTCCTCTTTCTGGGTCCTCCCATCTCCGTCCAGGCAGTTTTTTAAAATATCAACAAATGTCCAGGATTTTGCTCTGCCTCTGCTCAGCACTGAGGTTCTTGCTGGGGCAGGCTGGAAAGGGCCAGGAAGGAGCTGCTTGGGGTGGGGGGTGCAGGGGAGGGTGATTGAGGGTAAGGGCATCATGTGCATCTACTCATGCATCCCAGCAGTCCAGGCAGCTATGTCTGTGGGGGGCAGGAGTTGGAGGGCCAGGGCTTGGGGGCTGCTGGGGGGCATGTCAGGGGTTGGGTGTGCATGAGGGGCAGGTGCCTGCCAGCACAGAGGGAATCTGTCTGGGTGCTGGGGCTGCGGCAGGCCGGGAAGGTAGGAGAAGTGCCTGCCCCTCCACAGGGACAAGGGGATAGGGGGTTCTTCAGGGGCAGCAGGGAGCCATGGGCAGCAGGGCTGGGGGGTAGGGAGCTTTGGGTTGGGAGTGAGGGGCATCAGCAGGGCTGGTGAGGCTGTGGCTTGGGAGTGAGGGGCAGGGGTAGGGCACAGGCATATCACTGCCTCCCCCACAATCATATTACACTCTCCCCGAACAGGTCTTCTCTTTTTTGAAACTGGAAATATGGTAACTCTAAGAATGAGAGCATGACAACTGGGCAACTATAATTCCTGTGAGTTACCTTGAGATCTCAGGAGGATGTAAAAATTAACATTGACCCCAAACTAAATGTTTAATTTCAGGAATGCTTCTTTTAGACAAAACGTGCATTTTTTTGATGATTCACAATCTATATCTTTTTTTGCATTCCATGAAAGCTTTTGATATTTCAGCTGTTCATCCTGCTTTGAGTGACAAATCACAAAATTTGGGGAACTTCCATTTTGGTAGTTATCTCTGTTGCTTACTGATCCCTTAAAATACTGCTTTCAGGCTCAAAACAGTACTGATGCTCTCATCTCCAGCTGAAAAAGAGACTCTTATATGTACTGCATTTCCATAGAGAAAATGTCACATTGTTAGGTTTGTGCAACATGCTATTCATTGCATAACACATTCAATAGGTTAGCCATTCTGGCATTGGCAATCCTGCCAGGTGCTGATCACCTCCCTAGAGGACCAAGTACTCTCACTTCCTATAAAGGCCAGTTTCAAGGCAGAACTCAGGATCTTGAAGGATAAGGGCTAAGAATTAATTATTTTGAATACCTTTCCCAAGATAAATGCAAATACACAGACTAAACCCTTAGTCAACAGTGCTCAGAAAACATGTTGTCTCTTTCTGTCTGCCCTTTATTTACTATTCTTTCATCTAATTATTGTCCAGCATTCACATTCATCCAGCACCAGTTTTATTCCCAGAGAGTAAACAGAGGATGGTTGATACAGAAATAATGTCGAATTTCACTTACTCAGCATTCTGATACACTTCAACTGAGATATTAAGTCCTTCTAATTCCTCCTTTAATATCTGCAGGTCGGAGTTTACAAAACTCAGTTCAAGAAGTACCTGCTCCCGAACTTTGTTGTTGGTGGTTACTCTGCAAAGAGAAATAATTCATTTCTGTGACTTCCTTGAGAATAGGCTCTGTATTGTACATCACTTCTGTTGAGCCCCCTAACTGA
The DNA here is from genome assembly GCF_001723915.1 of Gavialis gangeticus. Taxonomy (NCBI): domain Eukaryota; kingdom Metazoa; phylum Chordata; order Crocodylia; family Gavialidae; genus Gavialis; species Gavialis gangeticus. The sequence goes on along the minus strand of NW_017728998.1, from coordinate 21,831,305 downwards.
CATTCCCAGCATTTCTAAGATTTTTTTTTTTCTTAAGAGATGATGTGAGAACTCATATTTCAGAATTTGTTTGGTTTGTTGCCAAGACAGAACCTGGAATAGTTTTTAGCTAGAAACATGCAGACACATGGCAGGTTTGCTACATGCTTGATGTTTTTAGACTGATTTTTAAGATTTAAATTTATTATGACAAAGCACAAAAGTGAACCAGGAAAATGTACATCTTCAACATGTTCTTAAAATAGAAAACTAGGGCTGATGATGAGGGCTTCTAAAATTAACTGTAAAGGAAAAGATACGTCTTGGTTTTATCAAAAGCAAAGCTCTCCCTTTCTTTCACAAGACACCTCATTAATCATCCATTGTGATTTCTGATAGTACAATTTTTTTAACAAACACTTTCCCTCCACATTAGAAAAGTTATATGATTTCCCTTTAGTTTTATTTTCCTAATAAGCTTAAGATATTTTTTCATTCCATTTGTAATTCATATATATATAAAAAATATGCAACATCCTTTTCTACCACTAGCACAGCAGATGTATCATTTAAAAATAATCCCACAAGCATTTCTGCGTGTGTTCTTATCTGATTATTTCTGGGCGTAACTGTACTATCACCTTCTTCTAGCATGAATCATACACATTCAACACAATACTGGCTTATATCTAGAAACCTCATGAAGGTATCTATCATAAGTGCTGCTTAAAGATAAACAATGTGCTGGCAACACAAAAGTATTTTATGAAGTATGAAAAATGTTTATTTGCATTTGAATTGACACTCTCTTTAACTTAGGTGCACAGAACCAAATAGTCAGTTGAATAATTAACAAGCACAGTTGTATGACCGGCATTGCAACTTAGGACATGCTTGCTACAGTTCTCCATGAAAGTATGAATGTCTTATTATGAGCTGTGTGGCAGAAGGCCACCTCTGTTTCTCCCCAAAAACTCTGCTCTGTGATGATTTGGTTAGGATGGGCCCTGCAGAGGGTACACACCCTATCCTATCTCTTTAGGCAACCTGAGCTGGATACATTCCTGAGGGAGGGGGGAAACCTGCTTCCTCTGCCTATGTGACTGGCATCACATATCTGGGTGAGGGGCTTGGGCTCCCTGGTGGGCTAGAGACTACCAGTCTGCCCAGCAACCAGTCATGCATTTCAAATTGGTTGGCTGACAGCCAGCGGGTGCTGGCCTCCATTGGACCAGGTAAACGAGGTCACAAGGTCTATATAAGTTAAGTACTGCCCATGGGGAAGGGGCAGCAGCCATGAGGAAGACTCAGAGAGAGAGAAGAGCTGGACCATCTGAAACGTGGTCTCTCTCTCAAAACTCATGATCAAGGAACTGCCTGCCTCCAGAGGGAATCTCCACCTGCCTCTGGATCATACTTGTGAGTAAGTTACCTGAGATCTAACTAGATATATCGCTTGCAATAACTCGGATACGTGATCAAAGGCTACTCCAGCCACCCTGTTTGCTCTATGGGATTTCTCTGATACTACTCAACTCTGTACCCTATTCCAACCCTACTCCTTATAACCAATAAAGTTCTCCTTTGTACCTAGTGCAGGAGACTTACTGGGAGTGGGTCTAGATTATGCCTTGGAGTCCCCTTGGTTCGGCTGACAAAGGGAGACCAGTACTTGTGCTTCCGAGTGAGGGAAGCACCCCAAGTTCTTGAAGTGAGTCAAGTACCCTCAAGGGCTACTAGGCCTGTGTTTCCCAGGGGGCACAGTGCCAGAATCAAGCCCATCCCTGGGTGGTGGCAGCTCTACCCCC
>NW_017728998.1:21807954-21824518 GCF_001723915.1 Gavialis gangeticus | reverse complement strand
TGCAGGAGACTTACTGGGAGTGGGTCTAGATTATGCCTTGGAGTCCCCTTGGTTCGGCTGACAAAGGGAGACCAGTACTTGTGCTTCCGAGTGAGGGAAGCACCCCAAGTTCTTGAAGTGAGTCAAGTACCCTCAAGGGCTACTAGGCCTGTGTTTCCCAGGGGGCACAGTGCCAGAATCAAGCCCATCCCTGGGTGGTGGCAGCTCTACCCCCAGGCTAGCGGGTGTGCTCCAGGAAGGGGATTGGCCAGACGTGAGGCGCCCCCAGGGAGGCACTCAGAGCCTGGAAGGCGGTCAGGCGCAGTGAGGTGGGTGGCTCAGTGCAGGAGCACCCCCTACTGGCCTGCCACACATGGTTAGTGGTAGGATCCAACAACCTGCTGTGTTGAAGGCATAATTTGGGGAAGGGAATAGAGTCGGTGAAAATCCTTGAGGAAATAATTTCTAATTTAGCATCAGGTCTACTGGACAGTGTAGACAGCTAAGACGGCTGACGAGTATGACCATATGACAGTGGCCGACTTGAGAGAACTGATGAAAGAGAGGCCTTCCAGTGAGGAAGGAGCAAAGGAGGGAAGACTTGATTAAAATCCTGTGTGATAATGACCAGGCCACAAGATCACCTCCACGTGTCCTTCCAGAACCCACGGGGGGCACTGAGGGGCCACCCTCTGAGTGGGACTTCTGGAAATTCCAGCTGCAGCTAGAAGCTGAGGCGCAAAAGTGCAGGTTCAAGCATGAGCTAGAGTTGAAAGGGATGGAGCTGGAGGCCCAGCGCCAGCAGGAGACACGGTGCCAGCATGGGAAGGAATAGTGCAAGCATGAAGCTAGAGCAGGCGGAGGGCCACTTACTGAGTTTTGGCAAGCCATTGAGGGCCGCATGACAAGCAGCCAGGGGCAGATAAATAATAATTTTCTAAATTTCTTAGGAGCCCTGCGGGCCATATAGAATGGCCTGGTGGGCTGCATCCAGCCTGCAGGACACATTTTGCCCACACCTGAGCTAGACAGCCCCTGCACCAAAATAAGCATGAACTCGCAGTGCTCTGGTTGCAGACAAATGCTGAAACTGCAGGCACCCAGCTGCACCCCCAGACTGAACACCCCAGTCTTCTCTCGCTACAAAGATGGGGATGTTCCCAAAGTGTTCCTAAGCAACTTCAAAAGCCAAGCACACTGATGGAAGTTGCCAAAAGAAGAGTTCATGAAACACATGGCTGCTCTGGTCGAGGGCAACGTCCATTGGCCTGAATAGCTTGCCCTTGGAATCAGCGGACAACTACAACACCTTTAGAGAGGCAGTGCATGTAAGGTTTAAGTTAGGTCCAGATTACTTCCAAGAAAAATTCCATAGTGCAAGCCCCCAGCTGGGAAAGACCATGAACGAATTTGGGGCCCTGCTATGGGACTCATACTAGAAATGGAAGAAGAGAGCTGAAGCTTCCACCGTGGAGGAGATGGACATGCTTATGGTGCTGGACCAATTCTATTACAAATGCCCGAGGGAAATTAAAACCCTTGTCAAGGATAGGGGCCCTAAAATAATCTGGGAAACTACAAAAATTGCAGACCAGCTGTTGCTAAATAGACAGGGGCTGAACCAAAAGCTTTCCTACTCTGGGAAGGAACAAAAGGGGTTCCACAAAGGGGGGAAGGGAGGGCCAGTCCCAAAAGGGGAAAGAGGGCCACCTCCTGCTGAGCACAAGGCGGCCCCAGATTCGGACAAACCACCCAAGTCGGAAAAGAGGGGGTGCTATAACTGCAGGGAGCTGGGCCACATCAGGCCCAAATGCCCACAGCTAAGCAACAAACCCAAGCCAGTCAGACATGCAACAGCTGTAAACAGTGAGGAGGGAGACCCAAGCCACTCTGAGGGGTGTACCTGTTGCTACAGATTTACTAACCCAGAGAAGGTGATGGCCACCCACCGAACTACTATAATGGTAAACGGGAGAACACTTGTTGGGGAACTGGACACAGGGGCCAGTGTGTCATTAATCAATATCAACCTTGTTTCACCTGTGGATACAGTCCTGGGGAAGACCCTTACCATTCAAGGGGTGCAGGCCCAGCCATTCGACATACCGGTAACCTGTTCCCCCGTTGAGTGGAGAGGCTGCAGGATGTGCATAGAACTAGAAGTGCTGGAAGGGGCTCCTATTTCCATCCTGGTGGGACGTGATGTTTTGGAGCTAGAATACCTGCAATGGGAGGAGGACCACCTCCTAGAGCCTTACCATGTTAATGTGGTGACTCATCCACAGAGCAGAAAGGCTGAGATGGGAGGAGTAGAAACTTCCCAGGGCCCGGTCACCCAATTGGCTGCTGGGGCAGAGTGGGAGAAGGGAGAGACTCAGACTCCCTCTGACTGCGACCAGCCACCAGCCATTGAGGAAACTAGCAACCTCAAGGTTGGGTTTAGTGACAGCCGCAGGAAGGAGTCTGGTCAGTCAGTGGCAGAGGAAACTGAGACTCTTGGGGAGAAGTTAGAGGACATCCCTAAGGGTGAAGGTGCACTCTTTACAGCAGCACCAGAACTCCCTGCTGGTTGCTTAGCCAGGCAAGAGGAGTTCAAGCAGGAGGTTCTAGAGGACCCCAGCTTGGAGGAATTCCAGCAGATGGCTCAGGAGCAAGAGACAGAGTTCACCCCGTCACCAGCTCATAGTACCTCGTAAGTTCAGACAACCATTGCTTTCCATGGCTAATGATTTACCTTGTGCTGGCCACATGGGTAGGGAATGGACACGCCAGCGGCTGCAGGTGAACTTTTATTGGCCAGAGTGTCTCCCCTCCTTTAGTTCCACCCCGGCTCCAAACCAGGAGCTGGGAGATGCAGGGAAAGGGTAGTTTGCCCAAAACAGGGCATTTTTCCCTGCACCAAAGCACATGGGTGGGGGCATGCACAGTGGCAAAAAGTAGCAGCACAAATTTGTGCTGCTACTATTTTACTTTCATGTTTTGCACTTATACCTCCTCTGCAAAGTCACAGTGGTTATGTCTGTACTGGAGTCAACCTAAAGGTCATCATCAGTCCCATACACAAGATCTATTTACACTCTGAATCCCCGCTCTGCTGAGCTTCCAAGAACAAGATCAACTAACCCTATCACTGCTAGCTTCCTAGCCCTCCCCTTTCTGAACTCTGGAACTTTTCTATACCCTGTAGGCCTCCAGCACAGGAAGCCTGCCAGCAGAAAGCCTTCATTACCCCATTTCTGACTTTAGCTTCTCTGGGCGTATCCCAATATGCAGAGGTGTGTGCTTGCAGTTGCAGTAATTTGTGCTGCTACTTTTTGCTGCTGCACACACCACTGCACATGCACTTTAGTGCAGGGCAAAATGCCTCACTTTGGGCAAACTGCCCTTTCCCCACTTCTCCTGGCTCCTGGTGTGCTAGAGGAGCCAAGCCAGAACTAAAGGAGGGGAAATACTCTGGCCAGCAGCCAGAGCATCTCCCTGGAGGACTGAGCATCTGGATGCAGCCTCTGTGCCTGACTTCCTCTCTCTACTGTCTTTAAGTAGAGCCAAGCCAGGAAAGAGAGGCACATAGTTTATAAACCAGTTTCTGAAGGAACTCCACTTTGTAAATAAGAAGTATGATGTGAATAGTGTTGAGGTAGCCATACCTCATATAGAGGTATGATACAGATATGGAGGGTTGGCTCCTGTGGCTCAGACTGGATGAGGTCAACCTCAAGGTCAAACCTAAATACGGATAGAGATCTGTGAACAGTCCTTCACCTGTAACAGACTTAAAGACCCCTCCATAGTCACCTCCTCCAGCTTTACACACCACCATTGCTTAGAAAATATTTGATTACTATCCTGGGACTCATTTTTTATCCAATATTTTTATTATGAAGACAAAATGTAAAACACCTTGCTGAACTCCAGATAATTTTTTTTGTATATCATTCCTCTTATCTAGACAGTGTTTTATAATGAAAATCATAATAAAGCATTTGGATTATACTGGCAAGACCTAAGCCTCACAAATCCAATTCAACTACAGTATAAGTAGCTTATCATATAGCATTCTCCTCTCAGCACAGACACTGAAGCATGAGAATTACAAAATGCATGTGGCTGAAAGACATAAGACCATCTTTCAAGCAGCATTACCACCTGTTCCATGTATGACCCATGTAGGATCATATGAAAACACACAGGTTGCAGGTACCAGAAACGGGCAATGCCCACTCGATTCTGAGGGAACTATGATGCCAAAATCCGAAGGAGAGCCCTGAGCACCATACAATAGTCATAAGATCCACAGGATTAGAATTGTGTTTCAGTCTTAGCCAAAGCCTCCCAGACTATAGAAGTAATGGGAAGTTTGGTCTTTTCTATTGAAGGATGTGATCTGATTACTTTTGTTTTGGCCAGTGGTAAGAGAACCAGCATTTCAAGTTTCTTGAGAGAGGCTCTTTGTGAACAAAGGACTGGCTTGCTGCTTCTGAAGAACGAAGAAATGTAAACACAACTGAAATGTATGTTTTCTTCTCTTTGTGAGGAGCACTGTGGATTTGACAGCTCTGTTTAATACCCCACAATAGCCAGTTTATTGTAAGAACCTTGTTTACCCGAGGCATCTGTAAGCAATATACGTTTTAGTAGTCTGAATGAATAAGTTTTGATGTCATTTGATACTGAAGATGTGGTTTGCCCTTAATAACGTGCTGCCCTTGGATACCAGACCTGGCTTCTATTCGGCATTCCTTACTTAGACACTAGAGTCACTAGTGCATTTTCAAAAGTGGGTGTTGATATAAGGAGCTCAACTTTGAGGCTGACTTTCAGAGAAGATAAGCATGACCAGAAATAACGACATTCAGTTGGTGCTCATCTCTTCTGCAAATCAGTCCCAACATGAGCCACCTAGACATTAATACAAATAAAATTAAATTAATTCAACAAAAAGTGTGTGCGCTTTTTTTAAAAGCAAATCTAAATATTCTCTCTCACAACAAAATGTAGGCTAGTCCTATCCAGCACAGCGAGCACCAGAACAGCCAGCCATGGAGGTACCACTGCTATAAACTTTCATAGTTCCATGGAAGTCAGTGAGACTATGATGCTAATAAAGATCTGCCTCTGAGAAGCTGTCATTTCCCAAGGTCAAGGAGAAAAGTGGGTGGCAGGCAAATGTGAAGCCAATCAAATAAAGTCAAGCTTTAAGGAAGCAAGCATTACAAGAGTAATCTTTACTTCTCTAAAGAAACTCTGGCTGCTTGCTCTTGGAGACTAAAAAGTATTCACAGATTCTTGCAGATTCTCTGTAGGAAGAGGCCTAGTAGAAGAGCCTGAATATTGGGGCCCAGTGGCTGGCACATCATCTTCCCACCCTCTTCTTTCATGATGCAACTTGAAGAATTAAAGGTAATACCACAAATCTATGTCTAGTGTGAGCAACAGCTGGCAGCAATCGGCCATGTGCCACATAGACAGCTGATGGCTAACACTCAACTGCGCTGGGGGGATCCTCTTTAACTATGGGACACAGACCTAATGATGAGAAAGATATTCACCTATTCTCTTTATAGGCAGGAATCAAGCAAACAACCATCACTGTCCAATGAAAGATTCCAACAAAATGGAATTAGGACCATTTCAGTAGTCTTTAAACAAAGTAATTTAAGATTCCATTCCAATGCCTGGTTGCTATAATATAGACTTTCAAAGTGCACCTTGGAGGCCCATAAAACATTTTGGAACAGTTAATGATTTTATAGAAGGAGGCTGTAAAAACATTGCTGAGTTGTTACATCCAACTGCAGTGCGTTCTGCAAGGTACAGGAGCACGTAGGAGCCTGATGGAGGGTGCTCTGGCAGCAAGAACAAAGACCATTTTGTTGTTTCAGACAGAATAGAAGTGAGCAGTGGGAACCTACCTTAGAAGATTTTCTGCACCAGCTCTCAACCTTACTGCTTTCAGGATCTGTTGGTTTAGGATAGCTCTTTGATTTTGTAGCTTGCTTCTGCCTGTCTCAGCGAGTGGGTTACAGCCCTAGAGTTATGTCAGAGGTGCACAACAAAAAGCATGAGCAACAACAATTTGTAATTACATCAAAGATAAAAAAATAGAATGTGTAAAACATGAAACAAACCAATTTGATTAAAGAACATTCTTTATAGTTTAGCCTTAAAAGAGTTAATTGATAACAAAGTGAAATAAAATAAAAAATGTAATGGCATAATTTTCTCGTTACCCTAGAGGAAGTTCATTTATCCATTGTCAACGATGTCTGTGTGACTCCAAAAAAACCATGCCAATCTCAGTATCATTCTACTAGATTCATACACCTGAGCTCCTGATGGACTGTCACAAAAACCACATCACGACAAAAAAAACCCAAACAGTGAAAGGTTGGGGAACATGGCCACCTTGTGTTATTGCCTTACATTCTCACATTATGTAGAGCTGGGTGAGAAATGGTTTTCTCATCCCATGAAAATTTTCAGAGTTTCAACTTTTTTGTATTCTACATCGGGACAAGACTGAGATGTATCACAATTTTTAATGGCAAATGGGAGGGACAGACCTCAAAAATCTCTCCAATCATCCAGAACAGGGACTGAGAGACCTCAGCCTTTCATGTCTCCAGTGGATTCCTCCTCTGGTTTTACCAAAAAATCTATCCCGAACTTAGTTTCATTTTTGACAACTCAGCTTTGACAAGTAAAAGAATTCCCAACAATTTCTGTGTAGGCATTCATTTATCCAGAAGGCACAGCCATGCTAATACCAGCACTTCAGAAGGCATCATTTTGATAGTGCATGGTGCTGTCCTTACCTGTTTGAAATGTAGTCCTGTCTCAGGTTGGTAAATGTAGAACCATTGATCAGGCAATAGAGAAAATGTACTCACTATAAGCCAGGCCATAGGGTTTGTTCATATGGCACTGCCTTGTGTCTTGAAGACATACTCATAATGCCAGTCCAGATTTATACTGGTTTAATTGAGAGCCGAACTGCAGTTTGAGAAGTTTGCATTTTACAAAGTATCCAGTAAAGTTGCAGGAAAATTTGTGCAAGCATCTATAGCAAGAAAAAGGTTGCCAGATTGCCTGACAAACATGTCAAATTTAATTACTCTCTAGTTACTGATGTGTTTCTGCACTGAAACCAATTACCGTGCGCTGAAGTTTTGAATTTCTGATCCCCACAGTAAGTGTCTTCTTTTATCATGTATCGACTGTTGAGGAGGCTGGTGGATGGAGTTAATTTTATTTTGTTAGAGAAAACAGGGATGTGTAGCAGACTTTTTTGTTCATTCAAGGCCAACTGGATAGTTCTCTCAGACATGAAAGTGGTCAGAGAGAACTGCAATGCTAGAGAACTTGATACTGCTTTATACATATAGATGCAGTCAAATGTGAATGGAGGATTGTTATATCTGATGATATGGCAGAGTATTGCAATATGTAAGCCATTTCTTGATCTAGTGGCTGCTGATCTATGTTCTTATCCTGCAGCCTTTTCTTTGCTGCCACTTTTCCACCTGCTTTGCTTTTTTCCTCCATTTTATATTGTATACTTTCTGCTTTTCTTGCAGCTGCCTAAGATCTTTTTCTCTCCATCCACTCTGACGTGTTTACTCAAAATTTTGCATTCCTCTGCAGGCTTTCTCTTGCTCCTCCTACCAACCTGAAGCACCTGGTTTTTGTCTTAAGCTTTCTGCATTTTTGCTTACATTATACAAGTCTGCATTATTTTCTTACATCATCTCTCCCTTCTGCTTCAACTACTTCTAAGTATCTATTCTCAGTCCTCCTTTGTATCCTTCTCCCATCCTTGGTTATAGTGTTGCTCTCTATCCCAAGACTTCAGTGCCCTTCTGTGTGCTAGGTAGCCTTCACGGGCACATCCAGACCAGCAGGAACATGTGGTTTCCCTGGGTACAAGTAGCAATGGCACATCTTATGCCTTTGCTGCTTATCCCCAGAGGACACCCATGCCATGCGCTCTTAGATTTGTGGGAAACCTTTTAGATTATCCTGATCCCAAATTCTCTGAAGTCTTTCACTGATTTCAGTGGGCTTTTGATTAGCCCCAACTCAAAAGACACAAGAACACAGAAAGCTAGAATGACGAAACTGCAGTGACATTAAACTCCATGCAAAGGGAAATGATGGAGCAAAAAGACTTCCTTCCATGTCAGTGCCAGCCACCAATATAGTCCTGTGCAAGTCCTTCAGTGCAAAAACAGTTTCTTGTGGGTCCTAGCACCAATATGGCTGAGGAAAGAACAAGGAGACAGGACTGACCCAATGCAGTACTGTCACTGTTGGTGTACTGGATGTGCTCCCCCTGGCACTGCTGTACTGTACTTTTATCTCCACGATGAAAGCATGGCAGGGCTATGTACAGGTCTGACTCCTCAAGCCCTACAAGGGGCCCATGATCAAGATTTTATTATCTGTTGATAGAACCTGCCATGCTGTACAATTTCCCTTGTGTACAGAGTCCCTTAGCTGCTGTCTATGGAAAGTTCATGGACAAGCTGGCTGTACTAGAAATCAAGCTGCTAGAGTGCTGGTGGACAGGAGCCTGGGATCTAGAGTAGCTAGTCTAGTGTAGTATATTTTCATGCATCTGCAATGGGAAACAAACACAATCTGAAAATTACTTCAGCAAAAATCCCATGATGGGGAAGCCCCGTTGTATTTTCCTATCTCTAGGACTTCCCTTCTCCCATAACACACATACTTTTTTTCTTTTGCAGCAAGGTATAATTTGGTTCCATTTGTACAAAGCCATATTCCTGTTATCTCTGCAGAGTTCACACAACTCAGTGGGCTGGATGCAGTGCTGTAGGAATGAAGTTTGGTGCCCAGGGCAAAACCCGCAGAGGCAGCCCGCCCTCGCCCCACACACAGATCCAAGGGGCACAAGCCCCCCAATGCTTGCCCAGAAGTGCATGCAATGGCAGGAACCACCCATCCCTCATCCCATGCCCTTCTCCAAATGAGCCACTCCTGACTCTGTCCCATCCCCTGCCCTGGCTGGGCAGTGCCCACTGGTGCCTCTTTGCTTTGGTGCCCAGGGGAGTTGCCCTGCTCACCCCTTCCTTGCTACAGCACTGGATGGATGCTACCCTACCTTACACACCATCAGTAAAATCACTGATTATGTTCCAACTGAAGGACCTATGAAATGAGTAGTGATGCATTCATCGCAAAGAATATACCTTGATTCTCAGTCTGCAGGACAGGCAATTAGAAAAGTACACTAATTTTACATGTAAACTGAATACATTTGCTACAGCACCAATTCAAGAAAGTAAACACAGAACTCTGAACTCTGTCCTGATATTTTTTAGAATCACATTTTCAGAGTGTAACTGCAATTTATATAGATATTTTCTGCCAAGACACAAGTGGTTTTATTGCTTCATAAACTATATATGTCAAAAGTTCCATTCTATATTGTTCCGCTTAGTTGTATATCAGTGATAAACTAAAGAATCGGGAAGTTAATGTGTTTGGGTTTTTTTATATAGCCTTACCAGGGGACCAGCCCATATGACACATGCTTTAGAATTGTATTATATGCTATTTATGTGCACTATAAAGTTATTTTTGGTAAGAAAATGAGATCACACAGAAAACATGATGTGTGCTTTCAACATTTGCCTATGCAGAGCCTAGCATTGTTTAATAACAATCTTCTAGCTGATCAAGTAGTAACACTGACATATTCCATTAGGGCTTCTACCTAATTCTTACTTAGAGGGAAAGTATATTATTCCAGAAGGATTTAAAGTAGGAATGTGAGATTCCTCATTCCTCTATCAGGGATGCTTAGGATGTAGAGGAGTATAGAGACAAGAAGAAATTAGTGAGTAATTGTACCCCTAAAATGTATGCAAGTTTCTATATTTAATGTATTTTTACATTAATAATATCACTATTTTAAGTCCTCATGACATCCAAGGAAATTAAAATCTGATCAGCCATTGGTAAACCAGTTACTAGTTGCATGAATTTAGTTGCAAGCCAATACTTCAAAGTTTAAGAATATCTGCTTTGGAGTTGAGCCCAGATTTCAATTTCAGTCCTTGCAGATTTTCTGACTGTAAATATTTATTTTGGATCTAGTGAGTGTGAATGAAGGAAATACATAGAGCAAATAGATCCATGCATACTGCAGCCTCTTGGATATTAAACATGGCTGAGAATAAAAAGAGCTACAGAAGTCAAACACATCATTTCCATTGTGTGTTTAGACTTGTCACAGTTCCCTTTGACATAATTAATTTAGAACCTAATAGGCAGAACTGAAAATAGCCAGGTTTAAGACTTTGTCCCTCTGACTCTCAATTTCTCTTGACAATGGTCCACAACAAGCTAATACTTGGATCTGTTAGCCAAAAGAACAGTCACGTTTCAGGCCAGGAAATAGACCTGGACTTGCACAAAGTACAAATCTAGGAAAGACTTCCTCCTATCTCTCAACTTTATCAAAGTTACTTGGCATGTTTCACTTGGCACATAGTATAACTCTATAGAATAGGGTAACTAATATCTTGGATACTTAGGAGTACGTCCTTCAGTCAAACAGGTCCTGGTGTCCAAACTAAGGAGAGAATTACCAGTGTCAAATGCACAAAGGCAATATAAGTAAATTAAGTAGTCATTTCACTGCCAAAACTTAACATGTTTATAATATTTTAAATATCATCAATATGAATAATGTTATAAATAATTTAAATTCTATTATGAATACTAGTGTACAAAATAACACCCATATGATTGATCTCTGCCATGGTAATCTGAATTTGAATTTGTTAACCAAACTTGACATTTTTCCTAAAAAGTTCAAACTTGAAAGCAATTCAGTGAAATCAAGAGCTTTTAACTGAATGTACTTCATAAAAACTCCAGAGCACTATACTGGACACGAATAATTACATTTCTTTTGCCTCACGTACATTAAAATTACATAATCCAAGCTCTTAAATGCCGTCACAATTTCTAAAAGAACAATGGATTCAGAAATAATTTAGCTCCAAATATTGAAGCACAATTTACAGCTAATTTCATCATGGTCTTAATGTCACTTTGAACAACAAAAGGTTTACTGGGTAGCCTAACACCAGATAAAGAGTTTGGTGGGGTTATTATTTCCCCAGGTTTGTGTGAATTTCATAAAAATGTGCCAGTGAAGAGGGTTATTGATGGTGGCATATGCTCTCTTTGAAGTAGATGCTACAAGTCCATGAGAACATTTTGAACTGGTACTTTAAGGTAATCTTTGCCTGGTGGATAGACACATCTGAAGTACCAAAGGACTTGACATGGCTTGAGGGGGCAACAACTCATTTTTGAGCAAGATTATGAACACTGCATTCTGATTCCCCAATTCCCTGTGCATTATAGAGAACATATAAAGCATTGTGCTTAGACAGAAAGAATGCAATATACAGTCCATCTGCGTAGAGGGATAATAGTTTTCAAGATAGCAGCTATCAAAGGAGGATAAAGGGAAAAATGTTGCCCCCATATTTAAAAGCAGCAAGTAACTCATTTGGATGCCAGGCAGCACCTACAATACTTAAAAATGAATTATTGTTAATTTCAGAAATCTAGTGTGACATATACACAATGCACAAATGCTTGGCAAACAATCAGAAGAGGTATTTGCATTTAATGGAACGATGATGCATGAGGTAGGGGGTTTGAACTGATAAAATGAGCCGTGCACTGATTGGCAGTGGTGACGCAGAGCTGAAACTGGGTGTGCCGCCTTGCTTAAAATAAAACATTCCTGTCCACCCAGTGTAACCTGTGCTGCTTGTCAAGCCCTACTGCAAGCCAAGGGCCTCATCCTGCAAATACTTAAAGATATCTTTACGTATGCTGGGCGTTTCACTGACCTCACCAGTATGAAATACGTGAATATTATTCACACAGTAACTATCTGTATGACTAGGCTCTGCCAAACTTTGCCAAAATGAACATACTGAATATTTATTTTCCTCTGCCCTGATACTGAAAATTTCTTGATATTGTGTTAGTTCAATGTTGCAAACTATCCTGATGCACTGCAAGCTTTAGGATGAAGCATCAAGTTCCAACTAAATTAGTTACAATGATCTCAGCTTTAATTTTTTTAAAGTAAGCTTTTAATTTTTAAAAAGTAAGTTTAGGTGAGAAAGAAAAAGAAGGAAAACATGAACACAAAAGGCTTAAAAAGCCAGAAGGTAAATACAAAGACCCAACATACACTTAAAAAAATCATATTTTAAAGTCAATATGATGACTTGGGGGCCAGACTCATGGCTTTTTGAGCAACTGAGATTAGCTGTATATTAGTTGTTCCTAGGATACACTATTGAACAAGAAATGGCCACATGCAACTGATTGTGTAACATTATCTAAGTGTTAAAACAGAGTAATCTCTTTACAGAACTGACCAGAGGCACCGAACCCAGAATGTACTCTTTTAAGCTAATGAAAACATGTTCCCTTGGCTACATTATTTGCAAGAATTGTACAGCCAAACTTCTGAAGACTGCTATAAGGCTGTAATTGCACAACGAAACAGTTATAGCATTGTATGCAAATCTTTGTTTACTTGCATGATTTTTTAAACTCCATGTACCTAAATGTAAAACATGTTTAATACAAATTTTAAGAATCTGTAACTACCTCTGTATTGAACTACCTATATATATAGCAAGCCAGCTGCACTATAGCATACTCCAGACAAAACCATAAAGTAGTATTATTTGAGCAGAGAAGCTTGATTTTTTTTAAAAGGCTGCCCGGATTTCTTCTTTCTTTAGATTTTTCTGTGTTGGGTTGTGCTGATTTGTTTAGAATGAATGACGTATAAAGACAGTAAAACCTTTCTTACTAATCATTCTGCTATTCATTCTGTCCTTCCCCAACTCTTGTTGGGAGGACAAATAGGCAAATAAATATGCCTATGTAAAAGCTAATGTTAATGGTTGCTTGGCTACTAATGACTAGAGTCAGATGGGTTAAGCCCTGGTGGAGACACAGGTGCAGCACACTGGTAAACAGATGAAGGCACAAGGAAATGGATAACCCAGAGCACAGACTAGTGGGGCTAGCTAGGAATCTTTTGATTCAGAGCAGATTATTGAGCCTTTGGGCCAAGATCCTTATCCTTCTAATTACAGTACAGTACTGTAGTAGGGAGAACTAAATATTCTCTCTTCTTTTTACCCTGACTGGTGTAGAGGGCAGTTTTTTTGTCTTCATAAGCTGACCCATGTGGTTTACTGAGAGAAAATTCTAAGAGAAACAGGAGTAATACAAAATATCTTTATCAAACTGACCAGAACTTACAGGTTCATGAAACTAGTTGCCTTACTAGTCTAGTCTAGCTTCAGCACTATGGCCTACCATTCAAAGAAATCCAAATTCAAGACTCAAGCCTAGATATTCACTCCCAGGCCAGCAGAAGCTTGTAATGCTGCAGACATGGTGAGATCTGGATGGGGGTGTGGCTGGTTCATATGCTGGCTGGTTAAAAAATATTTTTTATCACTAGATAATGCTGGAAAGAAACCTTTCAGGAGCCAGAGCTCAGTCAACCATCCTGGGTAAGCACAGCTGATTCATAGGGTACCAGGGCAGAGTTCAAATTGTGGAAATGCACTAGAGAATATACAGAGGTACAAAGTCTGACACCTGGGAATGGGAGTGCCAGAGAGACCAGAAATAGGACAGGGATGCCCCTAGCCCTGTAATCTTGACAGCCTCCTCCTATGAGAGGGGATGTATCTTAAGCCATTAACATAAGAACATAAATAAAATAAATATAAAATGGAAGAAAGCCTCATATCACAGAAGCATCTAAGGACCACTTTTCCACAATGATCATTTTGAGTTGGTAGATTAAGCACAGTGGCTAGAATGTGTCTTGGGAATGTGGACAGAGTTGTTCTTATGATTTAAAAGTTGGTAATAAAAGAGGGTCTGTTCATATTTGGTCTTTCAAATTATGCAGATACATGCCTTCTTGTGACAAGTACCCTATTACACAAGGGTTTCCTAAAAAACTGAAGTACCACAAACTAAGAAACTCATTTGTTTTGCTGTTTTTGATGAGAAGTATGACAACACCTAGCAGTCACAGGCTTCCTGGGTGATTTTAGGCAAGTTTCTGAAGAGCTCTATGCCTAAAAACAGAGGAATATACTTCCTTATTACATAAGGAAGTTATATTGTTTGAAGCTATTTGAATTACTTTCACCTAAGGGGCTATTAAAGTGCTAAATAAATGTTATTACTTTGTGCCACTGTCATTTGTGTGAATAATTCAACTGTATATGTGAGAGAGACTTTATTATTTATTTATCTTAACATATAAAATATGTCCTGGGTTGTTATTGCTGGAAACTCCCATAAACATGCACAAACACAATTTCCAAGCCAGTCTTCAAATATTTAGTCTCTACAGCTATATAACAGCTTTATTTAAAAAAGCCAGAGGAAAGCTCATTTGTGCAAAATCTTTTAGGCACTGTTCATATTTAATTGGTTTTGGGCCATATCTATGCCAGAGGGTTTCCCTGTCTTGACTTCTGCAAAACCCCTAACCCTTTGTTCAGAATCCAAGAAGGATTACATTTAAGTACTTTTCAAGAACAGACAGATTGTGAAAAAGGGTAAAAACTTACCCAAAGTACATTTGTGGACTAATATATGAACTATTAAAAAAAATCTAGAATAGATGATGGACGGAAACTCTCTTGTAATAAGGTCGACTTTGTCCTCTACATGCCCAAGCCAAGAAAGGGTTTTCTCCCAGTTGCCTTCTTACCTAATCCCAAATTTCTTTTAAGTAATATCTGGTCCAGCCACACACTTCAGGCAAAATTGAAGACAAATTACCAGTAATTATTTTCTTTTCTTTCATGTTTTGAAATGGTGGACTAGATTTTGATCTGATTTACGCTCTGTCTATGATGGGGGGAAAATCAGAACAATGGGCCAGAACTTGAAAATATAAATGACTCCCATTATACATAAAAGGAAACACACTTAATTGTTTTTGGTTACATAAGTCTTACATCTGTGCAACACCAATTATTTTAATGGAGTTAACCCTGACTTAGACCAGCTTAACTGAGAGGAAGCTCAAATCCACTTTTTAAGCTTGCATTAATGATATATTTCATTAAAGGGCCAACTAAAACAGCACTGTTCTAACTCTTGTTTGTATCACCTCTGTGCTAATTTGTAAAATACTGCTTATCTTTTTCCAAGTTCTTAAGCTAGATTTTGTTGTAGGCTGATTATATTCAGCCTATAGAGCCCATGAGATGTCAAGTTTTGTAGAAAAGCAGCTGGAAAACTAATAGTAAATCAACTGAAATATGAGCAAATACCTACAAACAAACCAAGAGGAGACTGCTGCTCACTGGTGACTAAGGTAGAACTAACCAAGTGAAGCAAGCAAATGGGATTTGAGCTAAAGCTGGTTTTTGCCCATCTAGCTATATGCATGGCAATACCAGGTTCCCTGTAGTGTTCTAGTAAGTACACCTCAAACCTTACTCATTTAAATCCGAAGTATATTGCAAATTGAAAGCACTAAGCCTATTTAAACTTCCAGAGACAAAGCGACCTGGAGACTGCCGTGCTCAAGTACTTGTCACAGAGCAAGGCATGTGTGTCTCATGGCCACAATCCAAACAGTGGTCACAAGGTATTGCAAAAAGATATGTGTGTGTTCAGATGTGAAGCAAGTCTTGTACTAAGGGAAAACAGGCTGTTTATGCCAATTCTTTTAGAGAATGGATAGTCTTAGCGTGGCTACAGCAGTTCTGTTCAAAACTTTTTGGCTGGTGGGCTGATCCGGTAGTGCCCAATGCCGGTGGACACAATCCAGCGCCCGGGGTAGGCACAGCAGGTCCAATCTGCCTGCGCAGGAGGATGGGGGCATGGCTCAGCCCCAATCCAGCTGTGCCAGAGTTAGGAGTTTGGCAGCGAGGAGTGGTGGCCGTACTGCCCCATTTCCTGACCCAAGGGGAGCCCTGTGCACCAGCCTCCTAGGCCTTGCAAGCCAGAGGTTGGGCACCCGGGGCTACAGCCATGGGCCCAGATTCAGCCCTGGACCTCGGCTTTGAAGCCCAAGCCATTCTGCACCCACCCGGCCCTGCCCCAAGCCCCTGGCAGGAGAGGAGGGAAGGGCGGCTAAGACCAAGACTGTCAGCCGCGCCGCTCTCCACCTTGCTGCGTCCTCGGTGCCATCTCAATGCTACCACTGCTGTCATGTAAAAATAAAGCCGAGGTGGCTCCTGCCACACGCCAGCCCCACCATTCAGAGCAGCGGGCGCTCGCTCCTGCTCTCAGCCCGGAGCCCGAGGAAGCGGGACAACAGGCGGCCCCGGGGGGCAGGAGCCGGGGTGGAACAGACGCCCCAGAGGCCCGGGGGGAGCCCGCGGACCCGCCCCGCCGAGCACATGCGGGACCCGGAGCGCGGAGCCCCGCGGGGGCGGCGGCGCTCACCTTTCGGAAGAAGCAGCGGTCCGGCGCCGGCTCGGCGGCTCCGCGGGGCAGCAACGCGTCCGTCATCGCCGCG
>NW_017728998.1:21795134-21807788 GCF_001723915.1 Gavialis gangeticus | reverse complement strand
CGGGGCAGCGCTCCGCTCTGAGGCGCCAGCGGGCGGGAGCCGGGTCCTGCACCGGCTCCGGCTCCGCCCCCCGCCCCCCCGGCCTGGGAGGACCCGCCCGGCTCCAGCCGCTGCTGTCGCCCCAGCCCCGCCGCAGGGAGGAGCAGGTGCGTGCGGGGCTGCCGGGGACAACCCGTCACAGTTCCGCGCGGCCACGGGCGGCATCACCCTGAGGTGAGATAAGATAAGATAGCTGGGTCCCAGTCTGCGGTACGGGCACTACCCGTGGCACGCAGACACCCTGGCAGTGGTGCCTGCCAACAGATTTATTATAATTTACTTTAGAGGAAAAAAAACCCACTTTGGTGGTGGCACAGAAGATTGAACTGGAAAATGTGCTGGTGGTACTTCAGGCTGTGTCGTTTTTAAATTGGTGAGGCGCAATCTGTCACAAGTTTGGGAACCGCTGTCAGATAATATCATAATATGATACCATATGATATAGTATACATGGTGTGTTTCTCCTGTTCCAATGAAACCAGAAGCTTTACCCACAGGCCCGGGCCCAGGGCAGGATGATTCAGGGGAGGAGACATGCAGAAACACTGGAAGGCACCACAGTACAAACAGTCCCCCGGGCTGGGAAGTAGCAGGATTACCAGGAAGAAGGATGTGTGCTCCCGCAGACTGCGGGGGTATGGCGACTGCCTGCAGGAGGCTGTGGCGGCGGGGGCAGGGTGGTGAGTGCCAACCGCCCGCAGGCACCGCTGGCAGTGTCGGCAGCACTTCTTTCAGGGGGTGGACCGCCGACATGCACCCCCTATGCATCACCAATGGTCACCAGCAGCAGCAAACAGGCAGCAGGGTGGTAGATGAAGGCTGGCTCCACTGATGGATCATCCTGATCATTAAAAAGGAGAGAGGGTTGTTAACACCTCTCATATGAAGCACTCTTCATTTGTACTAGAAGGGATCAGGTGCATGACACTGAGCCATGAAGTCAGTGGACTCCCTTGGCACTGCCCAGCTAGAAATGCTGCTGGCACGGCCAGGCAGTTGGTTTTAAACCTTGGGTGGAGCAGGAATCAAAGCGGGGCGCAAGTGCACCTGCAGCGCCTGGATCTACCCCTGACTGCAGCCTTGGTGTGCTCTACGCTGGTTTACCTGCTCCTCTTATGCTCAGTGCCAGGAGCTGTCTTTTTTCCTTTATGCTTTGTGCTGGGCCCTGCTCTGCTTTCCTTCCCTCTGTGAGTAAACTCAAGTGGCCGTTTTAAGGGAGAACCTTATGCTTTTGAAACAAATTTCTTACCAAAAATAATATAATAAAGTGCAGGTCACACTTCCAGGCAGTCGAAATTGGAGAAAAATGTTGGCATCCTCTCTGGGGATTGTTACTTGAATGATCAAATGATTTATACTTGTTCCACATATGTGGGTCTACTCAAGGTTCAAAAAATGAGGTGGCTCGGGGGGAGGGGCTGAACCCCCTCCTATACGAGATGATATCTCCTCCATAAAAGACAAAAGCCCCACATAAGTCCCCCCCCCATAGGAGACAAGAGCCCCACCATAAGAGACGAAAGCTCCCCCTCTCCAAACCTGCCCCACACCTTTCCAAGCAGCTCACATGGTGGCAGCAGCAGCTCCTTCTGGCTTCCGGCTGCCACCACCACAGACCTTCCCAAGAACTGGAGTGTAATTTGCACCCTGGTTCTACTAGTCTATGGTCTGTAACACACACAGCACTGGTGAGACCGATGTCCTTGCGAGAAAATTGGAGAATTGTGGACTTCACTCTGAGACAGTCAGCTGGGTGAGAAACTGGCTGCAGAATAGGACCCAGAGAGTCGTAGTGAACAGGTCTGTGTCATCCTGGTGAGAAGTGGGCAGCAGTGTCCCGCAGGGCTCGGTGCTCAGTCCAGTACTTTTCAAAATCTTTATTAACAATTTGGATGTGGGGGTGAAGAGCTCACTGGCCAAGTTCGTGGATGACACCAAGTTATGGGTGAGCGTGGTCACACTTGAAGATAGGCTGCAGTTACAGGCGGACCTAGACAGGCTAGCAGGTTGGGCGGATCGGAATCTGATGAAGTTCAACGTTGAGAAATGTAAAGTGCTCCACCTCGGGACGAGCAACCCCCACACACCTACAGGCTTTGTGGCACCAAACTGACTACCACCACGAATGAAAGGGACCTGGGGGTAGTAACAGACCACAGTATGAATATGAGCCAGCAGTGTGATGCTGTAGCCAGTAGGGCAAATAATATTCTAGCATGCATCAACCAGTGCCTCTCCAGCAAAGCCAAGGAGGTGATTCTTCTGCTCTACTCAGCACTGGTGAGACCGCAGCTGGAGTACTGCATCCAGTTCTGGGCACCACACTTTAACAAGGGCATGGACAAGCTTGAGAGAGTCCAAAGAAGAGCCACCCATATGATCAGAGTCTTAAAAGGCGAGCCATACGAGGAAAGGCTGAGGGACCTGGCGAGGAAAAGAAGGCTGAGAAGGGACCTGGCAGCAGCTTACCACTACACTAGGGGAGTACATCAAGGGCTCAGTGAGCAACTGTTCACTGAGGGGAAAACCAGGAGTAATGGCCCCAAACTCCAGGAAGATTGATTCAGGCTCAACATTAGGAAAAACATCTTCACAGTCAGGGTGTCCAGACTGTGGAATAAGCTCCCTCCAGAGGTGGTGCAATCACCTACCCTGGAAATCTTCAAGAGGAGACAGTCACCTTGCTGAGGTCACCTGACCCCCAGTTATCTTTCCTGCTTGGTGCAGGGGGCTGGACCTGATGATTTTCCGAGGTCCCTTCTGGCCTTACAGTCTATGAATCTGTGAAACATGCTCCTTTAGTCATGATGACAAAGGTGAATGCTACAGGTATATCTTTTCGAGTCCATCCATTAAACATTCCAAAATCCTCTTCAGCTAAGACTCTCAAGAAGCATTGCCCTCCTTCATTTGATGTCTTATGACATAATGTGGAAATTCCCCATATTTCATTTATTAGACATCTGAACTGGAATAGACACATAAAAATGTAAGCATGAAAGCAAAACAAGCTTTGGGGGGAGTGTTATCTTTGTACAATAAGGATTATAGCAGCACTAAAGGGTAGTATTGGCAGCACTAAAGGTCTGTAGATCTAAGGTTTGTTACTCACATGGACCAGTTCTCCAGGCTTTACTCAGGCAAATTCCTTTTCAAGTCAAAGGGCACTTTACCTAAGTAAGAAGGCAGGCTTGCAGAAATCAGGAGAAAAATCTGTATAAGTTGTTCCCCCAAATTGCAGAAATCTACAGAACTTCAAATTAAAACTTAATGGTCTTAAATGATAAATTTAGATTTTTTTTCTAATTATTCTCAAATTTTAATCCCTAAATAATGTGTTTATCACTTCCCATGAGAATCTAAGTAGATCTCTGGAAATTTACTAGTTAAAAACACAATATGGCAAAATATTTCATGATCAACCTTAGCTTACCAGAAATGGAAATTTCTTTATTTCCCTAACAATGTCTTTGAAAAGTGTAGTGTAGTCACAATCTTTGGGAAGCAGGAAAAAAATCTTCAAAAGCAGCCTTTCATTATCTAGGTGAAAGCATCTTTGGAATCACCTTGTCTTTAACTTTATCTACAATTCTCTTTTAAAATACCAAACCAACACAGCGTGAACTGTGTTGTTCATGAGTAATATTGTGATAATCTGCACATTTGCTTAATATTCCAATGAAGCTGAGATATGGTGTTATAAATAGTCATTCAAACATTTGGACCATGGTGTCAGGTTCTGAAAGTGTTGAAATTTGTTTGAGTTTTCCATTATTTTAATCACAATTAGGAGCTCAGCATGAGGAAAAACTGCATGAGTTCTGCATGAGAAATCATAATTCATATTAATTATAACTGATTTAGGTCGGTTGGCCCCATTCAAGTCAAAACCAAAGACAGATCCAACTATTTTATCTTAATAACTATTTTCCTGCTTCTAAGACATGCATGACTTCCAGAAGTACTTTCCATTCAAATGATCCATCATTATCTAAGTAGCCATTCAAGTGAATTGTCTGCTATTGGGAAGTAACAAGTTAATTTAGTGGACATAACAAATACAGTCATTTTCAGTCTGTGAGCTGTGTGGCTTTTTCAACTGCAGTTCTTCTGGAATCCACAGATATAAAAATAGCCTTTTTTAACTCTTGGCTAATAGTAGAAGACCCTTGTTGCTCCATGACTACCAAAAAACAAAAGGTAGTAAAAGGCCTGTGTCAGGTGTAGGCACACAATCAAATAATAGTGGTGAGATCTGTGGACATTATCTTCAGAAGGTTTGGCCTTGTGTTATAGCAATACTGTGTCATGACAATGTGATAGGCAAAAAAGTGCAATGTATTTAAGCTAATCCTTCCCATTACACTCCTTTTCCATCATCTACCCACTGCAGTCCCACAGAAATTAATACAAGAGATCACACACGATGCCAGTACCACAGAGATTTAAAAAACAATACGTCACAGGGCAAGAATTACTGCAGCGGCAAATATGGAAAGAACAATGAGTAAAAAAGGTATTTTAGCTCAGTTTCATTTATGCACTCAAATTCTAGTAAAATTGAGATTTCATAGATTTCATAGACGTTAGGGCTGGAAGGGACCTTGGAAGATCACTGAGTCCAGCCCTCTGCCCCAGGGGCAGGAAGTCAGCTGGGGTCACAGGATCCCAGCAAGATAAATGTCTAATTGACTCTTAAAGGAATCCAGAGTAGGTGCTTGCACCATCTCTTGCAGCAGTCTGTTCCAGGCCTTGGGGCTCGGACAGTAAAGAAGTTCTTCCTTATGTCCAGCCTGAAACAGACTTGGAGAACTTTGTGACCGTTCGACCTGGTCATCCCATGAGGTGCTCTAGTGAACAGGCGTTCCCCCAGATCCTGATGTATACGCCTTATATACTTATAGGCAGCCACCAGGTCCCCCCGAGCCTGTGCTTTTCCCAGCTGAAGAGTCCCGTAGCTCTCAGCTTCTCATCATAAAGCCTGTTTTCCTGCCCTTTGATCATGCGCATGGCTCTCCTCTGGACTGTCTCAAGCTTCTCCACATCCTTTTTGAATTGTAGAGCGCAGAATTGGATGCAGTACTCCAGCTGCGGCCTCACCAAGGCCGAGTACAGCAGGACGATGACATCCTAGGATTTGCTAGAGAAGCATCCATGGATGCAAGCCAGAGTTTTGCTCACTTTGCCAGCTGCAATATCATATTGGTGGCTCACATTCATCTTGTGGTCAATCATGACCCCCAAGTCCCTTTCAGCAGTGAGGCTAGCAAGCATAGCACTGCCGAGCCTATCAGCATGCTGCGGGTTTTTCTTCCCAAGGTGGAGTACCTTGCATTTTTCAGAGTTGAAGGCCATCAGGTTTTCATCTGCCCGTTTTCCGAGCCTGTCAATGTTGGCCTGGATCACCATCCTGTCCTCGGGTGTGGACGCTTTACCCCATGAGGTTAGTGTTTTAAATTAGACAACAAAGGCATTTTGAAATGCATAGATATCTGAAGGAATTTGGTTTTAGAACTGCTTTATTAATCTTAAAGTATACTATATGCTGATCTGGAAGTGTCATAAAGATGGCCTAGGCAAAGCAGCTCTATTTTAGCAGAGCTTTTGCAAGGCAAGGCAGCTGTTGTAGGATTGCCCACACCACATAGCTAATGTTCCACCCCCCGGTCAGCTCAGAGGACGTTATTCTGACAAACAGCAGCACTGCACTGCATGTCTTCCTGAACTGCCTATTGCCTTTTTGAGCAATGACACAACTGGACCCTGAAGACAGCGAGAAGGACAATAGGATCAGCAGCAGTGGAAGTGACAGCAACATTGACAGCGACAAGGACTGTGAATGAACTGAGAAGGGAAACCCCAAGTTGGGGCTGGGACTAAGAGACTGTTTGGGTTAGGGAAGGGCAGAGGAGAGGGTGGGTGCATGGGGGCACAGGAAAGCGGTTCTTGTAACAGATGCGTGGGTTTATTAAGGTGGTTTGGAAAAGAAAAGGTGTAATGGAAGTCTATGATAGAGGATGTATATATATACCTAAATATATGTAGATAGATATATTTCAATAATAATTTTTTTAAATTGCCTTTTTGAGCAAGGTTATGTTTCCTGAGGTCTTCTCTCACGGTAACAGCTTCCAATGTAGGGACAACCTAAATATGCAATTTCTAGCTCTCCAACTGCTGTCTCTACCTATGTATAACCAATGCTGCCACTCAAACACTCAAGCAGGGGCTTTGGCTTGTACAATACAAACATGCCATAGGCCCTGGACAGACATACCAGTTGACATACTTCAAAGGTCTTTGAAGTGCTTCCCAGGGCAAGCAAGCAGATGTGCATGCCCTATGAAGCACTCCAAATATGCTCCTAGATGAGACAACTACTGCTTGGAAGCACTTCAAAATGAAGCATTTCCAGTTATGTCTATTCTGCTGTACAGTGTGCTCAGTCCTCCAGCATCCCACAGTAAACACTGTCCTGTGTGTTTAGCTGTCGTCCCTGCTGGAATCCAGAGGTCTAACAAGTTGTCCGGGAGCTCGGGGCAGTTGTGATTCACAGAAGCAACAGGCAACTTCTGGCAGCTGCCATCCAACCCCCCTGGTGGCAGCTGTTTTTTTTTGTTTGCACTTCCCCTCAAGTCAGTGCCCTAGTTATACCCTAGTTATACTGGAGCTGGAATCCCTGCCTACCGACGTGACCTCTAGTCTCCTGGTTCTGGCAGCCAGGGAAGGGGGCTTCTCATCTCCTGGTTCTACAAGCCAGCTCTGGCATGTGGGGGCACAGGGCCTCTGGTCCCCAGGTTCTGTGGGGAGGGAGAAGGGGCATGGTTTTCTTCCAGAATCAGAAAACAGAGGCTGAGCACACAAGAGAGTCCACACTGATGGTCCCAAGGGGGGCAGGGGGGATGGGATTGGAGCTGCAGGCCTGAGGACCCCCCTGTTACAGCCCCTGGCTGCATACAACCCTGCTGATGTGCTTCAGTTTTTTCAGTGCTCTGAAATACAACAGCCTTTGCAGTGCTTCAGATGCTGTAACTGTTCAGGACTTTAGTTTTTCTGCCTTAAAAAAATACCCTGACCTCTCCAGTTATCACCTCAGCAACCCTGTCTTTTTATCTCTAAGCTCATTAAACACCATTGTTTGCAGTCACTGTCTGGAGTTCTCCTCTAGATCATCCTTAAACCCTCTCCAATTCAGATTCTGCCACTTGCTCTCCATTGAAACTGCTCCTCAAAGTCCCTTCCTAGCCAGAACCAGAACTCTGGCCTCATCTGCCACAACCTGCCAGAGGCCTTCAGCAGTCAGCCATTCTCATCTTGTCCTCCCTTGATTCCTAATTTTCATATATTAGCAGCCTATGTGGAGGTTTTTAAGTGCACACTAGATAATGAGAAATGATTGATCCTACCTTGGGAGGAGGTGATGAACTAGGTGACATTTCAAGAGTCCTTCTATTTTATACGATCCTAGATCTGTTTGATTGCTATTACCAGCCTTAAGTAAAGGGCCCAGGCCACAAACTTTTTCAGAGTTCCAGATATATCCTGATTTGGAAATTTGGTGTGTTTCATTATGGAGAGGGAAAATTAATTGTGCATCTGAAATAGTGTCCACAATATTTTGGGTACTTGGATACAGAAATTTCATTCAGGCTCATCCTTGTTATTGGGAAAGAAAATAGAGCAATCTGATACAGTAACTTCTTTACCAAAACCACTTTTCTTGGTTGTTTGTGAGTTTGGCTCCTAAGAAAAAGGTGATACATCTTGGCTAAAATTTAAAATATTGGGAAGTTCTAAATCAAACTCTTTATCAAAAGAAATACTCCTCTTATCTTGCAAAGTTCTGTTTTAATTTACTTTTTATATATTTTCCAGTCAAACCAGCCAGTTGACAAAAACAAATTATATTTATACAAAATCAGCACAAACTTGCAAGTCTTTGAAACAAAGGGCCCAGACATGGTCACACTGAATTAAAAAAAGATTAGCACCAGCATTTGTACACCATCATTATAAGCACAAAGTACGATGTATATTTGCAGAGAGTGAACCAGATTTCCTTATGTTTCATCAGTGCTATCCTGTATGCCCAATCTGTTCTCCCCATTTTAGTTATCTAAACAAATATCAGAAACTCCAGCCTCCATTCTCTTAACTTCAACCCCTCCCTGTTCAGTCACTGTAGATTCATTTAATTAACTTTACAGGTGCAGTAACTCTTATTGGCAAATAACATTATTCTATATTAAATGAATCATAGCATTAAATATGTTACAGTCTATCAAAATACATTTTGAGATATTTACAAACAGGTTCCCAAAGAGATCTTCCCCTAACCAGGAAGATACTGTACTTCCTCTAACTTGGAAGATGCTTTATCAGGATTATGATTCAGACAATGGTGAGAATTAAGCTTTTGAGGGTGACTTCTTTTAGGTAGACAAGGTTCTTTGGGTAAATATGATATCTTTTATTAGACCAACTTTAATAGTTGGGGGGAAAATTTTAAGCAAGCATTTGGGTTTAAAAATCCTGTGTCAGGCTGAGGAAATTTCTGCAGTTGATGTGTGCCCTTCCTGGATGGAATGAAAAGTAAAGAAGCCAGAGGCTGGGCTGGTCTGCATACAAGACAAGTAGTCAGTGAAAATGTAGATTGAGGAGTCAATGGGTGAGAGACAGGCTGCGTGGTGGGGAGAGAAAGGGGAAGAATAGTGGAGAGGTACCTGGGGAGTCAGATGTCAGACAGGTTATAATGTGTCATAAATCCAATGTCTATATTTAGTCCATGATTTTTAGTATCCAGGATGTTGATGAAATGGAGTTCATAGGCTCGTCTCTGGGAAGTGTTTTGTAAGTTTCCTTTCAGGATCAGGACTGAGAGATTGGAGAGAGAGTGGTTTTCTTGTGAGAAATGTGCCCCCACAGGTAACTGGGTGTTCTTGTCCTTGATAGATTGCTGGTGTGCATTCATTCTGGTGCGCGGTTGTTATTTGGTCTCTCCTATGTCTTTCCTTTGGTCTTTCCTCTCCTTTTAGGTAGGAACTTCAAAATGTGAACATGGGGCTATGGCAGTTTGCACTTTCATGGCCAAATTCTGTTCTTGTTGTATTAATAAAAGTCAGGAATAATGATATCACAGTCTTCCTTCTGAGTTTTGCTTTATGTTGCCCATATTTTTAAGGCGGAGGGGAGGTTGTCTCTGGATAATCTGGGTGAGATTTTGGTGATTTGTATTGTTTTATTACTGTAGAATGCCAATGACATGAAGGCATTTAAGAGAAGGCTTGGTATTACAGACTAGGATCCTCCTCCCAGTGCAGTTAATAGCAAAAATCAAATTGATTCTTCACTGTTTACTAACCCTGGGATAAGCAGTTACAGCTTACTTAATGTATGATAACCTGAGCCACTACAAGCTGATTGTAGTTTTAGTACAAACTCACAGCCATGTCTGTTGTCAGGTCCTGTATCCCCAGGCGCTGCATCTGGCTGTGATAAGGGATTACAGCTATCTGGGTGCATTTCCTAGGATTCATAGCACCAAAACACACCGTGTTTATGTTTACAGGGTGCTGTGGGTCAACTTGTTTGCCTGCCCTAGGGAATTACAGTAAAAGCTCTGTTATCTGGCATCCATGGGGAATGGAGGGTGCTGGCAAGGTTCCCTCTAAGGTGTGCGCTTGCACAGCCATGCACAAAAGCGCATGGTCACGCACAGCCTTTTCAAGGCCACGCACCAGGAGAGGCTTGGGCAGGAGCCTGGCATAGGCTCCACCAGCTCCGGAGAAGTGCTCCACTCCCCAGCATCACTTCGTGGAGTGAGGAGGCACGTGGTGTCAGGGTTGATAAGCAGGAACACCGCAGCAGAATTGGGCCACACAGAAACAGAGGCTTGGAATAACCTGGAATTATTTTTATGGAAGATTCTTCCCTATACATACTGCCATGATCACAAGCACATGAGCATCTCTCCCATCTCTTGATGAGTCTAATACGGTCTAATTTAGTCCAGCCACACAGAAGGGGGAAAAAGAATTGCTGGTGCCCAAGCTTCCATATAATTTCACATTCTCTGGACATGGTCATATCTAAACAGCAGCAATTTTATTTCAAAAGAATACTGTTATCTAGGCTGTGAACTTCTGCCTCATCTGACATTTTGACAGAGTTTTTTTCAGGAAAAAATGGCAAGTTGATTTTTCGATTCTAAGTCTCCTCAAATTTATTTTTGGGATAGGAGGCAAGGTATGGGAGAGGAGCCCTGTCCTGAAGACAGTAGCAGTATTATGTTAAACCAGTTTCAGGCTATAGCAACCATACAAAACACTCCATCATATTCCAGAATGCAGGAGTCAGTTATTCTTACCCTCAGGAGAAGCATTTCCATATGCACACAGGGAAATCTTTTTTCATCTTCTGACCAATTAACTGACAAATGACTGGACAAGAGTTGTAAATGACAACATTAACTGGCTTTCCTTTACTTAGGAATCTCAAAGGCTACATGGGATATTTACTGACCTTTGCTGAGGTATTACTGAATTCATTCTATTTTATTATTCTCCAGAAATGGGCCAAAATAAGATCAGCAATAAACCAACTCTTGCCCTAGCAGGAGAATGCCTGAATGTGCGGAGATATTTGGGATGGTGCCTTTAAGAATTATGTTACAAGTTACATTTTGCTCGGCTTATGGCCAAAAAGATTGTTTTTAATTTTGCTTCAGTGATTTTCTTTCAAAATGATTTTCTAGTAAAAAATGGATTTAACTGTTGGAAGATTCAGGCTTGCAGTATGTCTTCCTCCATTTGCCTGCCATTTTAAGCTGTGGAGTAGAAGACTAAGGGAATATAACCTAAAAGGAGGATTTGGCTGACCATAATGGCATTGCATCTATCCACAACAGGAGTGGCAGCGAGGTGAGGTGAAACCTGACTGGCTATATCATAATATCCTGCCTAAAGCAAAGGTGAGACACTTTTGTCCTGCTCTGGTCTGGTCTGGACTTTTCCTGGTCTGGATCACAGATACAGCACATGGGCCAGATCCAGCCCATGAAGCTACATAATTTGGCCCCTGGTGCTGGCCCTGGGTCTCCAGTTGATCCACATGGCACATGCAATGGGTGCTGGACTGGCTCTGCATGCAGGGCCTGGGACATGCACTGCATACAATACAATACTCCAGGACTCATGCTGAATGTGGCACTTGTGCAAGACCAGTTGGGGATCAACCCCAACATGTTGGATCAGTACCCATGGCACCTGCTCTAGCTGGTCCAGGACTATGCTGCACACAGCCCATGCGCAAACCAGTCTGAGATATGTTCAGGCCAGTCTGGGGCAGGCACCACATGTGGTACAGGTCCTGGAGCAGGTGCTAGATATGGCACAGTCCCAGACCAGCCAGAGCAAGCACTGGATCTGGTATGTGGGACAAGTGGGGGAGGGAGGCAGAGCCAGAACAGGGTGATCCATGGGTTTCCCATATGCTGGATCCAGCACCTGATGTGGCTAGTCCTTGATTGTGCCACACACAGTGCCTGCTTCAGCTGGTATGGGACCCCTGCTGCGCACAGTGCCTGTCCCACACTGGTCAGAGCAGCCCATGGATAGGGCTGGGGTTGGGGGAGGTCTGTGGACCTAATCTTGCCTGCAGGGACAACCCCTGCACTGTTCATTTGGCCTATGGATTGGTCCCGCACCTCTCACCTGACCTGAGTTTGACATCCCTGCTCTAGCCTAAATAATCCCAGTTTTTCCAACCTTTCCTTATACATCATGTTCTCTACACCTCCAATAACTTTTGTTACTCCACTCTGAATTTTCCAATTTGTCCCACATCTTTCTTGAATTGTAGTGCCTAAAACTGGATACAGTAATCAAAGTTAGGCCGTGCTGAAATGGGTATCAGCATTCAGGCTCACTGGTCCAGTTCATCATAAAGCAGATGTTACCTGGGCGGTACTCCAAAAGGTACCCCCTCTCCAATTGAAGGGATCAAAGCAGGTGCACAAGCACTGTGGGAGGTGTAGGGACTCTCCTCCTCCTATAGAGCAGAGCCAGACCACCAATGGGGACTTAACCATATACCTTTTAATACTGGGAACATAACAGGCATAAATCAGAGGGTATAGTGGACACTACAATGCCCCAAGGGGGCAGGATTCAACAAAGTATAGACGCTTACAGTCTTTGACAAAAAACAGGGTTAACAAAATATAAAACACAAACAGCAGAACAAAAAATACGGGTTGGTGAAATATAAAGAGGCACAAAATGCAAAATGTCAAGGAAATATAGGGCCTTGGTACCTGGAGGGGGAGAAAGGGGGGGAACACAATGGCCTCTTTTCACTGCAAGAAGATTTGCTTCTTGTTATCTCACTTACCCCAAGTCACTTCAACTAGGACTTGAACCCAGATCTCCTATGTAGTAGGCAGGAATACTACCATACAGCCACTACTGGTGGCACTACTTGAGCCTGCTAGAAGTCTTGACCTTCCTGGAGCCCTGGCCTCACGTCGAGCTGCCTAGCCTCTGATTGGAGGAGCTG
Source organism: Gavialis gangeticus (assembly GCF_001723915.1). Lineage (NCBI taxonomy): Eukaryota > Metazoa > Chordata > Crocodylia > Gavialidae > Gavialis > Gavialis gangeticus. The sequence continues at coordinate 21,795,194 of NW_017728998.1, read as the reverse complement.
GAAGCAGAGCTGGGAACCTCTCAGGCTGCTGCTCAGACAGTTCCTAGAGCCAGGGAGCCT
>NW_017728998.1:21789749-21790134 GCF_001723915.1 Gavialis gangeticus | reverse complement strand
TTCAACTAGGACTTGAACCCAGATCTCCTATGTAGTAGGCAGGAATACTACCATACAGCCACTACTGGTGGCACTACTTGAGCCTGCTAGAAGTCTTGACCTTCCTGGAGCCCTGGCCTCACGTCGAGCTGCCTAGCCTCTGATTGGAGGAGCTGGAAGCAGAGCTGGGAACCTCTCAGGCTGCTGCTCAGCTAGTTCCTAGAGCCAGGGAGCCTCTCCTGCTGGCTGCAGCTTCTCGTAGGGGATCCTGGAGCCCAGTGGGGGCCTCTCCTGCCAGGTGCACGCCACGCTGCTGAGGGTCCCACTGCTGCCTGCAGGTGCTGCTTTCAGGCTCTTCCAGGGCACTGTTCCTGCCCCGCTGGCTCAGCTCTGTGAAGCTCCTTCC
>NW_017728998.1:21764433-21789738 GCF_001723915.1 Gavialis gangeticus | reverse complement strand
CCTGTCACATCCTCCCCCGCGGAACCCTTCACCATCCCCAGTGAAGCACAGGCCTTAGCCTGGGGGACTACTGGACCCAAGGGGCAGTGATGGGGACCTCCCCCAGCACTCCCAGGGCATCATAGGTGAAGCAACAGACTGGCCGAAGCTCCTGCCTTGGTCATGGGGTGTGGTCTGGGGCAGGATTTCATGAGGGCCCTGGCAGCTCAGGTTTCCTCTCACTGGAGGAGTCTGCCCCACTGGCAGGTAAAAGCATGGGGATGTTTTCTCCTTCGGTTTCGCCAGGTGGGGCCCCACGAGCAGCAGTCCCCGTCTCCCCTTCGCCCTGAGGAGTGGCAGGTCCTAAGCTCGGGTGAAAGTCAGCAGGGTACCACCAGTCAGAGTCCTCCAGGGGCTAGGAAATCCATGCACACGAGCTCCATGGGTTTTGAGCTCTGGATGATGTGTAGATAGGCAGTTCGAGCGGGCAGGGTCTTCCTCCATACACACTGATCACAGCTTGAGCATTTAGTCCTTACGTCTTCAGCCATTTTGGGCCAAAAGAACCACTCACTGGCTAGCTGAATTTCTTATTGTTATCTCTTACCTTCTATCTTCACCTTGCATTGCTCTCTGGTCTGCTTGATTCTGAGATCAGCTATGAACTATGCAGTTCAGTGTTCCTCTTTGAGTTAAAGAGGAATGCTGTTAAAGTTACAGATTTGCTCAGTTTGGCCTAAAGCTTCACCAAGATTCTGGTGCCAGACCAGGTGGTTACCTGCTGATCCATGGGCTCACTAACAGGCATTTTTTGTCTTAAGTACTGGAGATGGGTGAATCTATAGAAACTGCAAGCAGTCAAAGGCACTCAGGAGTATAATGACAGGCTACTTCTATTCAGGGGTCAAAGCTGAAATAGCTGGAGAGACAGTACACAAGAAAGAGTGCCAAGGGGACTTGTGGGAAGGCATTGAAGGACCAGCGGTAGGCATGGCTGCATGTTTTCATTTTAGTTGCCACAAGCAGAAGGCAGGGCAGGGTGGCACTTTATAGACCCTGCCCTGCCTTCTGCCTGACTTCAGACTAACATAATTAAACTACCTCTCTTTAGTTGCATCATGGTTAGTAATACATTAAATATGCTAATTTAGACTGTATCTCCACTGCCAAAAAGGAAAAACTACCATGTATGATCTATCCTACTGTAACTCTACAGGGAAAAAATGCACTTCAGTTTTACTGCAATATAGCAAGGCAAGGTCACTCATGGGGATGTTGACTTCACCAAGCTACCTCTTGATAAGTGCTGCAAATACTTTGTGTCCACTTAGGCAGAAGAGGGTCTTTGGGTAAATGTGATATCTTTTATTAGATCAACTAAATAGTTGGAAAAATTGTTCTTTGCAAAAGTTAAAACTGAGAAAGGTTTTTGTATGGAGAAAGGCTGGTAGAAACATCAATATTTGTAAATTATTTGGCTCCACTAAGATTTTATGGCAAGATAATTATCTCATGTTAGTTATCTTACTGTGAAAATACACCTTTTGTGTCAGTGAAAACAGGGTCATTGAGTATGGTTGCCTCACTGTATAGCACAGCAGGGATGTTAACAGAAAAACTCACAGTTGAATCCAAGTTGATTGTGCAGAGACATCAAGTCTTTAATCTCTTCCATAAAATGGGTTAAATGACAGAGATTAGTTTATTTAATATTATTGCTATGCTTCCTTTTTGTATGTTCTCTATGACTTTACCATGGTTAAAATACACCTCTACATGAATCACTTATTATATATATATATATATTTCCTGTTTTGAGAAGTTTATAATATTCATGTTAGCATGGTGTGCTAGCGATTCACATTTAATTTAAAAACAAACAATCATACACTATTTGAAGCATTTATGTCAAATAAAGACATAATAAAAAGACTAATTTGGTCCACCTTCTTGATGCATTGATTTAAAAATACATGTATCAAGACTTATTGGCAAACTGCGCTCTGCCCTGTAAAAGAACGAGTCTGAAATCTATCTGTAATCTTGGCCCTTTTTCAGCTTTGTATTCTACAGTATAAGAGCTTTCATTACAAATATTGATGTTTCTACCAGCTTTTCTCCATACAAAAAACTTTCTCAGTTTTTACTCTTGTTAACTACTTCATGGCAAGACACGGTATCAATGAGTGACCCTTTGTGTTATAAAACCATTGTACCTATGTCACTGTTTTAGAAAAGCACTAGAATCGCACACATTATCTCCACTACCTGACAGAACAATTGCAAATTGTTTACGGAAAAGATAACTGAGTTTACTAGGGACAAAGTAAACAACATTATAATCAGGAAGTAATTCTACCTGGTAAACTGAACCTGAAAAAAGAAACTGGAGATTTTTTATCCGTGTACGTGCCAAACAAGGCAGACAAGAGATTTACTGTTAACATTCACTTTGTGCAAAGACCAGCTACTTAAAGCCTACGCTTTAAATCAAATCCTCAGAGAAGACTTGCTTATTCAGCAATTACAAAGTCTTTTGGATCAATTTCTTGCTAAACACAAGAAACCACCACCCATATTAACTAATTTTACCACCAAACCTTCAAGCTGACGTCTCCCTAATTGAGAATGACGAGAAAAAGGTTATGCATGTAAATTAACATGGTTGCTCTAGGCTGTTTTAAATTAAATGCAAGTCATCAATGACTCCATCCTCCTATCTACACAGAGGGGTAAATATTTAATGTGAAAACAAGGGACTATCTGAAACTCACCTTTAGGTTGAAAGAATCCAAGTCTGTGGGAAGAAATCATTGGTGCTGTAAATACTCTGTTAAAGATCAATGGAAAATGTGCTGCTAGTTAGAAATGGCAGAAATCTCTCAAGACTGAATGTTATGTTTTCCTTTCAGTATGATAAAGAAATTTGTAACACCTGCTTATATTGTAGATCAGGGGTCTCAAATGCTAATGAGTTGGCAGGCTGGATCCAGACTGCAGGGCTTCTCACTGCTCGAGCTGCTGCATTGGCACAACCAGTATGCAAGGGATAACACCATGACTGCTTGCCACCATGCTACAGATTTTCGTGCTGTCTGGAGTTCAAAAACTGGAAATTTGGTGGCAAGGAAGGGCAGGGCTGACATTAACCCTAGGTGTTGGTCACATCAGCACAGTTGTTCTAGCAGCTGTGGTCAGAAGCATGATAGGTCAGGTACAGAGGTGGGTCATGTGGCTGGAGAGAAGCCCTGAAGGGTGGATGACCCACCTTCACAAGGTGGACCTGGGCCCCAGGATGTATGTTTGACACTCCTGCTATAAATCATGTGGGATAATAGAAACCTCCTTCAGAATAGAAACCTCATCAGCATAGAACAGGCCTGTCCAACTGATGGACCTCAGGTGCATGTAGCCAGGTGCTGCTTCTTTCCAACTCCTGCTCCATTGCTCTCCTGCAACTGTCACTAGAGTCTCTGGGCTCCCCCCCACCTACAACATCTGCTTCCTGCCCGTCCCCTTGTGGCAGGGGTGGCATGACCTGAGGGGCTGAGGGAGCTTGGGATCAGGGAATTCAAATGACATGAGGACTCTGGTGCAGCACAACAGGGAGATTCATTGCAGCACATCATAAGGGCATCAGTGACAGCAGGAAGACCCACAGAGTGCTGCACGTGTACTGTGTAGCAGGTAGCCTAGGAGGCATACAACCCACAAGGTGTGTGGCTAGGGACTCAGAAGCCCTGGCATAGAACATAATAAAATCAGGTGTTTTTAATTATGTTTCATCTACATTATCTCATGTTTGAATAAACCTGAATCCGAAAGCAAAACGCGGGGTTGGGAAATCACTTGAAGCAAAGCTGACATGAAAGTTTCTCACCAATAGCAATGGAGAAAGACACAACATGCAAATCCAGATTCTGAGCATGTTGAAGTCCTGCAATAGTCTGATGTGGGCATTTGGTTGTGTTCACCGTAAATGACAGAGGCCTATTTGTGAAATGTGGATACACCCCAAAAACATTTGGTTGTATTTGGTTCTGAGTTTTGGTGTATACCCAGCATTACTTCAGCCTATGCAAACCAAAACTGGCAGGTTTTTATAGCTCTAATTGAGCTCTCATATAACAGTTAGGAATAATTTTGCCATCCACTGATAGCCTAATGGATTACACAGCTATGACAATGTATATTATCTTGAAGGTCAAATATTGTACATAATCAGTCACTGCTTGTTGTCCTTGACTACAAAAAATAAACAAGTTGGTTTGAGGTCAGTCATCAAAAGGTTTGTGCGTAATGCCTATTGAACTGCACCCTGAGTACTGAGCTGAAGTGCGAGTAAGAGCTAACAACATGTCTTAGAGCCACATGATTGGGATGGAAGTCAAGGGTCATTGTATGGGAATCTCAACTGGGCCGAGTCCCCTCCCGGCCCAAAAAATTCTCGGAAAAGGACAGTTCCCTCCAAGCTTACGAGGGGCTCACCCGACTCGGACGTGCGTATGCGCCGGTCTCTCCTGCCACGACTTGCTGTTACCCAATATGCTGTCCAGTTGGTATGGCGCGTACAGTCCAGGGATGAGACTCTCGTCTTCTTCTGCTTTTTTTTCCCAAGGTCCCGTTGTCCTGAGGGCTCCTCCACCCCTACACCCTCGCCCAGTCCTCCGGTCTGGGTTGTCCTGTCTGGTCCGGTCCTGTCACTCAGGTGGACCGTGAACCCCGCCAAATAAAATACAATAAAGTCCAAATACGAAAGGAAAAAAGTCCCGACCAAGGGTCTGGCCCGGGTTCGGGAGCCCTTACTCCCCTCTGGGTCCTCCCTGCTGTGAGCGGCTCCGCCCAAGCAGTTCACCAGCCGTGACCCCGAAAAGGCCAGTAAGGTGGGGAACCCTCCAGCCCTGAGCCTATTCCCCTGTCACTCTTCCCTGGCCCTGCTCCCTACGGGCCTTGTGCCGCACCCTGCAGCACCCTTGCGTCTTCGACCTTCCTAGGTCTACTGCCCGGGGTACGGATCCCTGTCTTGGGGTTCTGCTTACCCCAGAAGGTCCAGCTGCTCCTTCCGCTGGCCCAGGTCCGCTGGGGCGCCTTTACTTCTGTGACGCTTCTGGCCTTTGCTGTGCCTGCTTCTGCCGCCTTGGGCGCCGCTGTCCCCAGACCCACTGCTCCCAGCCGCGTTGCCTCCGGCCCGTCTCTGTTGGCTCCGCTGCTTCCGGACCCTTCTCCGTCGGCTCCGCTGCCTCCGGACCCGTCACTCTCGGCTCCGCTGCCTCCGGACCCGTCTCTCTTGGCTCCGCTGCCTTCCTGACCTGTCCACACCGGTGCTCCTTTTGAATGGGCCTGGGTTGCCCCAGCACCTCCCACTTACGGGTTCCTGTAGGGTTCAAATTCCCGCCGCTCGTCACTGGCCACGCCGCGCGAGCAGCGTCGGATTGCATCGACCCGGGGTCCCTCCAGGCCCGGCACCTGCTCTCCTCCCTTACAGTTATGTAGTCCAACCCCCTGCACAGATGCAGGATGTGCTACTCTTAAACAATCCCAGACAGATTCCTATCCAGCCTCTTTTTATAACCTTAATTAAAAGAGATTCCACAACTTCCTTATAGGCAGCTTGTTTCCATTGTCTTATTGTTTTCATAGTTATGAAGAATTATTCTTTTTTGAGATATAATCTAAATCTCCTTCGCTGCTGTTTAAATCAATTGCCTTAGATCCTGCCTTCTGTGGCAAGAGAGAATAGTTGTTTTCCCCCTTCTCTCTAGCAGCCATTCAGATATTTGAAAACTGTTGTCAAGTCTCTCCTTAATCTCCTTTTCTCCAGACTAAGCATACCTAGTACTTTCAACCTTTCTCCACGTAGCTTACAGCCTAACACCTTTATCTTCCTTGACTGTCTTGGATTCTCTCCAGTTTCTTGACATCATCCTTAAAAGGTGGTGCTGAGTAAAGGACACAATACTCCACTGGCAGTCTAGCATTACTTAGCACTAACTAGAGCAGAGTGGTACTGTTATGTCACATGCCTTGCATACAATGTTTATGTTAATACAGCCCAAAATTGCATTTGCAGTCAAGTTTGTTGAAGTTGCAATCCATCATAGCCCCTACATCTTTTGCAGTGCTACCCAGACTGTTTCTTCCATTTTGTATTAGTGTATTGTTTTTCTTCTCTTGGTGTAGCACCCTAGTGTACCAACATTTTTCTTTGTTAAAAATAATTTTAGTTCCCTCATTTATCAAGAACCTTTTGAATTCTACTCCTGTCCACTAAAGTGTTTGCACACCCTGTCAGTGTTGTGTCCTCTGCAAACTTGATCATTAAGCTACCTACTCCTGCATCTAAATAAAAATGTTAAACCTCACTGTGACACTGTGCCAGGCGCCTTGGATCCATTGCAGCTGAGCCTATTCACCTACCATGACTTGTTGTTAATAGTATACCGCTGGAGGGGGTGCTCATTGGTTCCTTTGAGGCTCAGGGGTGACTCCCTTGGCATGTCTTCTGCCGGGCTCCTCCTCCCCTACACCCGCCCCTTTCCACTCAGGTGTTACAATGGATTCTGGCAGCACCTTGGTACGATCATTGGTTTCTTCCTCAGCAGTGAGGGCAGGTGAAAAGGGGCACTGCAGGGTACTCGCCACTGTTTGTTTGCTCACAGAGAATGGCAACACAAAAGAGAAAACTTAACCAAAAAGAGCCTGGCCTGGTTGGTGGGCAGGGCAACATTGCCCCTGCACTAAGCAACTCTCTCCTGAGCCTGAGGGGGTGTGCCCACTGCATTCTTCAATTTCTTCCCTCCTCTGGGTTAATTTGACTTTGCAGCAGGCTGGCATTCTATTCGGGGTTTTCCCTGTCCAGCGACTGGGCCAGGTGTGCCACAGACCCATGGCATCCTGTGCAGCACATGTATGGAACCTGGTATCCACCGGTCCCCCGTTGGTGCACTTTGAGTCTGCTGCCACCCTAGCAGGATGTGCAGGTTCTGTTGGGCCTCCCTTTAGGGTCCACCCCAGTACAGTGCCCATAAGCTGCCCTCTCCCAGGCCCACATGACCTGCATGTTCCTGGGCTGACTACCATCAACAGTGGTGAGTGGCTTGGCATCCCCTTCTGTCCTCTGGGCTCTGGGGGCGAAGGAGTCCTCCAGCATTCACCTGAAGCTTTCAAACCTGGGAAGCGCAGCCGGCCTCTAGCCAGCCCAGAAGTGCTTCTGGGTCTTCTCCAGCTGTGTCCCTCCTACGGCGCAGTTGTGTTGTCCCCTGGGCATGCTAGCCAGCAGGGGAAGTTCCAGACTTTTTCTGACTGCAGGGAGGATGTCCCGCTCTATTCCTGGTGCCCGGATGTGTCCCACCACTGCTCTGGCTTTCAGGCCCATTTTGAGCCCGTGGCCTCCAGTCTCTAGGTCAACCAGTGGCCCCTTCTCCAACCACGTGGTATTGGCTGTTTTAATTGCTCCTGGCCACCTGGGCTGTGGCATGGATGTAAGCCAGGTGTGGGCCTGTCACACTCATCACACCAAAATAGACCCCTGTGGAACCCAGTTTCAAACTTTCTGCCATTGCCACATTTCATCCATTCACAGTTACTCTTTGCTAGCCACTAGTTAAGCAATTATATATCCACCTGACAGGGCATGTCTACATGTGCATTAATGCACCTTTTCTAATGAACATTAAATTAGTACCTCCAGTGTGAGGTACTAAATTAATGTACATTAGGCTGTGCTAATGCACAGTAGCATATTTGCATGCTTTTTTAGTGATGCTTAATGCACAGTAGACTATTTTACTGCACATTAGCATAATGTCACAGTCTTTACATGATGCTTTAATGCGCAGTAACATAGCCTACTGCACATTAAAGTGCACGTGTAGATGCGCCCACAGTAATTTGTTCTAGTCTTATGAATGGGTCCCACAAAAAGAAGGAATCAGGGTTACTTAATTTACATCAGTTGTTCTTTTTTGAAAAGGTATTTTATTCTTTAAATTTGTTTAAATTACTAATGCTGAAATAAATCTTGAATAACTTTATGAACAAAGAATCCATATAAGCATGCTGAGAATGCCGTAGGGTTTAGACATCTCTTCTAATCACGCTACCTAATTTATTTAATATAAGAACATAAGGAAAACTGTAGTGGTTCAGACCATAAGTCCATCTAGCCCAGTATTCTGCCACAGAACAGGTGCTAAAGGAGAGAGTATTTATATAAGGCCTATCTAGACTGAGCTGCCCCCTGTTCCTCTTCTCTTACAGCTTTCAGCATTTAGAGCACTAGGTATAGCACTGCAATTTGAAGACTGAAGCCCTATCAAGTTTAATTCCCACTGGTGGGCATATTTTATATGAATTTCTGCAGTCCTTCCTTGAATTTGGTTACATTTTCAGTCTCTGGCATCTTGTGGGACACTTGATAGAGTTTAAAACTATTTTAATGATTAAAATTGGCTGTGTGTGACACTGGGTGCATCTTTCACTTGGAGACTGATTTAATTTCAACCCTATAAATTATCATCATTTGAAAGTAATTTGGTGTCTTGTTAAATGAAAGGAACTTGTAGATCTAACAGAAATGGTGCAGTGAGGATCTTAGAAACACAATGTCTGGCAAATAAACAATTGTTGCTTACTTTGCTAATATTTTTACATGGGGAGATGACTAACCACTGCAAATTGCTCAGAGGAGGAAGTATGACATCCTATATCTTTGTGCAGTGCTTAGTACCACAGAGAGCTGATCCAATTAAACTATTTGTATTACTAATACAAATGTATGATGATTAATAACAGTTATTGCTTTAATTCCATTGTTTTCTCTGCACCACATTTTAGAAGATGCTCAAAATATAGGACAATTCAGTGACAGTCATCTTTTCTTTCAGAGAAAAATTAGATAATTAATAGTTTCAAAATATAATCAAGTACAGAAAACAGTATCACAGCAACGTTTTAAAAAGCTAAGAAGCAACGTTATTAAGAAGCATTCTATGAAATGAAGAGCAGCAGGCAGCATGGCAAAAAGTTTCTTCAACCTAAATCATTAAAAACTATGCTTGTAGAGATTTTTTCTGCTATATGTATCTATGGTATCTATGCCTTTAAGCATCCAGTCAATAAGACTCTTGAGGGCAAGGAGGAGTAAAAAAGTAGAAAAAATATTTTTGCTAGTACATTCAGCAAACACACAGAACAGTAGTGTACTGCAAAACAGTTTTTACACAGACTCTTTTGAGTAGGGCAGTACTTTAAACAAAAGTATCAGGCTGAATGGAGCTCTGAGTTTTCTCTGTTAAAGACTGAAAGTCAGTGGAATCCATGTTTTCCCTTTCTATACTGAATACATGCCCAGCAGGTTTTTACAGTTCAGTCATCCTGGGATTGATAAGAGTCCTTATTAGGCACTAGATTCTTTACATGACTGTTGTGAGGAACACACCTTTGATATGGTCTTTTTGTATGTTGTTTGGATATTGTTTGTTACTGCCTTCGTAGCAAGAAACAGCACTCAAACGTGGTTAAATCACAATATTTTGGACCACTGATTTAGAACAATATACAGAGCACTATCATTCTTTTATGGGAACACCTTGATTTTCTCCATTACCTATTTGTTCAAATTGTTGTAAAAAATGGTATTTTTACCTCTAAGGATTGATTAGATTGCTCTTGAGTGACCTCATCTGGCCAATAAATATGATTCTGACAGTCTCTGAAAAAGCTGTATTATGCCATTTGATTTGGCGTAGATTAGAAAGCATGAGAGAGATTGCAGCAGGCCAACCCAAATGCACCGTCATGCCATACCTTTAGGAATATGGAAAACATTTTTAGCATCTCATGTCCAAAATACTCTTAATGCGACCATAGCAGTCCCACACTTTGCTTGCATAGCTCATGAGAATTTAACAAGTATCAGAATCACTTTTCAGAGTAATGAGACATTGTCACCACTGTAACAGACAAAACAGGCTAAATTCTGTCAGACTTAATTTGAAAATTCTAGTTGTACAGGTATAGCTGAGAGGAGAGCTGATAAAACTGGTAAAAACCTCATCCTTTATTAAAACTAGAAGGGACATCACTAGAAGGTACCACTACAGCAAAGCAGAGAAACCCTGCTGAGGGAATAAGACTACAGGCCTAACAGGCCTTTTCTATTTTAAAAAAAGCTTAGTAACATTATTTAAAGACGCTATATGAAATAAAGAGCAGCAGGCAGCATGGCAAAAACTTTTTGCAGTCTAAATGATCATAAACTATTCTGCTGGTGGAGATCTTTTTGCTATACGTCTCTGCGTAGGATCTATGATGCCTTCAAACATCAAGCCCAAAAGACTCTTTGGCTGTGTCAAGATGAGCTTGCAGAGGCACTGCAACGGCGCAAATAGCAGCACAAATATATGCTACTGCTTTGTGGCTCAGCGCACAACCCTTAATGTGCACTTTGTTGTGGCACACATTGTCCCGCTTTGGGAAATTGCCCTTGTGCTGCTCCTCGCAGCTCGAGCAGCAGGGGCACAAATGGAGGAGAGACACTCCGAGTCTCTCACTGGAGGACCAAGCCTCTGTTTGTTCCAGTGCATGCTATTTTCACATGCTCTGCACCACTTATTTTCACGGCACTTTTTTTTTGCTACTAGGAAATCCCAGTACTAAGTTTTGCCCCCGCACTGTAAATTAGCAGTGCAGGGCACATTTTAACGTTCCATACATGCAGTTTGTGGCACCACAAAGAGGTTTGCGGTACCAAAAAACTGCACGTGCCTGCACGTCTGGACATGGCCTTCAGGGCTACGTGGAGTAAAAAAAAAACAGAAAAAGAAAAGGTATTTTTGCTAGTACACCCAGCAATTCTAACAATATCTGTGATTTTTCTGCATGGAGTATTTAAGATGGTGCTTGCTTTTGTGCCAGTTGACAAAGCTGGTGACAACCTGACCCCCTTGGTGCTCAGACACGACAGCTGCAGGGACATGGGGGAGATCTGGAAACTGTGCTTATTTAAAGGAATGTGATTTCTGTAGATGAGTATTTTTCCTGGCCAGGTACTGCAGCTGCAGCTGGTCCCCTCTGAAATTGGGATAGCAAAGGATTTTATTTGACCTCCTCCAGCCTTGCCAGGTCTTAAATATTAAATTATTGTATCGGAAGCTCAAAATGATCCTATTTGCTGAAAAAACGATCACACACTGAAAAAAAGTACAAATAAGTCTTATTAATTTGATATTGCTCACTGTAAGTGGCAGCGAGAATGGAGTCATGGAAGTTAAAGCTTATCTTTTTGAGGCAAGCAGCCCTGAGAAAGTGCTGACTGCAAACCCAAAAGGAGATGAAAACGCTCAGAGTGACTCGGGTTTTGCATCAATTAACTGCCTCAAACATTATCGTGCATTGTCCTTGGTACAAGAGTTGAAATGATCGTGCAAATACAATCATCAATGTAGATCTGGCAACATAGGCCTCTTCCCTCAGGAACAAGAGACATCTGTTTGGCTATGGACACGGGAAGGCTCCCAGCACGATTCACCCCCCGTCCTCAGGGTCAGGCCCTCACGTGGAGGCAGGACCCAGACAGGGCGCGAGAGGCCGCTTAGCGCCGCCCCCTCGACTCCTGATGACGCAACGGCCAGAGAGCGCCACTCCCGACCACGCCCCCTGCCCCGCCCCGTCCCCACGTGAGGGGCGTGTCCCGCGCGGGTCGCCGTAGCAGGAAGATGGCGGCGCTTGCGGGCAGGGACAGCGAGGAGGAGGATCTGGTGAGCTACGGCACTGCGCTGCGGCCCCTGGCTGAGGGTAAGGCCGCCGGGGGCAGCCGCTGGCTCGGGCCGCGCCCGCTAGGCTTCGCTGCTGATTCCTAAGGGGTGGGGGGAAAAAGGGAGGCCCAGGTGGGACGGAGCGGGGTGGGGGACACGTCTCCTCAAAACGCGCTCTGCTGCCTTGCCGCCACTCCCGGCGGGGGAGGCCCCTCAGGCAGGGGCCGAGGCCTGCGGCCTTGTCACTGCCCGTCCCCACTCTGTCGCCCTCCCTCGCTCTTACCCGAGTTGTCATGGCCTCAGTGGAGAAACCACTGGGGTTTTGCTGCTTAAAATGTGGTGTCCTCACTGATACGTCCCTTGCGCCTGGCTTAATCTGAGCAGGCACCTGCCTCTGTGTAGAGAGACGACCCATTTCCTAGGACCTGCTCTGATTGCAGATGCAGAGCTGACCTCGATTCCTTGTCACTGCAGCACCCCTGGGCTATTGGCAGTGCCATGATTGTTTATTAGCCCCCAGTGTCCTGGTTACATTCAGCCCTGGGTCACTCGTCCTTGAGCAAAGCAATGTAGTTCAAGTAGAAAGCAGGGTAGAACCGCACCTTAGAGACTAACCAGAGAGAGTGTGTGCATACACAAAAGCTTCTGCCACATCTATATCTCTGTTATCGATAGAAATACAGCACAAACTTTGACAAATATACACACATCTATATAGATATAGCACAAGCTTTTGTGGGCCAAAGCTTACTTCATCAGATGCTGATCATATTACATCGTCGCAGCATATGATAAAGTGAGCTTCAGCCCATGAAAGCTTGTGTTTGTTTATATATATGTGTGTGTGTATATGTGTATGCATATATACACATGTGCTTGTGCTTGCTTGTATACATATGTGTATATGTACATGTATATACACAGGCACACACTTTGGTTTGTCCATTAGGTGTAAATCTATCTTGCTGTCTTCCATACATCCTGTTTTCCAAAGTTTCCTACAACTTCAGGTTGATGCAATTTAGTCAACCTAACACTTTTTTATCTTTAGAACATTGTATGTAGTCCTCAGAGCACCCCCTCCAAAACAGGTGAATAGGTATTATCCTGTCAAGTTTTAGGCCAGGACATTTATGAGGCAGATAGGATTTACCTTTTTTAGGTCATAGAAAAAGTCATAGACAAAATTGAGATTAGAATAGGTAATCTGTACTGATTTTCTGTGCCCTTACTCTTTTTCTTTTTTCTTCTCCTCCTGTAATAATTTCCCATTTTCAGTAGTTTTGGCAGTGCACCTCGCTACTATGCAAACTGCAATCCCTGTCATGCCAGAGGTGTCTCCTATTTAAACCAGTTCTTGGTCACAGAGAGAAAACAGTTGTTGAGAGGAATGGGAGTTTTATATTTTATTTAGGTTAATTAACTTTCCCATTGTTATTTCTTTTTCTAATTGAAGGCGAACATATTAAGAAGCCAGTTCCTCTTCAAGAGCAGACTGTTAGAGATGAAAAGGGACGATACAAACGTTTTCATGGAGCTTTTACTGGTGGCTTCTCTGCTGGCTACTTCAACACTGTTGGTTCAAAAGAAGGTAAGATATTACTGGGCACATCTACACAAGACGTTAAATGCTCAGTATCCCAGTTATACTGCACAGTAGCATGTCATGGCAGAAACGGTGCCAATATGCTACTGTGCAGCAGCATCACTAAAAAATGTGTGTGCTGGAGCTACTGCACTGCAACAAGTGCTGAACTTAAGGTGCAGTAACTATGGTGAATTAATGAACGTGTAGATGTGCCCACTGTGTCTGAAAGTAGTTCCTTCTATGGAAGATTTTCAGCCTTGCTTTTATTTTCAGAACATATAAACACTATTTTTTTTTTTCTGAAAATAAATGTAACCTGGTGTTATCTAACTTTTCTTTACTGTTGTCACCTGCAAATGGTAATACCACTCTGGTAAAGTAACCTTGAACCTGTTACCCTCTGAATGCTTTGCCTGTAAGTGTGGAAATATTCTGCTGATGTATCCTTACATGTAATCTTCCCGTGTTGCTTTCAAAGTTTATCATCATATGTGAGTTTAATTATTTGTTTTCTTTAAAGGATGGGCACCTTCAACTTTTTTATCCTCACGTCAGAAGAGAGCAGACAAAACAGTCTTTGGACCAGAAGATTTTATGGATGAAGAAGTACGTTTAAAAAAATAACATACATTTCGTAGAACTGGGACTGGATGAATCTGGGATTTCCAAAAGTGTTTAAAGAAATTAAATGCTCAGCTTTCATTAAAAGTCAGTAGGAGTTGAACGCCTATCTCCTTTTAAACATCTTTTTAAAACACACAGGCCTTTCTTTTTCTTTTCAGTGTGAATTAACAAAGGTGACTTTCACAAAGAAAAAACTATTTCCTATTAGAAATTTTCCATGATGTGTTTTTTGGGTTTTTTTCCTTCTTCAGGATCTTAGTGAATTTGGGATAGCACCTAAAGAAATTACGACAACGGATGACTTTGCTTCCAAAACCAAAGACAGAATAAAAGAAAAAGCTAGACAGATTGCAGGGGTAGCTGAACCCATCCCAGGAGCAAGTGTGCTGGATGATTTAATAGCACCTGCAAGGTGAGTAGATTAAAAAAATGCAATGCTGTATTGGCAAGGAAACATATCTGACTGCTGCACTTAGTGTGACTTATTATATTATGTGTGTAATATGATATTCAAAAGGGGATCCACCTGGCTTGTTTTTGACATGTAAATTTGTACTGCATATCATTTGTAGTTCTGTATGCAAGCTACATGGGCAAAAGATAATACTTGGAGAATGGTGTTTACAGAAAACTGCTATGAAAACCTGTTATACAGTTATTCTACTGTTATACCTGTTATACTGTTATAAGTTAACAGTTATATAACAGTTATAAGTATACTGTTATAAGTGTATCTTTTTTCCACTGTGAATATTTAAAAAATTTATCAGTATAATTTTTTGCTCTTACATTTTCTTGTAGAATAACAATTGGTGTTGAATTGTTGCGAAAAATGGGATGGAAAGAAGGACAAGGAGTTGGACCTCGAGTCAAGAGAAAGCCAAACAGGCAACAACTTGGTATGTTCAGTTAATTTTACCAATTTGAAATGCAGGAAACAGAAAATTGTACTCTCCTTTGGGTATTAAGATTATATTTGTAAAAACTTTTCATTTGCTCTAGTGTTTGTTTAATTGAGGCATAATTAATAAAGAATTATAGTGTAATATGGTGCTGTTGTGTTTTTACAGATCCTACAGTAAAAATATATGGCTGTGCATTACCACCTGAAGCGTCTGGATCTGAGGTATTGTGTAGGCAAAAGTTCTTGCTACTGTTTTTTATATTAAAAAAAAATTACTTGTACACTTGTAAATAATATTTTTAGTAAAATGAGAAGGGTAGTTAGTCTGAAGTCAAGCATGTGGCAGGGAAGGTTGCCACCTTAAAGACTAACTCTTCAGAAAGGCATGTGCTTTCAAAGGCTACAGCCTACTTCATGGACAGAATATTTCTAAATTGCTTAAGACTCATTAACATAAACCTAGTACAGTTCTTTCACTAATTTGGCATTAGGTGTTTAGGGAACTCTGAAAATTTTCTGAATCTATCCTCGTCTTAAGTAAATTTTATCATGGAACAAATTTTTGTAGTGCTGTATGGTTTTAAACTACTTATGTTTTGTAATGGATTTTTACTTTTGTAAAAGGGTGAAGAGGATGACTATCAGCCAGAGAATGTGACATTTGCACCCAGAGATGTAATGCCTGTTCAGTTGACTTTGAAAGAGAATGTCCATGGACTTGGTTACAAGGGTCTGGACCCCACCATGGCCTTATTTGGGGTTTCAGGAGAACACATTAATCTTCTTGATGATGACTTTGAGAAGTCAAATAATTTGCTTGGTGATGTGAGGAATCGTAAAGGAAGAAAACTGGGTATCTCAGGGCAGGTAAAAGTGTTGCAGTGTTGTTGTACGTACTATCTTGCAGCATCGTTTTAAAATAATTTTTCTCTCCTATTTTAAGTATATTGAAAATGCAATTACCACTAATAACCATGTTTGTGCTAGTCTGTTTTTCTTCTTTCTCAGACTCAGAGCACTGCATAAACATAAATGAAACTTTGAAATGACTGAGAGGCAAGCTGATAATTATAGTAGATTTAAAATGAGACAACTGAAGTACAGGATGGGAAAGTGACTTAACTAGGCAAGTAAAAAATGCCAAGTTAAATTCAAGGTTCAGATAAAGTTGGGTTTTTTTTGGTTGAAGAAGATAACTATCAGGTTTTTTGCATTATTACAATAGTTATTTTGTGTAGGAAAGGGAAATTAAAATAATTTTACACCCTTACCTTTTCTTTATTGTAGGTATTCACAAAGTTGCAGGAGAGCCCCCAAGGGCCAAACCTGGTACTTCCTAGTGTGTCCTTGGGCTAGACTTCTACTCAAGACCATTGAAATTTGTGCTGTAAATGGAAATATTTCCATTGTTACAATGCTATCCTTACTATCCTACACTTACTCAGACCTTAGGTTGTATCGGTTAGTTTTAGAAAGCTCATCTTGTTGCTTACAAGAAGCAGGGTCAAACATACGTCTAACTCAGTGTCTCCAGTCCCTCACTGTTTGGGCAGTGGGAGAACATGTTTGCTTTTTGACTGTAGGTCTCCATTTTGGCAGTACTGTAAGCCACTGAGCTGTTCTCAAGTGTGTAGTTTAATTTCAACCAGAGAGTATGCCTGCCTAGATGTGTGCTAATGCATGACTTTTTAAAGACGGAGCAGCTCATTTGAAGTTCTCAGATTCTAATGATTTTAAACCTGAAATCTTGTTTTTAAGGCTTTTGGCGTAGGAGCTTTAGAAGATGATGATGATGATATCTATGCTACTGAAAAATTGTCCAAATATGATACTGTTCTAAAAGACGAGGAGCCTGGAGATGGACTGTATGGCTGGACTGCACCAAACCAATATAAAAACAAGAAAAGTAAGAATAAAGAGAATCCAAATTAAGTTTAACTCTGCTGTAGGAATGAATATGATAATACTCATGTCTGTTTCCCAAGTCTGATAAGGATTGTTATTTTCTAGCCCTGCAATCTGATCACTTTAACCTCTTCCTTTACTAGAAGTTCAAAAATGTATATTACAGTAAAAGCTCCGTTAACTGGCACCTTACAAGCTGGCATACTCTATTAACTGGCATACTGGCTTGTAAGGTAAAGTGAAACTGAAAGCGCCCACCGTGGCACTTCCAGTTTTTCCGAGCCCCCACGGTCTGGGGCAAAGCAGGCTGCGCGGGGGCCCACGGGAGTGTTGGCGATGCTGCGGGAGGGGCAGTGACACCCTGGATGTGGCAGGAGAAGTGGTGGCCTGAACAGGCAAAGACGCCTGTTTGGGCCACTCAGTTAACCAGCATATTTTGTTATCTGGCATCCCCTGTTCTTGGGGGATGCCAGATAACAGAGCTTTTACTGTAAATGAAAACCTCTGTTATTTCAGTTAGCATGTTTTTCTGAAAACATTTTCTACAGCAGGAGAAGTACTAAGTGAAAAACACCTTCACAATGAAAATGCAGAAAAACATTGCTCATTTCAAAGTTGTATGACACATGTCGATAATAAGTATTATGTACCAAAATTTTGTTAAAAGAACACAAAGGTTGCAAGGTCGTGTTAGGAAACACCAGAATTTAGATTGCCTCTGCAACCTTATTTCGGTTGTCTTGCATGTATACATTATGATAAAATCTTTAATAATTTAATCACATACTTAACACTGTGCATTAAAGAACTCCGCAGTAGGATAGTACTTATAAATACAAGTACTAACCTGTGGCAGAGTGAATTAGTTTCCCGTGGCTTAACAGGGCTGCATGCGTGGACATTGAGACTTTACTGCAAAGCTAATTAGGCAGCTCCACAGTAAACATCTTGTGTAGATGTGCCCAGTATGTGGTGTGAACAGAGATCTTTTAGAAGCTTTGAAGTTGGCCCCAGCCACCAGCATGCCAGAATTCAAGCCCCTGCTCTGAAGCATGAGGTGACAGAACTTCTCAACGAAACGATTATGAGATTTAAAAAAAAGGGGGGAGCTAGACTTAGTTTTTCTGTGTTCTCATTTTTGGAAACAGGTCTTAGGTACATTCTTTCAAACACATTTATCCTGGGTTGGGCATTTGGCATAGAGAATTTTATCCAGAATGGTTTACATTTAGCAATGTTAGACCATGTTTTTGATTGTTTTTAATTAAAAGTGTCAACTTTTAACTGCTTATAAAAACTAAAATGTGAAACTGCATAAATGTACAGATAAAAATTGCCACCAAAAGTGGCTGCTATAAGAAACTAATAATGAATGGGACTCTTATGATGGCATCCATTCATCAGCAAGTGACGGTGGATATTGCAGTTATTCTTTTCACTGGTGGCACATTTTCTCTTGTGGCTATAAAGACTGATGTTAAATTTGCAGATCCTGCCACAGTGGTCACAGGTTATTAAGAGCTACATGTTATTAAGGGCTACTGTACTGATAGGCTGTTTCCTTCGGTCATGTTTCTGTTGCAATTTGAGTGACCATTTCTTGTTATGATGTTGGACTCCATCATAGAGAAGGGTGTGCCACTTTGTTCTGTCTCCTGCTAAGACCTCCCAAAGGTTTGGGTTGATTCCAAAGCCTTTATATGCTGTCTGCAGACATCTTTGAAGTACAGTTTTGGGTGCCCTACTCTTCTCTCTCCACCTGCAATTTGCCCATACAGGATGTCATTTAGGATATGCCAATCTTCCATCCTGTGAATATGGCCAAGCCAGCATAGGCGCTGCTGTTTGAGTAGTGCAGCAGTGGTTGGCTTTGGCGATGACCTCTGTGTTGGTAATTCTTTCTTGCCACTTTATGTTAAGGATGCACTGTAAACAGCACAGGTGGAAACTGTTCAGCTTCTTTTCTTGATATACATAAGTTGACCACACTGCTATACATAAGGACACTGAGGATGCACACTTTGTACTCAAGCAGCTTAGTTTTGATTGTGAGTTTTGTTCTAAACCAGGGGTCAGCAGTGTTTTTGGGCAGAGTGCCAAGAACACCCACAAACTTGACTTGTAAGATGTTGGTGTGCCAGGGGCCCAATTCTTATTGTAGCAGCACTACTCTGACCCCTTCCCCACCATCTACCCTGAGGTGTGTGTGCTACGCAAGATGCCTTTGCATGCCACGGTCTGGCACCCGTGCCAGGGGTTGCTTACCCCTGTTCTAGACTTGTTTGGAGAGCTTGCTGAAAATGGTAGCTGCTTTTCCAATGCGCATATTTAGCTCTTCATCCGGTAATAGGTTGTCACTCACTGTGGATCCAACATAGCAGAACTTGTTCACTGCCTCGAGAAATGTGTCGTCAAAACAGATAGATGGTGTCTTTTGTCTTGGCCTTTAGATATGATAGATTGTAGAGTTTGCCATCTGATCGTGTGTAAAGGTATTTGCCTTCCTTCAAGCCATCAAAAGTGTAGTGCAGCTGCATAGAAGATCCCAAACAGCGTGGTTACCAGAACACAACCCTGCTTCACTCCGCTCTTCATCTCAAACCTGTCAGAGGTTGAGCCATCAAACTGAACTGTGGCCTGCATGTTTTCATGGAAGAAGTGCATCATGCAGAGTAATCTTGGGGGGCATCTAGTCTTTACCAGGACCTTGAACAAACCTGCTCTGCTGACAGGGTCGAAGGCTTTCATCAGGTCAACACGTACTACGTACAGTGGCTTATTTTGTTCTCTTTATTTTCCTTGCGGTTGGCATGAGGAGCATATATCCACTTATCTCCCTGCTCTGAATCCACACTGTGATTCCAGGTAGATGTGGCCAGCAAGTTGTTGCAAGCATTTCAAGACGACTCTGGCAAAAAAAAAACCTTGCCTGTGATGCTGAAAAAAGAGATGCCTCTATAGTTGTTGCAGTCACCCTTGTCTCCCTTTTCCTTGTAGAGAGTGATGATGTTAGCATCACATGTCCTGGGGTACTTGACCTTCTTCCCAGAAGTACACTTAATGTTGATAAAGGTGTGGTAGCAGGCTAGCCTTCCTGCACTTGAGAACCTCAGCTGAGATGCCATCCTCCCCTGGTGCTTTTTCACTTGCTAGAGAGTCTATGGCCTTGCTAAGTTGTTGGGCTGGAAGGTGCTGGTTCTTTGTCTAGCTGTGCCAGTACACTTGGAGTTGGAAGTTGATCTAGTGCCTCTTCTGAAATATCTGTTTCATGGGAGTAAAGCTCTAGCTCTTATACAGGAGGGCTGATATCTGTAGGGGAAGGTAGTCCTTTAGCACACATTTACATATGCTCTAGAGGTGGGGTGGAATTTAAACAAAAAAACAGGACACTGTTCTCTGAAACAGCATCCTTTAATCCTAGAATCTTTTGAAATTTTCATTAAAAAGTCTATGCTGTTGGCTTTGAAAATGCTGAGTAACATTATCCTCATTTAATAGGATTAGAAGCTGAAGTAAAATATATTGGCAAAATTCTGGATGGCTTTTCTTTAGCATCTAAGTCGGCAGCTCCAAGCAAGGTAAGTAAACCAGGTTTTGTTTTTTGGGGGTTTTTTTAGATAGATTAGCTAATCTAATCTCTTCTCTATTGCATGTTCAAATACAATTAATAGTCTTGTCCATGTCAATAGTAATTAGATGGTATATGCAACAAAAATGCAAAGAATTCCAATGTAGTACCAAAGAGGGATACACAGTTTAACAGCAAGTCCCCTCGTTATTACTGTATCCTAATGCCTTCCAATATATTGTAATAGGAATAGGCAAGCAGCAGAACCCCCCAGAACAACCAGAACTAAAGTTTTTTCAGACTGTTAATGTGAACCTGAAATTTGTCCAGCCACTGGATTTGGTAAACATTTTTCAACTTGGTCTCTCAGCCTGGCAGCTGTTTTTACAGTTGGGTTGATTTAACCTAAAGGAACAATTTACATATTCTATTTCTGTCTTTCAGACATAATGTCATGTTTTCTCAGTAGTCAAGACACCTTTCCCCCCCTTCTCCCCCTCCCCCCACAATCAACTTGTTCTGCCAGTACAAATTAATTTAGTGCTTAAACCCTGCTTTTGGGACTTCATTTTTAAATGCAAGCTATGTTGATATAAGTGTAGAATGGGCTAGTTCAGGCACAAAGAAAAGAAGAGAGGACAAAGAAAAATCTACTGAACATAGTTTTGCATTTGAAGAACTGGAGGTATCTTCTTATTCAAGGCTATTACTATGGGAGAAAGAAAAACAGGGTTTCAGTGGAGCAACTGAAGGTGTTTGAGAAGCCAGAAGATGCCTATTGCATTTTTAAATATATCAAAATGCACATGATTAAAGAAGGTGAAATGGCTATTACGCAATATCCAAAGTATTTTTCTTGAATTAAAGTTGAAAGCAGCACATGCTCACTAACTTCTTATAACTCCTGTTAATTTTTAAGGTGTTACCCTGCCATGACTTCTACCTGATTTCAGACTAACATGGCTGACTACCTTTCTTAACTCCTGTTAATTCTTAATTTGGTGTAATTTTTATATGTTGACAATTCAGTAACTATTTTTTCCAAATTTAAATATGTTTGTCTGTTGCAATACAATTGATTTATTGACTCAGATTAACTGATACTGTACAGTTAATACTGTACATGTATAAAACTGATACTCTACATCTTTCCTTTCTATTGTTAAATTATATAAGATAAACTGACAATGGTCAGTATGTTTTCTGTTTGTTCTGGAAGACTTATCCACCACCTGACCTGCCAAGGGGTTACAGACCAGTCCATTACTTTCGACCTGTGATAACAGCTAGCAGTGAAAACTCCCCTTTACTGAAGGCATTAGTGGAATCTACTGGAAAGCTTGAGAGTGATACAGCACAGCAAAGCAGGCATACGCTGAATGCATCTCAGAGGAGGGACTTGTTAGGAGAGACTGCTCTAAAAGGTACATATGTGATGATACAATTCCTGTTTCATCATAGTAATTTTAGATTTTCTTACCTCTGACTAGACTGCAAGTTTGAATATACTTCATATGGTCTTGAACATGTATTTTAATTAAAAATTAAATTAAAGACAGATTGTATTAACCAAAATGCCTTTCACAATGTGGCAAATTTAATTCCCAAATATCATTTATTGTGCATGTGCTCAAGATGCAATGTGTGTGTGTAACACACACACGTGTGCGCGTGCCAGTTGCCCATCAAGAATGACAGGGGGTAGAGGGGTTGGGATGGAGTGCCACCACCTAATGCCCCATGCTGTTGCTGTTCTGCCTCTTACAGGGAGTGGGGTGGGAGTGCTGGCCTTGGCTCCCCCACCCGCTGTCCGATCCTTGGCATGGCTTACAGAGAGCAGGTTGGGCTGGCCTCGACTGCCCCACCCTCTGTCCAGTCCTCGCTGCAGCTTCAGAATAATGGCAGCACTCCCCCATGCTTGGAGCACTCTGGCTGTTTCTGTCAGCCAATCAGAGTGCAAATAAAGCATTACGGACAGATTGACAGGCTAGACTTTTATAATATTAGATTTTTACAGTTTAATGTGAATATATATAATATATAAAGTAAAACTTAGCAGTAAAGGTTACTTTTGAAGTAAGCCACTTCCTGTATTTAAAAGGTCATTTAAAACATCCTTTTGAGATTTTCTGCATAATATTAGCATATAATATTAACTATTAGATGATTGATTTTTTTCACTGATTATTTGTGTTTTCTGTGAATGTCTATACAAGCATCCTCTACATATGAATGGTTTTGTTTAGACAGGGAATAATACCAATGTGTAGTATATTTTTATTCATATGGTAGAGTTTCAAATGCTTCTCCTTTCCATTTATTTTCCATTGCTCTTTCTTTGTTCAGGTCCAGCTCCTTCTGTTTTAGAGTATTTGTCAGAGAAAGACAGAGAGAGAATCAAAGAAGCGAAACAAGCATCTGAACAACAACTGAAAACAAAACCATTGCCTCAGCAATCTGTACATAGTAGATTTCAGTCAACCTGCCGAGAAAGTGCTCATCAGAAATGGCAAATGGCATTGGGGGAGCAGTTAGCAACTGCTGGCTCTAGTGACTTCAAACCATTTGCAAAAAATCCAGAAAAACAAAAACGTTATGAAAACTATGTAGAGAGCCTTAAAAAAGGACAAAAAGGTAACTAACAAATGGTCATGACCTTTCTGCACAATTTTTTTGTGGGGAATAACTATTTCTAAAATTTTCAACTGTGTTAGGGCCCTAACATAAATTCTGCTCACTGAATGCGATGGCACTTTCCTTTTGTCTAGTTTGCAAACTGGTGTATGTGAAATTCCATCCGTGGGACAGCCACAAATTTAGGTGCTTGAAGAGCCTGGCTCATATGCATCAGAGTTTCTCTTATCGCATCCTAATGTAGTTCATAACCTCATAGGCCATACAATGCTCTTACAGCCTTTTAAATCACATCCCTCTTGTTCTCTTTCTAGCTTTGTGTCCTAACCGTTTTTTAATACTAATCTTTCTTTTGTAATCAGACCTTTTTGTTCTGAGCACAAAGGGATCAAATTCCACAGGAATGTTGCGTTAGCCTTTTTGTTGAAATATGTTTTGTTTCTTACAACCACAGAGAATTCTCAGTTACAAAAATGTCTTGATTATTTTCAAGAATTTCTTTTTCTTCTGTGATGTTCAGGCAATTATGACATCTTCCCTCCTACTGTGCAAGTGTATCAGGAAAATGGAGCAGTTGTATTTGGCTTTAGCAATGAATCTCCATGTCTCTGGACCTCAACATCTGTGAAGTTTTCCAGGAAACTCGGCTAAACAGCCAACATTTTTGGGTTCTCTTGCTTCCCTTTTACAGTCTTGATTTCAACCCTGTATGGTTATCTGTATTCATTCATTGAGCTGGTACTTTAATCAAATTGGCTTCCTTTGGTGGGGTCCTGGAGAGTAAGAGGCAGATTGCAACAAAGCAGAACAAAACCAAACAAATGGCAGATGCCGATAGTGTGCTGCGCTGTTTTTCTAGTTCAGTGGTTCTCATCCTTTTCAGGGTTGGGTCTCCCTCCCCAACTTTTCTGAATGTGGTGGTACCTTTGGTTGAGAACCACAGTTGTGCTCAACTTATCTCGGTTCTTCTTAATTTGGTGATGTTGCCTCCAGGTAAAGTTGCCTTGTGTGTGTTGTGTTGTGTACAGCCAGACTGGGAAGGGCTGCAGCATGTGCATATACTCCTCTTGCATTATGCTTCTCTGATAATAACCCTAAAGTAGGCAGGAGAGGAAGCTCAGCTGCAGACCTTTCTTGTCCGACTCCACATAGTGTCTTCTGGAAAGAGGTGTCTGGGATAGGTGGAACTGTCCCATCTGCCTCTGTTTCTGGGAGGGTTGTGGTTGGTGGGGCTGGACCGGGAAGAGCTGTAGTCCAAGCCAGTTCTCATTCTTGCTTTAGGGTTATTGCATTTCTCTTGTATTGTGTGCTGCAGCCCTGTGTGTGGGGCAGTTTTACCTGGATGCCATTGCTGCAGCACTTGCATTGCAGTACCATGGGGTGCTGTAATACCTCAATTAAGAACCAATGTTCCAGACAATTTTCTAGTCTTATTATCTTGTTGGGATAAATGGATCTGTCTTTTAATCTTTAGTTTATCTACTTGGAACATGGATATTACTTTGTAAAATAGAACTCTCCTCTTAAATACAGTATTGGTAGAATAAGATAAAAATGTGGGAAATCTTAAACTAACTTCAAAGGTCAAGAACCTCATATTGGAAAATCAGCTGGCTTTTTGACTGGCTTGTCTTTCCTTTAGAAGCAAATGGGAGCCAAAATACGTTCCTTGTAAACAGTGTAGAACCAGGGAAAGAAATGGTTTACCTTAAGAGTTTTTCTGTATTTATTACTGTACATATTTTAGAGACCAAAATGTCAATATGAGAACTCAAATGGAAATCTAAACCTTCAATCCTGAAAACAATCTACAAATCTGTTAGATTTTTTTTGGAGTTGGTTGCCATGTGTTTTAAAGGGCAGCAAAAAGACATCAATAGTACAGAGATTAATTGGGTAAATAGAGTGCGAATATTATAATTTTGGACAATCATTCCTCGCCTCTGTGGAATAGAATTAACCAGGGACTACTTGCATTTCCAAAGTTTATAACATTTTTAATACTCAAGTACACATTCATTGGACACTTACAGAGATGTGTTTAGATTAGATAGTAATCTAACTTTTGGAACTGTTTGAAAGAATCACAAAATGAATTAAACCCACATAAAACCCACGCTAGAAAATCTGGTTGTCACACCAGATGACAAAGCTAACATATTTAACGTTTTCTTTGCCTCCGTTTCCCTGAGCAGGGGCTAGAACAGCCACCCCGCCTCTGGGCCCCCCTTAAACCCTAGGGGAGGCGCACCTGGGCCAAGGGTTAGTGAGGAACTAGTTAGGGAACTTCTGGAGGGACTGGATGTATTCAAATCAGCTGGTCTGGACGATCTCCACCCCAAAGTAC
>NW_017728998.1:21744396-21764049 GCF_001723915.1 Gavialis gangeticus | reverse complement strand
GCTGCAGCTGGAGTACTGCGTCCAGTTCTGGGTGCTGCACTTCAGGAGGGATGTGGACAGCATGGAGAGGGTCCAGAGGAGGGCCACCCGCATGATCGGGGGCAGTAGGGCAGGCCCTACGAGGAGAGGCGACAGGACCTGAACCTGTTCATCCTCCACAAGAGAAGGCTATGGGGGGATCTAGTGGCCTGTTACAAACTAGTCAGGGGGGACCAGCAGGCATTGGGGACCCCCAAGCACTACTAGGAGTGACTAGAAATAACAGTCACAAGCTGGCAGAGGGTAGATTCAGACTAGATATCAGGAGGTGCTACTTCACGGTCAGGGTGGCTAGGATCTGGAACCAACTTCCAAGAGAAGTGCTGGCTCCTACCCTGGGGGTCTTTAAGAGGAGGCTAGATAGACACCTTGCTGGGGTCGTTTGACCCCAGTACTCTTTCCTGCCATGGCAGGGGTCAGACTCGATGATCTGCTTAGGTCCCTTCTGACCCTACAAACTATGAAACTATGAAAATGTATTTTAAAGTAATTCTAAAGGGCTTCTAAGCATTTTTCTTTCTTAACTTGTAGGAGATTCTCTGGTGAGTTGTTTAGACCCAAGTATGACAGAATGGGAGCAAGGAAGGGAGCAGGAGGAATTCTTTCGTGCAGCAATGTTCTACAAATCCTCCAGCTCAACCCTGTCATCTAGGTTTACCCGAGCCAAGTATGAAGATGACGCTGAAAAAGTAGAAGTTCCTCGAGACCAAGAGGTATGTGCTATTTATGACTTGCAATAATCCTGAGTCATTTAACACTGCCGAGAACATACTGTTTCTTTTAAAGCAACTTTTTTAGGTTAAACAATGTAAATACTCTTCTGTTGCCCTGCATTTCTTTTGGTATTTAGAAACAAAATATTGTATATAAAGTAATGTTCTGATAACAGTAGTTAAGCATTTGTTCTTTATCTTGCTAGTGTTACAGCATACCAATAGCAATAGCAAGCACTTCAAGAAGCTCATATTCCTCTAGAAAATAAAAATATCTAATTTTTACAGAATGATATTGATGACAAAGAATCTGCTGTGAAAATGAAGATGTTTGGCAAGCTCACAAGAGATAAGTTTGAGTGGCATCCTCAGAAGCTGCTGTGTAAAAGATTTAATGTTCCTGATCCCTATTCTGAGTAAGATGATAAATCAAAGACCTTAATGCTTTTAAAATACTATCTTTTAATTACTTCATAATTTTTGAGGGAAATGTTGGATTGACATTTCTGGAGACTATATTCCTTTCTTTTTTCTCAGATTAGGTGCTGCAAAGCATTCTTTTGAACCTAAACTAGGGGGACTCCTCTGGGGACAGGCCTATTAGGGAAAATTATTTTAAATTGTTTTAAATAATCCCAACAGACAGGGTAACATGTATGTACTCTATTTGTTCTGTGGATAATTGGACATTCCAGAGTTGTCCATTGATCCACTCATTAAAAAAATGACTGACAAACCATTTAATTTTCCTCCAGTTCATCTATTGTTGGGTTACCCAAAGTGAAGCGTGACAAGTATTCTATATTCAATTTCTTAACTCTACCAGAGACCACTACAACAACTCTAACTCAAACAACAAATGAAAATAAGCAACAGACTACCAATCCTAACAGTAAGTGAGATATTTTATTCCTATAACTCTAGTAGTTAATAATATAATAATAATATAAATACTGATATTTTCATTGTGGACTATCCATACCAAAATTAATTTCCAATAAACAAAAAAAAAAACTTTTCAAAAGCTTCCTAATTTAGATGTAACTATAGGGCCAGATCAACTCAAGTCACTGGGATTGTATTAATTTAAATCATCTGGATATAAAAGTTAATATAGATCTTTTTGTTTTTAATTTTTTAAAAAATATAAGTCGTAATGAGGGAGCAAGTACTATGCAATAATTAAACAGACCACAAAATGAAGCAGCATTTTTAATATGGAACTAACCTGGATGCTGGTAAACTTCTATTATATTTTAGAGCCAAAGAAACCATCAAGATGGGATGTATCTGACAAAGAGAAAAAGAAAAAAGATTCCATCAGTGAGTTTATTAGTCTTGCTAGATCAAAAGTTGATGTTCAGCAGCAACTACAAGAACCAGCAACAGAGAAAAACAAAAGCAGAACAAATGAAGCTCTTTCTAATAAGGTAGCAAATTTTCACAAAGTTTGACATTTTCAGTTATGTATATATTGTTGACACCTTTTCCTATAGCTATGCTTTATGCTCTGAAG
The DNA here is from genome assembly GCF_001723915.1 of Gavialis gangeticus. Lineage (NCBI taxonomy): Eukaryota > Metazoa > Chordata > Crocodylia > Gavialidae > Gavialis > Gavialis gangeticus. The sequence continues at coordinate 21,761,781 of NW_017728998.1, read as the reverse complement.
TACCCTTCATTCTGAGAGCCAATGATATTAAAATAGTAGTGCCACACAAGCAACATAGAGAAAAAGAATGATAGGTCTGTATTTGGGTGCAACTGTATGGAAGTGCATATAGTACATTCCTTTATATTTTACCTACATAATACCTCCACTGGGACTCCACACGTTTCAGGCTCTACAAATACATAGATCTCATTTCATAACATCATTATATATACACAAATACACACCAGTTCCTGGGGCTGTCACAGACTTACTCAGGTTCATGTTTTGTGAGCTTAAGCGCTGATGGGCCAGAGATAGTGGCATGCAGAGTTCAGCTTAACATTTTTCATGTAGCATCATGTTATCGAGAAGGGAAAGTCAGAAAACAAAGTCAAGGAACCGAGCAATTCTGGATGACATCCTGTGTATCTTGGAATTCTAGGAATCAATTTTCTGGTCATGGATAAATAGAAGGTGAACTGCACTTTCTCCCTGACCAGCAGGAAATTGGGGAAAGTGTAGTTTCCTAGTTCCCCCTAGAACAATGAAAAAGAAACTCTAAGTTTCCATTCCCTTATGGGAGAAGCAAATTTGAGATTATTAGAGTTTCTGGGAAATTGACTTGAAAGTACAGCGTTGAAACTTTTTGCATTTTTTACTTTCTCTTTGCTCTAGATAACTGGTCATTTCAGTATCCATGATTCTCAGCTGTGGTCCGTGGACTGCCAGTTTGTAAAGATGAGGCTAATTTCTAGACGACTAAAAACATAACACACATTTCATGAAAGGTATATAGTTGCTTCCGTCCCATCCAGGAGAGCACATAACTGCAGATGCTTTCTCTGTCTAAAGAAGGGTGTTAGTACCCGAAAGCTTGCAAAGAAGAATTTTTCTGGCTATCCCAGTTGGTCTAATAAACGATATCAGATTTACCCAAAGAACTTTGTCTGCCTACTTGCCACAAAGACTCTTAATTGAATAATGAGTTGGAGGGTAGTCTTGATAACTGGAAATAAGAGTAGAAGTGGTACAAGTTGTGAGGTTTTGGTAATCTTGGTCCTATATGGGAAAAACTCAAACCTCAAGTTGAGGTAAATGTTGTTGAAGTAATTCATTTTGTTTTGAAAAAGCAAACAGAGTAATCTGACCAATGTGAAATTTTGCTTGAATGTGGTCTAAATATGAATTAGGAAATTAATTTGAACTCTGTAGCTATTGTTTGATAAATTGCTGCTATATTCAGTAACTATTTGTGGAGACTTTCTGTAGATAACCCCATGAGTTTCCCATGTTTGTATCAAACTACCCAATTTAAAGTGTGAGGCAAGAGATTATCCCTTTTATTTGAATGATGTAAAATCAGACATTCCAATGGAAGCTGTTTGAAAAGTTGACCCTGTTAGTGAAATATCTTCAGCAGTGAAAAGTTACTGTTTTTGGTTTAGTTATTTTGTTTTCTTTAGCTAAAATGGATTAACAAATATCAAATAAAATCTCAGTATATGCACTTATGTTACACTTTTAGACCTAGCCCAAATTTTTATGGGTGAGTACCACTTTCTTTGGGGAATCTATGCAAGTCCCTTTGGTCCATCCCAGCAATGAACTTGGAGTGAACTAGAAGAGAGGTGGAGAGGTCATATAGATTTTTCTATGTTGAATTGTTATGAAGACTTTGCATTGACTCAACACACTTTGGTCCAGGAGAAAGTGTAGAATCTGCACTTACCTGAATTGTGGTTTATGATTCGTATACAAGTGGTGTGTCTATGTGAGATGGTTACTGCGGAGTAGTCTAATTAGCTCTGCAGTAAACATCTTGGTGTCTACACGTGCAAGGCTATTAGGCTGGAGTAAACTAATAAACTCTGCAGCAGGGTAGTACCTGTAAATGCAAATACTACCCTGCTGCGTAGTTTTTCACTCTGCGCCACATGTAGACGCTCATGTGGCTGGCTGAGGGTGCTTCAGCGTAGAGGCTGCCTGCCGGCTAGCCCCACACTGGAGTACACATATGACCCATCCCTTCCATAGTATATTGAGCCAGGTCAGAGCAGCCCCAGGCTGGCAAGCTGACCCTTGGGCCATCTGCAAGCCTAGGCTGTGCCAACCCAGCTCAGCATATTGTGGTCCTAGGCGCACGTGTAAGCACAGCAATTGTGCCAGAGCTTATTGCATTGTATTAATATTCACATGCGGATGCACCCAAGGGCAGGAGGTATAGTGTAGGATAGTGGCTGTACAAGCTATGATGCCAGCAGGTGGGGCTGAATGAGTCCGGCAGGTGGGGTTGAATTCCATCTGGTATCCCTGCTGAGTTCCATGGATGGAATTTGCTTTTACTCTGCTTTGAGTGGGGAAAGAGGCACATTCTGAAGAGGGTTTTTTCTTTCACTTAAGTTCACTACAAGCAATTACATTTAGAGTCTGACTTGAAAATAAAATGCATTACTATTTCACATTACTTCAAGTGATCTGTTCAAACTATATAGAAAAGCATACATTGTGGTGTTTGTTTTTTTATTGGAAAGGAATTTAACTCTGGGTTTTAAAATGTTGGGTCAAGAATTTTTGAGTTTATGGACTTCAGTTTCATAGTGAAATTTGATAGTTCTAATATCCTAATAAAGCTTCTGTTAAAGATGTTGAAATAATTTCTTTAATTTAATAGAGAGCGCCTTTTTTTTTTTTTTCCCCTCCTGAGTGCTTAAATCCTTTCATTATGGTACTGTTATGCAGGTAGTTAATGAAAGTGTGGATCAGAAAGAAGAAGAAAGCAGACCATCCATGGATTTATTTAAAGCTGTCTTTGCCAGTTCCTCAGATGAAAAATCATCCTCTTCTGAGGAAGAAAGTGATGATGAAGAAGAGCATCAGGCAGCTGCTGCAGGGCCAGACTCAGAAAGTACTAAGTTTGCTGATCCACCAGATAACTCGTCTGCTGTACAAGGTGGTACTTAATAGTTTGCTTCAGAATTATGAAATTCATTAAGTAACATTCATGCATGAACCGCTAGTAAGTTTATTAGACATTAATAAAATTTGGTCTGGTTGAAATGTGATTTTCTTTCATTTTAAACTGACTGGCATAATCCCACCAATGTGCATGGAGTCAGTCCAAGATAAATCTGTCCTGAATCAGGCTTTATCTGTATAGACATTACCTACTTTACCATAGGCTCTGCATAGTTTTTAGAGGGACATTATCAAAGACCTCTGTTTCCTAAACAGAGTGATAGATGACTACATTTCCCTTATTTCTCTGTAAAGAATGTCAACATCAGTGACTGAAGTAAGGTGCAAAATAAATGGTAAAGTATAACTATTTTGTGATGAAACTTTGACAGGATTGAAAATAAGTAGAAGTTGAATTCATTTGAAAAATATATTCATTTAATATAATGGCAAAGTATATTTTGCCCTGTTGTTTAAAAATATACCTCTTGGTATTTTTTTATTACTGGTCCATACATGTAGCACCAAAAACAAATGGAGGTGAAGGAGAAAGTAGCGTTCTCCTTTGCTAATGAGTAAAAATGGATAGTGGAATATTGTAGAGAGTTTTTTCCTGTTTTTAAGGTTGACATTGACAGAATTTATTACAGTATATTGAGTAGCTTACCATGAAGTAGCCTGAAGTTTAGTATCGGCGTGTTTGTTTATCTGGACATGTTGGGATGTTGTATTTCAGCAATTTTAACTGACGTTTGTCTGTCTAATTGCTGATCTGAAAAATGTGTTAATATGCACTAGGTCTCAGCCATTACTGTCAACAATCTAATTAGTACAAATGAAATGACAAATTGCTAACTAAAAAGTTGTACCTCATAAACTTTTAATTAGTTTTAGTTCCATACAAAAAAGACTGATTCATTTATTTTTTTAAAGTGTAAATTTCCTGAACAGACAAGTACAAAGTTATCATTCAGGATCTCACCAGGCATAGATGGAATTTAGCACTGGAATTTTGGAATTAAGGTAGATTTGTTATTTTCTTAGACCATGCAGTGGTTACATCTGAGCCAGACCTTCCTATGCCATCTGCTTTAAAGAAGAAGCTAGATGAAAGGGAATTTGGCCCGAGATTGCCTCCGGTTTTCTCTTCTGGTGAGTACTGAAGACCTTGAACGTGTAAATTCTGTATGCTGAAAATATTTACAGGATATATTTTATTAAATTTTTTAAAGCTGTATTTCAAAGTACAGATTACGTCTTCATTTAGGTGTTGCACAGAGAGATACAAGTGAATGTTACAGGGTTGAAGCTTGTTCTTTTTAAGCCTTAGTCCACACTGGCAGAATGTTTTGTTTGGGGTTTCTTTTGGACATTCATAGTGTGGGCTTGTGTGTGCTGATATCTGTGAAAAGGCTTGAGTATGCATAGTTTTTGGTGTGAACTAGTGGAGAGTAAAGTAATGAAAAATAATGGTGGTAGTAAGATAATGGCTGTGACCTTTCATTCAGAATTCATATTTAACCCAACTATAATTTTACTTGTAAATTGCTATCAACATAGTGGCTGCTTACAGATATGAAAAAAACCAAACAAACCAAAAAAACAGCGCTTGGTTTACAGCTCAGTGCGCCCCAGAAGAGTCATTGTGATAGTTTGACTTGACTTGTCCAGAATCTGTATAGTTCATGCACTTCAGCAGGGCTTTTTGCTGCTTTTATGCCAGGGGTAGGCAATTATTTTGGGCGGAGGGCTGCTTACCCAGTTTTGGCAGGCTGTTGAGGGCTACATGTGTAGCCCCGCCCCTTGACAGGTGCCGCACCCCTGGTCACCATCTTGGGAGCAACGTCACAATGTCTTGGGACCAGTGTCCCAGGGCCAGCATTAGTGGGGCCCGGAGTGGGGCACAGGCTGGCAGGGGTCTGTGGAGCCGGGCTGGGCTGCACCAGCAGGGAGGGGGGTGCTGGCCCAGCTCCATAGAGCAGCTGGGACCCCGTGCTCCTGCCACCCTGCTCTGGGCCTCACTGGCACTGGCCTGGGGACACCGGTGCGGGCCCTGTGCTCCCACTGGCTCCCTGCCTGTTCATACCCAGTGCCCCCAAGTCCCGTGGTACAGGTGGGGGGCAGTGCACAGCCCTGACACCCTGCTTGCTAGCAGGGAAGGAGCTGGTGCTGTGTGTAGGGAAAAGTGGCCCCTCACCCGCCCCGTGGCCAGTCTCCCTGCTGCAGGCGCTTGCAGCCCACACAGGACAGTCTGGAGCAGGCACAGGCAGCCTCATGCAGGCTGCAGGTGGCTGCAGCACAGGGCGCTGGCCATGGGGAGAGTGAGGGGCCACTTTTCCCCAAGCTCAGCACCAGCTTGTAACCTGGGGGGAGGGGGGGAGTGGGAAGCAGCCCCTCGCCCGCCGCATGGCCAGCACCCTGCACTGCAGCTGTTCGCAGCCTGCCTGGGGCTGCCTGGGCCTGCTCTGGACAGCCCCACATGGGCTGCAAGTGCCTGCAGCATGGGGCGCCGGCCATGGGGTAGGCAAGGGGCCACTTTTCTCCACACAGGGAAGGAGCCCAGGGAAAAGCTGAGCGGGGGCGGGGGGTGGCGGTGGTGGCCCCTTCACTCCCCTCCCCTGCCCCACGCCCGGTGCCCCGCGCTGCAGCTGCTTGCAGCCCGCATGGGGCTGTCCGGAGCAGGCACAGGCAGCCCCATGCAGGCTGCAAGCAGCTGCAGCACGGGGCACCAGGTGTGGGTGGGGAGGGGCCAGTTCTTCTTCACCCCCCCTCACCCCCCCAACCACGCGCTCCTTCCTTGCCTGGGGTTGTGTTCCCACTTACCTGTGGTTCCAGCACGGGACAGCCATATGCTCTGAGCCCAGAAACCCTGGCTGGGGGTTCCGGCTGGGGGGCAGGGCCAGGTGGGCCCTGCTGTTGTTGGAGCTTGCCTGGCTTCCCTTGGTTCCTGTCATTTTAAATATTAATTTTCTACATTTTTTTGAGGGGCCCCGTGGGCCGGATAGAATGGCCTTGCGAGCAGTATTTTGCCCACCCCTGATTTATGCAATAGCTGATTCAATCAATTATTACATTTTAGCTGTATGATCAGCTATTAGATTTTAGCTATTATTTATCAATTGGCTATTAGATGAAAGTGCCAAAAAGCCCCACTGAAGCATGTGAGTTATACAGATGCCTGGTATCTGGATCAAACTGGTGTAATTCCTCTTCTGGTAAAATGCTGGGTGGGGGGGGGTTGTTGTTGGATTTTGTTTTTGTTTGTTTTTTCCCCATGTCTGTCAGTACCCAGTGTGTAGCTATTATTTTCGACTTGTCCAAATTGTACTTTTTATACCTTTTTAGATTTTTGTGATTATGGTGGTGTATGCCTCTGTTCTTACCTGTATAAATATGAAATAGATGAGAGACTGTTTAAATCTCCTTTACGAGTATGGTAGTTGATCTGTAAACTCTGCACACAAGTTTTAGGTATTCTTGTGGCACATGATTTTAGTTCACATCCAGGTTGTTCTTGTCTTTTACTGGGTAACGTACTTTGTTCTTCACATTTGATTTTTTGCTTTAGGTACAGTACAACAGCATGAACCAGTACAGCTAACAAGTTTTTCTGAAGTGAATCAAAAAGAAAAACATAAAAAGAACAAAGAAAAACACAAGACCAAGAGAGAGCACAAGCACAAAAAGGAGAAGGTGATCAATATTTTTAGTTCTTTGAACTGGTTTTCTCAGTTGAGCAAAAAAAATATTCTATAATTTATGCTGAGCTGGGATTTTGGAGCACTCTTAGATGCCTTTTTGAAATCTTTAGCTTCAAACAGAAAACATTTTGTAATCAGGGTGCTTCTTTCCCTTTAGAAGTGTAGGCATCATAGGCCTAAGTGTATTGTATTCTACAGAGATATATGCTAAAGACTTTGAGATACAATATAATAATTAAAATAATCCACGATTTGAAGATAGGCAAGAAATAATCAAGTTTCCCTTCTTATTGGCAGGGGGGAGAAGGGAGAGAAAGGTTCTGCTTTCAAAATAGCTGTTTGTTTTATGGAAACGGGGCATGACACCTCATTTAATAGTATCATGGTCAAAGCAGTGTGAAAATAAAAAATGGTTTGATTTTTTTTTTTTCCCCCCACATTTGCAGTATTTTACTCTGATTAATGCACATTAGAACTTTTTTCTTGCTTGCTGTTGTGTTGATTGTTATGTATTTGCTGTGAAGTACTGGTTGAGAGATGGAGTTTAAAAGTCAAAGCAAAAATGGCACTGGTATCCATCACTGGATTAACTTGCTACAAATAGTGGCCAAAGGGGAAAATGTACATCTATGAAAATTAGTCACCCCAAATTAGCATATGAGAGGTAACCAAGGGAATCACCTTGAAACTGGGGTAACAAAATAGCCAATGTGGTAGGATTTTAAATAGTGTTCTTGCTTTTTTTCCTAGTGCTTGTCTTTGTTCTTTTTCAGTATGTTGATGTTATTTAATTTGCTTTCAGATTTGTTTCTGTACTCGTATTTAGATTAATAAGAAATAAATTTTCACTTTGTGTGCAGTCTGCTGAATCTGCAGAATTATGCTACTAAATCTGTTTATTTTGTTGTATTTGATCTTTGCCTTCCAGAGAACTTGTGCTTGTATTTTTTAAAGTTTGCACAGCTGAAGATGTTACTGAAGTTCTTCTGAACTTCTTTCTGAAGTTACTGGAATAGCTTGATTGTAAATGTAATTGCTCTTTTTGCATTTCCATTTTAATTTGTCCCATTCTCTTAAGACATATATGACTAACAGGGTCTCAATTCTTTTTTTAACAGAAAAAAAAACATAAGAAGCACAGACACAAAGGAAAACACAAAAATAAAAAATCGGAGAAAAACAGTAGCTCTGACACTGCTGAAAGCAGTGACAGCCTTAGTGGTGCAGAAATGAACACGGATTTATCACCCCACGAACTTCTAAGGAGGTAATAGATAACTTACTGAAACTCTTGCAAATCCAGCAACAATACTAGGTGGAGTCCTTACCTGCTGTAAAAAGATGTGACTTCACTGAAGGCAGTAGAATTTACATCAGTTTGTACTACGTGTGGATCAGGCACTGTTTGTGTAGAATATGGCTCAAGTTTGGCTAATCAGGTCAATAAAGATAAACTATGTTTGGTTTCAGGATCTAGATGTGCCTGATGAAAACTAATTTTCAGGTTAAGTGCTCTAGGGAAAAGGGTTCTTGAAAAGATAACTAGTTTCTTCTGAGTTAAAGAAGGTCATTTTGGATAAGATGATTTTTATATCCTTGTACTATAAATGGAGTAGAAATTGAACAGCTGAGCCTATTGCTAGCATGTTTTTTCAGAGGATGTAATCAAGATTAACAACCTCAAAACCTCTCTCTCCCTGGTGCCCAATAGAATATGTTCTCAATATCTGAGTCTGCTGCTGCAATTTTGCTGAAATCCTTTCCACTCAGCTGAATAACTGCAATCCAGCGCATCCAGAGTTTGTCAGAGGTGGTCAGTGTTATACCCCTCTGCTTGCTAGTTCTGTTCTTGTGACCTGGCAAGTTACCAAAACTTCAGAGAAAATCATGCTTCAATACAAGATTTTTGTAAGTTGGTAGCTGCTGGTTCAAATGTGAAACAGAGCTTCACAGACAGTGAGAACTTCTCATATCATTTGCATGCCTGTTCAGCAAAACCAAAATTAAATTGGTTGGTCTAACTTTAGACATCTCTGCTCTCAAATATTTTTATACACTATAGGCTTTGAATACAATAGTACCAGTAGCATGGAAATTAAGCCATCAAATACAGTTCTAAAAAAACTCAAAATGGAAATTGGTCTTGAACAGAAGATACTGTACTCCAGAGATGTGCTGAGTGGAGGTGGAGGTAATCGCTCTGATCAAAGAACACGTTGTACAGAGTACCACCTTCACCCTCCCTTGGTATAAGGAGCTCATTGTGGTATAGGTCCTTATTTGGAACAACGGGATACAAATAGAAACTGGAATTCTTTTCTTATATTAGGAACATTTGAAAGCTTTATTAATTTGTTAGTATTTTAAATGAGAAAATGTATTTCTTTTTAAAAAGTATTTTTAAATGTTATTTTCTAAATAGGCAGCTAAAATTTGCTACTGTGTCTGATTTTTTGCGCTAGAACTTGGGCTTCCTTGGGCCAACTGACATTTTATAGGCCCTCAGATTTGCCTACAAATCTTGTATCTTTATTAAAAGATGCAAAAATTGTGTTTTAAATTTGATGTTTGAGAAACTCTGTAATACATTTTCTGATTTTTTGTTTATAACTAATCAAAATGGTCTTTCTTTCAGGCTGAAAGACCTGCCAATAATGAAGAGGTAGTTTGCTGAAGTTGCTGTATGACTTGATCTCCTCCGTGATGGTGGATCAAATATGTATATGTAGTGTATAGTTTGATGCACTGTAAATATTGTATTTATGTTAAATTGGTTTGAAAGCATAAATTTATACCTGTTTTTGTGATGCTTTACAGTTTTAATCCATATAAATTATGGAATGCTGGAAAGACCCTTAGATTTTTTTGTGACTGCATTATCAACAGGAATAATGAAGTGTCTACATTTTAATTAAATAGGACTTAAGATATTTTAATAAACTGTGCATTACAAGTGGTGTTTCTGGTACCTTAATCATTGTCTCAAAGCTCCAATTACCTACTGCAAACATAAACATAATTGACTTCTAAAGGAAGTGAAACTAGGAAGTGAGGTAGGAAAAATTTATAGAGACAAATATACTCCATTCTCTATCCATATTGCAGATACTCAGAATACAACATTTCCTATCACTTAGACATTGTATTCCTCAGCTTTTCAAAAATTGTCCATGTGTTTTAGAATTTTGTGTAGTACATATGATCATAATATGATTTTAAGTAAATAAATGACCTGTCATTCTGCATGATACACATTTTAAAATAGGATTATAGTACTGGATTGTCCGAAACAGGGGTGTCAGACATATGGCCTGCGGGCCAGATTTGGCCCACGGAGTCTCTCTAATCTGGACTGTTGGGCTATCAGAGGGCACTGAAAGTTGGGCCTTTGGCCCCATTGGGCATGGCCATCAGCAGACAGCTTGGCTTGCTGCCACCAGCTCCCACACTCCTGCTGCCCCTGCACCGCCTCTGCTCCCATTGGACTCTGCACTACCTCTGCTTGTGCTGCTGCTGGACCCTGCACATCTGCTGCAACTGTGAGAGTCCACTGCAGAAGCCCTCATGCCCTAGGTTAGATTCAGCCCACAAGGATCCCTGTGGCCCAGATCTGGCCTAGGGCCCCAGGGGTGTTTTGACACCAAGGGTGTAGAGTATTCAACCACAGTATCTCTACAATATTCTACATTTTTGTTTATTTAACAAGATGACAATGTTGAAAACCCCAAAATGTCTTGGGAAGCAATGATCTCTTTACAAGTTTATATCTTTCCTAGCTGCATACAGTAGCACTTTAAAGAAAGTTGAAATTATGTGTTAAAGTACAAAGAAGACTGAACTCATATTGTAGGGTTTTTTATGATACAAACTATGAAATAATGCTAAGATATGTGATTGAATTCCATGAAGAAAGCATTTTTTAAAGCAGATCATACAAAATGAACATTCTTGCATTATTTTACTCTATTAGGAGACTAAAATAATAGTCTCTATTTGCTATTGCAATTAAAAATACAAGGTAGTATATTTTGAGGCTAGTTAAAAGTAAAATAAATTTTCAGGATTCAGGCCACTTAAAGTGCTGTGGTCTGATGATATGTAGGCTGTCATTTAATTTTAGAAATCAAAAAGGCACTTTAAATCTTCAAAGTGAGATAAGGAGTACATGTGGATTGGAATTCTATCTACATTACAAGAATGAAGAAGATAGAATGAAGCAGCAGAATAAAACCCTTAATTTTAAAGCAACGTAAAACCCTACTTGTTAAGCACATTAAAATTAAACCGTTCTTGCTAGAATGCTAATACAGTGATTAAAAAGTGATTGCAGCCATAAATCTCATACAATTTCCTTTATATCCCACTGGTTATTAAAGGGTTGCCAGCAGTATAAAAATCACTGCTTCCGATTATTATTTTTTTAAATCTACGAGTGACACCAATATTTTTTCAGCGAGATACAAATTGGAAGGATTAGACTGAAAATATTTTCTGTATTACAGTACCTTAGACAGTATTTAGGAGCCATCTTCTCTGATTAGTCAGTTTTCCTGATTTTGTTTGTGTGGCTCTTCATACAACAGTAGAGAAGGATTTTAAAAGAGAAAAGTCTTAGAATACAAAAATTCATAGGAACATTCAAGTAGGGTGTAGGCAGACAAGGTTCTTTGGGTAAATCTGACATCCTTTATTAGACCAACTCAAATAGTTGGAAAAATTCTTTGCAAACTTTCGGGTACAATCAAGGTGAGCATAGCATTTGTAACTTTTTTTCTTTTTTTTTTTTTTGCTAGATATATAATTGATTATATCCATTTAAATTCTTACCAAACCAGCTGTTACATTTGTTAGCAGTCAGTTTGTAAATTAAGCAGGTCATTTTCAGCACTCCAAGAACAGACCAAGGAGTCTCAAACCTTTCTTCTCCCTTGATCTGCTGATCAGCTACAGTTCCCTGCCCCGAGTCCAGTTCTACACCTTTGTTTATATTGTATTAGGTATAAGAAATACTCCAGGGCAAGGAGAGAGGATGCTGAAAAGTGATAGGAGCTAATAAAATGCTCCTCTTCCCTCATGTCTGGAGAAGCACCACTTAAGGATGTTAGGCAGCAGGCAGTCTAGGTCAGGGGTGGACAATTATTTGGACTGGAGGGCCACTTTATGTTCAGTGAGCTATTGCAAGTGGGGGGGGGTGCCAGCCTTTGGGGAGATGCAAGTAGTCTTATCTGGCCCCAGGCCGTCCACCCTATACCCACTGCAAGGGGCACTGGACAGAGTGACTGGGCGGGCAGGTTGTCCATGGACCAGCTGGGACCCCTGTAGGCAGGGCATGCTCAGATGGGTTGTGGGTGGGCAGGGAGCAGCAGCTGGGAGCAGGGATGGGGCTGGGTCCAGGATCACGGGGCCGTACCAGCTTATGGCTAGGGCAGAGCTGTGATCTACTGCTCCCCACCTACCCGCAGCCCCATCCCATCCCCCCAGCTGAGCATGCCCTGCCTGCTGGGGTTGGCCCAGGCTGGACTCCATAGAGACCCCACCTGCCCACCCTTTCCATCAGGCACCCCCAGTGGATGGGGTGGACTGGCAGCGGCAGCTGGGCAGAAAGTCCGGTTGCTGCACTGACCCTGCCTTGCCATGCGCTGGGGGGTGGCAGGACTGGCCCCTGTGCCTGGGCTGGGTGGGGCTGAGGCACCCACCAGGGGCCAGATAAAATGCTTTTGCCCACCCATGCTGTAGGCAGTGGGTTGAGCTTCACCAAAACAGCACCGGAGAAGCCCTGACAGAGATGAGGAAGGATGGAAAAAGCTTCCTTTTCCTTGAGTTTTCACTCTGCTGAGGATTTAGAAGCCAGGAGGAGGACTACGTTTTGGAGTCCAGGGAGGAGGGATTTTGAGTACGATTCCCTTGCCTTGGGTTGGGGACTACGAGACTGAGAAATCCCAACAGAAAAGGAGGAGGATGCCTTGGATTTAGGGGCCCGGAGAAATGGGGCTGGATGGGACCTCCAGAACTCATCTAGTCCTGCCCCTGCCTGGGGCGGGATTGGGATCCTCCTGTCCACACCACCCTACACAGATCCGTTGTGCGACCTCTCAGCAAAACGCCAGCGCCCCTGCCCTGCCCCACGGTGAGCAGCGGGGCCAAGGGTAAATCCCCTGCCAGACCTGCGGGAGGGGCGAGGCCCTCGAACTGGGAGCCTGCAGTTTTGGGCTTCGCCTCCCTGACTCCACGGCCTGGTTGCAGGCTCCAGGCCTCGCCTGCCCTGACCCCTCAGTCCTTTGGGCTTGGAGCCCTGGGGCTGCAATCAGGGTGGGGGCGGAGCGAGGAGGCCAATGGCTGCAGCAACAGGCCAGGGCGACCCACTGGCCTTGGGCGAGCTGCTGCCGCCCCCACTGCTGCCCGCTGCCTCCTCGCGAGGGAGCCGCTGGGGCGACCATGAGGAGATTGCACAGGTGGGGCAGGCCGGGAGGGCCCCTCAGCCTGTCCTGTGTGGCCTGTGGACTGGGGCAGGCTTCCCTCAGGCAGGGCACAAAGCACAGCGAGGGCAGGGGGTGTCGGGCCCAAAACCCCTCGGGCTCTGTGGGAGCGAGTGCCAGCAGGGGGGAGCAGCCAGGGGCCTTGCTGGAGAAGGACTTGCACAAGCCTGCATAAAAAGCTGCAGAGTAAACCCAGGCAGGGGAGGGTTTCACCACCTCCTTGAAGGTATCAAGATAGACTGTTTGAAATGCCAGGGTACGAAGTTGCTTTGGAGAAAGAGCCGTGCCCTTGGAGAAAGCCCCCGGGTGTTGTCCCACATCCATTGCAGTCTAGTGAAAGAGGCAGGTGGGTTTGAAGTTGAACTCCTCCCAGAAGCAAATAGAAACTCCGTTTCTGCTCAGGTTTTTATTTCCAGGCTCCCCCTTGTGGATTTACAAGCTATGCAATGATATGTATCCCATAAGGGGAAAAATATGTTTAAACTGTTCTTTTACAGATTCCCTTTAAAATCCTTCAAGGACACAAGGATGCTGTGAGCTCCTGCCATTTCTGCTGTGAAGACACAAAAATTCTTTCCTCTTCTTTTGACAGATCAGTGAAACTCTGGGTAGGTTATGAATATATTATGGTGCCACTGAAAGCCTAATTCAAGCTTGCGTTGTCATGTATAAACATAGATGAGGAATCACCAGTAGACTATCTAAACAGTTATTATTGACTTTTAAAGTAACAAAACTGTTTCACTGGCTCAATTAAATGATAAGACTCCTCTTTCATACTTTGAATATAGGCTTTGCCTTTCCAAGGGCACTCTTTATAAGCAGATAGAGGAGAAGGTTCTTCCACGCCAGTGAGAGAGTAAGTTCCTAAAATATCCCAAATGCTAACTAATTTTCTGGAAAAAAAACCTGACATCAGTGTTAAGATACAACTCTTTTCAATGTGGGCATCATTGAGCAGCTTCTATACTGTTAATGAGGAGGTTGAGAGCGTTCCTGGATAGCTATGGCCCTAAGCACTTACTTAAGTGTTTTGTTAGCTTAGTGCCTTAGTGCTCATAATGAAATAATTTCCATCACGTTCTTTGAGTGGTGGAGGTTAGTGATTGTATGCTGGAACAGGCAATAAATGTAACTAGCAGCAAGGCCATGATGCAGCATATTTTTCATATGCTGATTTTTGTTGTCCTTAAAGTCTAAAGTTGTCTGTTCTTTTTCTTTCTTTTGCCTGATTCCCTTGGTCAGTTTTGTGAAGCTACCTAAGGTTTCCTTAAAATTCCAACCATGTAGGGCACAGCAACCAGGGTTCCCTGGCTGAGATGCACAAGAATCCTGTTTTACAAGATGGCCCAGAGATTTAAGCTTACATAAGTATTTGACTTTTTATGAACAGTGCACCATTTAGCTGTGCTGAATACTTTGCATGTACTGATGTCTATTGTATATGAGCTGGTTTGTAATTCAGTTCAAATACTGATACCAAAGCAGAGCAGTGCCTTAACAGCTACAGCAGATATGGCTTCTTACTAGCGTAGTGTACTTGATGTCTATCATAGGATTTTATCTTAAGACAGAACATTTGGAAGCAGACAAAAAAAAAAAGCTTTACTGAAATTTATGGTAGCCCCTATTGTTGTCCTGGATATCCAAAAGTTAGGCTGTGTGACACCTTTTCATCCATCTTGTAAAACAAGTGAGAAGGCCCTAAAGTAGGCAATCATGGAGACTTTCAAAATAATACTTGTCATAGAAAATAAGTAAATACAGTGGGCTATGATATTCATAGTTAAATTTTAATAACACTCTCAAATTGTCAGAACCTGCCTCATCCCATCATGCAATAGGAATTTATTAAAGTGGAATCTTTTTCCTATTTTTAATGAAAACCTATGCAACCCAGTTTGCATGTAAAATATTTCAATCAAAGCAAGAAAATGCTAAGATCACCCA
Source organism: Gavialis gangeticus (assembly GCF_001723915.1). Lineage (NCBI taxonomy): Eukaryota > Metazoa > Chordata > Crocodylia > Gavialidae > Gavialis > Gavialis gangeticus. The sequence continues at coordinate 21,746,717 of NW_017728998.1, read as the reverse complement.
GGAATCTTTCTCAAATAAAATGGATAGAGGGGACTTATAAGTATTCCCCTAAAAGGGAATAAACCATACCCATTTTTTTCTGAGGTGTGCAAGATTAGTGTGTCTGATAATACTTGCTTATTTGGAGCATATGTATGTAAAAGAATTTTAATTCAACACATCCTGCATGATGCAGATTTGTCAGGATCCATCCAAGAGCACCTCCCTTAACATTGAGAGCTTCCTAATAAGCATCATAGAAGAGAGATCAAGATTGATTACAAAGACCTAGGAAAACTCTTAATTACACTGTAGAGTTTCTCTGTTTCTTTTGAAAGAGTAGGTATCAAATGATTGATTGCCTCTTAGAGAGTGTTTGTAGTTTCTCTTGTGAATAGAAAGTACTTCACTGGCAGTGCACACATCTTTTAGAAAACTAAGATTAATAAGGTACACAGTATACACATACCAGATAAAACTAGAAGGACAAATTTAATTGCAAGACTTTCCTTCACTAAGAGAAAAACAGAACAAGATTTTAGGTTTGATCATGGTTTTTTTTTGTTCAGCCTTAGAGAAAATGTCGGTTATATCTGATGCCTCTAATGTCAGTTATTGCAGCATTTGGACCACTAACCCATTCAGAAAATAAACAACAGAGCAAAATGAATTTACTTTAGTTCCAATTATGTGTATAATAGTTGTTATTTTAACCCGATAGCTCTTTCAGATGAGGGGCTCTGACAGGGGTAGCTGCTTTATAATCTAGACTCCAGTCCATAGTGCAAAGTACAAATGGGACAGGGTTAAAAAAATTAAAACAATTAAACTGCACAGCTGCTATTGGAGAGAGCTAAAAAGTTCATGTGCAATAAAGGCAATATGCAGTGGGTCAAGTAGGGCCTGACCCTGAAAACTTGATTCAGATTTTAAAAATCTCATTAAAATAAGCAGGAATAATCAGACAAATAAAGGATTGCTCATGTGTGAATTTCCCTTGGTATTTTAACCTGAAATTATTGCTATGTGTCAGAGTATAATTTCTGTATTTAGAATGTGTTCAAGTAGCCATTTCCGTTAGGTATACTATCACAGGCAAGTTTTTAGACAGGTTTTGAAGGAGAATAATGAGCTGGTTTTGTAGATGTTTATGGCAGGTTCTCCCAAGCATGAGGAATGAGTGAAAGGACAAAGGTGTCTGAAAAGTTTTAAGAGAGGCTGGCATTAGAGCTCATCAGGGGATTTTATACTAAATGAGAGAAGATAGTGGAGTGGGGGTTATGTAATCAGTGTCCTGAATCAACCTGATCTCAGAATTTATACCAGAGAAGCTCTGCAGCATGATAACAGGAGCAGAGAAAGTTGACCTCAGGAGTGAGTTAATACTCACCATTGCCTTTGTTATTTTGCTTATTATTTGTGTTGCAGTAGCACCTAGGAATCCTAGTCATAAGAGCTACCATTGTGCTAGCTGTTGTACTAACAGAACAAAAAGATAGTTCCTATTTCAAAGACTAGAAAGCTAGCTACAGACAGACACAGGGAGTGCATAAAGAAACAATCACAATGATGGGCAGTATGACCAGCGGTGACCTTTATTGATGGCTGATGCATGGGAGAAATGAAAGACTATTTCCTTACAGGGATGGATGTAGCAATCATTCTAATTCTTAGATCAGATCCTATAGCTGGGACCAACTTTACTGATTTCACATGCTTTCCCTCTCATTGTTTATATGTTGCAATTTAACCTTTCAGGATCTTAACAAACCACTTATTAATTAAACTCTTCTGGATTTATTCAAGGATGTTGCCAAAGGTGTTCATATTCAGGTGTTTGAAGAAGAACACACAGCTCCTATTTCTGAGTGCAGTTTGACTCCTGATAACAAAAGGTGATGTTTCAGTTGTATTAAAGAACAAAAAATACTGCTGTTTGACTGAATGTTACATTTTTACAGCAAGTGGAAAAACTCTATATAAAACTCAGAATAAATTAGTTGAGTATTGGTAGAGAGAGCTGTTAGGAAAGAATGGTTGGATTCTCTTACTAATTACACAGGGACAGATGTATTAAAGGTGATTAAATAAGCACAGACAGAAATAACCATGATGAAGTAAAGCTATTATTGACCAGTACAATGTAGTGTGTGGGGCTGTGTCATATAGCCTGCAGGGATCCCCACAGATCTGGAAATTTGGCAGTGTAGGAGCAGTGGCACTGTTAATTGCCACAGCTTCCAGAGTAGCAGTCTGGTTGTCACTTCTGCCAAATTTACAGGCCCATGGAAAGCTGTGTGGGCTAGGTGACACAGCCCTGCAGGCTAGATTCAGCCCGTAGG
>NW_017728998.1:21725261-21743686 GCF_001723915.1 Gavialis gangeticus | reverse complement strand
GTTGAGAAGGACCCATCCACTACCACCCTCTGGGTGCGGCCCTCCAGCCAGTTCGCAACCCATTTGACTGTATGGGTGTCTACACCACAGCCCCCCAGTTTCTTAATAAGAACGGGGTAAGAGACAGTGTCAAAAGCCTTCCAGAAGTCCAGGAAGACTATGTCCACTGCTACCCCTGCATCTAATGATCTGGTGATCTGATCATAAAAGGCCACCAGGTTGGTCTGACGGGACCTGCTACTGATGAACCCGTGTTGGTTACCCCTAAGTATGCAGTCCCCTGCTGGCCCCTCCTGGATGTGTGCCAGAATAATTTTCTCGAACAGCTTGCCTAGGATCGAGGTAAGACTAACTGGCCTATAGTTTCCCCGGTCCTCCTTCCTCCCTTTTTTGAAGATGGGAACCACGTTGGCCCTCTTCCAGTCCTCCGGCACCACTCCAGAGCACCACAAATGCTCGTAAAGCTGTGCCAGCGGTCTTGCAATGACCTCGGCCAATTCCTTTAGAACTCTAGGGTGGAGATCATCCGGTTGAGCACTGCTGTCTACAGTGATGGGTTTTTTGTGGCACACAGCTTCTCTAACTTTGATTGCAAGGTCCACAGGGCAAGGAATATGTCTTTTATTCTTTGTTCTTAAAGGTCTATGCAAATGTTTACCATTTAATACATTTTTAATAATTATGAATTAGCTTTGCTTCATTGGTACAATTTGACACTGAAATGTCATCTTCATTTAAATTCTCTCCTGTCTCTTGCTTATTAACATTCTGTAGTTTTATAATCAAAGTATTGTCATTCTGCTATTTAAAGAGGAGCTGTATTTTATCCAGTCATGGACATTTGATAACCAAAAGCAACTGCAGCATACATTAACACTGACATTACATAGATCAAGCAAGAGTATAATTTCTGGCACTTTGCTATCATGAGCTCATACCTTAGTTGAATTTCAGTCAGGTCGAAAAGTTGACCAAGCCCTCTTGGCAACCCCAACAGCAGAGCTGCAAAATAACTTTTTGCCTAAGATCTTGAAAATGGCAGTTTCATAATATAATATCCTTTAAACCCATTTCTAAGTCAAAGTACAATCAGTATACAGTCTGGATGTGCCCTTTTGTGCTTTGGAGTCTGTATTTAAGAATAGAAAATAAATTATTTGATAACAAGTAAGTACAAGTACAATGGAAATAAAAGACCTTAAAAATAAAATTTCATTTTTAGGTAATCAGAAGATTAATATATGAAGTTTGACTTCGTGTTTTTTTTATTCTTGTAATGGATTTAAAATCTATTTTCATGCAGAACAGTGGTATTCAGTGACACAGGAAGTTGTTCAAAAGCTGAAAAATGAAGTTTTCATGTTAATAAGGAATAATGATCATGTTCCATAATATTTAGTGTAAATGCCTATTTAAACAACTAGGAATATTTAAGAAAGCTGTGAGCGAGAAAAAATTATGCAAGCTCCCATTTAATTGAAACCTGTAAGTTTCTAGTAAACTTTATTGAATGGCTTTTTATGTAATGTGGCTTTGTGTTTGTGCACAGCAACGTGTAATACAAGGTTTACCCAGCAACAGTAACTACTGAAAATGCAACCCCCCCACAAAAAACCCCAACCCATAAGACCTTCACCAAGTAATACAAGGACACTTACGAATCATAACAGCAAGCATATCTTGATTGCCTTAAAACTATTTTAAAGTTAGTGATAAATAAATAAGTTATAATTAGGTGTAGTGTGTAGCTGTGTTGGGCTAAGGACATGGGCAGAAAAGGTTCTTTGGGTAAGTCTGATATCTTTTATTAGACCAACTCAAATAATTGGAAAAATTCTTCTTTGCATTGACTGTTTTTTTGTATACGGATTGGCCTCTGGTTGCTTTACTATTCCATCCAGGAACAGCACAGACCAACTGCAGATGCTTCCTCAGCCTCACAAAGGGTATCTATACTCGAAAGCTTTCAGAGAAGAATTTTTCCAACTTTTTGAGTTGGTCTAATAAAAGATATTGGATTTACCCAAAGAACCTTGTCTGCCTAAGTTATAACGAGAAATAAAATTGCGTTGGCTGCCTGTCTACAGAAATTAGGATATGATTTTTCTGTGTTAATTTCTCATAGGAAAAATCCCAACTTTTATTTTCAGTTTAACAAACTTCAGCAAAAACTGTATAGTTCTTAGGTAAAGTAGTATATTAAAAAAATCAGTCTATTTTAAATTACTGGAGAGTGAGGAGGGCAATTGATTTAATAGAGAATTAAAACTGTTGGCATTTTTTCCACCAATGATGACTTTCCTTGTTTATTACCTTATAGCATTTTAAGTTTTCTTTTTGAATTGATATGTTGTTTATCATTTTAATTAAATTTGTTTTTTAGGGTGATAACATCATCATATGATAAAACAGTAAAAGCTTGGGATATGGAAACTGGAAAAATGCTTGTAAGTATTGATATTAAAGTATGTACAGCAGAAATATCAAGCTTCTGAAGATTAGAATGTACAGAATTGGTAAAAATGGAATTGTTACTTTGTGGGTCAATGTGGTGTAGCTGAAATTGGTATGTTAGAATTTTAATCTTAGCTTTGAAGGTGATTAACTGTGATTTTTGGGCAAGCCACAATTGACGTATCTCAATTATGCCATCTGTGAATTGGGTCTAATGATGATTTCCTACCTCAAAGCTAGTTTGAGGTTTATTTCATTTAATACTTGTGAGAATTTTAGTACCTAAATTAGGAAGGCATTATCTGTTTATAAATTTCTTGTTAAAGCAAAATTGGAAGTTGGTTAAAATAAGGGAGGAAAACACTTATCAAAAGTAATTTAAAATAAAACAACAGTGATAAAAATTGTTCTGCCTGAACCTGTTTAGTGGTTGTAGTAGAAATAATAGGAAATAATTTCATTACTAGTCCCTAAGAATAACTTTCAAAATGTCTTGTTTTCTTTTTCAGTGGACAATAGAGCATGAAGGCCTTGTAACTTCATGCAATATTTCTTATGATGGTAAATATGTGGTATCTGGCTTGGACAAAGAAAATGCTATATGTATTACTGATGCAGTAAATGCAACAACGGTGATGTATCTCCAAGGTAAGTCTTAAAAATTAGCTATATTTGTGTTCAATTGTTGAATTTTTAATTGCTTGCAAAAATGAGAAAAGCTAGATTAATATTATCCCAAGATCAAATTCAAATAACCTTACTTGTGGTTGGGAGGTAATTTTGTGTAAGAGTATTTCACAGAAGATATAGCACAACAATGTCCTCTTTGTGGCAATGTTTACAGAACATCTGGATTTTCTTACAAGATATATTCATCCATTTACTCTTTGGCAATGTGGATTCAAATGGGTCCAGGTCAGAGTCTTAACTTTATGTTTTGCTTTCTGTTACTTGTTTTCTATTTTCTCATATCTCTTTCCTTTACTTTACAAGTGTTTTCTGTAATAGACTCTTCTGAGGCTCTTGAATTTTAATTAGATTTTTCAGGATCAGATTGGTGCTGCTTGCATTAGTGATTCAGTATAGTGCAGGATGACAATAATATTTCTAAGAAAAACAGCTCCCTGCTGTGTTTCTGGAGAGGGATCAGGGCTGTGAATCCCAAGCAGAAGAAGGATTCTCCTCACAGCTCAGAGTAAGGTGCCTAAGTCTGAGAGAGGGATGGAAGTTTAGACATATCTTGTCGTTAGTATTGCCAGCATACTGGCAATGTTAAATGGCTTTTTGCTCAACACGCTGGCTTTGTGTGTCCTGTTCAATTTACCTTACTTTGTCCTTGCATTTTATAGTGAGCCTAGGCATCTATATTTGGTCTGTGGATTCCACTATAAAGGGACATTGGGTATGTCTACACAAGATGCTTTACTGCCCAGTAGACTAATTTACTGTGCAGTAAATCCTCACCATCTACACATTCAGGCAGTTACTGTGCAGTAAATTAGACTACTGTGTGGTTAGTTTACTACCTGTAAATACAGATAGTAAACTAACTGCATGGTAGGTACTGTGTGCAGTAGCTCATGTGTAGACACTAACCAGGAACAAATTTGCTCCTGGTCAGCCATACCACTAGGGAGCCAGTCTCCTACTTGGGCCGAAGTTGGGCCAGTCCCATGGCAGGGATGGCTCTATGCCTGTCCCGGTCTGGTCTTTCAACCCCTGGCCTGACCCTGGGTCCTGTGGCTCTTGCTGCTTGCCCTTGGGCATTGGGTCCCGGAGGAGTGGCACTGTGCCAGCTGCAGCAGGAACCTGGCTCTGGCCCCCAGGGCCTGCCCCACCACCTGGCTGTCTCCTACACACTGTGCCCCTCTGCTGCAGTCATGTGCTGAGGCCCAACGGTACCCAGAATCTCTGGCTTAGTCCCCAGGGTCCATCAAAGGCCTCACCAGTGCCGCAGACATCATCCTGGGGCACCAACTGGACAGAGAGACTACTGACTTACTCAAACTGGTGTGATGCCATGGTGCAGAGCCAGTTTGCGTAGGGCCGCCTCTCAAACACTCATATATATATATTTGAGACCCTGGGAGGCCATATGCAGGAGTGTGGTCACCAGTGGTCTGTGCAGCAATACTGCATAAAGATCCAGGACCTGTGGAGCCCAGTGGGTCTTGTCATGGACCAGTTGCCAATCTGGGGCTGCCCACTGGACCATGTTCTTTATGCTGGTTTACAGGGACCCTGGATGTAGCTGCACTTTGTATTCCAGCACAGGCAGCCTGCTGGAGCCCCTGCCAGGGCCCAGCAGTGATGACCAGTCTGTAGGGAAGGTACCCTCAATGCACAAGGCATAGGTCCCGGCATGTTTCCCACCCCAAGCTTTGTCTAGCAGCTCTGGGAGACTGGGGCAATGACTACCCTATCCACCTCACTGGGTGTGCATCCCCAGTGAGGTGGACAGGCTGGGGATGGCACCAGCTGTGACCAACTCCAGCTCCTCCCCAAAGGGGGCCACTGCCCAGACAGCCAGGCACTGTGCCTCTGCCCCCCGGGGCACCTCATTGCCACTTGCAGGGACAGACTTGGACCCTGGGACTGCCTGCCATGCCCATCTGGTAAGTCCCGACAGGGAGGAGGGCCGGGAGGGGGTGGGTGGAAAGGGGTGGAACATGGCATTGCAGCCACCTGTCCCTGGGCTGCACACCTGGAGCAAGGGGCCCTGTGTGGGGGAAGGGCCCTCCACTACCTTCCCTGCCCTCCCCCTCCTCACTCTGCTTGGCCAAGCTCCCCCTGTCCCCCGGAGGCCTCCCCCACAACATGCAGGGAAGCGGGAGGCAGTGCAGGACTTTACGGAGCAACCAGCACCCTCCCAGGTAGGCAGCCAGGGTTCTGTCACATGCAGAGAAACTTGATGGCAGTAGTGATCTCCTCCTTGGCCACAGGCACTCATAGTGTAGACAGACACACCTGTCCAGGGGGTGGTGTATGTTGCATGGGGCACATTAGGAAGCATGGGCTTGCCTGAGATTCATAGATTCATAGATTAAGGGTCGGAAGGGACCTAGTAGATCTTCTAGCCCGACCCCCGCCAGGGCGGGAGAACAACAAAAAACCCCAGAAAGAGAAACGGGACTCAAACGAGTCCAGCCAGGTAGGCATCCAGCCTCTTCTTAAACACCCCCAGGGTAGGGGCCAGCACCACTTCCCTTGGAAGTTGGTTCCAGCTCCTAGCCGCCCTAACCGTGAAGTAGTTTTTGCGGATGTCCAATCTATACCTCCTCTCCATCAACTTGTGCCCATTACTCCTTGTTATGCCAGCGGGCGCTAGGGGAAACAGCGTCTCCCCCAAACCCTTCTGGTCCCCCCTAGTGAGTTTATAGACGGTCACCAGGTCCCCCCTCAGCCTTCTCTTGTGGAGGCTGAATAGGTTCAGGTCCCGCAGTCTCTCACTGTAGGGTCTGCCCTGTTGTCCCCGGATCATGCGGGTGGCCCTCCTCTGGACCCTCTCCATGTTGTCCACATCCCTCTTGAAATGGGGCGCACAGAACTGGACACAATACTCCAGCTGTGGCCTGACCAGCGTCGCGTAGAGGGGGAGGATCACCTCCTTGGCTCTACTCGAGATGCACCTGTGGATGCACGACAAGGTCCGGTTAGCCCTGCCAACCATGACCTCGCATTGTCGGCCCATGTTCATCTTGGAGTCAATAATGACTCCAAGATCTCTTTCTGCCTCCGTGCTCTCGAGTAGGGAGTTCCCCATTGTGTAAGTGTGCTGCTGGTTCCTACTGCCCAAATGCAGCACCCTGCACTTGTCCGTGTTAAAACGCATCCTGTTCCTGTTAGCCCACCCCTGTAACCTATCCAGATCCCTCTGCAATCTCTCCCTCCCTGCTAGCGTGCTCACCTCCCCCCAGATTTTGGTGTCATCAGCGAATTTAAACAGATGAGGTGCTGCTGAAGTTCAGTGCCCTGTGCCACGACTGGCTGGTCACCATGGTAGAGGAACAGCTGGCAGATTTGTGGGCCTGGTACATCCAGGACATCATGAGGATGTGGCAGAGGGACAGGGAGGACTGTGTGTTCTGGGATAGGCTCCTGGCCCTTGAGAAGAGGCATACTGGCCTTGGGAAGATGCTGGAGGCACAGGAGTGACAGGCCATTGTGGTGGCCTAAGCAGTGGAAGGCACAGAGGAGGACTGCTGGGTGCTGGACACCATCCTGGTCCTAGTGGCCACCTTCGTGCTACCCACTGTCCAGCCCCCAGGCCTGGTCCCATCTGTCTGTAGCAGCCACCCACAGCCCAGCAGCAACCCCCACCCACTAGTGGCCTTGTGCCAAGGTGCAGTGCCACCAGCAGTGGCCAGGGTCCCCCAGCAACTGTCCCCCCCTTCCTGGGCTATACCCCTCTGCCTGGGCCTTTCCCCGACCACTTGTCCAGACACCATGCGGCCCCTGAGTGGGAACTTCCCACAGGAGGGTCAGTGCCACACATGGGTCCTGCTGGCCTTGGCCCCATGATGGAGGACAGGAAGACAGCAGTGCAGCCAAAACATTGGTTGTCCTCAACCCCAGCCTCACCACAGTGTCTGCACCTGCTGTGGCGTGGCCAGAGACTGGGGTGCTGGGCACCTGTCCCTGGCATCTGTCCTGTAGGTGTCCCCACCCCTGGGAGGGCACACAGCACAATGTACATAGTGTGCATGGGGAAGAGGGTGCTTTATGGGTGGTGGGCAGTGGGGTTGGTGGTGGAGTTTTGTTGTTGAGGAGGGAGGGAGTCTTTGTTTGTGGGGGGGGGGAATAAAGACTGTTGCTGGAAAGTGTCTGCAGTTAGTGTGAGCTGAGGGTGCAGTGCGGGCCTGGGGTCCATGGCTGGTCAGCCAGGTGCCCTAACGGGGGGTGCAAGAGGAGGTGGTCCAGCAGCGCCTCTTGCACACGATGCCTAGGCTCTTGCTGCTGGGTGTATGGCTTGTGTAGGGCCTTGGGGGGAGGTGGGGCTGTCGCTGTCACTGCTGCCATAGCTGGCACTCCTGCTGTCAGGCGTCCTCCACCTGCTGTGCCTCCTCTGCCCAGATCTTGCGGAAGAACTCCCTCTGGGCCTTGCATATGTTATGCAGCACACAGGTTGTGTCTTGGGGGATGTTGACTTCAGTGACCTCAAGGTCGGCAGTGAGGTTGCGCCAGTGTCCCTTTAGGTGGCTGAAGGCGTACTCCACCAGTGCATGGCTCCAGCCTAGGCACTTGTTGAAATGTGCTTGGCATGGGTCAAGCTGGCCAGTGTAGGCCCACATGAGCCATGGCAGCAGTGGGTAGGCTGGGTCCCTGATGGGGCGGGGTGGGACAATCACATTGCCCAGCTGCAGGTCTAGAACACATGGTGCAAAACACCTGCTCTCCACCAGGGCTGGCAGGGCAGAGTTCCCCAAGACCCAGGCATCATGGGTGCTGCCAGACCAGCCACGGTTGATGTTTGGGAAGGCAGCTCAGTGGTCTACTACAATCTGAAGCACAACTGAGTGGAAACCCTGTTGGCTGTAGAATGGGCAGTACCTCTGGGGAAGGCAGATGACAGCGATGTGTCTCATCCAGGGCCCCCATGCACTATGAAAACCCAGGGCTCAGAATGCTGCCACCTCCAGGGGGTCATTGCCTGAGTATGGTGTGGCCCAGCATGTCCTGGAGGGTGCCACAAACCTAGAGGGTGCCACAGACCTCCAGGATGGCCTCTCTGGCAGTTGCAGGTGGCCAACATACCACAGATTAGTGGGCATGCCAAGCTTGAGGAGGGTGATGGCCACCTGGGTTTCCATGGGGAGGGGAGGCCATATGGTGGTGGGCTGCCACTCCAGGTACAGGCAGAGCTGGTCGAGTAGCTCCTAGAATGTGGCCCAGGTCATCCAAAAGGAGTCCACCCACTGCTCATCGTCCTATGTGCATTGGATGACATAGAGCCACCAGTCCTGGCTGGCAGGGCAGGCCCATAAGTGGCAGAGGTGGAGCTCCAGGAGCTCACGGATGGCACCTGCAGTGGTGTCCATTTGGGTGTCATCAGCATCCCTGCCACAGTCCATGGGGCAGCTAAGGGGCTGGTAGGTGACAGCCGGGGGGGCAGGCCACCGACAAGGCCTGAGCCTGGGCATGTGGCCACACAACATGTGGGGGGCAGACAGGGTTGAGGCTGACTTGAGGCAGGTGGCAGTCACTGCAATGGCAAACAGAAGCCCATGGCACTGGTCGTTGATGCGGGGGCCTGGTTGTGGTGCAGCCATTGCACGCTGGGCACAGGCTTCGCAGACATTGTTGTAGAGGGTTGTGCCAGCAGGCTGCAGACTACTTTGGACCAGAGAAGCATGTGGTCAGGGGGCAACATGCAAGGCTCCCTTTTTAAGAGTACCCTGGCATAAGGCAGCTATGGCCAGAGCCTGCACAGGGGTAGAGCATGGCAGGGCAGAAAGAGACCAGGATCAGCCTATTCCCATAAGGAACAAATTTGCTCCCAAGAGGCTGCACATGTATATGCCTTCCCAGGGCTGTCTTGCTGTGCAGTGTTTTACTGTGTAGTAAGCCTAATGCACATTTGTAGTGCATGTAGACACACCCGCTATGTATGAAAAGTAGAGGCCAAAACACTATTCACTGCAATAAGTAAGTCCTTTTATGGGTTTAGCCCTTTGGGAATTTGGCCCATCTCAAAGTAGGACTCTGAAGCCCACATCTGAGAATCCTGCAAAACAGTGCTTTCAGAGAAGCAGAATTCTGAGATTCTCTTGTTGGTGTTATTTGTTGTAGATCATCACAGAAGCACGGTCACAAGATGCTGCTTTGATCCTGATAACCAGAGAGTGGCTTCAGTCTCATATGATAAGACCATAAAGCTTTGGGATATTGTGGCACAATCCACCACAATCACAATTGATGAGTAAGAAACAGTAGTATAACTAAACCAAGGGCCATGTGTACCTTTTAAAAGTACCAGGGAGATTTGTGATACAGTTTGTAATAGAGAAAATGAAAATCAAACAGGCCAATTATTTAACCCAAACAGGGCAATACATAAAGTGAAAAATATGCAAACAATATACAAAGGTTGAGCATGATGTTCTATGTATACTTCATGCCATGAATAAGAGATGAACTATAAGCTCTGTAGAACTATAAGCATTTCTAAAGAGAATAGTCAGAGTTTCTAGGTACTGAAATAAAAAGATGGATAATGGAGGAGGCAAATGATAGCATTTGGTAGCATAAGTAGGGTGGGGAAAGTAAGAAAGCTCCTCACATCCTGATTTAGAGGGGGTGCCAGCAGCATTCTGCAGGGATGGACACCTTTAGTCCTTGGTGCTCAGCATATCCGCCCCCCTGTTATCCAGCATCAAAAGCACCTTTGCCCAGAGTGCCAAAATTGCCATCATTGTACAGTAATATTTTGTAGTGTAAGTGAGCTATTGGTGTGTTTCCTAACGATTAGAAATATTATAGGCTAACAATTAACAAATGAGAAGAAGTTAAATATCACAGGGAGTGGTGAAGAGTTTCAGTGGGATAGCAGTGTGTGTAAGAAATGAAACTTCAAAGTCTGAATGTCAGGTTTTAAATGTATATACCTCCTTCAACCAAAAGATCAGTTTTTAACAGGTTCAAACTAGCCCTTCATCATTCTGTGTTAAATAAGTTGTTAAATTGCATGTGTTGTAAGGACTGTTTCAGATGAAACCATAACACCTGAAATCCATCCTGCTCATCCTTACCATAAAGTTATTACAGGGCTTTTCTACCATTGGCTCTTTGTCTTAGTATCCAGTTCACCTTGTTCTGGAGGATGTTTCTTCATTTCATTGGAATACATATACAGAACCCAAACCTGAAAGGTTTTGATTCTCCCACAACTCTAATTGAAATCAATATTATATGAAAATCATTATCTAAATATAGAATATTATAATTCTTGTAAGAAATGAGTATACAAAAATGAAGATATAAAATCTGCTATTAAAAATATTAACAATGGCTTTAAATGAATTCATCCATTTTCATTTTGTATAATAAAAACATTAATCATAAATCTTCTGGATAAAAATTACCAATAACAAAGCCCTTTGAAGGATTAGGAATTTACTTAGTATAGGAAACTCAAATCTGGAGCATTTTAATAAGCCTCTTAATAAATTGCAATGAATTTCCTGTAGAGATGCCTGTAACCCTTTCCCCATTGCACACTGTGGGAGTCGCTAAGGCTTTATCAGGTTCTAGAACTTCCAGATTTCTTTCTTGGGTCTCACTGGTTCCAGAATTGGAATTTAATGTTAACCTTTTCCCTTGACTGTGTTTAGTTTCGTTAGGTTCAAATTTCTGTGTAGTTTCATGAAATGTGATGATAGATGCTGATTATCTGAATGATCAAAGGATGCTTTTGAGGAAGTATACAAAAGTGTCATGTGTATCAGCATCCCCTGTGCTGAAAAATGGTGGCGGGGCACTTTGAACTAAAGCTTTAATTCAAAGTGCCCCACTGCCATTTTTTGGCACGGAGACACTGATACACATGATGCCAGAGTCTGCTGGAGCATGTTTATTTCCATGCTCCAGCAGACTTGATTAACTGAGTCTGCTCAAGCACGTTGGAGCCAGCTCCCTGGACATCAATACAATCCCTTTGTTTCTAATAAAACTGGAGTATGTTATAGTATTTAGAGAATTTATTACTATACTGCTGTGAAAAGAAGCAGGTAACAAATTCTCACCAAAAATCAGTTAGGATTCAACCCTGCAAGATGTTGAGGACTTGACAGTCCAGTGCAGTGGCGATGCGTAGGGGGTGCATGTGCACCCCCTGAGAGTGCTGGTGCACCCCGTGACAGCCAGCATTCCCCACTTAGGTGACAGGCAGGAGTGCTTGTGCCCCCCCCAACAGTCCCAGCACGGGAGTGGGAGCACAAGGAGGACTGCTGGCACTTCCAGGCACACTGCTGGCACTTCAGGGTTGGCATGACCCCTCCACCTCCGTTTGGTGCGATTGGCTGCAGGGGGACCCCCGGCCCAGTTGGTGTGATTGGCCACGGGGGGGGGACGGGACGACACCCCCCCGGTCACTGACTGGCCACTGGGGGGCAAGTGCCCCCCCCAACTCAGGAGGCACGAGTCACCCATGGTCCAGTGCATGAGGATGTGTTTGACTTTGGCATGTAATTAGTCCCGGTGACTTTTACAGCACTAATTAAATGCTTAAAGTTAATATTCTTTAATGTTCCTCTAGATTTTTAGACTAGATAGTAGTTGCAGGATTAGGCCCTTAAAATATCAAAATAGTTTTAAAAAATCACAGTACCCTATTGCAGTGGTTTTCTTATATATTTCAGGGGACATAGCAATGTCATCTCAGACTGCTGCTTTACCTTAGATGGCCGTTACTTATGCACAGCATCTTGGGACAGAACCTTAAAAATCTGGGATATAAAAACAGGGGACTTTCGTCATCATGGACCTATTGTCTTGAAAGAAGGTCATCAAGGTTCTGTTAGTTCCTGTATTTTTAGCAAAGATGGTGAGTTATGTTAAAGACCATAATAGAACATCTTGAAATATGTACTAGTAGGAAATTTCAGATGAGTCACAGTGGTTGCATGCCAACAATATGACTAATTCAGTTGTCACTTTCAAAATTAAATGTTTTTAATTCTGATTAAATGGCTACCCACGTAATCTATGTAAATTGAAATTGATGATCTTATGTTCTGCTTTAATCAGACATCTGAAACACTGCTTAATTGGTATAATCATCAAGATTTACTGTAAAAAGATCATGATGAAAAGAATTTGGTAGAAACAAAATACTGCACTACCTTAGAAATGGAGTGCTTACTGATATTATCCCAGTACAAGTTACTGCACTTAAAGCACTATGTAGAGTAACTACTAAGTATTGTTAAGCATAATGAATGGGATAGACCATGGCACATCTTTTGACAGTACCTTCCAGGCCCAAAAGAACTTTGATATTTTGGAAAACCTTCATGGACTTTGTAAGATGTTGTAGCAGCACACTAAACCTATGAGGTGTTAAGTGGTTAATATTCAGAAAACTTAGATGAGGGCTGTCCAATTTCTAGGTGGTCACATGCCATGTGGGTGGCATGTTGCACAGCACCAGCATGGCTCTCAAACTCCCCCCACTGCACCACACCATACAGGTACCCTGACCACCCCACCTCTGCTCCCCAGCTACTTACTGCACAGTGCTGTGGGCTCACAGTGCTGTGGGCTCCCCCATGGCCCTCGGCTGCACCTTGCTGCCCTATCTCACCCAGTGTTGTCAAATCTTGCAAGAAAAAAACAACACTGCACTGCCTTTAAAAACAAGCCCCAAACAAGTCCAACCCATTTCAAAGAGAGGGGGATCTTATCAACCCACAACTCTCAAAAAATTGCAATGACATTTAAAAAAAAACAAGCCCAATTCCACTTATAAGTGGATTTGGCAACACTGATCCCACCCTGCCCCCTGGTGTGAGGACAGGACATGGAACCTGAAGGGAGGACAGATGGGGAGCCCACGGACCTCAACTGCTGCTGCACAGGGAGTGATGGTGGGAAGCAGTGGCTGGGTAGGAGCCTGGGGGCTGCATATTAACACCTTGTGGGATGTGTGGCTTATGAGCTGCAAATTTAGATAATCTTGTCTGCAAGGTAGTAACTGTATCCTGAATGAAATAAACTTTGAAGCTGAAGAATGAAATGTTCATTTAGTCCGTGATATTTTATTTCAGAGTTGAAGGAAATACCTTTAAGTTATTGTTATGTTAAGTATCCTCTTACCACCGCTTTGCTTTGCTTGACTACTGCAAGTACTTAAGCTTTATTTGGCTGTTTCACCTCAGAACCAAATCTTCTAAGTTAAATGAGTTAGGTACAGAATCTGTGGAAAGAAATCGGACTAAGAACATACAACATGATAGCACCAACTAGATGGGCAGTAGCTGAATTGCAGATAGGCCTCTGATTGACCACTGGTGTTTAAAATTATTGCTTCTACCTTCAAATCATTATGGTTCAACAGTTCAAAATGAACTAGATTACTATAATACATTTATCTGACTATCTACTCCATAAATTAGAAATATACTCTATTATTTTTCAGTCAAAGACATAGATTTGCCTCAGGAAAAGTTTGGAAAACCTCCTAGTACGTGAATATACATAAACTGTTGAAAGCACTAAACTTATCATTACAAGAAAACCTGTAGTAATAAGCATGTGATTTTTTTTGGTAGCAGGAGTGTAGCAATCCTAAAAATGACTTTTGCTATTTTACAATGCCTCCTCAAATTTCAAAGTCAACACCTTTTTTAAATCTGTTTTTTCTCAAAGCTTAGTTATATATTTGATAAATTTAATCTCATGCTGGTTTCTGTACTCATTAAAAACCCCAGAAAGGACTTCCACTATCTTGTTAAAGCATGACTAATACCAGTATATTATTTAAATTTTATTAATATAGTCTGACTCACTGTTGGAAGGAGTCAAATTTTTTGTCTGTATGAGAAAGCAAATTAATATGGTATTCTAATCTTGTCTTTCAGCATCTCTTGTGGTGTCTGGAGCATATGACAAAAATATAGCTGTATGGGATATAAGAACAGGATATAAAAAGCTAACTTTACAGGTATTGATTCAGTACTTATTTGATTGCTAGTTTTAGTAAGAAGGTGCAGAACTTGTGTATATTTGATATTAACTAACGTATATATCTCTGTATCTTTTTGGTTACTCCCTTTATACTTATAGATAGGAGTATGCCATATACTTGTGTAATTTTAATTTCATAGGATAACATATTCAGTTATAATGACTAGCAAAATTATTCCTAACATACTGCTGGATTTCTCTTTTGTTCCACCAGTTCAATAGTGTTGACTGGAACTGCATGTTTGTCTTGAGAGATTATTTCTTCCATCAAGAAAGCAAGAGTATGGCTAATTTGTGTATTAATCTGTGTACTTATCTACACAAAACAATACATTAAAATAATGTTAAGGTTGCAGAGGAAAGCCCTCAAAAGTCATTAAGTTAGTGTTTGGATTTATCTCCTTAGGAATTTGAAACAACCTTCAAGAAAGGCCCATTAAAGTTTGAGTACTGATTGCATATGATCAGAAATGAACAGGGTAGGTCGTCTTATTTAAGAGGGATGGCTGTCCACATATGTTAATATGGAATAAAATGGAGTGCAAGTTTAAGTAGCTATTCCAAATTAACAATACATGCAAATCCTCTTATCCTGAATAAAATGATCTGCCCATGAGATAAATGTAGAATGCTCAGGCATTATGCAACTTTGGTGACATTAGGACTGGTCTATTACCATGTGCTGTACATTGGACTGCCGAAGAAACAAACTTATTACCTTTAGACTGTGAAGAACACAGTGGCTTTTACCATGAAAGGGCTGAAGGATTCAGTCTATCAGTTGCTTTGAATACTAGAAGTAGAACCCTGGTGCAAAAACCAAGTTAATGGTTTCATTTGAATTTTTTAGCTTTACATCTTTTAAAGTAGAAAAGACATTAGTTCAAGCATTTATTTATGGAATTGAATTTCTTTAGTACTGCTCTATGGTAATATCCTGGGTGTCTATACATGTGCTCCAGACTGGAGGGGGGCGGGTGCTTTAATTAGAGCGGCTCTCAGAGCCGCTCTAAAGCACCCGCAGTGTTACATGCGTTCAGTGTCCCACACTTCAAAATGGCGATGGGGGCGCTTTAACTAAAGCTTGTTTGACAAACTGTAGTTGAAGCACCCCCACCACCATTTTGAAATGTGGGGATACTGAATATATGTGACACGGAGGCTGCTGGAGTGTGCTAATTAGCACGCTCGAGCAGACTCACAGCAGACTTGATTAAATGAGTCTGCTCCGATGTGTGCTAATTAGCACGTGTTGGAGCAGAGCTGTGTCATGTGTACAGGTGCCCATACAGACTGGGTATTGAGACTTTAAAGAAATCACATTTTGAAACCAGAGTATAAATAAAAAAATAATCTTATTTTAAGTGAAAAATTGTTGAACAGAACTTGAGAGTACTGATCATCATTATTACATCATGATTTTGATCTGGCAGCTGTGATGCTTAAGAATAAACTCCATGACTTTTAAAATAAAAAGTCAATTGCTTGAAATGCTCTTCAGGTATCTAATGTTAGTAACTTGTGCATATGGGTTGTAAAGAGTTTCAGTATAATCTAGCAGCCGCAGTGAATTTAGTATATTATGATATTGGCAATAAAATTTTAACTCCAGTGGTACTAGCACAGCTTACTCTAGAATTTTAAAACTTTGTTTTTGAAAATGTGTTCATTTTATTTATAGATGCAATTGTTATAGCTTTGTGCACAAGAGCAGTAATTTTAAACAGTTTTGTAAAGTTGTGCAGTAACGTTGTTTTGGTGGAGGTTGAAGCTGGTATATGATAGTTACCTCTTAATCCAGATACATTTTAAGAAGCAAATACTCTCCTTCTGGAATAAGACAACTAAAGTAATAGAAATGACCACCCTTCAGAACATAGATACATTTAAAGCAAGCATAAAGCTGGGACACATGAACAGAGAGGGTTGTCCTGGGCATTGTTTGATGGAGTTGTGTGGATCACTCGGCAGAAGCACTGCATGCAGCCAAAGTACAGGCAGAGGGGCAAACAGAAAGCTGAGCAGACAGCAAGAGAAAGCAGTGGGGACTGGAGAGAAAGTAGAAGTGGGGGATCATTTTGTGCAGAATGTTGTGTACAAAGAAGGTTGGAGTTATGAGCAAAGAAACTGCCTCTTGTTTGATTCTGACAGTGTTCAAGCAAACAAAACGTAGTGTATATTCTTTGTAATTAAACTAGATTGTATCAAGGATGTCTCTGATTCTATCATCAGTTTATCTTCCTAACAGAAAATATCCAAGAACCCAAACAATTAATGAATTTCAAGACGTTCAGAGTTTTCACAGGTTCATAGATGTTTGGGTTGGAACAGACCTTAGCAGATCATCAAGTCTGACCCCCTTCCCTGGGCAGGAAAGAGCGCTGGGGTCAGATGACCCCAGCCAGGTGTATATCTAGCCTCCTCTTGAAGACTCCCAAGGTAGGGGAGAGCAACACCTCCCTTGGAAGCCCATTCCAGATTTTGGCAACCCTTACTGTAAATAAGTTCTTCCTGATGTCTAACCTAAATCTGCTCTTTGTCAGTTTGTGGCTGTTGTTCCTAGTTACCCCAAGGGGTGCCCTAGTAAACAGAGCATCTCCTATTCCTTGCTCCCCCCCCCGATGAATTTGTAGACAGCCACAAGATCACCTCCCAGCCTTCTTTTGTGGAGGCTGAAGAGATCCAGAGCCATCAATCTCTCCTTGTAGGGCTTTGCCTGTAGGCCCCTAACTATACGAGTGGCCCTTCTCTGAACCCTCTTGAGGTTGCCCACATCCCTCTTGAGGTTGTCCACAACCCTTTTGAAGTGCAGCACCCAAAACTGGACACAGTACTCCAACTGCAGCCTGACCAACGCCACATAAAGGGGAAGTATCACCTCCCTGGACCTGTTTGTCATGCACCTGCTAATGCATGATAAAGCATGGTTAGCTTTACTGATCACTTTGTCACATTGACGACTCATGTTCATTTTGGAGTCAACAGTGACTCCAAGATCCCTTTCCGCTGCTGTCCTGCTGAGAAGGTCCTCCCCCAGCGTGTAAAAATATGCTGGTGATTCCTTCTCCCCAGGTGCAGCACCTTGCATTTGTCCTTATTGAACTGCATCCTATTCTGTTCCGCCCACTTTTCCAACCTGTCCAGATCCACATGGATTCATTCCCTACCCTCTGGTATGTTAACCTTACCCCATAATTTGGTATCATCTTCGAATTTGGACAAAGCGCTTTCCATGCCCTCATCCAAGTCATTGGATGAAGGCATTGAATAGCACCAGTCCAAGGACTGAGCCTTGTGGGACTCCACTGCCAACATCTTTCCAGGTAGCTACTGACCCATCCACCGCCACTTTCTGGGTGTGACCCCTAAGCCAATTTACCACCCACCTGACCATGTAATCATCTATGTCACAGTCACTCAGTTTATCTATACAAATATAATGAGATACCATATCGAAAACCTTCTTAAAATCCAAGTAGATGATATCCACCTCTATTCCTGCATCTAAGCATTTTGTGACCTGGTCATAAAGAGAACCAAGGTTAGTCAGGCAGAATCTACTTGCTATGAATCCATGCTGGTTGCCCTTTAGCATTGCTTTCCCCTCTGGACTCCCACAGATGTGATCCTTAATAATTTTTTCAAAGGTTTTCTCAAGGATAGAGGTGAGACTAAATTGTTTATAGTTACCTGGATCCTCCTTCTGCCCCTTCTTGAAAATAGGAACCACATTGGCCCCTTTCCAGTTTTTTGGGACCTGACCTGAGCACTAAGAGTGCTCGAACAGCTGTTCCAATGGCTCTGCTATGCCACTGGCCAATTCCTTCAGCACCCTTGGATGAAGATCATCCGGGCCTGCTGACTTAAACACATCCAGCCCCTCCAAGTGTCTCTTCACTAAGTTGGTGCTAACAGTTGGTGGGTTGTTTCCCTCTTTATGCCTGTCTATGATCCAATTGGGAGATTTGTCCTGATCCAAGTTCAGGAATACAGAGGCAATAAACTCATTGAAGAGCTGAGCTTTGTCCCCCCTATCCATCCCTAATTGCCCTTGTTTGTCTTGTAGGGGGCCTATGCTACCCTGTGCCTTCTTTTTGTTCCCTATATACCTGAAGGACTTTTTGTTGTCTTTAATTTTTGTTGCCAGCCTAAGTTCCGTTTCTGCTTTGGCCTTTCTGACTGCCTCCCTGCAGGTGTGGGCCAAGTAGGTATACTCTGCCTTGGTAGCTACCCCTGCTTCCACAGCCTTTATTCCTCTTTTTTTGCCCCAAGGCTTTCCTGGGTTTCTC
>NW_017728998.1:21717207-21720261 GCF_001723915.1 Gavialis gangeticus | reverse complement strand
CCTTTATTCCTCTTTTTTTGCCCCAAGGCTTTCCTGGGTTTCTCTGTTTGGCCAAGAGGGTTTCTTGGCCCCTTTGCCCCCTTTTGTATGCAGGGGAATTGTTTCTTTCTGCACCCTTAGGACTGCTCCCTTTAGGAATGACCACTCTTCTTGGACTCTCATCTCACCAATTCTCCTGTTCTTCGGTGCTTTGCTAACTAAACTCCTGAGCACACTGAAGTTAGCCTTGCTGAAGTCTAGAACTTTTACCCTACTGGTTATCTTTCCCACCCTATGCCAGATAGTGAATTCAATCAAGTGATGGTCACTGTCCCCTAGGTTACCTTGTATCAGTAGATCCCCCACCAAATCATCCCCTGTAGCCAGGACCAAGTCAAGTAAAGCATTTCCCCTAGTGGAACTGTATACCTCCTCTGTTAGGTGAAGGTCCTGTATGCAGGTTAAGAACGTACATGAACAGTTGGATCTAGCTGACTGATCCTCCCAGCAGATGTTTGGGTAGCTTAGGTCACCCATGATACACATGTCCCTTGACCCATATGGCCTCTGAGAGCTGTCTGGAGAATTCCATGTCCAACTCCTCCTCCTGCTGGGGAGGTTTGTAGCAGAACCTCACTGCTAAGTGCCTTTCCCCTGGATACCCTTGCATTCTGACCCACAATACCTCAATTTGCCCCTCCTCTGATTCCATCTTGGTTATGGAAGATGTATATTGCTTCTTCACATAAAGAGCCACACCTCCCCCTTTTCTCCCTACTCTATCTCGTCTGTACAGCCTATAGCCCTCAATGTTTATTGCCCAATTGTGGGTAGGGTCCCACCAAGTTTCGGTTAGCCCAACTAGATCAAAGTTTTTGTTTGCAAGCAGAAGTGTGAGTTTCTCCTGCTTGTTCCCCATGCTGCTAGCATTAGTATAGAGACATTTGAGCCCCCCAATGGGTGTCCTTGGTGCCCCCCTGTCCTGATGCCCATTGGGCCCCTTAGTACTTACATGGGCTGTTCCAATGCATGGCTCGTGGTCTGTTGATCCGAGGTACTCACTGTTGTTTGCATCCCCGTCCCCTGATGAACCTAGTTTAAAGCCCTGCGTAGGAGATCAGCCAACCTGTAAGAGAACAGACTCTTACCTTTTGAAGAGAAATGAAGACCATCCCGTCCCAGGGTGCTCCTTTCATGGAAGTGCGGGTTGTGGTCAAAGAAGCCAAAACCTGCCTGATGACACCAACTCCAGAGCCACAGGTTGACTTTTCCAATGCAAGCATTGTGATGCTGACCACAATCGCCGACTGGGAGATTTGATGAGAATTAGGAGGATTGATGAAAAGTTAAAATTTGCAATTGTTATGCTAAACTGTCTTTTGAAAATGTCTATGGCATTTTTGCACAAAAGAATCTGGTTGACTTTTTGCTTGTACTGTTCTAGGTTCAGTTACAAACTTTACCCAAATTGAACAGTGTATCATCTCCATTTCATTACTTTGAGTAGACTTTTGTGCTAGGTTCAAGAGAAACTTTTGGTATGATTCTTTTTCTTACACTAGTTCCATGCAAATGTCAATCCGTTGATTTTAAATTATTTAGTCCTGACTTACATTGCTATAAGGGCCTTGTTAAGTGAAAGGAGAATCAAGCCTACTCTTATCAAGTTCTGTGAGTGCCAACAATCCCATTTGGAACACTTCTGAAAAGGCTAGTCTTTTCAAAATACCTCAAAAAGTAGCTTTTCCTGAAGAAAACACATAGCTTGCTACCTTTTTAGGAAATCACGTAACTTCTTATTCAGGAACATTTCTCTGTTCAGGAACTACCAATAATTGGTCAAGGCCCCATTAGCTTAATTAAGCACATGCTTAAGTGCTTTTCTGAATTATGGCTATTCAAATTAAAGTTTTTGAGCAATCATACCATCCAGTTTGGGGTTCTTTAATGGCTTTCAGTTCAGACTCTGAAAAACATTATTATCAAACTACACATTTTCTTGCAATACAGGTTTTTCACATAACAGCCACTTGTAATTTCCCAGTTCTCAGCAGTCACCATCTGTAACTCAATTTCCTGTAAAATTAGAAGACATCTGTTTAAATGCTAATGTCTCTGCAGCTATGGAGAATTCCAGTTTAGTATCCATGTGTCTATATAAACAAATTCTACACTACTTACTAAAAATAAAAGCACTTTTTAAATGCTCTTTCTAAATGCCAAACTTGTGTGCATCATTTTAAATGTATCTTTGCCTTGGTTCATGTCAGAAGAGTAGTAATTCCTTCATTTTTTATAAACACCTATAAATTAACACTTCCCACATTTCAACAAAAATTGGTTTGAACAATAGGAGGTTTGTTGGTATTTTTTTTCATGTTTGAATAACTTCACAATTTGAGTTACTTCTTCATTTTAGATTTCTGTTCTTATGATAAGATACCTGAGGATGCTACTATAAATCTTGATATGTGCTTAGTGATTAGCTGTGAACCTCCTACCTGGTCTGATGCACTCATTGCAGCTCTTTGTCCCAACCTGCCTTCTGAATTGACTTCCTATACCTGAAATTAGGAGAAGCTGCTGGTGGCTGCCTTGAACGTTCTCCTACACTTTAGGTGCATGTACACGTGTGCTTTACTGAAGAGTACAGTGATTAGCTCCACCATAAAGTATCACCATCGCATCACCATCTACACATGCCCTGGCATTAGGGCACAGCAAACCAGTTAACTTCGCCATAAGGTAGTACTGTTGGGGACAGTACTATTTTACAGTGGAGTAATTAACTACGCTGAAATGCACGTAGAGATAGTGATTGGGCGGGAGCCAGACTCCTGGCTGTCACCTAAGAACACAGCTCTGCAGGTTCTGCACCCTTGTGCCCCAGGCAGCTCTTCTGCTGCCTGATGCTGCCACCCAGAGCCCGGGACTGCCTTCTCCCCGACCACCCTGCCCCATGCCTACTGCTAGCCCAGGCCTGCTTTGCCCCAGCTCAAATGCTGGTATCACTGGCAGCCTAGTCTCCTAGGCAGTGTGTGTGTGTGTGTGTGTGTGTGTGTGTGTGTGTGTGTG
>NW_017728998.1:21714989-21717138 GCF_001723915.1 Gavialis gangeticus | reverse complement strand
GTGTGTGTGTGTGTGTGTGTGTGTGTGTGTGTGTGTGTTGCCAACAATGCATCTCTAAGCACTGGCAGCCTAGTCTCCTAGACAGTGAACGTGTGTGCGTCTGTGTGTGTTGCCAACAATGCATCTCTTAGCACTAGCTGGGACACTACTCCTTCAGAGACCACAGATGAGAAACAGCCAGTGTCAAGTGTGTGCAGAAAAGATGAGACTGCCTGCGTCTGTTCTCTTGGCTATGAGGATGAATGAGCTTGCACAGAGAATGTACGTCATACGGTATGCTAGACTGAATCTATGGCGAAGGTAGTTATTTACCTATAAAAGTAATGAAGCTCTTACTTTGGGTTATGGTTGCAATTTGCTTTACTTGCAGGGTCATGGAGACTGGGTGATGGATGTTGCAGTTAGCAGCAACAAGAAATGGATTCTCTCTTCCTCAAAGGTAGCAGTTAATCTACATGTGGTTTAGAAAACTAATTGGAAAACAGATTTCACTGTACATTTCAACATTTATGTGAGAAAAATATAGCTTAGTACAGATTTGGCCCAGATAATCTTTCTGTTTTAGTTCTATGACTACTTTAATTATAGAAAATACTAAAATGTTACATGAGGGTATGTATTTTTGGCATGACCCAAAAACCCAGTTTCTTTGATTGCTATAGACTATGTTTTCAAAATTATGACTGGCTTAAAAACATGTTTTTCTTATTCAAGAAATGTTTGTAAGATGCATACAGAATTACTTGTTCTTTGTTTACTTTATAAAGCTTTTTCCCCTTAAACAGCTGTTGTTTCTGTGTTTTAGGATTCTACTTTGAGATTATGGAACATTGAAAAGGCTGATCATATACCTGCAGTGATAGAAAATAGGAAAAGATGCTCACAAATAGTTCAGGTTTTGCTTTTTCCTTTCACTTTTTATTCAAAAACAAAATATGAAGGCTGGAGAGATGCTATCAAGATGCTGGGATCAAACACAGATTTTACCTTATTTTTTTCTTGCCTTTGCAGAGATCATGTACTTGATTGCGGGAGTTTCAAAAAATGGGATGGGAAAGTTTCAAAATAATGTTGCCAGTCTTCATCTTTGTTTAAAAATAGAATTTGGACAAAACTTTGCGTGCGCCAATGTCGCTGCATTTTTAGAAACAACGGTAAACCATCTGATGTGCTTTTCAAATAAAAAAAAAGGCTTCCTGTGCCTGATGCTCTTTGAAGTGACTAACTGGTTATTTACCAGTATTGCTGACCTCAGGCAGTAATGTTAATGAATATAAATCAACATATACTAACTCCTGGGTTTGTGTGTGTGTGTTCTGTGATTTTGTAAAGTGGATTATAAGGTAGATTACACTTAGAAAGGATTAACATTAATAGCCTCAATTCCATCAAAATAAACCAGTTACCAGGTCCCTGCCAATTATTTCTGATGTCAAATTTGCCGGTTCCTATACGCTTTTTTTATGAAGCAAATAAAACTAAATGAAAAGATAATATGGAAAATAATCCATAATTTAATTTTTTATCTATTACTTTTTATCAAAGTTTCCTGTTGAATTTAAAGTCCTCAAAATGAGCCAAAGCAATTTTTCTAAACTTTAAATATATCTGTTGCTAATGTGACAGCAGTAAAAATATATTCCATGTGGTCATATAACAGTATCAATTGATGGAAATTTGCAAATGTAGTTAAGGTCTGTACAAAGACTATTAGACTTTAGAAGTACTGGAAATATTTCAGCGCCAAGGGGGAAAAGATAACACCTGCTTCGTTATCTTTCTTTTTTGAAGTTTTATGCGTAATAAATTGCAAAATAGTACTATGTCGATCCATTAGAAATTAATTCAACAATCATGAATACAGCTGCGTGAAAACCTTGTCTGACTGAAGCCAGTAAGAAAAGGACTGAAGCCTCCTTTCCATTGGCCACTCTACACATGCGCTTTAATCTGCATTAGCCTATTTTAATGTGCATGAAAGAGTCACAAAAATGTTCTCTTTAGGTAATGAGTGTTAAAATAGGCTAATGTGCCTTTTTCTAGTACCTCATAATAGAACGTACTAAATGTAACGTGCAGTACCTAAAGCGCGTTAATAAACGTGTAGACACTCCCATTAATTTCCATGCGGTTGGGATTTCACCAATGG
>NW_017728998.1:21699807-21709989 GCF_001723915.1 Gavialis gangeticus | reverse complement strand
AAGGCTTAGCCAGTGAGGCCATTTCCTTGTCCTTTCGCCTCCATTTCATTAAAGCAGACACAGCACTTATGAGACGGCTGGGGGAAGAGGGGTACTGTGTAAGGGTTACTGATAAGATATGAAACTAGCTGAATCCAGTCAACAGAGGAGTCTCGTCAACAGAGGAACCTTAGAGGCCGTACAAGGCTTGTTTTTGTAAGATAAGATTCATCTTGGCAAAAATATATGGGGCATGTAGTCACAAGAGTTAAACTTCGGTGTTCACGCTCACAGTGTCACTTGATTGGATAGAATAGTGATTTAGTTAATAGATGATTGGGTATTTTTACGAGCATAAGCTAATCACGAACTAACACTGACGTACTAACAAAGTATAAAATAGTATTATATCTGGTAGGCAGGGTCCCTCTTCGGAGGCACCTCGCTGCAGCAAATAAAGATTCTGTATCTGACTTTGGATACTTGCTCCGCGTGATCATTGCCCCAGCCTAGAGCGAACTGCACGTGGCTTTAAGAGCGTAATTCATAACACCAACAGTAGTTTTATGATATGATAGGAATTGGGGAAAGGGCAATTTTTGTGGTCTGCTTATTTATTTCTGTTTCATAGCTTCTGTAATGCAAAGGATCAGGTGATTTAGCAGAGGAATGGAGTTAAAAGAGCAAAAGGAGGGACTAAAGAGCTATTTTAACAGCTTTCAGTTTTAATTTCAAATAAAAATGTAGTTCTAATCATTGTTATATTGGAGCAGAGAGCCCATCTTTGTTTTCTAAAATCCCATCATACTTCCAGTGCTATAGAAATAATATTATTTGCTAATGCAATATTACAAACCACAGAAAAGATAAATGCATATTTAAGAAAGTTTTATGTGCAAGGACTGACTGAGCCTGAGCTCCACTTGGAGTTAAAGCACATGAAGCTCAGAAATCAGGTTTGTACATGAATAATAGAACTTGATAGAACTTGACTGTCATGTGTAATCAATTAATTGACAGCCTTTTTTTTTTCTTTTTTTTTGCATTTACATCAGTGTGAAGACTGTGAGAAGCCTTTCTCGCTCCTACAATGCAATGATTCTGGTGTGGTAACAAAGTGTGTATTTTGTCGACTGGCTATGCCAACAAGAAATATCATGCCGTTGCCACCTACATGTTCTCCTGATCTCTAAATTCATCCCAGAAATGTCTATTTGTTAATACCTGGGGTATATTAAGCATATGTCTGTGCATATTTGTGAATATCTGTATGTATTTTAGGCAGACAAGATTCTTTGGGTAAATGTTTTATTAGACCAACTAAATAGTTGGAAAAATGTTAAGCTTGCAAAGAACTATTTTTCCAACTACTGTATTTAGTTGGTCTAACAAAAATTATCACATTTACCCAAAAATCCTTGTCTGCCTATGTCCTTAGACCACCACTGTTATAACCAACACTCCTGTATATATTTTATGCACACAGAAAACTAAGAACTTCCTTTAAACCCGTGCCGTACATTGACCTTTACATTAAAAAATACTTTTGATTCGCTGATCAGGTGTGCAGAAGTTTCCTAATATAACATGACAAGATCAAGCCATAATTTCTGAAAACAAGTAATGCTGCCCTGTATTAGAAAATTACCTCCTTACTCTTCATTAAAAAGTTCTAGGAGAGCTCTGTATAAATTCAGTATAATACAGACTTGCTCTTGCCACGTACAGAACAATTCCAGCACTTCCCAGTATTCTAAAGACCACCCCTATTCAGTAGTTATATGAGAATGAGTTTGTAGTCAGACTGCGTCCTCTTAAGAGGAATTTATTAGGAAAAAAAGTAACTTTTACCTTAGTAAGGAGCATGTAGCAGCCTGGAATGTAATTAAGCTGTGAAACAAAGGGAAATCCATTATACATATGTAGATTTCTTCCTTTTTGAATGTATTTCTTGTGGTGCCTTTGAAACAACAGCTGGAATCCCAAGGTCATCTTCTTCTCATGTCTACACCATATTTGACCATTTTATTACACATATTTGTGCTTTGTTCATTGTACTTTGGAAGATCTTTGCAAACGGTCTTTCATTGTGCCTTCAAGCAGTGGGCATTGATTTTGACCCTACAAATTGACCCCGAGGTTATGGTATGTTTCATCCAGCTTTACTGGGTAAAATATTGCATAAAAAATTAGGTGACAAGTTGCAGTAAAATTCAAATACTTTCTTCCTTTTCTTTTAAAATATCATTATGTTTTTGTAAAAGGTTGAGGAAAACGCAGTGTGATGTGTACCTGAGTTGTTTTTTTCAAAATATATAATATGGTATATGCACATTTTCTTGTTGGAATAAGTAGTCTTAAATGTGAATAGGAATTCTGGACTAATTTCCACACATTTGAAACTAGTTAGTTTAATTAAGTAGTACTTTTATATTAGAACTCATGATGCCTTTTGTTCTTCTTGGCCCTTTCAGATAAGAAATCAAAGCTCTTAAGTTTTTCAGTTGAGACAGTGAGACCAATTGCTAAGTAGACAGATTTTTGTGCATGAATAGTGTGACATTCAGATATGAATGGTTAGAAATTTTCTTTGAAAGGGTATTTTTAGTTCCCAAAATAAGAAAAATAAATCAAACATTCTTTCTTTGGGGTAGCAAATACAAGTTTTATTAAGCCAGTGTGTATTATAGCTACTTATTTAACAGAATTGATTTTCTAAAATAGGACAAAGAATAAAGAGAAAAGGAAATTCTGCAACTACATCATAATGGGATTTCAGCCAATTTAGTACTTGTGAATAAACAGCCTGTTTGGAGACTAATTTTGCAAAATACAGTCCTAACCAAATAATAAAATTAAGCAATTCAGGAACTGAATCATATGCTTGTTTCATGGCTTTAAGAGCTTCCGAGGACTGTCTGCCATATTCCCCCTTATTCTCAGAAGCGTCTGCTTCTACCTACAGCCATTTCCTGTCGGGTTAGTGCCACTGCCTGTCCTGTTGTCTCACCCGCTTCTGGTCTATGAAGGTGCATACTCTGTACTCATCATTACAGTATCCAGCTGCTTCCCCCCCCACATTAATCTGTGACTAATATGTCACATGATGTTGTTTGTTCTCTTCTCCTGTCCCAAGGGGAGAAGGATGTGCAGTGAAGTATCTTGTTGTGGTAGTGTTGTTTTTTTTAGGGTATTTTGTTTCATTTTGATATAGGTAAAAATATGTATGTATCAACTAAACACCGGGCCATTAGTTGATGCAACTAAGCCATTTTGGTATCTGCATGTATATCAAAATGAAACAAAATACCCTAAATACATGAGTGTATTTTATGTTAGAGAAGATAGAGTCAAAGAAATGTGCCTTGCACTTGGAAGGGAAGCAGGTTTTGATGACTGTGAGTCTTGGGGAGTTCGTGTTGTCTTAGGCAAAGGAAGTTTTCCATCTTGTCCAGACAAACTTTGCCCCTTTTGCGGAGTGCTCCGTCGTGCCAGAAGCCCCAGGTCCCGACCTCAGCATTCAGCCGACAGCTTTGTGTGGCCTTGTAGCCGTGCTGAGCGGGGGCCATGCCCGGCTACGTTCATCCCCGCCACGTGGCGACCGCGCGATGCAGGGATCCGCGGCGGCCCGGTACTTGCCTGCCGGGGTGGGCCCGGCTCTGGCAAAAAGGAGGATTTGCGGCTGCCGGAGCTCAGCGAGCTGCAGGAGTCCGTGCACAGGCAGCGCCGCGCTCGTCCGTGGAGGAGGGAGCTGCTGAGGATTCAGGCACACGCTCTGGGCCGAAGGAAACTGCTGCACCGGGGCCTTGCGTGTCGTGTCCTCAGCTGCCTTCCTCCGGGGGCTCGTCGTGCTCGGGCCGTCCAACCCGCGCGCACACGAGCCGAGCTTCCCGCTGCTCGCTCCCTCCCCGCCGCCCGCGGTGTCTTGGGGCCGCGCCGCGAGTCGGCGTAGCGGCCGGCGCCGTGGCTTAGTTGGTTAAAGCGCCTGTCTAGTAAACAGGAGATCCTGGGTTCGAATCCCAGCGGTGCCTGCGCGCTCCGCGCCGCCTTTTGCCTCCCCGCGCGCAGGGGCGGGCTGCTTTTGTCCCGCTGGGCGAGGTAGCTCCGAACAGCTAGGAAAGCCCTTGCCTTCAGGGCCCTGCTATCCGTAGCTGGAAGGTGCAGGGCAGCTGGGGCTTTGTCATCTGCTTCTGGGCTGCAAGCACTGGTGTGCGCAGACAGCCGGGGGACTGCCCTGGGCCACGCCACGGGTCCCTGTCTGCAGGGCCAGGGAGCAGAGGGTGAAGGGGGTGCCACGGGTTGATTTGTTTTCCCCATGGGGATTTAAGCTTTCCTCCGAGGGTCTGGCCAGTCCCTTTTTCTTCCTGCCAGCTTCCACCACTTCTGGTGGCAACGAGCTTCACCCCTTAATTGCACGCTGCATCCAAAGCCTCTTGTTTTAAACCTATGATTTACTAGTTTCATTTGATGGTGGTTTTTTTACATTTTATTTTTATTTACCAAGAGCCAGGAAAATTCCCCTCTCGAAACTCTTTTGTTCCCCAGCTCTCCAGCAGCTTTGCCACTGGGAAATTCATTTATTCTGTCTGTGGTTTGCTTTAATATTTGCTAAATGTATCATGGCAAAGTATTTACATTACTGCTCAGCTTTGGGACCCTTTATTCAGCTTCCCATACCAAAGGATTTCAGAAATAATTCACGCAAGGGGCAAGGATTGCTTAAGGAGGACCTCTTTTTATTGGGCCAACTCTGTAGTTGGGATGAAGTCTGACCAGCTTTCAAATGTGAGACTTTCTTGCTCAGGTCTCTGATTACAGGCAACCAGGCACAGCAAGCTAAGCACAGCACAGGGGAGCAGCTAAGAAATTCTCAGGTATAGCAGACACATGATTAGCCAAAGCAAAGAAGCTGAGTATCGGGAGATCGAGGCCTATCAAAACTGGGAATGGGAATCAGTCTGTTCCCAGTGCAAAGTAGTAATACATTCTTTGTGTAGTCAGCAACGCTGAGTGTTAATAATTCAGGACAAAACAACATCAAAATATAACACTTAACCTGGACAAAGAAATATAAAAGTTAAGGGTCAGATTCTGTCTTAGTTATATTGATGTGGTATTATTCCTGATTTACATCAGTATAAATGAGGGCAGATTTTGTTCCAAACTCTAAAGGTATAGGGCCAGAACCTATAAATGGTACTGGGAATAGTCCCCCCAGAGTGAGGTAGTAAAATAAATACTAAAGACTTGCAGATGCTTGCACACATAATGTTAGACACATGGAAAGTTATAACCCAATACAACTGTTCACCTGAGTAGCATTACTCATTTGTGCATCTGCAGGATCAGGTCTTTGGGCCGCAGTCCTTCAATTGTGCCCTAAGGGGAGATAAATCCCACTAGGGCTTTGGAGGGCTGTAAGTGGAACAAACAGGTCTAATTTATGGGAAAACAGGTGCATCTACTACATGCAAGGCTACAGCACAGTAGCAATGAGCTACTGCACTATAGTGCATTGCTACAGCGCCATAGCGTTGCTGGGCATGAACCGTGATGGTGACACTACAGCGCAGCAGTAATGAATTACTGTGCAATAGATTGTTGCTGCTGCGCAGTAGTGTCTAAAAAAATGTGTGGCAACAGTACTGCACAGTAATGACGGTTACTGCACAGTCATTTAGTACTTGGTTAAGCAGGTACTAAACAAGTGCACAGTAACAACTGCTTGTGTAGACGTGGGCACTCTCAAATCTTCAGGCTGGGATGTTTTAGTTGTATTATTTGGGAAGTGCTGTATAAAGACTATTGGCCATAGATAAGGAGCACAACCCCACGTGCAAACTGAAAACATCAAACAAATCTTTAAATTGTACTTAGGAGTATCCAACATATAGATGCTTTTTTCCTGCTAAACTTTGTATGTAGGAAGAACAAGCCCTATAATATGTAACAATGCTAGGAGAAAGTGCAAGTCAGTGCACAGTTGTTCACTGATTTGTGTTGTAACAGAACTTAAAGAAAAAGAAGCTGGTGTGAGCCTCTTTACCATGCCTCCTGCGGATCTGAAGTGGTTAGCAGAATAGATTCAGAGGTGTGGAGAAAAAGGTCATCTCGTCCTTAGCATTTTTCTGTTGCATGACCCCGCTGGACGATAAGAATAAAGTCACAAGGTTTTCCAGCGTTAGTTCTGTGCTGGAGCCCTGCTCACAAATATGCCTATGGGGAAATGTTAATATCAGTTGTGTTACTCCAGTCTAGACCAGGGGTGGCCATCCTGCAGCGTGGGCAGTCTGTGTGTGGTGTGCAGCAGATTGGGGACAGAGCAGAGTGGCAGATAGGGCAGGGAGCAGGAAGGTAAGGAGCTGATCAGGCAGAGGAAGGGCATTGGAGTGGCACTTGGGAGGGAGGGGGGGTGCAGGCCTAATTCATGATACACCAGCCAAAAAGGTTTCCCCCCACTGCCGTGGCCTGTACTGTGGCCTTTTCAAGGCACTAAGAGAATAAGCATGAATGTTTAGTGTTAGGCAATTCTTTCAACACAGTATGGGCATCTACATGAGGTGTTTACTGCAGAGTTGCCTATTTCGCTCTGCGGTAAAGCATCACACATCTACATGAACGGTGCTATTAGGCTGGAGTAAACTAATTAATTCTTCCATAGGATAGTACTGCCCAATGCAAGTACTATTTACTTACTTCAATGCAACACATGTACAGATAGCAATCAGGGCTGGCTGGGGCACAAGGGTGCTGCAGTGTGGGGCTAGCTGGCTCCACGGTATATTGAACTGGGAAGGAGCAGCCCTGGGCTGGCAGGCTGATTCTCCAGGTCCCCTGCCAGCTGTGGCTGTGCCACCCTGGCTCAACGTGCTGCGGCCCTGGCCACACATATAAATGCTATGCCTGGGACCAATAAACTCTGGCACAACCTGCAGCAGAGTTTATTGCATTACACTGATTTTATGTATATTCATGTCCACTGTATGTAATGAAATCTGTGTCTTGTGTACAAGAGGGGGTTGCTTATTGGTTGCTCTCTGTTGGATAAAATCTATGTAAGTTAGTCAGACTCTGCCCTATTATTCCAGTGGGAATAGACAGCTCAGATGTATTGGAGTAGAAAAGTGCTACACATAGGAAGAACTGATTGTGTAAATCAGGTGCTTATGAACATTTCCCACCTGAAAGTGAGCCCGGCAGGTCAGTTACCCTGGTAGGTCCATTATTGGTGGTATGAGCTTATAAGTTGTGTCATATTGAAATCAATAATAAATGTTTTTATGGTATGTCTACAGGAATGGCATGATGACCTAGCTAGCATGGCACAGCAGTGGCTTGGTTAAAAAGTAAAAATGAAGTTTGAGAAAGAAAATGAAAGCTGCCTAGATGTCTTCCCCTGCTGCAAGTATCAGAACTGCAGTATCCCCTGCCTTTTCTGAGATGTCCATCTGCCATTCTTTGGAAGGAGAAGTTGAACACTTCTTCTAATACTTCAGTATGAAGATGGTCAGGTCAGTCCCTTTGTGTCATTCACTTCTTTCAAAATGTTGGATAGCCTTTGTAAGGAATCAAAGTAACTCATATGAAGAATCACTTAGGAGTCAGCCTTTGTCTCCAGACCATTTAAATACTTGTGACATACATAGTTCTAATCCTGTAAACACAAATGCAACACGGGAGCAGACCTGCTGAAATCAGCCCCAGTTTGGGCTATGCATGTACATAAACTTGTGGGGTCAGGGCCTGATGAACAGGAGTAACTTTGCTTGCATTAATACTCCCATTGACTTTAGTGGGGCTACTGCCATGCACAAGAGTTTGCAGGATTCAAGGTGTAATTCCAGTATCTTAGGAGTTACAGCAAAGCACAATAAATCTATTCATCACCATAACTTCATGCTTGTTTCTGGTGTTTTAGTTCAAAGATAAAAATGGCATTCTCTTACAAAAAACTGTAGAATTATTTATATGTACAAGTTATCTTGGAAGCGTGGGCCACACCCAGACGAGTGCAGCCGTGCAGTATGTGGTACCACAGATTCGTCTGCAATGCCACACACTGTCCATTCAGGACTTTCCTGCACTGCTACCTTGTAGCATGGCAGGGAGGTGGTAGGGTTTGACCCTGGGAGATCCCGGGGGTCAAAAAAACCCACACAGAAAAAAAGCTGGGTGGCACATGTGGCTGCAGTGCTGCCCAACGCCAGGACCTAGCCTACTGGAACAAAGCTTTGACTGCCAGCCAGGCTTCAAACTGCAGGAGTACCACAGCTGTAGCTTCCCTGACTTCCAGGACCCCAGGTAAGGCTGCTGGGGCCAGCACAGTTACTGGCCCCAGCCTCCCCTACCCCACCCAAGGTAACCTGCCACGCACCAGAGGGCACATGGCACAGGTGTTCCCTGGGTACAAGTAGCAGCAGCACAAAGTGTGCCTCTGCTTCTTGTGCCCAGGGAACCAAATGTCCACACTCATCTGGACGTGGCCATGAAGGGCAAAACTGAAAATGTGACCTAAATATCTAACATTTAACTTAAATGGGTGTGTGCATGTGCTTGTGTGTGTGTTCTTTGTGATCTCACAGAGCTATTTGGTTCTGGAGCAGCAAGAGAGGCAGAACCCAATGAACAGAAAGAAAGCATGAGAGAAGGAAGGTTCATTTTTAAAGTTCTGAACTGCAGCAGTCCTAATCGGCTACACCTTGGGGACTGCTGCAGCCGGTTGAAGGCCATTTGAATTTAATGTAAGTTTGTAGCCACAGATTTTCAGACAACATTTAAGTTTACACATGATCTGCCAGGCAGCAGGGTGTAGCAGCTGCATTGCTATAAATATTTGCATTTTTGTTTTATGTTGATTTCAACAAGGACGTACAGCTTTCCTGTCCTCAGATTTTATGCCATCCTGTCAATTAGATGTAAAATGAGAGAACTGTGTGGTTTACACAGCAGTAACTGCTCAAAGTTATGGCAAGTGGTGCTTGTTGGTCAGTTTGCCAGGCCTCTGACTTACAGCACCAAACAAAATTATTTAAAAAACTATACAGGCAAACATAAAAGGTTTCAACCAACTGAGAGGTGGTCTTGACCAGTCCTACTGGTGCTCCAGGGTTAAAGCAGGCTGAGTTTTGCCATTTTGCCACTTGCCTGCCTTCTGACCCAGGGAATGTGACTTTTTAAATCACTGTGTAGTCTAATTTCTCCATCCGTAAAATGAGGATGATCACACTTACCCACTTAACTACCTTGAGCTCCTTAGTCAAAGCTGCTTCATCAGTGAAATGTATTATTTTTCTTACTGATCAATCCAGTGTGTGTATAACTAAGGTCACATGAATAACAGGTCTCTTCAACAGCAAAATACACTATCTCTGTTCACAAATTCAGGGCCTGCCCATCTTGAACCAAATGCAGGACTGGAGCCTTTGTTGGGAAATACAATGTTTGGGAGTCATTTAAAGAAGTCCCTTGAAAATTTGGCCCAAGGATTTTTCATTGGAAGGAAGTTTCTATTAAACTGTATAGCCTTCCTGCAGTCCATGTAAGACACTGAACAACTGAGGTGGTACAAATGGATGACTAAGAACAGGTGAAATGTGATGAGATCCTGCATCCTTTGAGTCCCTTCCAACCCTTTTAGCTGCACATGACACTAAGCAAATATTTACTTAGCAGCAGTAAGAAATATCAGTATTGTTTCTGCCCAAGAGGGATACCTCAGAAAATATGTCTAGAAGTATGATGAACTATTAGAAATATACAGCTGTCGAGTGCCAAACAGTTGCACATGCACAGAAATTAATCACTCATTTTTACTGTTTAAACTACAGGCTCAGATACTTCGGCCTTTGAAGACATGGTGGGATCAAGCAAATTGGTTTGATTTTGAAAGCAGGGACTACTCAGGCCCCCTTTCTCTCAGTT
This sequence comes from Gavialis gangeticus, assembly GCF_001723915.1. Taxonomy (NCBI): domain Eukaryota; kingdom Metazoa; phylum Chordata; order Crocodylia; family Gavialidae; genus Gavialis; species Gavialis gangeticus. Next base: position 21,700,089 of record NW_017728998.1, on the reverse strand, counting down.
ACACATAGGTGACATGACCATGAGTTTCTTTAATGTGCAATAACATCGATTATATTATCCTTATCACCATCTTTGATTATTTTAATATGTAGCTTGTCTGTGCAAGGACAAAGTATGTGAAATATTGATATATGAATGGCATATGATGCCCTGGTTTGTTCACCTTTGTTGTTTGTAACTACAGACCTGTGTAGGGAGTAGAGCATGTCATAAAAATTAGCAAGAATGTTTTCAGTTTAGACAACCAGCATTTTGTACTGTAAAATATATTGCTTATATGTA
>NW_017728998.1:21673243-21694807 GCF_001723915.1 Gavialis gangeticus | reverse complement strand
TGATGCCCTGGTTTGTTCACCTTTGTTGTTTGTAACTACAGACCTGTGTAGGGAGTAGAGCATGTCATAAAAATTAGCAAGAATGTTTTCAGTTTAGACAACCAGCATTTTGTACTGTAAAATATATTGGTTATATGTAAAGCAACTATTGTCTTGATGCACATATACCCTGCTTTTACTTGTTTAGGGATAAAAGCTGAAAGTCGCATCACTGTGGTCAGGTGTACCCTGCCATAAGCCTACTTCATGTCTATTAACAAACTCATGGAACAACAATTTAAAGGAAAATATAACAAGGTATAGCACACAGAAAAAGGCTTACCAGGTAGAACAGGTAGGGACACACTTCACCGTTTTTGTAGTAGCCTTCCAAAATTTCCTAGGAGTAAATAGAATTTATCACGTCCTGCTTTTTTTTTAATAAGCATGAATAAAATTTGTGTCTGGGAAGTTCAATATTCATGACAGTTTTGCATTTTGGTGCACAGAAACTATTCATTTGGTCCAGAATGGCTCATGGTGAGCAGGGCATTTCCTTATGTGAGAAGGAGTGTAACAAATGTTTTTCTTATGTCATTTATAACATAGATATGAGGCCAGTTTTACTGTTGATGGAACAACATGGGCTCTGGTAAAGTTTTGCCTGGAACAGATTTGTTCTAACGATGTTATATAATTACTTCGGAGACGTGAGGGGAAGCTACTGAAACTACACTGATTTGCACCATCCGAGCATCAGACTTCATATGAAAGAGCCAGATTTTCATAGGTTGCAACCTGGATTTTCATTTTGCACATACTACCGATTGCTCACACAATCAGTTGCTAGTCATAAATGGTAGAACTGAGATGTATAGCATTCTGAGTTTTGCTTGCCAAGTGATACCCATTCAAAACAGATCATTTACTGTGAGATGGTGTTTGACCGTACCACAGCATTTTCTATACTTTCAAGAAGAAATAGGATATTAAATTTAATTTGTCCTAGTAAGTATATTTAAAAATAGACATTAGTTAGATAGTAACATTGTATCACTTATGTCCAACCAATGATATTTAGCAAATGTCAGGGGAAAAAATTTAATCTGTTTTTGAGAATTCAGCCACAGAGATTTTGTATAGATACTTCTGAATGAGTTCTCTATGAGGCAACATCCTGAATGGTTTGGTGCTTACAGAAAGTCCTTTGCAAAAGGAAATGTGGCCTGAGTTTTTGAAAATGCTCATTTCAAGGGAACTGCTCAAAAAAATCTTCAGCTGCTTGGCTTATGATGACTAACATACTTCAAGAGAAGATTTCAGCACCACTTACCCAGTACCATACCTAGACTCCTGGCGGCCTCAGACAAACTTTTAGTATTGGGCCCTGCTTTGCCAGACAGCATGATAATAATAATTGGACAATGGAAAAAAATTACCATTTTCAGGCACCCGTTCTGTCCGGGCCCTGGGCAGCCATCCAGTTCAACCATGCCTGTGTCTGGGTCTGCACATACCTTGTGAAATTTTATTGAAAGCTTATTCCTCTGCCATGGTGACTCCATATTCTTTTCTTAGCAGAGATGCCTGCATCATTTAAACTTCCCCACACAGATGTGATCAAATTTATTTTTTCAGTTCTGTGCTTCTAGGCGTAGAAAAATATGACTTAGTTCCTGCAGACAGATGTGCACATTGGGGCCATCTTTATCACAGAGACAGCTGCCTGAAGAAGAAAAGTATTAGGCACAGTCAGATGTTTAGTGGCTGTTTATTGTAGAAGTGACTGCCCTGCTGTAGGGGTGGAAATTTTCCAGTTTTCAGGGAGAGCAAAGACCCTACAGCTGACATTGCTGCACACTCATTATTCACAAAGCTTTTACTAAGAACATTTGATGCAAACACTGAGTGAAACCTCTTCTCTTCTTAACCCGTTTGCAAGACTGCTCTTCATATTCCTTGGCATGTCATTTTGTGATGTGTCATACTCTGACAGGCATGTCCAGTTATACAGTGTTATGTTTATATAATATGATGTGATGTACATGGCACAAAAAGATTAGCTGGAATGTAGTGTGTCAGTGCTGAACTTCACAGGGGGGAAAAATGATGCTTGGACACCACAGTCTGAGGATTGGAAAACAAGGCCTTTTTGCAATCACTGTTTGCAAAAAAATATTTGTAAGGGGCGTTTGCTACTTGAATGCTGTCCTTCAGTTGTGTTATATGGTTTTTAATCTACTTTCTTAAAAATCAAGTAATGATATTAAAGAGCAATTATGATAGGAAACTACTGTAAAAATAGTTCCCTATTACTTAGCAGATCCGCTTCCTGTTTGCATTTAGTTGCTGTGATTAACATTCCAGCATTGCATGGCACAGAAGCTGAGCTCTATGCATAGTGATAGATGTAGGGGTATAAAGTCCCCATTCCAAAGCGAATGCAATTTAAAAGATGGGAAATACTCTGCCAGAAAATATGGGGTCATAATGAGGACGGGGGATTTTTGCAGCCCCACTTCCTGCCCTCCTGGACCTCTGCTGTTAGTCTGTTCTCCATCCAGCATAGATTGCCCATGGCCTTGGATGAAGAAAGGCTGTTCCATATGTTTCATAGGGGATATGGATACTCTCAAATCTGTTCACCTTCTGATTCAGAATGAAAAGCTCAAATCTCAAAATTCTCTGAAAAATGGGAGGCAGCCTTGGCCCTGAGGCAGGCTGCCCTCAAGCCACAAACCCTGGAAACTCAACCCTGAGCTGTCTGGCTAGCGGTGTGGGCTGCCCATGATCTGGGAGGGTGAGTTATCAAGAAAGCTGCCAGCAAGCCAGGTGCTGTCAGAACCCTGCTGTGTTTCTGGAGGACGTTTCTCAGAGTGTATCTGTCTCCATGCAACATTTCACTGCCTGTGAGTCAACAAATTCCAGTGAGAAATTTCGTTCGAATTCTTCTGATTAAATCTTCTACCAGCCTGTGCTTCTGGCTTTTCATGTTTCTTAGCTATGAGTAGGACTTAAGCTTTAGGTGCACTTTCTATCTTCTCTCTGGCCCTGTTAAACTATGCAGGACATACACACTGAGCATGTCTACATGAGACACTTAACAGCAAATTAGCATAGTTTACTGTGAAGTAAGCATGTGTGTCTACATGTACACATGCTTACTTTAGAGTAAATCTCCCTAATTCTGATTAAATTTGCTACCTGCAAATGCAAGTAGCAAATTTACTCAGCATTAGTAATGGCGCTGGAGCACTTGTGTAGACGCCCGACCAGGAGCCAAATCTGCTCCAGATCAGCTGTCTACCGGGGGCAGGAGATAGCTCCCTGCCCCGAGGAGGTGCCTGCTGCCAGGGTGGGCTCTGCCACAGAAACCCAAACCAGGACTTTGTCCCCCTGCCTCGGCAGCAGAGGGCTCCAAGCCCCCTGCTCCCAGATCACGATCAGGGAGCGGGGGCTGAGAGATCCTAATCACCCAGCCCCCACTCCACTGTCATGATTGGGGTGCAGGAGCTTGGGAGACCCCTATCTGCCAGCACCGGCTCCATGACCGTGGGGCTGCTGCTGGGGGATGAGGGTCTCAGCCCCAGCCCTGCGACCAGGAAGCTCAGGCTGGGTGATAAGCATCTCCCAGGAGCAGCCCCACGGTTGTGGAGCTGGTGCTTGGGGCTGCCTGCTGGTGGGACTGGGGAGCTTGTTTCCTGCCCAGCTCCATGAGTGTGGAGCTGGGGGTGCAGGCTGGGGCGCTTATTCCCCACCAGCTCTGCAAGCATGGAGCTAGAGAGGGAACAAACTCCCCAGCCTGTCCCACCGCCGTAAGCCCTAGGTGGCTTGTCCCTGACCTGATTAGTGTGTGTGCTCAGTTTACATTACTAGAGTAATAATTAAGTAACTAGGGTAGCATCTGCACATGCCCAGTGAATACGTTGTTCAGAAGATGTTGGAAGAACTCCCCTTTAGATCTCTATGAGTGGTGAGAGGGGCATGTGCAGATAAATGTTGATTAGATAACAAAGTTAATGCCAAAAATGGTGTGGAGGCACCAAAAGTTGATACTTTGGTTTTAAGATGATAAGAGATATGATTGGTGTGTTCATTGATTGGTGGCTTTCCTGAAAGTTTGATTGGACAACAGATGACTGACAATTGTGGTCTGATTGGTACCCTTAAAAAGAGTCTGCATGTGAGACTGGGGATGTGGAAGAGATCGGCAGGGTCATCCCTAGAGGGGGTGAATCGGGGCAACTGCCCTGGACCCCATGCTTAGACTCCAACAGAGCTGGGCTGTCTTTGCGTCCGGCCGCTCACCCGCTCACCCCCCCCACCGCTGCTGCCATGTCTGGGCCTTGCACAGGCTGATTTGCCCTGGGCTCTGCACCCTGCTACCGTCATCTCTGGAGATCAGGCTTGTTGTGAGTCCAGATTCGTCTGTGTGTAAGTCTGAGACATGAGTCTCTGCAGAGTGAGTCTAGAGAGTTTGTGGGATTAGTTGCATAAGTTGCTGGTGTTTTGCTTGAGGTGTGATAAGCTGTGTGGTGGAGAGTGGTTTGCATGCCTCTCTGGTCAAGAAGCGAGGAGGTTTCCCAGAGGTCATAGGCTGAGGCTGTGAACCATCTATCTATCCCACCAGGAACTTGCCCATCAGGCCTTGGCAAGAGGGTAATGGGTCACCCTCCCTGTTGACAAGGGCAAACTGTCTGAGAAGAGCAAGACAGCTCTGGTGATTGCGTGGGGCGACTGAGAGGACCTGGCTCACTTGACCAGGCTGCTGGGCTGTCTGGGACTGCAGGAGCTGTCACTAGAGTTGTAACATAGTTAACAATTGAGTGAGACACAATGATTTGCTTTCTATTTTGTACCTTGCTGTTCGGACTATTGTTTGTTAGCTGTATGCTTATTGTTCTCTTTGTATGTTAATTATCTGTTCTCTTTAATAATATAGTCCTGCTGTTTAAACACTAATTGAGTGCCTGATTTCTTTATTACTCATAACATCAGATTGACCTGGACAGTAAGGCAATAATCTGATGGGAGGAGTAGTACCCACCACTTTTCATTGAGGACTGTTTAATAGCCATAATGATTTGCATAACTAATGGACTCATTTGCATAACTGCCCATAACAGTTTGGTGTCCCTGGGTGGGCATGCTAATTAAGATAATTAATTGGGCCCTGATAATTAGTGTTGACTGCGAAATAACAGACTAAGGATTGTTGTTTTTGTTGTAATATACTCACCAGTGTTGTGTTTGTTGTATTAACTAATTGAATAACAGACTAGCATATTTGTGTTTGAACTGTGACAAAGTTAGTTAAGTTAGGATGTCTGAGGTTGTTACTACAGAGAGCGATAAGTTTGTCAAAACTTTTGAAGAGTGGTTTGAGCCTTTGCTAAGAGAGTGGAAGTACATATGGAAGTACCCATTGCAGAAGGTTGTGTTGTGGAAAGAAGCTGAAATTAGCAACAATGGGTTTGCATATGAAGTTTTTTGTGTTAAATGGGTAGATTGGTTAAATGAGAAAAAGAAAGACAAGTGTCTTAAAAAGCAGCTTTGCTTGGGTTATTGGACTGTGAGGAAGTTATCAGAGAAGGCTAAACAAGTAGCTAGACTTGTAAAAGACTTGAAAGGGCAATTGGTGGCTTTGGAGTAAAGTGTCATAACTAGATATGGTATATGTTGAAATTCAGGCTTTTCAGGGAAATGCATGGAAAGATGCTAGCTTGATTGTGGGATATCGGTTGTAGCTGTGTTGCTCTAAGGACATAGGCTCACAAGATTCTTTGGGTAAATCTAATCTCTTATTAGACCAACTAAAATAGTTGGAAAAATTATTCTTTGTGAGCTTCGGGCACAAACACCCTTTGTTAGCCAGAGGAAGCATCTGCAGTTAGCTTGCAAAGAAGAATTTTTCCAACTATTTTACTTGGTCTAATAGAAGATATCAGATTTACCCAAAGAGCCTTGTCTGCCTAGCTTGGCTGTAGAACTTAAAAAAGAAATAAGATCCCTGAAAAAGGATGTAGAGTTGATGGTGGAGGAACGCCAGCACTGGAAGGAGGATGTGAAAGATTTAGATGCTGCATTCAGAGTGCTGAGGAGATCGCACACAGAGGTATTGGCAGTGGTAAACCATGAAGTGTGTGAAAAGGGAATTGCAGAGTTGAGAGAGCAGTTAAAGGCTAGCTAGTCTGTAAGTTCAGTTGTTGCAGTGAGAAGGAATATTACCAGAAATATTCCTAAGTGTGACAGTTCTGATGATACAGATTTGTCATGTAACAGCAGTTTTAACTATTGGACTACTTCTTTAGTAAAAGTGGGCAAAGATATACGCAAAGGTCCTTCGGCACCGATGGCTCCAATCCATATTGAGAAGATTGTGAGATCTGGCCCGTGAGGAGGGCTCTTGACAGAGACATCAGTAGTTCCACTGACAGCATAGCAATGAAGAGCTCTGGGAAAAAGAATAGGACCACTGAAGAAAGACGGCTGTGAGTTGGTTGGCCGAGATGGCTTTGACTAGCGAAAGATCTGGGTACACAGCGTTAGATCTCATAGACGTAGTTCAAGAATGTATGGGTGCCAAAGATTTTGTGGTGCTACCGATGCAGATAAAGAATAGGACTATGTCAAATAGTGCTGGTGTAAGAGAAGAAATTTTACAACGGGTCTTTCCAGTGGAACCACCAGTTGTGCTGTTCCATAAGGAGAGACCCTGGTGAGAGACTGGAGGCGTACTTGGAAAGAAAAAAGCTTTTATTTTGTGTCTGCAGAACTGGCTCGGCCCCAGAGGGGGAATGCAAATGTGTTTGATTTTGATGTGAGAGCTTTTAAAGAGCTACTTGTACAAGGATTTACTCCTAGGATAAGACTGTACTTAGGAGGAAGTGTGCTTGATGCCTCTTTGGGGGATATTATGAAATGGGCAAAGCAAGGTTTCGACCTGGAAGCTAGTAGGAATATTGACATTAGGAAAGTAGGAAAAATCGCTGGTGTTTCTGGAAAGAACTTAAATGAGAAAGATGAGTCGTCAAGCATTATAAACATCAGACCAAGGTAGTAAGGTTTGACAGTGACAGTACAGATAGTGATCAGTCACAGAGAAGGTTCAAGGAGAAACCCCAAGTCAATGTGATTAGCCTTCATGCTGATTACAGGGGACTCCTGATAATGAATAGAAGCTGAATTCTGGTTCAGATAAGGAGAGATATGAAAGAAGAGAGTGGAGTCATAAGGGGTTCCAGGAAGGGAACTGTCAGGATTATAAGGAGCGTAAGAAATTTATATCTTCTTGGAATAAATTCAGAGACTCTCTTTGGAAAGAGCTGTTAAGCTATACTCAGAAAGAGGTTATCAATGGATTGCCGACAGCAGAGTTACTAGAGAGGTTATTGAAGTACAAGACAGAGAAAGTAGGTGTTAAGTCAGGAACCAGTAGTACAGAGGAGAATCTGCCTCTGCTGCACGTCAGTCAGTGATCGTGACTGAGACAGCCCAGTGCTCCGATCGCCCCGCAGTTATCTGACCACCAATTCGGTACTGATTACATACGATTGTTGGGGTCGTCCCATCATTATGATTAGCTTTGGTGACAGTAAACAGTGAGTGCTGTGGTACAAGCAGTCTATGTTAGTTGATACTGGTGCTGTGTTCAGTCATGTTAGGAACAAGAATAGGCCACTCTTCAACTGGACACCCAGCAAGGTGAACAGCTAGAAGGGTTTGGTGGCTCAGTGAACAAAATGGGGTTTTTGGAGCTGGGATCATTCAAAATTGGGTCACAAATTGGATTGTCTATATTTGGCTTTTGTAAATTGCAGGGAGTAGAAATAATTTTATGTGACCTCCTGGGAAATTTGGGGATTACAATTGATTTGCTGAATCATATACTAAGAATCACAGGGAAGCCTGTGAAAGCATATGATATCATTCCTACAAGACATCATTATGCCACTATTAAGGCAGCAGAAACCTTAGGCCTGCTGCCCTGGGAGGGAGTATTAGGACACTTGTTCTGAACGTGAAAGAAGTTTGGGCAACAAACAAACTTCAGTGAGGAAAGATTGATGCAGCTGTAGAAATTAAAGGAGCATATTCAAAGCTGCAAAAGCAGTACCAGTTTCCTAGAGAAGCTGAGAAAAGCATTGAGGAAACGATCATTGCATTAGTGCAGCAGGGTACTAATCAAAACAAATAGTAGAGCAAACAGCCCAAGGTGGCCTGTGAGAAAGGCCAATGGAAAGACATGACAATTGACAATTGATTACAGACATTTAAATAAAGGGACGCCAGCATTAGCACCCAGAGTTGCTAAATACCTGGAAGTATTAGCAAGTGTCGCTCACGGGGCTAGCTGGTTTTCCATGTTAGACCTATCGAATGCATTTCTTGCAATTCCTGTGAACAGCAAGTACTGATATAAATTTGCATTTACATTTAAGTCAAAACAATTTTTTTCATATGACTTCCACAAGTATTTCACAACAGTCCATCGTTCTGTCTTAAGTTTGGTAGCTGAGTGTGGGAGCAATTGCCTGATTATTATTTGCACAATGTAGTCTCTTAGGTTGATGATATCCTAGTTACAGCTGTGTCATGAGATGAATGGATAGAGAAAACCAAGATGGTGCTTGAAATTGTTTGCCGAACAGGGTTCAAAGTGAACCCAACCAAAACACAATTAGTAAGTCAACATGATAAGTATCTTGGATTAAATTTTGGACTGGAAGGACATAGTCTGGACACACGCGTGGAATTGAAGAACGCCGGCACCTGCATTACTGTTTTCTTTAAAGTGCAGAATGCTTCCATTTGCTCAGCTCCCCAATGCCAGTGCACTTCTTTCCTTAACAAACCATACAACAGAGCAGCAGCATGTGCAAAGATTTCAATAAATTCCCAGAGGAGTCCTACGAGAACTAAGATGCTGCACAGAGGGTTTGAGTGAGACTGGGACCTTGGGAGCTGCTCGTGGTGGCTTGGGTCTCCAACCCTGGCATGAGGCTGGATGTGCAGGCATTGCTGCACTCAGGGTCTGAGAGGGACTGGGACCTTGGGAGCCACTCGAGGTGGCTCAGGACTCCAACCCTGGCATGAGGCTGGCACCGGTGCAGATACCGCTGCATGATGAGTCATTGTTGGACTGATGGTCCTTGGAGGGGGCAGGGCGGGTCGGGCCCCATTCCCTGCTGCCAGTCGCGAGGGTTCGTGGGCAGCCCAGGCTTCACAGTGCAGTGGGTCTGTACTGAAACCCTGGCTCTGGGCATGCACAAGGCTGCCCAGGCCCACAACCTGCTGAGAAGGCCGAGTCATCTGGGCATGTGAATGAGCCATGCACCCAACGCGGGGGCTGAGACAGAGCACCCACTGTAGGAGCCACTTGCTTAGCTGGGAACAAAACACCGGGAGCCCTTGCTGGACCATACTTGTAGGGAAGCGTGAGTTCTCAGGCAAGAGGTTTCCCACTGGGGAGGGATACAGTGGCTTGCCCCATCAGAGGGGATTTATGCTAAAGAGAGATAGACTCTTCTAGAGGAGGGAGGTATTTGGGATTACCATACATTTTGGAGTGTTTATTACTTGTTTATTTTGTTTTATGTTTTGTAGTGCTTACCCATCGATTGTTGGGACATACTTACCCTCTGGGGATCCATGGGCAAGGTTTCTCTCGTGTGTCTTGGGAGACTGCTATACTTACCTGTTCTGTTATTTGCTGACTGAACACATTATATGTAAATATTTATCTTTATCACCTATCCAGTTTATTCTATCCCCTCCCCTTTTATTCTGCACCTGAATAAACCATGTATATATTTAAGATATTGTGTCCTGGCCTTCCTCTATAGAGACACCAGAGAAGGGGAAGCTGAGACCATGCTGCAGTTTCCATCTCCAGCACGTACGCCCTGCTGACCCTTCCCTTCTACACACTCTGGTACACCTAGGTTACACGTGCATACACTACAGCCATGGTTATGGGTGCCCACATTTCACATAGCTACATAATGTTTGTTATTCCTACCTTTGCATCAGGGGCAAAGAACAAGTTTTAATGTATTGAGCAATTACAGCAAAATAAGCAATCAACTTCTGTTTTAAAAATATTGAAAGATAATGGCTGAGGTAGTAGAAACAACAGATTTATTATCATTTTACAGTAGGTGTTTTTTCTCTTTCAAATATTTCTGTTTGACTTATAGCCATTCTTTAATGCCAGTTTGCACGTTTATAAAGAATTGACTCCATTGACATCAGTGGCAAAATACCCACTACTGAATATTGGAAACAGGATTTCATTTGATAAAAATAAGTTCATAAGGAACTTGATTCATAATGGTAGAAGGAAAGCTGAGTCAACAGAAGAATTTTACCCATGCTGTGAATAAAGCTGTAGAATCAGGACTGTTCTTATCTGCTGATGTGTTTATAATTATTCTTTAGTTACATGGGACCATGAAGAATGAGCCATTGCATAGTGCACAACAATGTGCTGAAGGACAAATTTTCATTGCTTTTAATGAAATCAGTTGGATGCTGAGCTCTTTTGAAAATTTGGCATCAATAATTTAAGAGAACTAATATTTCAACCAGCTCTCAACTAAATTATAGCTCTTTCTGACATATCAGTGGAATACATACTGTTTCTAGTGGGTTTTTTGAACCAGAACATATGTTTTGTATATACGGTAATCTTTTTTCTCTCTTTTTTCCCTTTTTGACTAATGTGTAAAGATAAAAAATGTGGTAAGAACAAATAATGTATGAGCATTTACATGTTTCTGTTTCACTGTACTACTTCACCCTGAATTTGTCTACAGCAACTTTGTAGCACAGCAAGAATATTGCATATAAACATCTAACTATTATAGATTTGGTTTAAAACCAGGAAAATATTAATCACATACATTATTTAATATAAATAAATTATATAAAATTCATTTGCTTATTTGTTGAATAAATTATTTGATGAGCTGTAGAGCTATTTAAATAGGGCAAACATTTAATGACCAGTAATTAATTTTGTCAATGACAGCAACATTTATCAAATAATATGAGACAAACTACATTTAGCAGTATCTAACTGGTTTCTTGCTATTCCAGTACTACACTGCTTTTAATTTGGCCATATTAACTTTTTTGTAAGGTTGAGTCAAAAACTATAAAAAGTCAAGGGTTTTTGGAGTTTTTTTGTTTGGATTTTTGTTTTCTTTTTTACTGGTACAGGTTAATCTATGACTACGCAGTGTATCAGGGTTCCATTATTTCCTTCATTTCACTGCAATCAACATCTGTTTTTTTCATTTATTGTGTTCTTTGCCATAGTTGAACTCCAAAGTTTTCTTTTTATTTTTAATAGCGTGTCCTTTAAAATGTAAGAACAGTGGGATTCCCTAACCCAGATAACAGCATATGTGCTTGTGATGCAGGTTGGGATTATGCAGACTGTTCAGGTACAGTTTTATGACATGTAAAGTAAGGATGTATTCCCACACAAAATGTGATCACAGTTCCCTAATATTAGTTCCAGAAGATCAAATGTCATATATGCTGGCTTTCAGCCTGGCTAAAGCCTGTGGAAACACAGTCTGGGAAGCTGAGGGAGCCTTGGTAAACCAACAGCTGTAGACATAAATTTGGACTGTGTGGAGCTCTCAGCTGTTGTGTCTTATTGTGCTTCTTTTAGTAAAATGCTTGCAAAAATCATTATGTCGTGTTGCTCTGGGACAAATTCAGATTGAGCTAGTAGAAATGAGAGCAGAATTTAGCCATCTTTCCTAGTACCAGCTTGTTGAACCTCTGATGTAATTATTTCCCCTGACTATAGGACTACAATTGATTATATGGATGCTGCTAGCTTCTGCGTCACAGCAGTGCTAAGCAAAGGGCTCTCAAGAGAGCAGAAAAAGAGATTTGGTGTTGTTTTGCCATTATCTGACTTGTGCCTGGCATTGATGATGGCAGATTTGGCTGAAGAAAAGTTAGTAGGTAGCATAAAATCTGAAATTGGTCCAAACCAGTCCAATATTTAATTTTTCTGCTATGAAGGGCTTTAGGAAAAATATTTGGGAGTGACTGTTCTGGTGAAAACTGGTTTTTTCACCAGACAGAGAAAGGGCAGAGCTTAAGAAAATTAGTGTATGCCTTAGCGAATACAAATGAAGCGTTAATGTAAAGTTAGGCTATTGACTGTTAAAAATGCTGTGAGTTTTTGCATACTAACAGTTATGGTACAAATGTTCTCTCCTCTGTAACCATTTTGTTTCCAGTTTACTGTGGGCATATTATAGTGGTTTGTTGAAACTCTAATGAGATGCTCTGTACTGGAACACAAGTAAATTATCCACAGATATAGTGGGAATGGTGCAGAGCTAAATGCAGGTACTGCAATAAGTACTTGTAATTGTTTCCAACAGGAATTATTGTATATTCAGTAAATCCATGGATATGTGGAATCAAATATTTAAAATTGCTTGTCTATGAAATATTTGTCATGGCTTCCCCTTTAAGGAAAAGTATTTTTGTGATTTATAGTCCTTATATTGCATGATTGAAGTCAATGGGAGTTTGGTCATTGACTTCAATGAGCATAGTATCAAGTCTTGTATGAGCTTCTCATAGAATTCAAAAGTTAATTCTGATAAAGGAAATTAAAATAATGTAACTTGTAATTGCTATGAATTAAAGTAAAAAAATGGATCAATGTCTTTGTACTTAATGAAAAAATAAAATATCTTCAGACCACTTTTTACAAATGAGTGCAATGCCACTTTTATACAACTAAAATTATTCTGGATTTCTGCTTTTTATAATGAGGTTAGAAGACTATTGTTTGAGTTAAGCTAATAAAGAGATCTATAATTATTGTAATTGTTTCCTTTCTTTTCTGAAATTAACAAGTATCTCTTAATAGAATAATATATTAGAATAAGCATACTTTAAAAAGCCCTGTAAATTTCATGCAAGTTTCTTTTATCTTTTGCAGTTCACCAGTATTAACATACATATATTTAGCTTCTATTTTTGGCTACTTTTTAAGATGAACTTTGAACAATAGCAGGAATCATGAATGCTAATTAAAATAAATTTCCCAAAGTAGCTTGTTGGTTGAATTAGCAACTGAAACAACATAAGTCTGTAATATTTCTGCCAAAGTAAATACAGATATAAATAGATACTTTGATTTTTACTTTACCTAAGAAATCTAAATGTTTTCATTACAGGAGCTATTAAAATTGCAAAAGTAAACAATACGCTGTCATGGGCAAATATGCCATAACAATGGATTTTTAGACACTGGAATGTATATGCCAAGAGGCCTCAATGGGAATATCTGTGGTATGTATATGTAGAAAGAATTACATTACTGTAAAACTCTGGCATTCCAAAATCTGCTCTAATATTGCTTTCTGTTTGCTACTTGTTGAGGGATATTTTCACTCACTGCTGTTTTTGTCTACAAGCTTGAATGTTCTGTGATGATCCATGTACATATTGGCATTTGACTTTGTTGTTATTGTGGCTGGTTGCGGCTTTCTCTTGTTTTTGTTTTAGGCAATCTCTCATCAGTCATCATCTGTTTTTTTACTTTACCAGAGCGAGAATCCTGTCCAGATGGTTTCTTCTGAGAAGGGAAACTTACCTAGCTGTAGTTTTGCTTCTCTGTCTTGTAGGATTCTCATTCTTAGGTAGAAGACGTTATCTCATTTGAAGTGATTTCGACCCCCCCACCTTTGTTTTCCATGAAGTGGGACCTGGGCTGAAGGGTCACACCAGGGTGGGGCCCGGGGGCCATGCTCTCAATGGATGTTTCGTCCCCTTATCTATCACAACTTGTTAATGAGAAAGATATCAGGAAGTAGTGCTATGGTGGGGTGCGTTGAGATGGGTGCAGGTCTTGGTGTCTGGGCATATTCTGTGGGGCTCCATCTCCCCTACACCCCTTTCCACTTGGCTGTTCTTGTGATACTACTAGGGTAGGCACCTAGTCCCCTAGGTGCCTGTCTTCACATTGAAGAAGAAAGGTCCAATGTGGTGTGGCGGGCTTGCTGCTTTTGCCTGATAAGTCTGGCTTGGAGAAGGACACTTTGGATTGGTGGAACATTTCCACCAATCAGGTAACAGCTGGGAGGGGCTTGCCCTGCCCCGCCCCACCCTGCCCCTGCTTGGAGTGGGGTGATTCGAGGAGCCCCTGGACCTGATTTAAGACTGCACTTTGCAGGTCCAGCAGACTTCAGAGACGAGGCCTCCAGTGTAAATAAAAGCCCAGTGTGCTCAGCACGCTGGGCAGATGTGGTGAGGGACAGTGAGGAAAGAGGAGCTCTAGAGAAGACCATCATTGGGACCCCACCTGAGCTTTGACAGTGCGCAGATTGGCACACGGTGCTCAGGCTCCGGGAGGCACTTGAGGTGACTTGAGCCTGCAAACCTGGCAAGCAGCTGGGTAAAGTGATGTCTGGATTGGTGCATGGAGAGCTGGCTCTGGGAGCAGTTCAAGGCTGCTCAGGCCCCACACGGTGCACAGGTTGGTGCAAGGAGAGCTGGCCCTGGGAGCAGCTCGAAGCTGCTCAAGTTAGCCACGGCTCTAGGCTGGATAACCAGAGACCTGCAGTGTGGCTCAGCATTAAACTAAAAGAGCCCTGGTGCCCAGAGCAAGTTGACAGACCCCAGAGGAAGGACTGTGTGTTACTGGGAACCTGGGTCCCACAGGGGAGGTGCCCCCAGGCAAGGGACCCTGGGGGGAGTGGGCCTAGGGGCAGAAGACCCTATCCCATTTGAGGGACCAAGTGGTTGGAACCCAGATAGGGTGCATCTGGTATGGTTATGTTTCCTGTTCGGTATCAATTGTTGTTGTTGGTGTTATAATAGTTGTTATAAATTAATTCTGTATAATGAGCTATGTAAGGATGTCTTGATTAGCTAACCCACTTGTGGTATAAACTTGCTGGATTGACTGTCTTGGGATTCTCCTCTCTTCTGGGCCTGAGGCACGGATACTTACCCGAATGCCCTCCCTAGGGCCAACTTCCTCTTGCTAATAGACCTTTATATGTATATTTGTATCTATGTCTGTAATTATATCTGTCTTAAAGAGTTTTACATATAAATGTTGGTAACTCAATAAATTGTATATAGTTAAGAACTTTGGCCCTGGGATAACTCTATAGAGGAAAGAGGGATCCACTCAAAATTCCGGCATCCCTCTCACAGCATCCCCTCCTGCCTACACATCCCATCTGATTGAGAGTAGGGCACACCTTTGGCTGTACCTGGGTTACAGTAGGAAAGAAGACTGTGACTGGCACTGTGGCTTAGTTGGTTAAAGCAGCTGTCTAGTAAACAGAAGATCCTGGGTTCAAATCCTAGTGGTGCCTACATGCCTTGTGTTGCTTTATTAGGAGGGCTTATTTTAATGAGCTAAGGAGATTAGTAGGAGAGGCACTGAGGTCCCAGAGGGTAGGGGAGTTGGGAATCCAAGGTGAGTGGTAATTCCTTAAGGAGATGATCTTCTGAGCCCAAAGAGTGATGGTCCCAATGAAAAATCAAAGGGGCTAAGACTACTCATAAGCCCCCAGGGCTCACCAAAGGTGTTCAGGAACATCTGAAAGATAAAGAGGAGGTGTACATCTGGGGAAAGGGAGAGGCTATTACCAAAGAGGATTGCCCTGTTGCTTGAGACTGTAGGGAGGCTGTTAGGAAGGCTAAGGCAGAAATGGAGCTAAGACTAATGACCAGGATCAAAGATAACAAGAAGTCCCTTTTTAAGTGGGGCCCCTGCAGGACACGCTTGGTAATCTGGTGGTTGCACCAGATGAAAAAGCTGACGTCCTTAACAATTTCTTTGCCTCCATTTTTCTGAGCAGGGACTGGGACATCTCCCCCACCGGGATTCTGGACAGACTCAGGAGAGGGACCTCGAGGCCTAGGGTCAGTGGGGACCTAGTTAGGGAACTTCTGGTGAGGTTGGATGTGTTTAAATCATCAGGTCCAGATGATCTCCACCCCAGGGTGCTGAGGGAGTTGGTAGGGGTCATTGTGGGGCCCCTGGCACGGCTTTGCGAGCACTCGTGGCGCTCTGGCCAGTTGCTGGAGGGGTAGAAAAAGGCCAATGTGGTCCCCATTTTCAAAAAAGGGAGGAAGGAAGACCCAGGTAACTATAGGCCCATTAGTCTTATCTCAGTCCTGGGGAAGCTCTTTGAGAAAATTATCCAGGAGTGCATCTGCGAGGGACCAGCAGGGGAGATTATGCTCAGGGGCAATCAACATGGGTTCATTAGGGGCAGGTCCTGTCAGACCAACTTGGTTGCCTTTTACGATCAAGTCAGAAAATCCTTGGACACAGGTGTTGCGGTGGACATAGTCTTTCTGGACTTTAGGAAAGCCTTTGACACTGTCTCTCACCCCATTCTCATTAAAAAACTAGGAGACTGTGGCATTGATGCCTACACAGTCAGATGGGGTGCAAATTGGCTAGAGGGCCACACCCAGAGAGTGGTGGTAAACAGGTCATTCTTGACCTGGAAGGATGTGGGCAGTGGAGTCCCCAGGGCTCAGTCCTTAAAGTTCAACATCTTTATCAGTGACTTGGACAAGGAGGTGAAAAGCGCCTTGTTCAAATTCATGGATGACACTAAGGTGTGGGGAGAGGTGGGCATGCTAGAAGGGAGGGACAGGCTACAACTAGATCTGGACAGGTTACAGGGGTGGGCGGGTGAGAACAGGATGGGTTTCAATACTAACAAGTGCAAGGTATTTCACCTGGGGAGCAAGAACCAGCAGCACACCTACAGGCTGGGGAACTCCGTCCTTGTCCAGCACAAAGGCAGAAAAGGATCTTGGAGTCATTATTGTTCCAAGATGAACATGGGCGGCCAATGTGAGGACGCGGTCAGTATAGCTAATCTCACCTTGTCATGCATCCTAAGATGCATCATGAGCAGGTCCAGGGAGGTGATCCTCCCCCTTTATGCGATATTGGTCAGGCCGCAGTTGGAGTACTGCGTCCAGTTCTGGATGCCGCACTTCAGGAGGGATGTGGACAACATGGAGAGGGTCCAGAGGAGGGCCACTGGTGTGGTCAGGAGGCAGCAGAGCAGGCCTTACGAGGAGAAGCTACGGGACCTGAACCTGTTCAGCCTCCACAAGAGAAGGCTGAGAGGGGATCTAGTGACCATCTATAAATTTACTGGGGGGACCAGTGTAGAAAGGGAGAGGCCCTGTTCCCCTGAGCACTACCCAGAGTAACTAGGAATAATAGCCACAAGTTGATTGCGAGTAGGTTCAAGCTAGACATCAGGAGGCATTACTTTACTGTCAGGGCAGCTAGGATCTGGAACCAACTTCCAAGGGAAGTGGTGCTGGCTCCTACCTTAGGGGTCTTCAAAAGGAGGCTAGATAATCACCTTGCCGGGGTCATTTGACCCCAGTACTCTTTCCTGCCCATGGCTTGGTGAACTGCTCAGGTCCCTTCCAATCCTACCAACTATGAAACTATGAAAAACAGAACAGTTTGGAACCGATATAAGCTAGCAAGGCCTGGTACTCCAGCAAGGGTTTACTACCATGGACATCCGTACCATATAGAAATTAATAAAGCAATATAACATAAACAGCCATGTCCATCATTCACTCTTGGGCCTAGCTTTGGGCTTGCAGTGTACGCCTGCCTTCTCCTTAACAGCTAAGGCTCTTCAGGGCTTGCCCCCAGTTGCAAGTCTGATTTACAAGGCTGGCCTGCATCTGGGCAACCCCCATGGGTAATTTGGGGCCAAGGGTACTATGAACTCCAGTGAAGCCTTGACAGGGTTGTCAGATTTCTGTCGTGGGAGCAGAGGTTGGGCTTGCCTCCAGTGGGACAGCCTCAGTTCCAGTGGAGGGAAGCAGTGTAGTCCGGTGCCTATGCCACTACCTCCCCATTCCTGGGGCTGGCACTGCTCTATATGGGAAGTTCTGGGTTGACTGGAGAAGCTTGAGAGGATGTAGAGGAGAGCCATGAGCATGATCAGAGGTCAGGAAAACAGACCTTATGACGAGAGGCTGAGAGCCATGGGACTCTTCAGCCTGGAAAAGCGCAGGCTCAGGGGCAATCTGTTGGCCACCTATAAGTTTATTAGGGGTGTTCACCATGACCTGGGGAAACGTCTGTTCACCAGAGAGCTCCAAGGGATGACAAGATCAAACGGTCACAAACTCCTCTGCGACTGTTTCAGGCTGGATATAAGGAAGAACTTCTTTACTGTCCGAGCCCCCAAGGTTTGGAATAGACTGCTGCCAGAGGCGGTTCAAACACCCACTTTGAATGCCTTCAAGACACATTTGGATGTTTATCTTGCTGGGGTCCTATGATCCCTGCTGACTTCCTGCCCCTGGAGCAGGGGCTGGACTCGATGATCCTCCAGGGTCCCTTCCAGCCCGAATGTCTATGAAAAAAATTGATGAAAAACCCGGACCCTTGCAGGCCTGCACGTGCCCTGCTGCTGTGGCCAGGTGCTGAGAGCTCCTGCAGGGCTCATCATTGCCCACAGCTGTGGCTCCTGGGTCCTAAGTGTCACTGGGTGCTCCAGCTGCTGGCTCTGGGTCTGTGTGGAGTACAGGTGCGTGGGGAGTGTGCCACCCACCTGCCATGGGGGAGAGCATGCTGCTTGCCTGTGGCCCCATTGTCTGCTGCTAGGATGGTCCAGAATCCTACTGACTGTGGAGCACCCCAAAGGCCATTGCCCCAGCAAGTGCAGGGCCGACCTAGGTCCCTACTACATTCCCCTTTCCATTAAAATGAGTTTTTGATCATCATATATTGGCCTTTCTTCCTGGGAGTTTCATCTCCCGTTCAGCTGTAGGGGAATTCCTGGAATGTTCTGACGGGAGCATTTATCCTGGTGGGAAAGCACAGCTGGGGTGCTTGCCAGCACAGCATCGTTGTCCTGAGGGCTGCTGTACGCAGTAGTGGGTATTGCTAGTCCTCTTCTAAGGAGCTAGTGCACAGGGAGCAGGATCCCAGAAGACTTTGCCTTCACAAAAACCGAAGTTCAAGGACAGGGATTTCCCTAAAAACTTATGGACATGTAGCAACGTCATATTCTCCATTTCTGAAAATGAATGTGCCTGTTTATTTCATGTAGGCCACCAGTCTATAATGCTTTCGGGATAGTTATATTGTCATGATAACACTTACTGTTACCCAGCTTGTCACTTGGTTGTGTGTATGTGTGATTTTTTCCTTCATGTTATTCACTCACATTGTCTTTTTTTGTTTTTATGTTTTACTCAATATGTACAGCTGGCCTCCATTGCTCTGCTCCATACAGTAAGTCAGTAGAATATATTATATTACTGTGGTCTCTTGAAGCAGAATCGAAATGTATTTTTTTCATGTTTTTAAGCTTCACTAAAAGATCTCAGGCAGCTTTATTCTTTTGTAAATGTCTTACACATTGGTTTTGTTCCCTAGTTCATGCTTATCCAGTGTAAGCATTTTCTGCAGTTCTTTCAGTAATTCATTTTGATTTAGCATGCTGGTTTGTCAGCACTTCAGCCTTCTTTTATTAATCATTAATTCTCATTCTTTTCTCATGTACTTTATTAAAGTCAATCTCTCTCTCTTCCCCCACCCTTGTGTTGAACTCTCAAGGCTTTGTCATGCTCAAATTTTCAGATAGTTCACTCTTACCCTGTTGAGTTCTTATGTAATGCCCCAAAATAGCTCCAGCAGGTAAAAATTCAGGTGAAACAGTAAAGCCCTACAAAGCAGGTATACTCCCTTATCAGTATATGCACATTGCCCAGTATGGGTGATCTCCAGGTTTCACTGGGGCTTTGGGTGTTTGTTTATATAAATATGTACTACAAGCAATAAGTGAGATAAGGTGGCAGAGAGGCTAAGGCATCTTACTGTCACTTCAGGGGTGTGAGTTTGAACCCTGCTCCAAACCTAGCCAGAAGGCACTCTTCAGTTGTCCCAGGCTGGGGAGTCATAGTGATCTAGACATACTGATAAGCATATCATTCCCTTTTTTGTGCTGTTGATTACAGGAATGGACTGCTAGCCTGATGACATGGTAGGCTCAGGCAGATTTGTAATTTTTTTGGCTGTGGAGTGAGGGAGGACTGATAATAAATGCCATAACGTGTAAAAATATATGTGGTCATGCCCAGCACAGGTGACATTTTGTGGTGGCTTTATCTGCTCAAATTAGGTATGGAAGAGGTAGTAAGGTTTTTATATTAAAGTCCTCTGCATCATTGTGGGTGTATCAACAATGCTTGCCCAAATGATGTGCCATATTCATTCTTAGATTATCAGATTGATGGGACAGCCTCACTCTAGTCATTGGTGATACTATATATCTTACCATCTGTCTGTACCATATATGTTACAATATTGCCTGTGGGGGAAAATGGGAATATTGTTTGTAGAATTTCATAGGCTGGGTCTGTGTAGTCCTTGAAGTCTCTTCTCTCTTTTTTTTCCTGTGAAGCAATCTTACTGAAGCATTGTTCCAGATTTCCAGTGTGTTTCTCTATGCATATTAAGGATAGTTTTGCAATCAGTTTAAAAGGGCCCGCCAACAGCAAAAAAAAGCCCCAGTTGGGCTCCAGAGCGGTGAGAGACGTGCGGGTGAAAGCCTGCGCTGTGCCCCTGCTCCCCTGAAGCCCCCCAGAAACCCCCCAGCAGCTGCGGAGCCCCCCGGCGACCCCCAGCACAGCCGGAGGCAAGCAGGGCCCGTGGTGGGAGGGGGTTAACCCCTTAGTGAGTGGGAGGAAGCTGAGTGGAGCCAGGCCTGGTCAAGCCCCGCTCAGGCCCCTACTTCACCCAGCCCAACAGGGAGCCACACAACTGGAGTTGCGCGAACAGGCTGCGCAAACAGGCTCGCTTGTCTGCTGGCGTTTGAGTTAGCACGGAGGTCACGCAGGAGGGTGCGCGGGAGGGCCTGAGACCCTGCCTGTGAACCCCCCAGGGTAGACAGTCCCAGCCATAGCCAGCTTACCAGAGGCATGACATGGATGGGCACACGCCACACCCCTCGGGTCCCCTCGGGCCCTACGGCCCCCCCCCCAGCACCTCAGAGACGGCCACCCAGACGGAGCCCCTGGCTCTTGGCTGTGGGGGCTGCCTGTCGCTTTTTCAGGCTCTGGGGCCTAGGAGCATGGCCACCTCCCCGTGTGGGGTCTGCTCCCTTTTGGAGTCTCTGGTGCGCCAGCTGGAGCAGCTCCAGGCCACAGTCCAGAGACTGCATGCCATCAGGGACTATGAGCAGGAGATAGACTCCTACTGCCAGGCCCTTCTCCTCTGGGAGACGAAGGGTAGACCACAGTCTCCCTCCAGGACAAAGGAGGACTCTGGGACCTCCCACTCTGTTCAGTCAGGGGCATGGACCAAGGTGGTCAAGGGCCCTAAGGCCTGCTGCACCAAGGCCCCTGCCCCGCCAGAGCTTAGCAACAGGTACGCACCTCTTGCTGCTCCAGCAGAGCCTGCTGAGTTGCCAGCTCCCGGAGGCAACACAGGCTCAATTGCAGCTACCATCCCCACTCTCCCCAAGACAAAACATAAGGTGTTTGTTGTGGGAGACTCCATCCTGAGGGAGACTGAGG
>NW_017728998.1:21667999-21668243 GCF_001723915.1 Gavialis gangeticus | reverse complement strand
CTCTCCCCAAGACAAAACATAAGGTGTTTGTTGTGGGAGACTCCATCCTGAGGGAGACTGAGGGGGCAATCTGCTGCCCCGACCCCTTAGCCTGGGAAGTCTGCTGCTTTCCGGGGGCCCGCATCCGGGACATTGCGGAGAGTATCCCTAAGCTCCTCCAGCCCGCAGATCACTATCTTATGCTCCTTACTCATGTGGGCACCAGTGACACGGCTCAGAGTGCTCCCAGCCGGGTCATGAGGCA
>NW_017728998.1:21664666-21667988 GCF_001723915.1 Gavialis gangeticus | reverse complement strand
CACATGATCAGAGGTCAGGAAAACAGACCTTACGACGACAGGCTGAGAGCCATGAGGCTCTTTAGCCTGGAAAAGTGGAGGCTCAGGGGTGATCTGATGGTCACCTATAAGTTTATCAGGGGTGACCACCAGGATCTGGGGGAACATTTGTTCACCAGAGCGTCCCAAGGGATGACGAGGTCGAACGGTTATAAACTACTGCAAGACCGTTTCAGGCTGGACATAAGGAAGAATTTCTTCACTGTCCGAGCCCAAGGTCTGGAACAGCCTGCCACTGGAGGTAGTTCAAGCACCTACATTGAACACCTTCAAGAGTAAATTGGATGCTTATCTTGCTGGGATCCTATGACTTCCTGCCCTTTGGGCGGGGGGCTGGACTTGATGATCTTCTGAGGTCCCTTCCAGCCCTAATGTCTATGAAATCTATGAAATCATTTGGGAAATGAGCTATAATTTCCTTTGCAACTATTCCAAGAATCAATGTGCTATGAATATGTTTTTAGAACTATACAAAAATGTGGAAAACTGCAAGTAGTAGTCACTTTATCTGATTCAAAGGACGTGTTTATAGTATAAGATCATTAGAATCCTTTCAAACTGTATGTGATATATATATGAATGAAGCACAAAATTCTTTATAGAGAACAAAATGGGTCCCAAATCTCTTCATACCCTGAACATGTCCATGGAATTTCTACCAATAAACTATTATATTGGAAAAACAAGGAAAATTTAACCACACAATCTGTGTTGGCAAAAACCCATTTGAATGCAGCTATATTCTACTAGATCCATTAAAATGCAGCTACCATGGAAGTATTTGGAGCAAAATCAATGAAGAAATAAATACCTGCGTAAGCTAAACTTTGGGAATAAGTGGCAAAGTGAGTAATTGAAGGACTATGCAAAATAACTTCATGTACATGCCTGTGAGGCATGGGGAGCAGGGTTTATTTATCTGCTGTCATCATTTGCTTGTTGAGCTAATAATAAGCTTACATTTCAACCGTCTTCAGTGTTCAGGGTCAAGTTCAATAGCAAGTCCAATAGAAGTTGTGCCTGCTTATTATGCCAGGTTAAAATTGCTTCATATAATGCTAAATCAATATTAATTATTTGTCCTTACAATGCATATAAATACACTCTAAGTAGTAAATATATACCCTATATGCCCAAGTTAGTAGTGTAAGATGGGTGAGCATTACACTACTTGTCTTTGTTTTCTGACCAATGCGTTTAAAGTCATAGAAGACAAGGGTTGGAAGGGACCTCAGGAGGTCATCTAGTCCAGCTCCCTGCTCAAGGCAGGCCCACCCCCAGCTAGATCATTCCAGCCAAGGCTTTGTCTAACTGGGTTTTAAAAACCTCCAAGGATGGAGAGTCCACACCTCACTGGGTTACCTGCTCCAGTGTTTTACTACCCTCCTAGTGAGAAAATTCTTCCTAATATCTAACCTAAACTTCCCTTGCTGCAACCTGGGACCATTGCTCCTTGTTCTGTCATCTGCCACCACTGAAAACAATCCAGCTCCATCCTCTTTTGAACCCCCCTTCAAGTAGTTGAAGGCTGCTATTAAATCCCCTCAGTCTCCTCTTCTCTAGACAAAATAAGCCCAGTCCTCTGTCTTTCCTCATAAACTGTGTCCCACAGCCCTCTCACCATTTTTGTTGCCCTCCACTGGACCTTCTCCAACTTGTCCACATCCTTTCTATAGTGGGGGGCCCAAAACTGAACACAGTACTCCAGATGTGGCCTCACCGGTGCTGAAGACAGGGGGAATAATCACTTCCCTTGACCTACTGGCAATGCTTCTACCAGTGCAGCCCAGGATGCCATTAGCTTTCTTGGCAACCAGGGCACACTGCTGGCTCATATTCAGCTTATTGTCCACTGTAACCCCCAGATCCCTTTCTGCAGAGCTGCTGCTTAGCCAGTCACCCCCAGCCTGTACTGGTGCATGGGATTGTTTTGTCCTAAGTGCAGGACTTTGCACGTGTCCTTGTTGAACCTCATGAGATTTCTATTGGCCCAGTCCTCCAAATTGTCTAGGACAGTCACTCTGAATCCTAGCTCTATCCTCCAGTGTATCTAATACTCCCTCCAGCTTGGTGTTATCTGCACTTCAACTTTTGCAAAGGGATAGAATAGCTTCAGATACGATTTTCTCTGTTTAAAAATTCAAAATTCTCTGCTAAAAAAAATTATCTGATTAAAAAACCCCAAACCTGTGTTTTTCCGCAATTAAAATGAAATACCACTATAGGTATTAGTTGAATACTATGTTTTATCAATATATTTACAATTTTAAAGCTATTTGGAAGCTTATCAAGTGCCTTCATTATTATAATAAATTCTAAATACCTATGTATTTTGGCATTTGATTTATGTTTTTTTATCATGGAAAATCAGAGCTCCCTCTGCCCTGCCCGCTTTGTTCAACTGGATGCGAGTCCAGCTGTGGCTGTCCCCTCCTCTGCCTTGTGGTACTGAGCAGCTCTGATGTGCCTGTCCCTCTCACTCCTGACCTACAGCCTCCTGCCCCCAGCTCCAGGATGGCTTTCGGACCATCCTGCCCCTCCCTGCTCTGTGGGTGCCAGCAGCAGCTGGTCAGCAGCACCCAAGCCCCAGCTGTCACCTATATGGGTGGTCCCATGCTCCCTCCCTCCACAGGTGGCATGGCTAGAGTGGAGCTGAGCAGAGCCCATGGGGGGCAGGGGCAGGGGAGGATGCAGGTTGCTTGCTGTGGGGCTTGGGGCTGTCCTCCCTGCTGCCCTCCTCACAGGGGCTTCCGCAGCCCAGCAGCCAGGACCTGGCATGGGAGGGCAGAGCAGGGCAGGGTGGCTTGGTGCCATCACTGCTGCTGCTACTGCCATTGCCACTGCTGCTTGGAGCCCTGTGCCAGCTGCACCACCAAGGTGAAGAGCCCCCTGCCCATCTGGCCAAATACTAAGGGGGTGCACAACTCCATGCTGCCACCCCTGCTGCTGCTGGGTGGAAAAGGGGTGTCTTGCCATGCTGGCGTGGCTGGCATAGAGCTCCTGGTAGCAGTGGTAGTGGTAGCAGCACTGAGTCTTCCCATCCTGCTCCACCCCCTCTTGCAAGGTCTTGTCCACTGTGCCACAGAGGTGGTCAGGCTGCAGCCCCATGCCCCACTGTGGGCACACAAATGTGGTGGGGCACATGTCCCCCCATACCCTCCCGATGCATCATTGGGAGTCGCCCCCCTGGCCAGCCCCCTTTGGCTCCATCCTGCTCTCTGGCCAGGTCCTGCAGCTGTGCATTCCCACCCTAGCCATGGGCACTGCTCCAGCTTGGCAGTGT
>NW_017728998.1:21651213-21659666 GCF_001723915.1 Gavialis gangeticus | reverse complement strand
CATCCTAGGTACTGAGTTACCCTGCCCTCGAGAACCCCAGCACCTCTCCCACTAATCTCCGCAACTCATTGAAGATGGCCCCACTTCCTCCCTTCTTCACTGTGACTGCCTCAATTTGCACCCCCCTGCTTCTCTTATGTCCCCCCACACCTCCCTCCACATCACCTATGCCACCCCAGACTTACCTGTGGGAGCTGCTCTCCATTGCTGCCTGGGGCTGTATTCCTGGCCACGTTCATGTGTGCATGTGCACACATACATGTGGCACCCCCTGCATCCCGCTGCCCCCAGCCCCTTGCAGTTTGGAACTCTGTCAGCCTGCAGGGGGAAACTCACCATTTCCCGTGTTTTTCTCCTTTAAAGTAGAAAATCTGTGTTTTTCTGCAGCAAACGGAAAACCTGGATCCCTGATTATGTCATATATACTTTAACAACTGGTCTCAGTAAGTTGCTTGAAGAGGATTTTCCAGTTTTCTTTGTATAGATTATTGCTTTTGTAGGTATCTTTAGTTTTATTTATCCCTGATTGCAAGATTTTTATTCCTCAGTTTCTTCCTAACAACATTGGGAGCTGGAAACCAATTGCTGAGCAACCTGATGCTGCTGTTCTTTTCTTCTCTGACAGTAATTTACATTGAAATGTCTTTCTTCCTAAGGAACAATTTTAATGTATATTCACTATGGTCAGCCTGTGACCTAGAGATGAAAAGGTTTGTTCTTGTTTCAAACTCCATAGATGTTCAGTCTATCAGTCGTATCTTAGAATCTGTCCATCGCAGGGGGAGGCAGCCTTTTCTGTCTGTGGGCTGGAATGACCCACCCTGACTCAAAGGTTGGTGGATGGGTGCTAGGACCTAGCTGCTGTCACCACTTGTCCCCACAGCAGCACAGGGAGAGTGACTGCAGCTGAAGCCCCCCATCACTGAATGCTGTTGAAGCCCCATATCCATGGGCCAGATCCAATGGTTCTGTGGGCTACAGGTTGCAAACCCCTGGTCTATAGTAATTCATACAATTAACAAATGTTTGGTTATATATATTAATGTGGCTGGTAGCATCCATGAGGTTATCTTGTAAAATTTTTTTCTGAATTGAAAGCAGAAAACCAGAATAGATTCATCAAGATTTAAGGCCTGTGAAATTAGTTATTCCTGTCCACCTGTATTTGTATACATGTGGAATAAATCTTGTTTTGGTCTTGGTTTATTGATTTACAAGCAGGTGAGAATCATTACTGAGTCCTTCCAACTCTCATTTATTAAAGGTTTTAGATGTCAAGGACCATAGTAAATCCTTTCGTGATTCCAGCTGCTAGGGAAAGCAAACACCTAACATAGCTAAAAAAAATAAAAGGATTTATCGTAAACTAAATTAAACTGTCCAAAGTTTGTTCACGATTATAGATGTGGGAGGAGAGAGGAGAAAAAAAATCAATATAGTATCCTAATAGGTCAGGTTTGCTTAATATTGTCATATTATACTTTTCCAATATGTCAGTAATAAAAATTAACAGTTAACCATAGTGTAAATCAATCCAAATATAGTCATTAAATGTTGAAGGTTGACAAGGGGGCTAGGAGATGCAGTGGACTGTTGAACTAGCTTTTCACCTCTGGGTCACAAGTAAAAGAAGTATTGAGATACTCATTTTTTTAAACTGCAAAACTACTGTACACTTTGGTTTGATTAAGATGCAGCTCAAATGATGCCATGCACAGGAAATGTAAAGTGTGTTGCAGGTCAGGATTCATGTATTCCGGCAGTGCTTCTTAGGGAAGCTTGTAAAAACAATTATTTCTGACAGAAACAAAAGAAATTTCATTAAAATTGTTTTAGTATTTTTAGTGTATGGTGGGAAGAAGGCAGACATTAACATTTGTTCCTTTTTGCTTGCTACAGTATGACTTTTTAAAGAAATGTCATTACTTGCCAGTGCAGCATCTGTTTTTTAGTTGCAACTCAGCTAATTTTAGTTGCTTTATATATCTGATTAAGTCCTTTGGCCTGTTTTTGTCAAGATTAGAATCCAAGAGCATCCTGGTTCCTTACCACAAAACCATGTTGCTATATAAACTTTTCTGAACTTCAGTGTGCTATTTAAGTAGAAATTTGACCCAAGATAAGTAAGGAGCCTACTGGATAGGCCTTCCAATGTATAGAGATGAGGTAAGTCATAAATAATAAAAATTAATGTTTAGTTGGTGCTACTTTGGTAGCAATTAATGAAAAACCTGAAAACTTTCAAATGGGAAGCGAATATTTTTCAGACAATTGCTATTCAAAATCTGGCCTGCATAATATAAATGTAGGACTTGATTGAATGTTCAGAATACAGGAAAGATTTAAAAACAGCCTTGTGCCTTCTTTGGAAATAGAGATAAATTGTCAGAGGTTTTTTATAACATCAATCAGGTGTTATCTTGATGGTATTGTCTGATATCCCTATCTGCTCACATTTACTCTAATTTCCTGTATTTCATAGTGAACATGCATAATAACAGAGTATTTTAGTTCCTCCTTGTGTATGTGGATAACTAACCTGTAAAGTTGGGATAAGAGAATGGTTACCTATAAAAGTTGGTAATTACCTGCACTTGATAGTGATAGGAATGGCGTGACCTTTTGCTTTTACAATGGGCCCTAGAAAAATTTCTTCCTTTTCAGTGACAGGCTTGTTGTTACTAAATGTAAGATAAAAACAGATATTATGGTAACGGTTGAGGCATAAATGTATTTAATAAAGTAACTGACAACATGCTATACAAAACTGAGACAAATAGTGTTTGTTACTACATAAACTGTATTCTAACTAACTTGTCTTGAATATCAAATGTTCAAAAGAGAACAGTCATGAATAAAATACATTTGGGTTTTCAGACTTGTGCTCAGCTTCCCTTGAGATGGATTTACTGAGAGAGAGTGCAGTGCATTGAAGAAATTTGTGTGACAGCCAAAACTATGTTTTTAGATTAGAAAAATCTCACCTGAATGAGTCTTAAGAAAAAAAATTAAAGAACAGAAGCTTACGCTACAATGAGCAATAACAGTTAAATAGAGAGCAAGCTGAAGGAAAGCATCTAATATATTAAATAGTCAGAATAAGAAAGTGATCACTCGTGCAACCAGGATGAGGTACTAAGGTGTTAGAACTTTTATACTAGTTTATTACTGCAACTCATGAACTCTACTGCCTCAATTCTGCTGCATTTTTATGACACCTTCACTTTTTACTGCTCATGCATGAAAACTCATTGCAGTGTCCTCTGTTTACACTCAATAAAAAAAAAACTTTGGTAACTATTTTTTTTTACTATTATGTATATGGATCTTTTGTAATTATGCTCAAAGTCATAATCATGAAAACAAGTGAATGTAAATATCCATGTCTCCAGAATTTTAACTATCTTCTAGTGGCAAAAATTTCCTACAGTCTTGCCTGTCCTACACATTTTAAAATGTATTCGGGGGGTATGATGGTTTAAAGAGAGTTGAGTTGAGAGTTAGCCATGTAATCTAGTCAGGCAGAAGGAAAGGTAAATATGCACCTTACAGACTAATAATATATAGAGCGAGCATAATTTTTCAGAAATTTGATCTCACTTCATCAGATGCTGTGGAAGGAGAAGCATAGAGCAGTGCATAATGTAGAGTAAGTGATTTGAATACAAAGGCCGCTGACAGATGTGAAAAAAATCAAAACAGCGACTTGCCCAATGTCTAAGCAGCTATTAGATAAAAATGCCAAAAAGCCCTGCTGAAGTGCGTGATCTATACAGATGTTGGACAAGCTGGGTCAAACTGATGCAGTGCCTCTTCTGGGCATGTGCTGTACTCAGTGCAGGGATGCACCAAGCTGAAAGGAAAGCGCTGTTTTGTTTCTTTCACATCTGTAAGCAGCCAAAGGTGGGATGGGAGGAGGCAAGGAAGAGTGGGGAGGGGGTAATCCTGGGAGAGGCAAGCAAGCAGAGAACAGATAGGAACAAAGAAGTAAAAAAAACTAATCCAAGTACTGAAACAAAAATCCGTAGTCCCTGTTTAAACCATATTTAACACAATTCAGTCGGTGGATGGTTTCTTGTTCCACGATTTCCTGTTCAAACTTTAACAAAAAAAATTTGCTGCCAGAGAACAGCAATCCTGAGGTCAGCAATGGATCATCCAGGATGGTTACTGTTCTGCCACAGGCCTTTCTTTCTTTCTGCTGCTGCTGTCAGATTGGCGTTCAAACTGTTCTTACATATAGATATTGTCCCGTCTGTCTGATATAGATAGCAGAGGGGCAGTGTCAGCAGGTGATGGTGTATATGACATTGGTAGAGTTGCAGGTCAGTGATGTTATACTCTATGTTATTCAGTGTAGTGATGATATGGTTTATATTGATATGGAGGCACAGCAAGCATTTGGATCCACTGCAAGGGCTGGTGCTTTGATGAGGAAGGGAGTTAGTCTGTTGCTTGAGAAACGGTGTTTGAGACTGGGGGCCTATCTGTAAGCCAGGACAGGCTTGTCACATGGCCACCTTGAGACAGTCGTCCATGCCCCGGAGTGGTTGGAGGTCATTAATGATATTTCTAAAGTGTTTCAGCTGGAGGCTCTCGGTGAAAACCGGAGGGATTCTGTTGTTCTTGTCCCAGGGTTGGTATTATAGCAGGTTGGAGCAAGGTCTGAGTCTGGCTTTGTTGATTTGAATAGCTACAGTTTTGGGATTGTGTTGTAACTCTAGTAATCCTTGCTCCAGATCCTTAAAGTTTTCATCCCAGTCAGTGGGATGAGAGTGGATATGGTTGTAATGTAGAGCTTGACTGTAGAGGATGGAGCTGCTGTCATTAAGGTAGCTGTGGAGGTCGGTTGGTTTCTGATACCATGTGGTGGTGATGTGGCCATTGCAAACCTTCACTGTGATGTCTAGGAAATGAATTTACTGGGTGGAGTCTTCCAGAGTTAGTCTGATGGATGAGTGGAAGTTGGTATATTCCTGGTGAACTTTCTCTAGAGGTTCCTTCCATCTGTCTGTATTATAAAGATGTCATTGCTGTACCTGAGGTATACCAAAAGGATGAGAGGGCAGCTGTGAAGGAAACAGATGTCAAGGTCTGTCATAAATATGTTCACATATTGGGAGTCCATATGTGTGCCTTTGGCAGTGTCTTTCATTTGTAGATATAGGGAGTCCCCATATCTGAAACAGTTGTGTGTGAAGACAAAGCAGGAGAGAGTAGTGGAAACAGAAGCAGTTTTCTCATCAGGGATAAAGTTCTTTGTGGCTGGTGCAGCAGGTACAACAACCTCACGGGGAATGTTGATATACAGAGATGAGGCATCATGGTAGCTAATATGGCATTTGCTGGAAGCTTGTCGATGGAGCCTTTCTTTAAGAAATCTGTGGTATCTTTCAAAGAGCCGGCAGGGCCAGTGAAATATGGGAATAGGATCAAGTCAACATATCCAGAAATTCTTTCTGTGATGGTGCCAGTGCCAGAGAAAATGGTGCGTTTTTTTTCAGGTCCCCCACCCTTGTAATGAGTCATTCATTTTAGCCCCTTTCAAAATTTTCTCCCCCAGTTTTGCCTTAAATTTCCTGCAGTCTCAACATCCTGCATTACAACAACAACTCTTCTGGTAACTATGATTTCATTAACTGTTTTTGCAGAGTAAATAGCTTAATTAAAACACTATGAACCAGAAAGACAGACACCTTAAAATATATCTGCAAAACATGCATGTGACGTTATGCATGTAATCCTTGATCTATGTATAAAGAAAGGAAAACAGCAATGTGTCAGTGGATACTGGAACATACAGGCTGCATCTATACAAGATGCTGACTGCACAGTAGCCTGATACTACTGCACGGTAGCGTTGCATGGCAAAAACCATGATGCGACGCTATTGCATAGTAGTCTTAGGTTACTGAGAAGTAGCATC
Organism: Gavialis gangeticus; assembly: GCF_001723915.1. Classification (NCBI taxonomy): domain Eukaryota; kingdom Metazoa; phylum Chordata; order Crocodylia; family Gavialidae; genus Gavialis; species Gavialis gangeticus. The sequence goes on along the minus strand of NW_017728998.1, from coordinate 21,653,740 downwards.
CCCAAAAAAGCATTCACTGGCACTACTGTGCAGTAACTTTGGTTACTGTGCATTTATTTAGTACTTGTTTAAATAAATGCACAGTAACGACGGTGCAATAGTGTCTTGCGTAGACACGGCCATACCCATTTGAACATTTAATTACCTGGCTTTTGCATGCAGAGGTATTTTGTATACACACACTTATATGACCATATTTTAAGATTCATCCATTCAAAATTAAGTTTAGATAAGCTTCAATTCACAGAGTTTTGTCTCAATATTAATTTAGTGATGTGGATGGACTTTGCTAAAAATGAATGTACAAATGCTGCTTTAATTTTAGTTCTGTGTGTTTTATTATAATTTCATTTAGAGGGCAGGAGATTTTTTAAATGAAAATAAGAGATGCACAATTATCATAAAAAGGGTTAATGCAGAATGTAAAGGTGACTCGATACATCTTTTATTACAATAATAGACTTTCTGAGGACTTAATTTTATTACACATTCCATTACTGCTGTTATGGGCCCATAATTTAAAGATTACTGCACAAAAAACCTAGGCAGAAAATGATTTTACAAGCATTGACCCATTAAAGGTTTATGAATTGTCTGGTAGGATTAAAAAGAGTTTAGTTGCTTAAAATGTTTAATGATTTCTTACTTGACTAAAAAAAATACACAGAAATCTGTGCTTCTAAACCATTCTGTTTTTTGTGTAAGTGGCCCTCTCATGTATTGATAAACTGTATATTTTCTTTGATCAAGGGTATTATTTCTTGCACCCTGAGGATGATAGAAATATTTACTTTAACGTTTAGCTCTCATTCATCCTCAGTGGAGAATATGATACTATGGCGTGGCCAAGAGATGCTAAAAAACATCCATTAAAATATAGAACGAGGGGGCAAATGGGAATAACAATTATAATACCATTAAGGGGTTGCTAGTATCAGGTGCAAATGTGAAGCTCAGTTGAATATGGGATCAATTGAAACTTTAAGATGTAATTATAGCCTCATTTTATTGTCGATTAAAAAGATATCCACTATCCTCTCATCCCATTTCTCTGCTTTTCCCTTTTTTGGCAGAGTCTCTCACACTGTTTCTTCTTTCATTTTACTTTCCCCTGCTGTTCCTAGGCTACACCTTCAAAATTTGTTCCAAGTGGACTCATTTTAAAGACGTTACAGTAGAAGATTGTACCTCATGTCTGTGGAGTGGCTCCAACATAAGCATATGTGCAAGCTATTTTAAAGAAAAAGAATTATGTGCTTGAAGCTGTGCTCATAAGCATATGGACAGGTGAAGATCTTGACAATGAATAAGATGCTTATGTACAGCATGACAGCTCAGAAAAGTTAAGTAACATCTTACAAATGTAGTAGTATGAAGACCTGTGAGTGCATTTTCACAAAAGATGTATGCATTGCTTACCAGGTGTGTGACAATCAGGTTTCCAGCTGGGTGCACATGCAACAGGCCATTTAGTAGGTAGAGGGTATTCATGATAATTGTACACTCAACTTTTGGCCTGTGGAGAGCCAAATTTTTAATCAGATGCCTTCAGCTTTACAACATTTTTCACTTCTCTAGTTACTCACATTTCAGTCCCGTCCCAGAACAATTATGTACTCTGAATTTGCTTTCATCTAAGCACAGCTCTTAAAATGGCGATTAAAAGTTGCAGCAGCACAGAACTTGCAGAATCGTGCAAGGCAACAAAAATTTTTGCCTTGTGTCTTACTTAGATTTTCTGTTATTTGTAAGAATCATGTTCATGTAGACTGCTCTGTGCATGTCCTATTACAGTACTTGATAAAGGGGTCCTGGGTTCACAAAAGCTTAGTCTATAAGGTGCAAATCTACCCTGCCTTCTACTAATAGATGCCACTTACAGCTATCAAGAATCTTAGCTTTATTTCAGTATCTCATTTCCTGTTAAAGCTGTTTATTGCCTTGTATGTTCCTCCCAAGGAACAATATTCTTTTGATATATTAATTTTGCCAAATCTAATAAGCTAGACCAAAGAGCTAAAACTGGACCCAAGAATGCTGATAGAATAACTGAGTCTTAAGTTTCTGTCTGACTTGCCTTAATACTGCTGAGATTGTAAATTCTTCTGGGATAGTGGGTGTGCTCCAATGTACAGTATATTTGTACAGCACTTGTACAATTGGGTCTTGATCAAGAAATCTTAAGTGCAATGATTTATCTTAGAAATGACATTTTTTAGGAAAATCAAGTACAATTGTGAGCCTTAATGTTTTTCCATGATGTTGGTTGTTTATTTTTCTATTAATGTCCACTTTATACTGATTAAGAGTTAACTTAGGAGGTCAATAGTTCATGTTCTAAATGGGGTCCCATCAACCTTCTAAGTTTAGTGTCCAGAGAATACAGAAATGCAAATATTTTTAGCAACATAAGGGGATTTTTGGACATAATAAAATGTTGCAAGGCTTGACCTTTGCATACGGAGAATACACTGTACATATAAAGAAGTCTTCATAGTTTCATAGTTTCTAGGGTCAGAAGGGACCT
>NW_017728998.1:21650707-21651189 GCF_001723915.1 Gavialis gangeticus | reverse complement strand
ACTCCCACCGTTAAGTCTCTTTTGCCTCGACAGCCTTTCACCCTAAGCCTTTCAGTCTTCATTTTGTGTAGTTTAACAAATGTTTATATAGCATGTATCTCACTGTTGGTTATAGTTAATAGTATCTGTAGCCCAAATTAAGATGCTGCAGAGCCTACATCAAGATATTAGACAATTGCTGGTTGGGCCTCTAAAGTACTCCATCTTCCATAAAATGAATTTTGCCACAACTAATGTTTTGGGGCACTACTGTGCAGTCAGCTTCTTGTGTAGATGCAGCCTGTATGTTCCAGTATCCACTGACACATTGCTGTTTTCCTTTCTTTATACATAGATCAAGGATTACATGCATAATGTCACATGCATATTTTGCAGATATATTTTAAGGTCTGTCTTTCTGGTTCATAGTGTTTTAACTAAGCTATGTACTCTGCAAAAACAGTTAATGAAATCATAGTTACCAGAAGGGCTGTCATTGTAAT
>NW_017728998.1:21643774-21645707 GCF_001723915.1 Gavialis gangeticus | reverse complement strand
TGTCACATGCATATTTTGCAGATATATTTTAAGGTCTGTCTTTCTGGTTCATAGTGTTTTAACTAAGCTATGTACTCTGCAAAAACAGTTAATGAAATCATAGTTACCAGAAGGGCTGTCATTGTAATGTAGGATGTTGAGACTGCAAGAAATTTAAGGCAAAACTGAAGGAGACCATTTTGAAAGAGGCTAAAATGAATAGCTCATTTCAAGAGTGGGGGAAATAAAAAACATGTAGGTAAGCATTTTTAAATTGGTTATTCATATAAAGGAAAAGATAACAGAGTTTAGTAAGCATTTGAGATGGTGCTGACCCATTTTAGTAATTAAAGTTATAGAATAACTATATAACCCGTAGAAATTATATACATGTAAATTTCCTACTGATTTATATTTTACCAATAAAGGTCAAACAACTCAACTTCTTGCTATTTGTCATCACGGTTGATGAAATAGATGTTTCTGGCATTGTATAAAAAACTCTTAGAATAACGATTTTAGTTTACATGCTGTTCAGTTGAATAGTATCAGTTTTGTAACTTCTCATTCAGGCAAATTTTCTTGGGGCTTTTGGACTTATATTACCACATTGCTTTAATTTTACACTTGTGAGGGACAGAAAGGGTTGAGGATATTTGTTATATACTGCTGATGTATCCGGGTGTCTTCAGGCCACAGGGTGGCCATCATAGAGGACATTCCAGTTTTCTGCTACTCTGTCCTCTATTGATACGAAACCTGACACCTTTGTCAGGTTGTAAAGGTGTCTGGTTTTGTATCAATATTGCACAGGGGACAACCGGACTATCCTCTATGATGGCCACCCTAGGGCACACACAGGACTAAATTCTGCCCTGGCTCAACTTTAGAGCACATCCAGGATCAGGCCACAGGTTTTGAAGAGGGTGTGCAACATGGGCTTCAAATATTTAAACGTGTTTGTTTTCTCAGTAGATTTCTAGACCACTTCTCAAGCCCCAGCTGCTCAGTGAATCTCCAGAATAGGCCCAGAGTAACTTCAAATCCAGGAACCTTTGGAAAAAAAAGGATAAATCAGTGAGGTGAGCCAGGGACAGAGACCATCCTTAGATTCGCTATCAAACCTGCTGGCATGTGCTGAGCAGTCCCGAGTTGCTTGTTCTCTAGGCATGAGCTGCCTCGGTGCAAGCTTGTTTCTGTCAACTGAACCCTGGGGCGTGGTAGGGTGGTCAACATAGAGGACAGTCCGGTTGTCCTCTATTGATACGAAACTGGATGCGTTTATGTCTTCTGTGTTTCTCTTCAAGAGAAACACAGAGGACGTAAAGGTGTCAGGCTTTGTATCAATAGATATCAGTTGATGAACAGATATCAAGTCGTATCAGCTGATCCACTGGCAATGTGCAGGTGGTGCACGTGGGTGCACATACACCCCCTGAGCGTGGCAGTGCACACCATGTGAAAAGGTGCGCAGACACTGTGAAAAGGTGCTGCTCGCCATTCCCCCTGCTGACACTGCCGGCGGCATCGGTGGGCGCTTGCCACCCCCTGCCCAGCTCCCTACTTGCCTCCGCCGCCTGTGGGAGCTCGCCCCAGGGGCCTGTGGTATTCACGAAGGGATGTGAAACTGGACACCTTGACATCCTCTACTTTTCTCTTCAAGAGGACATAATAAAGGCGTATCAACAGAGGAGCAGACACCCTGGACTGTCCCCTATGGCGGGTGGAGAACCCCCTTGGTGCTGCTCTGCCAGCTGCCCCCGTCCCCGCGGCTGGGCTGCGGTGCCCTCGGGGCAGAGCCCGTGTCCCCGGGGAGGGGCAGGCCGAGAGCTCGCGGGCAGGGGCCCAGGTGCGACCGCCTCCCTCCTCCGGCCTCCTCCTCCCCTGCAGCAGCTACCGGCCCCCCCCGCCGGCCCGGCCCGGCCCGGCCGCCGCAGCGGCTCTGCGAGCGCGT
>NW_017728998.1:21643193-21643763 GCF_001723915.1 Gavialis gangeticus | reverse complement strand
CGGAGCCCCCGGCCCAGCGGCGCGGCCCCGCCATGGAGAAGGCGGCGGGCGCGGAGCTCCGGCAGGGCGCGCTGGTGCCGCTCACCGCCATCTGCCTGGGTGAGTGCCTGGGTGGGCGCGTGGGCGCGGGGTCCCACGCACGCGGGGACGAGGGAGGGCTACTGCCTTCGTCCCCCGGCACCGGATTGATCTGTGACCCCCAGGACACGGGCCGGGCCTTCACGGTGTGGGGCGCCTGCCCCTGCCTGGGTGCGATGGCTTGGCTGTCAAGTGTCCCTGGCATGGCGCGTTAGCTCCACGAATCGTGGCGTGGCCCATGGCGCGGGGCCGGAGCTGGATGTTACGTGGTGCCCTAGCTGTGGTCCCGTTCGCCGTGTCCACTTTCACCTCCTTTTTCAGGCGCTTCGACCCCAGAAGCAGTTACGCTGCGTTGAAACGGGGACGGAGCTCGAGTCTTGCAAAGAGGATATGTGGGTCGCGGCGTAGCGTTTTGCGGCGGGTTTAGCCAGGTCTATAACCTTGCTTAAGGCTTTGAAATATGGACCCATTGTTGTCCCCTTTTTTGGAGTC
>NW_017728998.1:21635469-21638193 GCF_001723915.1 Gavialis gangeticus | reverse complement strand
CTCGAGTCTTGCAAAGAGGATATGTGGGTCGCGGCGTAGCGTTTTGCGGCGGGTTTAGCCAGGTCTATAACCTTGCTTAAGGCTTTGAAATATGGACCCATTGTTGTCCCCTTTTTTGGAGTCTGTATTCTGGTCTGAGGCTCCCGAGATGGCGCTTTCCCTGACAGCTACAGCGCTGTCAAAGGTCCTTACCTGAACGTCTCCTGCTAGTGCTCTCGGCTGGTTGACAGGTCGATAGTGGCAGGATGGAAAACCCATTTTTACTTATTTTCCTGCCGTCATCTGCTCCTCTTCTTTCCATCTGCCTGGAGCAGTTGTTCTCATTGCTGCTTCACAGGAGGTGTTCAGGGAATGCAGATGCAAAATAAATGTTGCAGGTCTCAGATCCTTTTTTCCCCTCTCTCGGTAACTTGAAAATGTTTCTGTGAAGGTGACTGTTTTTGCAGTTTATAAATTAGGTGGCAATATTTAACAAAAGTCCACCAAAAATTTAAGAGGGACATGTTAAGGTTAAACAATGGCTACTGTGTTCACCAGGGGAAACTTTCTGTAGCTCTTTGGTCTATAGATCAGTAAGCAGGCCAATCGATAGACTGATCTGGTTCTGTTAAAATACTGTTTTGCTAAGTAATATGCAAATCCAAGTTACAGTATACTACAAGCTACTGCTATAATCCAAGCTACAGTAGACTATAATAATTCTGTGTACTGAACTATAACAGTACTTGGATATATTAGCAAATATATGAACTATTAGAGCTTATCACATTTAAAAGAAAAAACCCTCATTCATTCTACATTCTAAACTAACATCAGGTTTCAGGACCCCTTCATATGTAAGGGTTGTAAAAATCCCTATATTGTTCACATGAAAAATAATCAAACTATATAACAGCTTCTTCAGTCTTTTTTGTGAAATTTTAACGTAGGTTTAGAATTATTAACAATGTAGAAAAAAAGTAGGAAGTCAAGCTGTTGAAACTATCTTTAATACCTGTAAGCAACTTAAGTTTACCAAAGCAGAACAGACCACAGAGTTCAATGATCATTTCTTGCTAATTCTTCTTTTTCTGGGAGGATGTCAGAGCCGTACGGAATTGTGTGTGCGCCACTGTGCTGTACGGCTTCTGGGCCATGTAGAGAAGTGCAAAAGTTCAGTCACAGCTCTGAATGTCTTTGCTTTTTTGTGTGTGCGGGAGCCAGGTATTTGCTATAATACATTTGATATTGCCTTTTGATGGAAATAGAGTCCATTGGACGCAAGTTGCTCTAAAGTTATTCTTTAAGGCTTACAGATAGTCTTCAGATAGTTTGAGAATCCCTTTTGTATTTTGCTGCGGGTCTGTAAGGGGGCAGAGTATTAAGCTGCTGGATTGATATTCCTGCTCTTAGCGCAGCTGGTTGCAGCGGAAGTTGAAGCACAGGTGAGGAAAGTTTTTAAATGTTTTGAATACAATGAATTCTTAAGAATGTAGCTGCTCGTTCTGTTACTCACTTTTGTTTCACTTCTTCATTTTCATTTACCCATTTCTCTCTTTTTCTCTGTTTTCCACTCTGATGTTTTCTTGCTTCTCTGTATATTCTCTTATACTCTTTTTTACTTCACGCTCTTCTTTTCTCCCTATTCCCCTGCTGCAAAGTCACAAAGCTTTATGAGACATTTGGATTCTCTGTGGACTCGCTGCCACGTAGCAGACTGGTGTTTACTGCGTGCGATGGGCTGCTGGCCACAATTCCAAAGACTGGCATTCGTACGTAGTCCTCTTCTCTCTTGACGCCACTCGGTCGCTCTTGCAAGAGAAATCCTGGCAATGATGATAAGGATAAAGACCTGTTCACATGCTGTAGTTTTTATATTGGTTCTCTCCTCTTTAATGTGGAAGACGACGAAAAACAGAGGCTTGTATCCCTAATTCCGATTGTGGTAAAGAGTTTGAATACATGATACAAAAAGTTACAAAGATGATAATTTCAAAACACAAGGAGTTTACACAGACACTTTCCTAACCAAAAAGAAAGGTCATCCTGATAGATGCTTAGGCTTAGCCCTCTGACTTGAATGGAAGTTGAGGATTTTCAGCACCAGGTGCTAAAGCGCTCGAGTTGATTTTTTTACAACAAATGCATTGCATATAGTCCGAGCTACTTACTGTAGACTAGGAACATTTCAACATACTTGACTTTTCCTTCTAGTCTCTTCCCCAGGTTTCCACCTAATTTTTAAGGAAAGGAACATCTAAGATCTAGCCAGTTTTCTAATGCATTCACAGACCTTTAAGGAGTCTGTCTTGAGGGAAGACAAGACGATCAGCAGAATTGGCTGTTTTCCTTCTAATCGTTTTGAGAACTGTCTGCCACACAACATGAAAAGATTTCCTGAGCTAAGGCCTAGCAGAAGGGCAGCTGGATTCACTGTGGTCTCTGGAATGGGACCCAGAGGAATTGGAGAAAGAGGAGGATCCTGGAAACCATAGGCTGATTCATTATCTGGGAAGGGTAAAAGAAAAGCCCCAGCTACAGTTCAGTCCAAGGTCCTTTCTTCAGTTGCTGACTTAATTATAACAAAAGATTTGAATGAAAACAAAGCAACTCAAATACCTGAGGTCAGCCACCAAGGAGCATTTCTAGGTGGGAAGAAAGAATACCCTTCCCCTTAGGTTGCTTTTTTTTCCCCAAGGGGAAAAGACAACCTGTGCAGGACCTTCCTCCAAAAACCAGCCCTCA
>NW_017728998.1:21627112-21630469 GCF_001723915.1 Gavialis gangeticus | reverse complement strand
GCTGACTTAATTATAACAAAAGATTTGAATGAAAACAAAGCAACTCAAATACCTGAGGTCAGCCACCAAGGAGCATTTCTAGGTGGGAAGAAAGAATACCCTTCCCCTTAGGTTGCTTTTTTTTCCCCAAGGGGAAAAGACAACCTGTGCAGGACCTTCCTCCAAAAACCAGCACTCATCTTTCCAAGAGGGGGTCAGGAGGTTTTTTTTTTTTAATATATATACAGGCTGTCTCATGCCCCCGAGTCAGCTGACTGCTCTCCATCATTGTACTGTGTCCCCGACTACAACCCCCAGCAACACCTGGTTCCCATAGAAGATGTGCCCGTGCTCAGGGCCCTTACTTCTATGGATTATCCGGCACGTTAAGGAGGGACCATGAAGGAAGCTTGTGGAACGGGCTTTAGGGGGTGCAGAGATGTCCTGAACCAGTCGTATATAATATAATGCACCTTAAAGGTGATAGTCTAATGCTTCTTTTGGTTAGGATGGTGAATATATAAAAATAGTATATTATTTACTTATATTGAGAGGCAAATACAATCATTTTATTTTTATAAAAAAGCCATGTTTGATTTAATCATTCAGAAAAGAGCTGTCCTAGAGTTTCACTTGTTGTGTTTCTGTATAACCATTATGAGGGTGATTCAGGATTTCTCTATGCTAATTTACCATTCTGTCACAAAGGACTGGTTAGCCGAGCTCAGTCTCTAATTCTGTCAGCTGGAACTGGCATCGAGTCAATCACTGCCCACATAGTGACAAGGTATCTTCAACCTGACATTCAGTCTCTTCCTTTCTCAACCCTGCCTGTTAGAGTCTCTGTGCTTTGTACAATTGCTCCTTGTGAAAGTGAGAGAGCATGCTTCGGGAAGAGCAGGGAGCTGCTTTGACCTGTGGGGGACTAGGAAATTGGAGCAGAGCTGTGTGATGTGGGGGAAAGAACTGATCAGCTCTTATTAGACAGGGATGTGATTGAATACATGGGAGGTGGGCAGTCAGGTTGAGTGGCACAATGCAGCAGCCCATTGGGGAGCTTAATGCCGTACGGTGGTATCCTGAGATAGATACACACACACATGCATGTTGCAGAAAGTTAGTGCTGTGAAACCAATGAAATAATTACACAGCCTTACATACATTACTACATATTAGTTACGTAATGAAATCTATTGAAGTACTTTGAAGATATCATTAATCATGCTTATTAGTACAGATCTATAGGCCTATTTCTACCCAAACCCAGTACACATACACTGTGATTCAGTCTCCCTTCTCTCAACGTGGTTTTCAAAAAAAATGTGTTCCTGTAGCTCTATAGAGAGAGATTGCAGAAATTCACTCCCTTTGCCCCCAGCTTCCTCCTGGCTATATCCATCAGCATATCACCAATACAGCAGTTCCAGTTTTCTGTGAATATTAATGTTGGGGCCACCTGTTAGCCTCAGTTTTTACAGCCCAGTCCCTTGAGGTATTGAGCAATCTGTGCTCCTGTTGAAATTACTGAGAGTTTGCGTAGGGTCTTGGAGCACCATTTCCTGCGGCCAGAAGTTCAATTCATGCCAGTCACGGTGTTGTCATTGTGAGGTGACTTAACTGCAACAGTCACAGCTATTTGACGTAGGCCACTGCACTGCTTTCACGTGGTTATCAATCTTAGTGACTGGTGACCAGAACTGGAATCAAAATGGCAACCTGAGGCAATAGCTCAGTGATACTTAACCAGGGTATCATGAGAGCCTTTTAAGGATGTTGTAGGACTGCACAATAGTAGCACTGTTAGCTGTCCAAACATCTAACAAGGTAAATCCAGAGGTTTCAAGTAGGAATTCATAGTGTCAAAAATCTTGACTGGTTGTGGTTTCTCTGAGTTCTTTGTGACAGAACAATTGCTCTCTCTTTTTTTTTTTTGGTAGTCAAAAAAATGAGTGAAAGCTAAGAGCTGGCATTTTCCAGGGTTCTCTTGGGTCTGAAACAGTTGAGAACCACTGTTCTAGCTAATTCGCCATGTTAGGCACTCATCTTTCTTTTGTGTTAGTGTTAATTATGTTGTTAGCTCTTTGGGCAAGGAACATCTTTTGCTTATATGTTGAACTGCATCAAGTACAATGGGGCTCTGATCTCTGATTGAGGTTTCTAGGGCTTATTGCTATATAAATGGATATATTACTTAAGTACAGCATCCCAAATGCATGGGGAGAAGGGGCCACATTTCTTCTCTTAGTACTACTTTTTTCGTTGTTTTTAATTGACTATTGTATGCAAGTCCAGTTATTTCAGAAAAGCTATGATTTAAATACTTGGAAAATAAACTGAAGTATGTGTGTAGTGAACGTCCTGAAAGTCTGAATTTTTTGACCATGTTTAATTTATTTCAACTGTTGTAGTATAGTGTATTCTTCTTGTCACACTATCATTTAGATGGTGTACATGGTTTATAGGAGACTGTCCAAAAGGGCAGTCAGACCCAGTGAACCCATGTATTCCTGAGCAAAGTACCTCATTTATTTTCATGACAATTTGCTGTTGTATCCTTTGCTTTACTGAACTGTCGTAAGAGGCAGACCTGTCAAGGACTGGTCTAAGGATCCCTCTTTCTAATACCATATTCTGAAACATTTCCTTGTGAGATGAGACCTTTTCAAATAAAGGTTGTTTGGAGAGCAGTTTGCAGCCAGGTGCCTGTGGTAGGTATCTTAAAATCCCTCATGATTAGCAGCAGTCTATTTTTTTTTTAAGAAGAAAAACAAAAAGAGCTCTGTGCAATTACTTTGGATAAGTTAACTAAGTAGGTTAGCTTCTGCTGTTTATTTTGCCAGGGTACATTTGATGAGAAACAAACATTGCTTTATACATTGAGGACAAGCTCAAAAATAATAAACGTAATTATTAGTCTCCAACATTCAAGCAGATATAACGGGCAGACAATTATTTTGGCTTAACAGGTTTTGGCGAGCTGTCGAGGGCTGCAAGAGTAGCCCCACTGCTTACCAGGTGCCCCTCCCTGGTCGTCATCTTGGAACCAGATATCCTGCCCCCCATAACCCTTGACTTCTGCCACTGGAAGTCCCTTCCCTTACCCCTGGAAGTACGCCTTTTGGCAAGGGGGTTTGGCATCTTAGAACCAGAAGAAAACCAAATTATATTCTAAAAATCAAACATTTACTACAACATACATTAATTTGATTTATAAAAGTATTTTTGTCAGATTTATATGTGTTTGCATAGTGTACGTAGAGGTGATTGTACACTAGCTTAAAATGAAGTCTTACTTTTGTATATTGTGGAGGGTATGGAGCGGTGTGGGGGTTATGGGTGGGTGGGTACAGAGTTTATGGGAGGCTGTGGTGGTGTGTG
>NW_017728998.1:21616894-21622112 GCF_001723915.1 Gavialis gangeticus | reverse complement strand
GGGTATGAAGCTTGTGGGGGGCTGTGAGTGTGGAGTATGGCAGGAGGACAGGGTGAGCAGTGGCAGTGGGCAGGAAGAGAGGGAAGCAGCAGGGGAGGGAAGTGGCAGTAAGTGGGTGGATGGGAGTGTGGGGCCCCTGCTGGTGTCCCGGGGCCAGGGCTGGTGGGGGCCCAGGTTGGGGCAGCAGGAGCATGGAGCCCCCCCTTGCACCCCCACATATGCCCCCCTCCCTCATTGTGCACAGTGCCAACCACCAGTGGCAGAAGCAGGTGGTTAAGCCTCAGGGTGCTTATGGTTCGTGGCAGGCAGAGATCCCCAGTGGGGAACAGCATTTGACTGGTAGTGCCAGCAGCGAGAGGGGCAGAGCCAGCCCGGCTCCATAGAGTCCCTGCCAGCCTGGGCTCCGTGCTCCTGTTGCCCCTACCCAGGCCTCCACTGGCCATGGCCTCAGGACACTGGCACAGGCCCCACACTCCCACTTGCCCACTCCCTGCTACTTCTTCCCACTCCCCACAGCTGGTACTGCTGCCCTTTCCCTGCTGCTTCCCTACCTTCCCTCCTGCCCGCCTTCTGCTCTGGCAGCCCATGGTTCCCGGCTGCATGGCTAGGACTGCAGAAAGTGGATCCCAGCTGGCTTCTGCTGTGCCATACAGTCCCAGCCATGCAGCCGGGAACTGCGTGGTGCTGGAGCCAGCCTGGCTCGGCCGGCGCAGCAGGAGCCAGCTGGGAACCGCAGGATCTAGGTTGGACTGGGCTGACTCCAGCTGCGCCGGCAATCCATTGTCTCCTCCTGCCTCCGCCTGTTTTTATCTGAGTTTCCACTCTCGGACAGAGGGCAGGCAGGGTAATAGCCCCACAGCTAGGCAGGAGCTTCTGGTTGGGGCTAGGGTGGATGGGGCAGGGCTGGGCGCGCCTTGCTGCCACCGTTGCTAGGTCCTGCCACTGCCAGCTTCTCCTACCACTGGTGCTTCATCAGCTTTTAGATAGGCAGCCACTGGCAGGTAATAATTTTCTAAATTTTAGAGGGGCCCTGCGGGCTGCATAGAATGGCCTGGTGGGCCAGATTTGGCCTGTGGGCCATATTTTGCCCGCCCCTGAGATATAACAACCAACCGTGCATGGTTGAATGTAATTGCTCTTCCTCCTTCCTAATAAACAGCCTGTAGAAAACTATTTAAACTAGATTGGCAGTTCATTTTCTTTGTGGCATACTTGAGAGATACTGAATTAGCATTCTGTGTTTTATAACTCTTGGAGGATAATAGCAGATTATGTGAGGTTTTACCATAGATGTAGATAAGCTTTTGTGTAGAGAATGCTGTATTTCTTACTAGTATCACTGGAAATGTTTAGAAACAGTAAATTAAGAACTGTCCTAAAACTAGTGGAATCTATAATTAATACTATTTTTGTATCTTTACACAGTGAATCTCTTCCTAACTGGGAAAATAGAAAGTGCTGTTACCTCATTAGGTAAGACATGTTTCTCTTATTTCTACTAAGCACTGGAATGTCTTGCTCTTTTCGTGTTGTTGTATGCTACCCCATACAGATCATGTTTTTGCTGAAACTGGATGACCTCAAAATTTACTAATGGATTATTAGGAAGTTTCCCAGTTTGAGATGTTGAAATATTCATATGATTATGGTATTCCACCAGAACCATTGTCACTATCCCAGATACACTGGTGAGTAGCTCGGTTAGAACTGATATTTATAACTGCCCAGACAATAGTAATATTATTACTTACTTTTATTCTTGCAACACCCTGAGGTCCTAATAAAGATAAAGGCCCATTGTAGTAGGTGGAAATAGGTCTGGACCAAAGAGCTCCCACTTAAATTTGAATTAAAACACTGCAATCAAGGGTGACAAACAATAGGAAGAACTGAGAAAGACGGAAGCTAAAGAAATGATAAGACAACATGTTTGTGTGTGTTATTTCTTTAGTGCTTGGTGCCTTCAAATCAAGTGGGGATTGAGGTAGGATTTATAACTGGTCAGGATAGGGGCCTGTGCCTAGGGGAAGTGTATGTGAAATGTCCAGTACTAGAGCACCATTTTCATAGATTTTCATACATTTCATAGACATTAGGGCTGGAAGGGACCTCGGAAGATTGAGTCCAGCCCCCCACCCTGAGGGCAGGAAGTCAGCTGGGGTCCTAGGATCCCAGCAAGATAAGCATCCAATTTGCTCTTGAAGGTGTTCAATGTAGGTGCTTGAACCACCTACGATGGCAGGCTGTTCCAGACCTTGGGGGCTCGGACAGTAAAGAAATTCTTCCTTACGTCCAGGCTGAAATGGTCTTGCAGTAGTTTATAACCATTTGACTTCGTCATCCCTTGTGGCGCTTTGGTGAACAAACGTTGCCCCAGATCCTGGTGGTCACCCCTGATAAACTTACAGGGCCACCAGATCACCCCTGAGCCTGCGCTTTTCCAGGCTAAAGAGCCCCATGGCTCTCAGCCTCTCATCGTAAGGTCTGTTTTATGTTTTGGAGCAAGTCTGACCTTTAGTCAATATTTTGTTGGGATGATTGGCTTTTGCTAGAATTTGTCATTGCATTGTCTGTTGTAAGTAAGATGACAAATTACTCAGTTCAGAATTGCAATTTGTCAACAGTTTAGTTAAAGGAATCTTTAACACTAAGATTGACTTTGTTTAAGAATGTTGATTTTGGTTAGGAACAGGAAGACATAGATAGGAATTTTTTATTTTGCTTTTTTTTTCAGTTGCAAGTTTTCCCTGGAAAATTTTGAGATACTCCAGCTATGAAACATTCTGGGCTTGTAATCTTGGGTTATTCTGTCTTTTGGCAATGCAGTTTGAATGGTGGAAAGTAAATATAGAGGATTATTGCAGTGGTGTAAGTCACCAGCACCCCTGGTTTTTCCTGAGTTTTGCAGGGAGGGCAGAGGACACTAGTATATCTCTAGAGCGGGTGACCATGTCAAAAGAATGGCATAAACAGGCCCCTGAAGGATTTATAGGTTCACTATTTGTGGGGATTCATATTAATGTTGTTCTCCAAAGGCAGAAACTCCATTGTGGGTGGGAGGAATGCAGCTGATATCTGCTTTCAAATATGACCCAAAAATGGGAAGCATCTTTGAAGTGCTTTCTTTTGAAACACTTTCTGAAAATCTGTATGCTCCAGCATCTTACAGTACACTGTCCTGTGTGCTTGCCTGGTGTCAGGAACCTCCAGTCTGGAGGCCTAGAGGCCTGTGGGGATTCCTGCTCTCCATCCCATAGAATGGTAAATCTAGGTTTATTGCAATCATCCTCGATTTTACCATGCCATAGAATGTACTGCATAACTTGGGTAATCCTACATGCAGGAAATGCAGGTTGTTTTCAGTTTTTTATGAGCTGTTTTCACTCTTGCTCGGAATTTGCTTAGATGAAATGAGAAAAAACAACTGTTGAACAGTTGTTTGAAAGTCACGGTCTTTCTGATGCAGTACTACTCATAACACCTGGAGAGCTGTCCAGGGTTATGTCTTTCTATAGAGAAGCTTCTTTTTCACTTGGATATTATGGCCAGTTGAAAATGCTTTTTCGCTTGTTTTTCTTTAGAGTCGTGGTGTTGTGCTGAAGCAAGCTTTAAAACTACAGTTCTTTACCCAGACTTTATTATAGTGTACCAAACTCTTTCTGAATACATCTTCGCTGTTTTATATGCTGTAATTGCTTATCTGTCAGCCTGATCCAAAGCCAGTTAAAGTCAATGGAAATCCTTCTACTGACTAAGTGCTCTTCCCAACAGGCTGTATAAACAGTCATCAAAGGCTGCCATGGTTCCAGTCTGCCTCTTCCTGAACTGGAGACTATTCTTGCAGACCTGAGATGATACCTGTTATCACTGGGGAATTGAGGCTACACTAATTATGTCATCTTTTGTTCCACATCGTAGTATGAAGATGAATAATCAGCATATGATGTGGCTTGTTCAAGTGCCAGGTTGTCGTTAGCTCCCCAGTGTCCCTCCCTGAAGTTGCATGTCACAGCGAAGGTCCCTAGCCTCAACAAGATGTGTGAATTTAGGTTCGATGCGACTGCAAACTTAAAAACATTTGATGTGCCTATGACTGACCTATTTTCTGGTTTGTTTCCAACATTTAGGCTTGTTAATATAAAAATAGATTTTTAAAAAGTTTGTTTATCCAAAATAGAAAGTTGAAGAATAGCTGCTCAGAAAACAGACCTTGAACAGCTCCCCACGTATAAATAGGTCCCTACTGTCATGGATGAGTTAGTGTATTGTGCATAAGGAAGAGAGAGGCGGCATCTTCTGTTGACTTATAAATACCATGGTAATAAGCAGGGATCCTGGTTTTCTCTGTTTTAAAATCTCAAATTCTCTGATAAAAAAATTCCAAAATTGTATGGTTAAAAACTTCAAAAGCCGCATTTTCCTGCAATTAAAATGAACTCTCTCTCTCGGTATCAGTTGAACACAATGTTTTATTGATATATTTACAATTTAAGAGCAGTTTGGAAGCCTACCAGTGCCTCAATCATTGTAATAAAATACATTTTAAATACCTATATATTTTGGCTTTTGATTTTGGGGGGTGGGGCTTATATCATGCCCCTTTGCTCACTAGGACACGAGCCCAGCTGCGGCTGTCCCCACTGCTGCTTTGTGGTGCTGGGCAGCTCCAATATGCCAGTGCCCCTTACTCCCAACCTGCAGCCCCCCATCCCCTCCAGTGCCCCTCACTCCCGACCCGCATCTCCCAACCTTCCTCAGTCCTGCTAGTGCCCCTCACTCCCAACCTGCTGGTCCTCATCTCCAGCCCCCAGCCCCCCCAGTGTATGGGGTGGAGGGTGTGTAGGGCAGGGGGATGCCCAGCCATAGGTGACACATTGGGAGAGCCTTGGGAGGGCCTGTGCCCTCCCAGATTAGTGCACCCACAGCTGGACATGGGGCTGCAGCCTGGCTAGACTGGCACCAGGCCGCCTCCACAGCCCAGTCGGTGGAACCCCGTGCAGGAGGGCAGAGCGGGGCGGCAAGACTCGCTGTTGCTGCTGCTGCCACCAGGACACACGTGCGAGGCGCACCACCACAGAGTAACGCCGTGCCGCCAGCGGCGTGAGGAGTAACAGACTAGCAGGCGGCTGTGCTACCCTCAGCTCATCCTGCTGCCAGCTGCTGGTATACAGGGCCATGGCTTTAACTTGGAGGGGAGTGGTGGCAGAGCAGCTGGGCC
>NW_017728998.1:21609854-21611894 GCF_001723915.1 Gavialis gangeticus | reverse complement strand
TGGCTGGACTGGGGGAGGGTCAGAGCCTGGGCAGCAGGTTTAGGTATACAGGGCCATGGCTTTAACTTGGAGGGGAGTGGTGGCAGAGCAGCTGGGCCATGGTGGCAGGGTAGAGCTGCAGGTTGGTGTGTGCAGCTGGTGGCAGGAGGAGGTGAGGGCAGCTCATCCCCACCCTTCCCTGGTCCATTACACCTTGCGCCGCTGGCAGCACGGTGTTACTCCATGGTGGTGTAGCTGGCATGGGGGTACCTGCGGCACTGGTGATGGCAGCAGCAGCAAGTCTTGCTGCCCCACTCCGCCCTCCTGCACCAGGTCCTGCCCGCTGGGCCTCAGAAGCAGTCCAGTGCTGGTCCGGTCAGGCTGCAGCCCCATGCCCCGCTGTGGGCACACGAATCTGGGGGGCATGTGCCCCCCTATGTC
This sequence comes from Gavialis gangeticus, assembly GCF_001723915.1. Classification (NCBI taxonomy): domain Eukaryota; kingdom Metazoa; phylum Chordata; order Crocodylia; family Gavialidae; genus Gavialis; species Gavialis gangeticus. Next base: position 21,611,474 of record NW_017728998.1, on the reverse strand, counting down.
CTCCTAATGCGTCACCTATGGTATCTGACCCTTCCCCTATGTGTGCATACACGCATGTGGCATCCCCTGCATCTAATCAGCCTCCTCCCGCTCCCCCCAGCCCCAAGCAGCCCTTGCAGGCTGGAGCTCTGCCAGCTTGTAAGGGGAAACCTGTGGTTTCCCACATTTTTCCTCAACAAACGGAAAACCTGGATCCCTTGCACCAGTCATTGTATTGTATAAATTATCTAAAAGGGTGAAGCTTTCTCTTTTCTCTTTTCATCTATTTCTGATCACATACTTGAGATGCAAATCAAATGTCTAGTTAACATAATTAGTTGTAGGCTCTCTTTTCGAGTGATGCTGCGGTGCAGAATTAATAAGAAGTAGTAGTTTACATTAAAAATATTACATTTCATTTCACATCAAATATACTTCATTAGCACTCTGAAGAGGAGAAGACTGAAAAGTAGCTGTTGCTCGGGATTGCTGTAATATAACTGCTTTGGATAATGTTCCATCATAAAATTACAGAAACTCAGTATTTATAAGCATTGATGTCTGGGTAAGTATTGTGATATCAGCTAGACAAAGGGTCACTGGCATGTCCACATATTTTTTTCAAAATGAGGTCTGAATAAGCTTTGGATAATTGAGATCTGTATGTTGAAGTTTTCTGCAGCATTAGCATATACAAAATCAACAGCAGGCACGAATGAAAATAATTAGTGCATGGACAATAGGAAAGTTTGTTTTGCTGTTGGTAAAAGGCTTGGCACAAAGTGGCATGCGGAGGTGTTTTCTGTCTGCGCTGTTTCTTTCTTCAGTGTCCTGAGGGTCCTAATATTGTGAAGTTTTAGTTTGCAGCAGTACAGAGATATTCTTTATTATGTGAAGTCCCGTAAAGCCATTTTAGCTCTGGGTCCTTTTATGCTGCTGTGATATAATTAAGCAGCAAGGAGCACATATAAAGAGGAATATGTATAAAAGTCCAAGTACAGTCTGGAGCATTATGTATAATGAGAGAACTGGGGAGTTATGGTGGGAAAATGTTGTGGATCTGATTTTTATTAAAGTTGCTCCCATTGTCTCAGTATTCTGGCAGTGATCAATCACAGAGGGATTTGGGGCATCTTTAATTTTAGAAATATAAGCGGTGGAGATTTCCATGTTACAACATCAATTTTTGTATTTATCTTGTAAAACTAATTAAAATAATGACACTAGAGCTGTCTGTATATCTTTTTGTATTCTGTAAATTATTGTTGCCATTGAATCACCAGAAGTTTTTCACGTATAATACAACTGAAAGCTTTTTTACAGGGTGACAGTAATGTGTCTATGCTTTATACTTGAGGTAAGCTAGCCTTGTAAATCTTCTTGTAACCCTTGGCCCGCATTTAAAATACAGTAAAGAGTGCTTCCTCTGAACTAACCTGTATAGTATGAATTTAATAATAACAACTTTGTGGTGCTGGATTTTCTACAAATATCTGTTAGTCCATGATTTATAGCATAGTATATATTGTATCTATGGGTGCATGAAGAAATACACGTTTTGGGGAATCTCTTTTTCTCCTATTATCATTGCTTAAATTATGAGAAATTTGGCTTCTGTCAAAATGTCAGATATTTTTCTGT
>NW_017728998.1:21602360-21609683 GCF_001723915.1 Gavialis gangeticus | reverse complement strand
ATATTTTTCTGTGCTCTGCAGACCATAAAATGTTTGTTTGTTAAAAAAACACTCATTTTAACAATAGAAAACAGATACATTTGAACCAGTGTCTCAGGTTTGAACACTATCAAACTTCACTCAAAATCAGGATCTGCTTTTGTATCTTTCACCGTTTCCCTTGATCTGAAATAAAGAACTCTTGATGCTTGTGCTTTGCTTTGGAAAATTAAGTTTTCTGCTATTAAAAGTAAGATTTTTAGATATTTTATGTTGAATATAGTCTCCAGTTGCTCTGTGGCATGCCAATCTTTGGGAAGTTGGTAAGTCAGTAAGAACATTTTTGCATCATATATTGGCAGATTCAATGCAATTCAATTGACTCGTGAAAGATTATTGATTTTTTTGTGATAAAGCAGAAATCTAAGTGTCTCAGTAAAGGTCAAGGGAAGCAAGAGTAATAAAGGAATGGAACTGTTGATTCTAACTTATCTGCAAACATTTGAAACTGCTAAAAGCTATTGTAGTTAATGTACAGTGATAGTTAACCTAAACATTGGACACGTTTTCTTTTTCTTGTTAACAGCTGCTTGCAGTGGAAAATTGGAACAGCACACAGAGAGACGTGGAGTCATCTATAGTCCTTCCTGGCCACTAAACTATCCTCCAGCCGTAAACTGCAGCTGGTATATCCAAGGAGATCGTGGAGACATAATAACAATTAGGTATGATTTGTGATGTTCTGCTCAGATAGCTCTGTTGACATGAAATGTAAGGCTTATGAGCTATGCCAGCATCAAGTTGTGTCTGAAACAGCTGTTAAAATATAGAACTGCTGTACTAAGAAAGTTGTCTGATGCTTGGTGAAGCATAATGACAGGTCATTGGTACCTCAGTTTCAAAGATGTCCTCCATTCTCGCTCAGATATATCTGTCCCACATTACTCTGATATCTAAGCACCTCATAATTTTTTCAGATATTTATTATCATGGTATTCCATGGATGTATTATCCCCACTTGATAGATTGAGAACTGAAACACTGAAATACTGGTCTGATCACATTGGTTAAGTAATCATGTTTCTATTTTCACTAAACTTATGTAGATACAGGCAGAAGAGATGAAATTTGGATTAGGCTAGGGCTTGGGTTTAGGGCTGAGCTAGGCTATGGACGTGAGTTTGAAGACAGCAAAATGTTGACCGTTCCTTGCAAGCTAATCTGCTTGTAATGGTAGAAATGGCTGTTTTTGCAGTATACTGATGTAATCCATTTTAGGCAAAGTAAACAGGACGTCTTTTGTATCCTATTTTATTCAAAGGGCCTGTTAATAACCTGTTGGGGATGGGCAGACTACAGCTTACATTATTAGCAATACGAATTATTCTTTTGGTTATTTGTTTTGGGACACTGGCTACTTTACCAAGTGATAAATAAGACCTAAATACAGAACACCAAAATTTCAAACAGTTCCCTTAAGGTACCCTAAATAATTTTCTTGTATTTTGTTTATATCCAGTCTCCTCTGTGTGTGTACAGAAGCTGGCTAATTAATGCAAGAAGTGACACAGATGTAGTCATTTTTAAAAATTTTGTAGGTACATCCTAGAGGCCCATTTTAAAATTGGCTTATAGGGAGCTTAAGATTTTTCTGACAAAACAACCTGTCAGTTTTCTGTAGCATATTAGTCGAATATATTATTGTGTAAAAATACTACCTATTAAATATTTAGCAAAAACAATATATCCTGTTTTATATAGTACTGGAAAATAACCAATTATTGTTAAATAAAAAGTTAATATTTATGGCACAGTTTCAGCTCTTTCTCGAAAAGCACAGTTCAGAATAGAAGAGTATAAATGAAATATAAATATAAATATAGTATTGTATGAAAAGGATACTTTGGATTACAGTATTGACATACTGTGAGAGTGCTTAATTTTCTGTGCTAATCACAGTATCCTCTTCAGACCAAGAATTGTTTATTTAAAAAAAACCCAAGAAGCCGTTTTTGTTTTTAATACTGTTGTGTTTGACACCATCTGCTCAGTCTTAGCTCAGCTGCTTAAAAGGACTGCAAACCTCTTCAACTGCAGATGCTGTGCAATTAAAAACAAATCTGCCACAGATGGAATAGTGGGATGGCTCCTTCTTCCATTGTTCAAAATAGGAACTAATTGTCAAAAGCAAGGAAAGCAGATACTTGCCAATATTTGAGCTCCATAAATAGGTGGACACTTTTAAACTTCATTAAAATCCATTGACATAGGGAGTGTACTTCTAAATGGAGACTGCTGAAGAGTATGGGGAAAAGCATAAATGAAATACAGGACCTTGCTTTTGCTGGTGCAGTCCCCTTGGGCAGCATATGTTTATTTTTTTACTACTACTACTACTGTTTGTAGTAGTAGCATTAGTATTATTAATGATAACAGTAATAATGTTGTTTGCATTCTGAAATCACCTCAAAGCTCCCAATATGCCTTGTCCTCTTGTACAAACACAAAGGTGACCAGTAACAAAAAATCTGAAGAAATGGGGAAGAATGGCAAAATGTTATAATAGTTCTCAGAGGCCAGTGACATGCGCAGATATGTAACTTTTAACCTCAAAATTTTATCTACAAAGATATTTAGCTGTAAAGAGCGGAAAGCCTGAGCTAAATTGTGTCCATTACAGCCAGTAGTAGGTGTGTAGATGTGTCTAGTTGAGTTGTGGCAGCTGACTGTTTATATAGTTGCATTTCTAACATAGTGATGCACACCAATCAGACTTTGCACATTATTAACATTGATATGTATGACACCACCATAAGGCTATGTTAATTGCTATATTATTCAGATGAGGAGACTATCTAGCATGGCAATAGCAAACTTAACCATTGAAAGTAGATTATTGAACTCTGTAAATGAAGTGACACAGTTACTTGACTAGCTGAGACTTGAATTTTAGAAAGAAAAAATCCCGTGCACTGTATTATGCTATCTCTGTGTCCTTTGATCTTCAGCTCTCACTGTCAGTAAGACAGGTGCATTACATAAGTAGTGTATTTGGGATACACCAGAGTCACAAAGGGATAAAATTACAATTGTAAGTAGTTATGGTATAAAAAAATATTGCAGTCTGTGCCAGTTTCTTATAAGCCTACTATTCAGCAGCTTTCAATAGAACAATGCTCTGTTCTACATGTGGATAAAAGATATGGGCTCTCAAGGGCATCTGCTTTGGACACTTTGTTGTAATATCTATCTTCCATATGTTTGTATTGATTTTCCTCAGCTGCTTACCTTTTCATAGATTTCCCTTCCATAGTTTCCTTAGTTTTTAAACAGTCGCCAGGGACAAGTTCCACAAAGTCAGAAAATAAACTTTTTTGTGTAGGCTTTGCCATTAAACAGTTACATTTTTTAAATACTCACTTTTAAATAAGTGACCCATAGAGGGGAATGCAATCAAGATCTAGGGAAAAAAAAGTTTAGCTACTGACTATAGGGATTTTCTACCATTGTGGTGTCACTGCAAATTCAGACAGCCAGGAGCCATTGTGTTAAGTAAATCAGTTATTTTTCCAGAATTTTTTTTGGCTGTGACTAACCAACTGCAATCAAAACCTTCCTTTCTTAAAACTAAAGATGTATAAATTCATGTAAGGAGAAATTTATCATAAATATGGTGACTGTCTAAGTCAAGCTTAAACAATTTATTTTCTGTGGCCTTTTCCATGATAGCATTTTAAAAAATCTTGTACATTTAGCTCTAGGAATTGTTATATATAGTAACTGATTCTTAAACAGGTTTTAAAAGTTTTCCTTGAGAGGAGGCATCCATGCACGTCTGAAATGAGGATCAAGCCCTTCTTGTTTTAACAGTTGCTGTTATTTAATTGCTGTAATTACCCATGAGGTGATAAGAAAGAAGTGTGTTTGATTCAGTTAATCTGTAAGGTGCATATTTACCTTGCCTTCTGCCTGATTGTACTGGAGTTACAAGACTAAGAGTAAAATGTTATTCACATTCAGAATTTAGGTGAGAGGTGTTTGTTGCTTCATTAACTGCTCTTCCTGACCATTGCCTATTAATTGGATGGGTACATTTTTATCTAATGTCTCTTCAGCAATTCATATCATTGGTCTTGCAAACAGTTAAGGAACTTTCCCCTTGCAGTTCTCATTCACACCATCTTGGTGCTGAAAGCTGTTGCTACAGTGGGCCCTGTTCCCGCAGACCTTACAGACGTGAATGGTCCTGTGAAGACCAGCAAGATTGTTTCATGTCACCTTTGTGGAACAGTTAAGTAACATCCCCACTTTGCAGAGAGGAAATCTACAAGAGTTGAAAAGCTTGACTTTGAATGCCCTACAATGAATGCTATTGGAGTTACAGGTACTCAGCCTTCAAAAAGTAGGCCTGGGTGTCTTCCTGGAGGTGACGCAGGAAGCCGTTGGTTACAAGGTAGGAGTAGACCAGAGATTTCCTTATTTCCAGGCCTTTGCTCCTCAGTAGTTTAAACAAATTGTTTGATGAGCCAATTAAGGCAGTGGTCTCCAAACTTTTTTGATTGTGCACCCCTATCAGTAAAAAATTTTTGAGCACGCACCCCCAATATATGTATATTTATATTTGCTCACCCCATCAGTAAAAAATGTTTGAGCATGCACCCCCAATATCTGTATATTTATATAAATATGAATAGAAGTTCTAATATTTTCTTCCCAAACCCCAGTGGATTGTCTTGTGCTCCCCCTGGGGTGCGCGCACCCCACTTTGGAGACCACTGAATTAAAGCATCAACTGTGTTCACAATCTGCCCTTGCTGGGAGAGACTGGCAAACAGGAGTGATTTCTCTTGCTTAATTGGCCTATTTTATGTTGAGCCAATGCTTTGCTGAGCCACCCATAATATTTATTCTACATTATTATTTTTTCTTAAATGAGTTTGTAGATGAAGTTAAGTATTTAACTTTGTTCCTCTTTGTGATGCATCTTTGTTACATCTGTTAGCCCTTTTTGTTACCATTCCTTTTCCTTTTTCCTGCTTATCCCTAGATTTGCTTTACTTTTCCAGTTTTAAGTGTGTATTTTTCTAATGCTTTCATCACATAATTGTTCACATCTAAATTACTTCTGGATTTCTCTCTAAGATATGGAGGACTCAATTTATAAGCAGGGATCCTGGTTTTCTCTGATTAAAAAAAAATCTGCAGTTTTCAGTTAAAAAAAGCAACCCCAAACCCACATTTTTCTGTGATTTCAATGAAACACCACTAATATACTAGTGGAACACCACTAAAATACTAGTGGTGTTTCATTTTAATAATGGAAAAATGTGGATCTGGGGTTAGTTTTATTTAACTGAAAATTGGGAATTTTTTTTAAGTAATAGAAAACCAGGATCCCTGCTTATAAGGAATGTTATTTATAAGTAAATTTCTATTGCATGTTTCTCATTTAAGTCCAAATGGTAGTAGTGCTCAGAAAAGCATTGGTTTTATAGGCAGTGCATCCATTCATTTTACAGCAGTGAAAATGAATATTGATGTTAAGCTGTTTTAATGCAGTCCTTGCTAGCAACGTGTGAAGATTAGAAAGTTAATAAGAAAATGTCATTGTAGGTCACTGCTGCTTCTACAGAGCAAGTCTTATAAGCAGTATATGTAATAGAGATAATCTTATAATTTACAGTAAGCTTCCTGGTCCCTGTTGTTCATGAGAAGTAGGCTTTTAGCACTCGATGAAAAGAAATATGAGAAAATTTACCTGTTTCCTACAAAGTGTTATGAAAGAAGAGTTGCTGCTGCATTTCCTTTGGCTTTCATTAGGATTATTTTTGTCCTCAAAAATGGAAGTTCCCAGGATCTAGTGGGCAAGCTGGGGGTTGTTTGTTTTTTTGCTTTGGTTTGTTTTGTAAATAACTGATCCTTGTAGTTATTACAGAATGAGCAGCATTGTAGAGAGGTTATCCACTGAAGTTGGTATTTCTTGGTAATTGTTTTTTGTGTCTCCAAAGAGACTCCGCTGTATTGAGTCAGATTGTGCAATGTTCTGTTCTGTCTGTCATCTCTGTCCAGCCCTCTTGTTTCCTTTGGGTTTTCAGTATGCAGTCTGAGGCCCAGAGCATTTTAACAAGATACTCTGTATTTCAAAGACAGTTCACTTTTTTCATTTTTTTTTAATTAACCAGAAGAAATAATAAGTGAATTTTGGTCCCCAAAGAAGCCTATAAACTCCCTCAGGAACTATAACTTCAGCAGGTTCTGTTGTATGCATAAAACCCTTCTCTACTCTTCCGTTTGACACCATTCTTCTGCTACACTGATCCTGGTGATAGAAGGATTTGCATTTCTGTCTCAGAGTTCAACTGAAAAAAGGTTTCTTGAGTAATAAATATCCTCATCTTATGTTTTGTGGGTGGCAGGATTTTTTTAGAGTATGGTGGCAGTAGCACTAGATCAAATTACCAGTGCTGAAAAAAATGAAATAGTGAAAGTTTAAGAAATTATATGTAGCACTTGGATAAAATAAATCAGTGACTCGTTTATAGGTGGATTAACGTGTTAGAAACTTCCCAAAAATTCTTTCCTTCGTGATACATTTTCTAAGACCTAAACCTAATATTTTTTTAAATAGTAAACCTACTGTGACCTGTCCGTTGTGTTTTAGTATTTGAAAAGTGATTGCCATTGTTATCAAGTTACTTGAAACTTTGTTCACACACTACTCTGGATTTGTTTTAAATCGACTATTGAATTGAATGGGGTAAAACTCTCTTCCATCCCCTCATGCAAACAATATAAACTGACAAGACACTTGAAGAATTGTTTTAGCATGCAAGTTCCCCAACCTAAGTAATATATGTTTAAGGAATGGTCACATTTTTCAATTTGCAAGAAATTCTTCATGAGCAAAATTCTTTTACTTTTCCCTTCTCTCTATGCTCTCAGAAGGTGGATTTCTACAAGTGTGACTGGATCTGTTCATTCAAGTTATGTAAACTAAAAGTAAAGCCTCCATGTTTCATGGAAATGAAACAAACTATGCTTCTTCCACAACATTCGTTTTCCAAACTGACAACCGCTAGACACTGATTTCGGGATTTGAATGTTGAACATGTGTATTGTTGAAGGGGAGAATTAATTTTTGAATGTTCTGCATCTGACTTCCATGTGCTGAGATGGCCGTTTCGAAACAAAATATATCCTCTATGACCTTGAATAGTAATATCATATTCACATTATTAATAGGCCCTCTAGAAAGAACAGTTATTCACCAATATATTCTGTTTCTGTACTTGCAGCTGGGACTGTTATTGTTACTGTTATGTGATTTTTTTTTTTTTTTTTTAA
>NW_017728998.1:21600217-21602274 GCF_001723915.1 Gavialis gangeticus | reverse complement strand
ATTTTTTTTTTTTTTTTTTTAATTAAACCTGATAAACCATAACAGTTATTTTGGCTGAGAAGATGTGGGCTGCAAAACTGTGTTGGAGTGCTGGAAATTAGAAAGGAAAGCCAGGAGGGGCAAATTATTGGGATTCTCAAGATTTATTAAGCACATGGACAAAACCATGTCCATCTCTTTCAGCCAATACAGGCTTGTTCCTTTCAATATGTTTTCTTTTGAGCGTTTTTCCAACTCTGACTTCCATCATTTTGTTTGATAGACTATTGTTACAGATCTGATTGTAAACCTGATGTTCCAGGTGTTTATCCAAAATTTTCTCTCTTGTGTTTCAGACCATTGCTTCTCATTATATAGTATTTATATCAGTCTAATTTGTTTTTCATCCTCTGGTATTTGCTTGACACCTTTTATCATCACTAAGAAGCCTTTGGGAGGTTATTCGGGTTAGAAATGTACCTTTTCTTGGACTAGCCTATCAATCATAGAGAAGTAGTTTCTACCCCAGCTGAGACAGGATAACCTCTATCAAAACAACCATGTACAAATGGATTGTCTAACCTCTTTGCAAAACATGCTCAATCTTAATATAACCACAAGACATAACCCCTTAAACTGCCACAGATAAAGTAGGAGGACCACAGCAGCCAGTGTTGTGAAAGGTTAAAATATGCTTGTGAGATCCAAGGAGGAGGACCATGTTCTCTGCTACAGAGGAAGGCAAAAACCCCCAGTCTCTACCAGGCTGAGCCTGGGGTAAAATTCCTCCCTGACCCCAAATATGGTGATCAGTCTGTTGCCCTGTGGGGTCAGGCCAATGCTCAGGATCTCAATATCATGCTGTTAGACAGGAGGACGTACAGTTGCACATATACAAACACACAAATCAATTAGGTGAATCCGCACATACACATACTACCAACTCGGGCACATACACATCCAAGATTCCCAGGCTAGGCACATGCATACCTATTACCAATTCAAGCACATACACACTACACACACCAAAAAGTAGACAAAAATTTGTTGTCAGTACTCACACACTCAGTACACATGCATGGATCACCAATTCATATATCATGCACACAATGACACACACACACACACACACACACACACACCGGTTCACACGCATACCACCCACCTACGCATACACACAGGTGAGGTCATAACTTGGATGGTACGGTGTATGTATGTATATGCTTGGGATACCTGGGGGGAAGGTTAAGGTGACAGAGAGAAAGTGTAGGGAGTGAAAGTTGCCGGGACTGGGACTAGAGCCGGTAGATGAGAGAGAAGCTGGGCTGAGGAACTGAGGTTTGGGGTTACTTAAAGTCAGGTGGCCCCAGGGTTACCCAAGGTCACTGGTACTGGGGTGGAAGCAAGGGAGAAAGCCCAGTGGCAAGGAGGAGACAGCCAGGAAAGAGAGAGGCAGAAGGCTGGGAGATTGGGGCTGGAAACTGAGGCAGAAAGCTGGTAGATCAGGGGGCAGATAAGCTGTGGCAAGGAGGAAACAGTCAGGAAACAGACAAAAACCCAACTCAGGGATTCAAAACAACAGGTTTATTAAACAGACAACACACTACACAGCCCCATGGAGTTATTGGTTCCTGCACACATGCACGCATGCACGCACTCACAATGGTAGCAGGAGAAAGACTCAGTGGAAGGGTTGGAGTCCAGGTAGGGAAGAGAAACAGAGTTCAGGTCCTTTGCTTGGGGAAGGAAGGTGGCTGATAGCTACCTATCCTGGGCTGTCAGTTGATCCTCAATGGCCAGTCAGGGTCTTCTCCAGCAAGGTGTTGTCCGTGGGGGTTGCCAGCAGGGCCTCTGGTTGGATAGGTGGTGTAGTATGGTACTGGTCCAGATGGAGAGGGTGTCCTACTGGATCTATCTTCACTGCCTCCTTTTATAGGGCAGACCTTCTATGACCCTACACAGTCAGATGGATTGCAGATTGGCTGAAGGGTCATACTCAGAGGGTGGTGGTGGATGGGTCATATTCGACCTGGGGGGAAGTGGGCAGTAGAGTCCCCTAAGGCTCGGTCCTTGGGCCC
>NW_017728998.1:21599003-21599861 GCF_001723915.1 Gavialis gangeticus | reverse complement strand
GTCAGGGCGGCTAGGATCTGGAACCAACTTCCAAGGGAAGTGGTGCTGGCTCCTACCCTGGGGGTCTTTAAGAGGAGGCTTGATGCCTACCTAGCTGGAGTCATTTGAGCCCAGTTTTTCTCCTGCCCAGGCGGGGGGTCGGACTTGAAGATCTGCAAGGTCCCTTCCGACCCGACTTCTATGATTCTGTGACCCTAGTGGCAGGGGGCATGCCCAGGAAAGGGTCAGCCCCTGGTGTACTGAGCGTGTGCATTGCAGGCGATGACATGCAGTTTCAGGTGTCTGTAATGGTGAGTTGGGTGGTTTCTGCAGCAGTCTTTGTCTTCCAAATCTTGAGCCAGGGAGGGTCAATGTAGGGTGATGGTTGGGTCCTCGAGTTGATGGTTCGATCATTCAGAGGGAGCTATTTTTAGATCTACTGTCATTGTCTCTCAGCCACCCTCATTCATTCCCATTCATTTAGGGACCAATTTACATAGGAGGGGGATAGGCATGAGTCATAGGTTACAACATACTTACCCAACAGCGCATGGGGACAAGATGGGAACCTGACACACACAATGGATACTTGACATCACACACACCAAACCACACTGCAGGTCTAAATCATACAATGTTAATATGAAACAATAAAAATCAATGCAGAAGTGGTAGGAATAGAATAAATACAATATAAAACAGTAAAAATCAATACAAACATAACAGAACACTATTTATAATATAAAAGGGGCTTATTACAGTGTGAGACTATAAGAACTTAGCTTACCTAGTATTACTTGTAATCACTTCTAAGGGATAGAGAGGGCAGAGAGAAAGTCAGAAATGGTTAGGGGAAGGGGAGAGAGTGTATTTTTTAAA
>NW_017728998.1:21549983-21594003 GCF_001723915.1 Gavialis gangeticus | reverse complement strand
TAACTGGGGAAGAGGGAGAGAGTGTATTTTTTAAATAAAAAAAAAAAAAAAAAAAAGGAAAACTGGGGGTTTTACTACAAGTCTGATCCTGAGCGAAGTGGCAAGATCCTCTAGCCAGAAACTTTCAGTTTTAAGTCCCAGCACGAGTGTTGGCACACCCCAGTCAACATTCCCAGCCATGTCTGCAGCCAACACCCAGTGCTTCTGAGGAAGGCTGAAAAAAACCCCAACCCCCCGTATTATATGTAGCAGCAGGAGGGAATAACATTCCTTCCTGGACCCAGGTGGCAACTAGGGCTAAGTACAGACTTTCAAAAAGCCCCTGGTGGAAGTGCTCTAACTTATTGTGGTTTACTCAAAGTGCTATAAGTTAGTGGGAGCCAACCATGCAGACATCGCTGTTTGATGCTGGGGGCTCGCAGCCTGCCCACACTGCCTGCTGGGGCTGCTCCCACAGCTCCCAGGAGGATGCCAGAGCAGCTCCTCTTCCTAGCCCTGCCTCACTCCCCCTGTCAGCTGGTGACTCTCAGCAGCGGCTGGGGGAGCAGAGGGGGAGAACCCACCACCACAGGGGCTCCCCTCTAAAACTTGCTGGCTCTGTCCTGGGGGTGGGGTAGGCAAGATCCGCATGGGGGACTCTTGATGAGTGCAGCCAGCAGTTGCAGTTTGGTGTGGCCTGGCCAGGGCTGTTGAGCGGGAAGGGCTTCAGGGTCTTTCCCCCAGCAGCAGCCCAGGCCAGACAGTGGCGCACCGTTGTTGGGGTGGTGGAGACCCCAGAGCCCTTCCCCAACAGCCACCCCCCACCCCTGGCTAAGCAGCGACGTACCATAGCCCAGCCAGGGTGACTGTGGGGAGAAAGACCTTGGACTCCTTCCTCCACAGCCCCCCTCAGGGCTGCAGTGTGCTGTGAGGTCAGGGCAGCTGCAGGGACAGCAAACCCCATCCCTGTCACTAGCTTGTGCATGGGGCTGAGATCAGAGGCTGTCACTTGACTTGGGTCAGTGACAGCCAAGGAGAGGACCCAGCACAGTGCTCAGGCAGAGCACAGGAGCTTTCCCAAGGCTAAAGCGGAGCCATCCACAACACCACCTGGGATGTCAGTGATTGCACTCTAAGCTAACCCTCAATGGGATCTGGCATAGATGTTCGATAAAGTGCTCTAACAGAAAGCACGTTAGTTTAGGATGCCTCCTTCCCGGGTTAATGCAGAGTGGGGTCTGCCATTTTTAACATGCTTTATGTGCCATGAATGTCTGTTCTGTTACAGCTACAAAATGCTTTTTGTGTGCTAAAAGTGCATTAAGTGTAATGTCTGTACCAGTCCTAGCAAAGCAAAGAAGCATACGCAGGCATAGCTCATCCCTGACTGATGCCTGCCCAACCCCTTTTTGAACACCTTCAATGATGGCGAGTCCACAACTTCCTTGGGCAGTCTGTTTCACTGCCTCACTCTTCTAACAGTGAAGTTTTTTCCTGACACCGAGTCTAAACCTACTTTGGTGCAACTTCAAATCCTACACACTGTAGCAAGAGATAAAACGTGCTTTCCCTCTTCTTTATGGCAGCCCTTCAACTATTTGAAGACTACTGTCATATCCCTTGTTAAGTGCCTTTTCCGTAAACTGAATATGCCTGTTTCAACCTTCAAACTCTCCTCTTATGACTTGCCTTCAAGACCTTTATCCTTTTTGTCACCTATCTTTGGGCCCTCTTTAACTTCTCTATGTCCTTTTAAAAATGTGGATCCCAAGACTGCACACAGTACTCTCAAGATGTGGCCTAACCAGTGCTGAGTAGAGAGGCGCTATCACCCCCCATGACTTGCACCTAATGCTTTTGTTGATGCTTCCCAAAACTGTATTTGTCTTTTGTGCAGCTGCATGACTGTAGACTTATTTTGAGTCTGTGATTTACCAAGACTCAGTTTATTCTCCATTGTGCTGCCTTCCAGTCAGGTGTCACCCATTTTATATTTGTATTTTTAATTATTCTTTCTGAGATGTAGGCCCTTGCTTACATTTCCATACTAACAGTTAAAATCTCTGGCTCTTTCTGGCTTCCAGAATCCATTAGTTAGAAGGATTTAATGAGATCATTGATACTGGAAAATAATGTATTTCAGGGATGTATCTTGCAAACTAGGAAGAACCAGAGAACGTCACTTAAAGGAGCTTTTAGCAGTAAATGAACATATTTCTGAGATGAATTATTCCCTATTGCTTAGTTATTTAGGAGACTACTGCACAGAGGTTGGATATTTCGGTTTTCAGTTTATTTTTGCACCTTTGTTATTCTCTCTCTTTCCGTTCTTTGTGCCATACCCTTTCTCTTGCTAATTGTATGCTTTTGTCAGAGAGCTTACTGAGCGTGCATAAAAAGTAGATGATTGTAGGCTGAGACTCCTGGATGGGGTGGATTTGCTAATGTGCTTTTCCTTTTCCCTTGAAGGAAATGACCAGACTTAGAGCTTTATGATCATACGGCCATATTGTACCCTTTGTATTTTCACAGAGCTTTTTCTGGTACCTATGATAGAATCTGTGTAGAACGTGGTCCAGCTTTTTGCTAAAGCTTTTACTTTTTCTGAGTATTTTCAGTGTGGCTATCAGCTGTAATATATGTGATAACTTTTAACATACCAACTTAATCCCAACTCCGTGTTTGACAGGAAAATGAAACATGTTTTCTATGACAGCTATATCCCTTCTCTTGCAGAGAGAACTCCATTGTTTTAATCTCTCAAGGGAGATAAGTTGCATTGTCTAAGGCTGCTGCATATTGTGACACACGCAATCTGCAGCTGATCTTGTTCAGGATAAAATGCATGTCATTGCAGACAGTTTATACAAACCCTTGCGCTATGAGTTATATGCAGCTTTGGTTTTGTGGGGTTGTTTGATTTCTATGTTTGAACACAGGAGCACAAAAAGAGATTTGTATCTGAGGAGGAAAAAAAACTATGGGCCAAAACCTACCTGTCAGGGGCCTATGTGGATTTAGGCACCTAAATCTGATCCTGTTCCACTCTGCTCAAGTCTCTAGGATGACATGGAGAAACCTACTTTTAGAATATGTCATTATGTTATCCTTAAGACTGAATCAAAATAGTGACAAGCAGGAGAACACATTCAGATTTTACACTGATATTGTTACACATCTGTTGCTTCTTCCCCTATCCACAATACCTATTAGCTAGTCACAGATATCACAACCTCTCTTTTTGCCTCAGTTTCTCTTCCCCACTATCTTTACATCTTGTCCGTAGATGAAATAAGATCTGACTCTATTATTTTTGGGAGTTCAGAGACTTTACCGCAACACTTTTGCCTGCCCATTGCCTGAAAGTTTGATCTTTTTTTCTGTCCAACTCCATGATTTTTCAGTGCAAAGAAAGGATTTTGTTTGTTTATTGATGCATTGCTTTTAAGGCTGGAATGGACTTTTATAATTATCTAGTCTGACCCCTTTTCTTAATGTGTTTTGTAATGTGTAGTTAAACTGGAGTATGTCTTTTAGAAATTATCCAATCTTGATTTAAAGACATCAGGTAACAGAACATTTATTTTTTTATTTTTTGAGGGATTATTTAGCAGGGTGTTCGTTTTAAATCTTGTGTATTCTCTGTATGTGCTCTGAGCCTGTGGGATAGATCATTTTCTGAATGGGGGGAAAAATGAGTGCTGTTTGTGGGCAGTCACTGTACAATGGATAGCTCACTGGTTCCTTTTCTTCCTTTTAGATATTATGAATATGAAAGGATGTCCATATTCAGATTCTTACCCTCTGTCTTCATTTGTGTTTTCTTTGTTCCTGAAAGTTTTAGGAACTTCGATTTAGAGGACTCTCAGAGATGCTCTGTAGACTGGCTGATGATTGGTCCGTCTTCCAAGAGAGAGGAGTACAAAGTGTGTGGGTCCTCCATGCCCCCCTCATTCATCTCTGCAAGAGATCATGTCTGGATATTTTTCCACTCAGATGCAACAAGTTCAGGACAGGCTCAGGGATTTCGCCTTTCTTACATCAGAGGTAAAAGCTCTGTACAGTTTCAGTGAATTTTGTTGGATTACTCAGAGCTTAGTTCACCATCTCTCCTGCAATTCCCATGACTGTTTTTTTTCTGTTGAGCAAAGTCTAATATAAACATTGGTTTAAAGTGTGGGCCTTGAGAGTACTGGACATTTTTATTTACCATTTGTCTTTGAGAGGATTCTTGAGGTGGGCTGGCCCAGCAGACTGAGTCACTTCATGCTGGGATAAAAAATTAGAATAAAAAAAACATAGCCAGGTGTTTTAATAATCTTTTTTTTTTTACTTTCACAGGAAAAATAGCCCAGGCTGTTTGCCAGTCAGATGAGTTCCGTTGTGCAAATGGCAAATGCATTCCTAATACTTGGAAGTGTAATTCAATGGATGAATGTGGGGATAGCTCGGATGAGAGAAACTGCACCATGCCCCCAACGGAGCCTCAGTCCAGCATCTGTCCCTCGGGAACGTTCCAGTGTAGCATAGCCCACTCCACCAAGTGCTTGATAAATGAGTTAAGATGTAATTCAGTTAAAGATTGCAGTGATGGTTCAGATGAGGACAATTGCCCTGATCTTTCCTGTGGCAAAAGACTGGGTAATTTTTATGGGTCCTTTGCTTCCCCAGACTTATTCCGTGCTGATCATAGCCGGGCAGACCTACGCTGTACTTGGTATGTGGATACACAAGATAACCGGCATGTGCTCTTGCAGCTTGATTTACAGTTAGGATACAATGACTATGTGAAGGTGTATGATGGAATTGGAGAGAGGGGTGATAAATTAATGCAAACATTTTCATATCACAACAACAGGCACTCAGTGAGTGTGGAGTCCTCAAAGGGTCAGCTCACCATTTCATATCACGCCAGATCGAAGAGTACTGGCCATGGATTTAATGCAACCTATCAGGTAAAAGGTTACTGCCTTCCCTGGGAACATCCATGTGGAAGTGATGAGGAGTGTTACACAGATAAGCAGCATTGTGATGGTTGGTGGCACTGCCCAAATGGCAAAGATGAAGAGAATTGTCCTGCTTGTCAGAAGAACGAATACCCATGTGAAGGAAATAGTGGACTGTGTTATTCAATACTTGACCGATGTAATAACCAAAAGAACTGCCCAGATGGCTCAGATGAAAAAAACTGCTTTACATGCCAGCCAGGAAACTTTCACTGCGGCACAAACCTGTGTATCTTTGAGACATGGCGTTGTGATGGCCAAGAAGACTGCCAGGATGGAAGTGATGAACATAATTGTCTGGTGATAGTGCCCAGGAAAGTCATCACAGCTGCCCTGATTGGGAGCCTGGTGTGTGGCTTGCTGTTGGTGATTGCACTGGGTTGTGCATTTAAACTCTACTCGCTGAGGACTAGGGAATACAGGTAAAAATCTTGTGTTGATAGTGTTCTAACTTCAGTTACTGACCTTTTAGTTAAAGGAAAGAATAAAATGTCCATCCAAGTGGATGGATGAGATGCAAAGTAAAATTATACCACAGTAAAATTGACTGCAACATTTAAGAAATGGGTAGAGTATTGAGTTTTCAGCAGTTAAAAGTTGGTTTGTTCTTTCAGAAATGGCCAGTGGATTCTCTCTCTCTCTCTTGTGGTTAGTGAGAAATATAAAGTTATCCTACACTAGTATTTCTTTTGTATATTATTAACATCCTAATGAAAAGAAGATTGTATTGCCTTGCATTTGGGTTACATTTTTTCCTAATCTAATTTAGTACTGCACTGCTGCCTGATGACACTAATTGTAGGGAAACTGGATCAGAAGATCCAGTTCGCCCTCTTTTCCCCCTCCTCTCTTTAGGTATGTTGGTTTGTGCAATGTTTGTGTCTGTCTTTGTTTTTACTCTGGTTATGTTCCTTCCAGAGCATTTGAAACGCAAATGACTCGGCTTGAAGCAGAATTTGTGCGGCGGGAAGCTCCACCTTCCTATGGGCAGCTGATTGCACAAGGACTTATCCCACCAGTTGAAGATTTCCCAGTTTACAATGCATCGCAAGTAAATGAAACTTGTTACAGTCTCCCATATATTGAATAAGTCTGCATTGTCTTGTTATACTAACATGAAACTACTTTATAACGGGTGAAAGTGTCATAACAAAATACATGTAATGTATTCTGTACTGCTGAGTTACAGTTATACATTTTCATGGGATGGCTGTGTTTTCTAGAGTAGCTAGGGCCTCATGACTGCTGCAAGCTAAATGGATAAAAGTCGTGTGCACATGCAAACACACACATTGTACATCAGAATGTAATAACAGAGAGAAGCATCTCAACAAAAATAGAAACAAAGACAGGCATTTCATGTTGAAAGGAATTTAAAATAGAAAAGAAAAGAGGAGTGTAGGCATTTTCTTCTGGAAAATATTCCAGGGATTTTTAATTAGCAAATGCAAAGTTTATGTAAAAAACTGTACTTTCTTATTCTTGTATTTTTCCAAATCTGCCTTCCACTGTTTAATACATTCCCTTTCCTAGTGTACCAAATGTATAATTGATTAAAGCACTTTTAATTGTGTAAGCACAGAGGGAGTTTGCTTTTGCCTTTTTCTTTTCTCCCTTTCTCTAATAAATTGGGTCTTACCCGCTCCATCTGGCATTGCAGTGGGGCAGTA
Organism: Gavialis gangeticus; assembly: GCF_001723915.1. Lineage (NCBI taxonomy): Eukaryota > Metazoa > Chordata > Crocodylia > Gavialidae > Gavialis > Gavialis gangeticus. The sequence continues at coordinate 21,587,348 of NW_017728998.1, read as the reverse complement.
CCCAGTGGTGCAGTACTCTGAACCATCATAGCAAAAACCTGCACCTAATTGTGCTGAGCTGGGGAGGCTAACCTTGGAAGCAGTGCTGAGAGGGTTCTAGGAAAAATGGTTGGTGTGGGCTGAGCAGATTCTGATTTAATTTTAAACAGAGTTTATTATTACATTGCCACATTCAAGCTGTAGTTTTCCCTTCTAAGACTGCTACTTGGATGCACTCAGATGGAGAAGTTAGTGGATAGTACAGCTGCAGATATTTGAAGTTGTTCTCTGCCAAAATCATGGTTTCTTGTGTCTGTTTATAGGCATCTGTGCTGCAGAACATCCGAACTGCTATGAGGAGACAGATGAGGCGCCACTCTTCAAGACGGAATTCATCCCGAAGGCGCCTAGGCAGGCTCTGGAACAGACTTTTCCATAGACCACGAGTGCGAGGACAGATCCCACTCCTCACACCAGCACGTACTTCACAAACAATCCTGGGTGATGGCATTATCAATCGCACAGATGGGAATATTCAAAGCCTCCCACCTTCCCCTGAAGGACCTAACTCAGAGTCAGAGAGCCAGGCCAGGGGACAGCAAGATATTGGAAGCAGCAATTTGCAGCCAGTGGCTGAAGCCTCAGAGCCATCACCCTCCACTGTTTTATCTAATACTTGTGCAGCTGCTCATGCAGAGCCAGAGACTGGACAAGCTGACAAATCTTCAGGTACTGAGCCTTCCAGCAGTGAGCTAAAACAAACCAATAAAGTGGATTCAGGAAAAACTTTCAGAGATCCTTTGTCTGAAAGTCTTACAGAAATGCTCCATGGAGGTGCCACAGCCAGAAGGACTGTTGCAGAGAACAGTAGTTTAAACAGGAGTCATCCACTAAGTGAAGAGCCATGTAGATTGCCTTTAAAAAAATGGGAGTCTGCTTACTTAGACAGCTCTATGAATGTTCGTATTCAGGTGGATGGACAACACCGATGTTGTCCTCATCCATATCGGGAGGAACCTCTGGGTATTCATGCTGCTTGTTGCCATTCTGTGGAAGTGCCAACGCTAGAGTCCTCTACTTCACTCTCAGAAATCAATACCAGTGACGATGAATCTTTACTTGTTTGCTAATAAGATTTTGCTTTGGCTCTGTAGGTTTTGTAACTTTGAAATTTACAATACAGTTCACTGACTATAATTGACACATCCACTCTCAACTTTGTCTGTTAAAACCAATGTGCATTAATCCTGGACAGATTGCAGTACTCATAACAAGACTAAATGAGACAATTTTTGTCTTCATTGATATGCCTGAAACTCCAGTGGAATGGAGCTGGGCCACTGTGTGTGATCAGGGGTTGAGAGTGAGTGCAAATCTGCTGTTGCAGTTTGGAAGAATCTCTATCCTTTGTTTTTTTGTGTGTGCATTTATTCACTTTCACTTTGCAATCAGGGAATTTGAGTTTGTTTCGTTTTAAAATAGCACACTAATGTCAATATTTAGCTAGAGAGAATTTGGCTGGAAACTTGGGTAGTATAAAACGTGGAATTATAACTGTGAACACTCAGCTAGAAACAGCAAGTGGTTGTCCATATAGGTTGTAGGTTTTAATTAGAAATGTTTACAGAGCTCTAAAATAGATTACTTCATAGAAAATAAAATTCCTATAGGTTCTTTTTTCTGAAAGTCGCCACTTTTTTTGCTCCCTTCAGAAATGTAATGATGACTGTGGGTATCCAGAAGCAGCCATTACAACCAAAGTTTCTGTAGGCAGCATACAAAGTAAAATCAGGTTTATTTTCCACTCTAATTTCGTAATTGCAGATTAGCCATGTTCATCTGAACCCCATTTGCAGCAATATTTATATTTTATATTGTTATGTATTGTATTCATAATGGTTTATTCAGGTTGAATTGTTCTTTGTTTTTTTCCACTCTGTTTTTCAGTTGAATATAATTACCTCACTTTGGGGAATAATCTGGAGACGTACAGAGCTCTTGCAAATCTCATTGGCTTCAAAGGGAGATGCTGAGTGCCAGTATCCAATATGAACAGGCTCCTTATTTGCATCGAGCTAAAATATAATACAACATTATTGGCCTTGGTACAGATGTTTTAAATCACTTAGTGGGTTTTTTTTTTGTTTTGTTTTTTTTAAATCCAGGATAGCTGGAAAGATCAGTACCATTTTAAAGACTGAAATTATGCAGGCTTTAAGTATTTTATGTAGACCAGTGCCTTTTGGTTTTTTAATTTAACTTGGAGAGGGGGTGAGAGTGTTCATGTGGGAATCACCCAGTACAGAACAACAAAAGTCATCTGGTGAAACCTTGGCCCTGTTGAAGTAAATGGGAGCTTTGCCACTGACTTCTTCTGGGCAAGGCTGTCATCCATGTTTTAGTGTAACTTTATACTTCATTTTCCCTATGCTGAAGTAGCAATGGAGTATTTTACATAGAGTCAGCGTGGTTTACCATTTATAAGTCAGTGTTGCTACTCCTCCGTAGGTGGGCAGGTCCAGGGTGAAGCAGATCTCAACTCTCCATCATGTGTCTAATACTGTGGGAGACTTCCGAGTTAGGAACTTAATAGGAGCCTTAACTCTAAATCTGCCAGACAGAATTATTCATTAAACATGTATTAATGCTACATTGGGGTTAATCTTGTGTAAAAAAAGAAAAAAAAGAAAAAAAAAAAAGTAAAACTGGGCTGCACTATCCAAATAATCTCTAGCTACTGCAGTTCCCTTGAATGTAACAGGAATTAGGCCTGTGCAATGAAGTATGGATTGAAATGTTTGCCCTCTTCATGGGATATATTCTATCCTTGCTCTTTGTGCAGTGCTCCCAGTGGGAGCTCTAGCCAAGAAACAAGGTAGGCCTAGGCTCTCCATGCTTTGTTTGGCTCAACAAAATTGTACTATGAACGAACTGTAGTGACTTGCTATATGTATATTTGTCCCCTCGGATATAGATGACTTTTACACTGTTTGTTCCAGAACCAGAAAGAAATGGAAGATTCAAAACTCGAATGACATGAGTAGCAGGAAAGAGTTTTGGTCGAAATGCTTTAACAGTTAAGAATCATATTTATATGAAATAAAATACTGTTTACTCAGTCATTTCCTTCCAGGTGTCTTTATGGTCAGTAGTTCATTTAGCCAAACAAAAAGCTAGTTTTGAGAAATAATTTACTTCCTGGGCATTTCTAAGCATTCTGGGTACATTCCACCTCTGAAAGGTCAAGTACTGTAGTCATTGAACTGCCAGGGTTGTTTGTGTTCAAGGCTGCAGTTTTAGTGTGTTTCTTTTTGTCTAAAGGCAATTTTAAATACATAAAGTTGTATTTATAAAGTAGTAAACTTATAATTGGGTGAAATACTTCAGGGTTAATACTGTGCAAATCTGAAGACTCTTATAAATAAATGTATATTTAATTCTGTTATAGAACCATTTTGCTTTCTGTAATAAAATCAATTTAATTTTATGCCTTAGCAATGCCTTAAATTATGGTACCCCCATTGTAAGGCTCTTTTTATAATATATGCTGAAATATGCACTTCCGAACATAGCAGTCTTTTTGATATGGCAGTGAACAACTAGCAGCTTAAAGAAGATCAAATTTCTTTTTTATCCTGTCATTTATACGTAGTGTACTTCTAGTGATCCATTTTTTATAGCTAAGTGGTCATGTCAACACATCAATATTTTATTTATAATTATTAAAAGTTTTAAAAAGATCTAGAAATATAAAAAGTCTGTAATGAAATGTTTAGACTCCTCATTACTGAGGGTTGTGGCCCAGCATAACAAGATGTGCAAGCCTGTTCCTTTTTATCAGCACATGACTTCTTTATGTCTGTAATAAAATGGTCTTTTCCCTTCAATATATTGTTTAAGATGGAGAATCCTTAAATTATTATTAAGCATTTTGCATCAGAAGTCTACAGTTGTGTTCTGTGAACATAAATTGTGTGTGACAGTGTCTTAGCATGCAGGGGCTTGATAGGGAAGTGGGGTTTGCCTTACTAGGGCTGTCGTGCTTTCTCAGCTTTCAAAAACGCAGTTATTTAATTTCTGCAGACACCCTTTTTTCCCAAATAAATTGCACGTTCATAAAGGTTTAAAGAACTGTTTACTGTGCCAGAAATGTAAATAGGAAAAATGATCACTTCATTTTTAATTTCTGCATTTTAGACGAAAGGAAATCACATGCGTGCACACACTTTATAATCTGAAGTTAAGACCATAAAATTGTTCAGATGCTTTTATTCTTGTTATCCTGACAGGAAAAGATGTACTTTTAAAATATTTTATGATAGTTATTAAAAAGCTAACATTTATAAAAAGAAGTATATTTAAAATAAATCTGTTCTTGATGTTTAACTCCTGCTGATAAGATGGATGTTCAGCACAGGCATCCAAAGGAAACTGAATCTCACGTGTTGTTAAGTCACATTGTGTCTGAACTTTCTTGCATCTGCCAGTTTGTATAACAGACCTTGCGAAGTAATTGTATTGCACAATTACCATCTGCATTTTTGTGTTTTCTTTTGCTTTAAAACTCTCTACTTCAACATTTTGCTTCCATTTGCATTTATTCAGTATAATAAACCTTTACATCTGCCTTGGTTTGAACATCTAATACCAAATGGCCAAAGGTGAATAGAAGCAAACTCCCCAAATGTCCATATTATCGCCACATTTACATGTACAAATCTATTACTTGCACTTACATATATACATTTGTAGGTATTCCTTTTTCTCAGTTATATGCTTGTTTTAGTGTACAGATACTACATACATTTATATATGTGCATACAAAGTCCCTCAAAAAAATTTTTTTCACTGCTTTGGAGGCACATCTGAAAACACCTCTCTGATGGTTTACAGTTGTGGTCTCAGACATTTATGTCAAATGCATTGGTAGTAGTGTGCATAAGTGGTTTGAAAAAAAATATTTATCAAAAGAGTCAGCAATTGGACTAGTAAATATGACTTATTGTACATAATTAAGAAAAGCATGATTTGTTAAATCTGGGAACAGTGTCTTCAAGCCTCTTGTTCTCCACAGCTGCAGAGATGCTCATAATTATTTTGAAAGTCTTTTCTCTCTATTTTTTCCTCAATGAAACTTGTGAACAGATTTCCAGTTGAATATCGTGGGACGATGTAGCGGTCACCATAAGTAGAGACCAACTACAGATCTTGCTGTCCTAGTGCAGGGGAATTGAATGGTGTCTGTTGTCTTCTTGACTTCTCTACAGCTGGAAAGAGTGATATGAGCAAGATTTTGTCTTGAAGTAAATCCTTATGACAGTTATAAAAAGCCTGAAAATCATGGTTTACAATAAAGTGTTGACACCACTATAACTATAGTGGCACAAACAGTGATATGGCAACTCTTGAGGTAAGTGAAACTGAAATGAATACAGCCCATAAAATGAAAATGAGGTATTAAAAAATGCATACACAAATCATAGCAAAACTCTTTGGCAGCCTGGGCAAAAGAATGGATCTGTAAGATGGCAGATGAAGATACCAACTAGAAATGCTTCTAAAGGAAATCATATTAAAAAGGAATGGAAATAAATTTCTGCCCTTGCTTATCTAAGACTACTGACCTCAATGGGAAACTGCACTTAGTCTCCTAAACAGCAGTTGGTATTTTTAATCTGTGCAAATGGTAATGCCTAAAACAAAATATTGACCGTATGCTTGTGGCCTGATTTCTGCAGGTAGCACAGTAATCCTGCTATTTGTTTTGTTAGCCATTGTCAACATCTCAAATTCTATTAAAATATACTTTTCACTCTCCCAGGCCCCGTGTCTCAGGTTTCTGGCTGCAAGGATTAAATGGCCGCAAACTCATTTGCAGGCTGAAATGAGTGAGTAGGATGTTTATTTTTAATTCTTTCTATTATTATGTCTTTCATGTCCTATTAGTCACTTTCTTCTAAGTTGTCTTCCCTTTTAGCACTGTCCTCTTTCTTTTGAAAGCAAAGCAAGTGGAATTGTCGTAATTTTGCCTTTGTCTCCAAGTCCTTCCTTTGGGCCTCTGAAGGAGATGTTCCTTCTGCTAGGCCTATCCCCAGCCCTTTTCCTTTTAGGCAAAATGTGGAAGGAACAGTCCATAAAATTTGTTTTGCTACCACTAAGGAAATGGTGAGGTGTGAGATTGGTCAGTTTGCTACAGCTTTCCCTTTCCAGAGGAACATTGGCTTTTTATAAGCCTTTTTCAAGAGCCTAAGCATTTGAGCAACCGTTTTTTGATATTGTAACAGAGAATTCTGCACGTGTAGTTGTGCAGGCTGATCAAAAGACATTGTCTTCCCTACTTTAGTAACCACAAGGCTTGGTCCTACTTTTTAAGGTACACGGTGCAGTCAATATTCATGAGTTTTAAAATGACATAGGTGAAACATTTTCATCAGGAATTTCTCATGCAACTAAAATTCTGGGATGTGTGTGGGGTTGTTAAAGAATGAGGAGAGAAGGCAAAGGAGGAACTTGCAATCTTTGGGCAATGGGTGACTGTAAGATGTTGAGGTTGGAATATCAGATATTTCTAAGATAATGGGAGGTGGAAATCATTGAGTATGATTCAGAATTCTAAAAGGGGAAAATTCAGAGCTGGCAGCACTAAAACGTGACGTACTATCTTCTGCGATCGATTGGGAAAACATTTAATAATTATTCTGCTCTGTCCTTTAATGTAAATGCTTCAATACTTCATTAAAAAAAAATTCCAACCAACCTTGACATCCTTCAGAAAAAGAAAGTTGAACAAATAGGTATTTGTAGCTGCCCTTGGCTACCACAAAAGAGCTGGAACACAAATGTGTGTTGTTTCCAAGGTCAATAGCATAAAGTGAAAAATGATTTGAAAAATAACGTGTCTGTTTCCTGAAAAATATTTCTGAGAGTTTATGGTTTTGCCACTGATGATTTGTGAGTCGCACTGCTTTGTGAGTTCCACAGAAAATTAAAGAAGGAAAAACAAATGATTTGGGTTGGCAGGAGCACTTTGATATTGGTAAATTGTCTCTGTGTTTAATATTCATCCCACTTTTAATTTATGTAGGTATTTATTTTTTAAACACTGCAGTGATAAATATCTACTCTGAAAAATTTCAGGTTCAATGTTCAGTAACATCTAGGAGGATGATGCCTTCCTGGCAGGCTGGTAGGATTTTAGAGCAATATCTAGAAAGTGGCTTGAAGCCTGTGGACAGAAAGATCTTTGGGCCAGTGTTGATCAGCAGGGATTGGGTTGTGCTCTAAGGCCACGGCTCTTAATGAAGGGCATCTTGGGAGAGGAATGTGGCTGCTTGAGGAGCTACTGAAGGATACTGCTGATGTGTCCTGAAGCCCTTCCCTAGGACCTCCACAACGCTGCTCCAGGAACAGAAATGGAAACCGACTGTTCTCCCCCGACCCCCCAAAGCTTCCTTTTTTCTTAACTTGTGAGTGCGAGTGCGAGTGCGAGTGCGAGTGCGAGTGCGTGTGTGTGTGTGTGTGTGTGTGTGTGTGTGTGTGTGTGTTGCTAAACTTAAAGACCCAGCTCCTGTGCCAAGTGCATGAGGGTCAGCTGTGGGTGTGGTGTAGCCCTAAACTTCTTGCCAGTTGAAATGTGCTTTTTCTTGGTATGATTGGGGCATTTTATTGGCATGCCTGGTGTTCAGGAAAAATGCAGGGAAAGAGTGCTGGAGAAACATAGCAGTATGTGGCACATGTTGCTAAGTGATGCTTAGCAACCTAATGTGTATAATGACACTCGATAATGCCGAGTGTGCAGGGTGGATGATATTTGCATGCATTACCAGGGAAAGGTGAGATAACAAACAAGGGTAAAAATCTGGGGGAACAGAAGGCAGACCCAGAGTCAAAGTCAGCCGTGAGGTAATTTGGTGTAAATCCACGGCCTTCCCCAGGATTATGTTTGCTTCTATCAGGGTTGAATTTCACTTTGGAGTTTTGTCCATTTAAAATGTTTAATGGTGCATAGGACGTTTGGTCACCCTCATGAACAGGTTTGGAAGCTATAGTCATAGTCATGTTTAATAATTTATATTCTTCTCATGTAACCTCATTTTCTGTTGGGAATCTATAAGAGCCACATTTACAAAGTGCCTTTAAGCAGGCTTCTAGTATTTTTGCATTCAAGGTAATTTAGGGAACAGGCACAGTCTGGGGCAAACACAAATGCAACAATATGAAACCCATCACTTCCACTCACATCTTTGCCTGTAAATAAGGTATTCATGGGTGCCTGTAGACATGCAGCGGGGCTGCTGTAATGCACTGTAATTACAGCACGTAGGACCAGATTCGGTTACTTGAGTCTGCTGAAGCATGTTGATTACTGTGCTCCGGCCAGGCTCTGTCTCTCATGTATGGGTGTCCCCATGCTTCCAAATGGCAGCAGGGGCACTTGAACTAAAGCTTATCAAATGAGCTTTAGTACAAACACCCCTGCTGCCACTTTGAAGTGCTAATACACAAGACACAGCAGTGCTTTAATTAGAGCGGCTCTTAGAGCCGCTCTAATTAAAGCACCCCTTCCCCCCACCTCTGGAGCATGTGTAAAAGTGCCCTAAATGTCCAAGTGCAGCAATTAACACACTTAATTGGATATACAGAATTCTGCAGGTCAAAAATTACAGGCTCTCTGTGGAAACATGGTCCTCTGCATTGTACAGTCTAATTTCTTTGGTGGGCATTTAATAACAAACCAGCCAAAGATTGCCTAGAGTTACTCTGTATGTATTATTGTGGTGGGGCAGCCAACCAAAAGCATTAGTGAATAGGTGAGGAGGTTTTATTATAGCAGAAATGTTCTCGAAGATAATGGAAGGAATGTTATTATCTGGGCTCTCATGTAATAGAAGTTGTAACAGTTACAGGGATTGAGTTTGAGGCACTGAGAAAGAAGCAGGGTAGATATACACCTTATAGACTCATTTCTTCAGATGCTGTGAAAGTATGTGCACAGAGCAGCGTATCAAATCAAGTGATACAAAAGCCAGGGGATGGAAGGAGGGCAGGGAGGCAGCACCGGGAGAGGCAAACACTGAAGAAGTGATAGTATGTCTGTGAGTAAAGAGCTAGATAATCCTGACAAGAGTTTTCCTTGCACAGGTCAAGTGATTTGTAATCCCACAATAAATGTCAGACGTGAGGGTGAGTAGGGTTGGAGTTAAAATGTACAGCTGCATTATGTCAGTGACTTAAGGCTTGTCTAGTTGCTATGCTTCATTTCTTCTTGTTGCTTTATCAGGAAGGGACTTGAGTACTTATTTGCTTCCTTGATGTTGATGTGGACTTAAGGGTATGTGCGAGGCTTCGGACAGAGCTTCGGATTTGGAGAAGCTTCAGATGCTTTGGGGTCAAAGCAGCACGTCTGGGTCGCAGTGCCGCTTCGATCGGCTTCCCGAAGCGCTTCGGAGCCGCCTCTAAGATCTGGCCATAGGGTATAATGGGGAAACAATAAAATACCTATAACTTCATTAGTTTTTGTCTGATTTGGATGAACTTTTGAGGGGTGGTATCCTCTGCAGAGAGGATAAAGCCTGCTAAGTTTCAAGCAGATCAGTACAGAGATTTGGGGGGAACAGCACCCCAAATTCCTGAAAGCAAAACTCATGTCACGTCTAGGCGTTACAACATAGCGGGGTGAAAACTGCAGGAGTGGCAGCCTATCCTGAGACCACAAAGCCTGCCAGGTTTAAAGAAGATCAGTGTGCAGGGGTTTGGGGGCAACTGTACCCCAAATTCTTGTAAGCCAAACTCATGTCACAGCTGTGCATCACAACACAGCGGGGTCAAAACTGCAGGGGGCCTCTTACTGAGGCCACAAAGCCTGCCAAGTTTCAAGGAGATTGGTGGAGGGGTTTGGGGGGAACCGCATCTCAAGCTTCCGACAAGCAAAACTCGTGCCATGGGTGACACTGCGTGTGCTAAGGCACAGCGGGGTGACAGCTGCAGGGATGGTGGCCCCTGCTGTGACGCCTGCCAGCTGTCGAGGAGATCAGTGTAGGGGGTCCTGGGGCCCTGCACCTCTAGCTGCTGACAGGCAAAACAAAAATTTGAGGTACAGTTTCCCCCAAACCCCTGCACTGATCTTCCTGAAACTTGGCAGGTTTCATGCTCTCAGCAGAGGCTACCATCCCTGCAAGTTTCATCCAAATCAGACAAAAAACAACAAAGGTATAGATATTTCATTGATTCCCTCATTGTACCCTATGGCCGGATCTCCAAGGTGGCTCCGAAGCTTTGGCCGGATCGAGGTGGAAACCCGGTCTGGAGATCTGGATCGGATCGCGGCCATCGGAAGCGGCTGGATCTGAAGCCTGATCAGATCGCTGCCGACTTGCACAAGCCTAGTATTCACACGCTCAGCAGGTGTAAATGGTCAAGCCTATTGACTAATTCAGTTTTGCGTGGTCCGTCCCCTGAAGCTGTCTGGACTGAAGGAAAATCAGCGGGTATCTTTCTACTTGATTATGTTTACAGCAGCCAATACTTACTACTGAGGTGCTGAGGAATGTCTTCAGGGTGGGCACCCGATAGCTGGCATAAACTGTGAGAGGTCCATTGCTGGATCTGCTCCAACCTTGTTCAAGGCCTGTGCCATTATGGGAACAGGGGGAACAGGTCAAATTCTCCAAGCCCAGCTGTACCACCCAAAGACCATGCTCCTGTGCATCAGCGACTTGGGATAATCTGAGTGCTGAGATCCTGTGCTGACTACTGCCCTTGGCCAGCTTGGTACAGTGGGAGAGTTCAGCTTCATTTAGAGCAGGGGTGTCAAACAAATAGCTTATGGGCTGGATCTGACCTCTGGAGCTGTACGATTCGGCCCACTGGTCACTGAACCAACCCCATGTGCCAGCTCAGGCTCCATGTGCTGCAGACAGCAGAGGTGGTTGGTCTCTTCACTGCATGAAGCCCACACCCCGGGCTCCCTGAGCCATGTGTTGCATCAGGTCCAGCCCGTGTGTCACAGGCCATGGGCAACTGGTGCCTCCTGAGGAGGGGGGAGGGGGCACTTGCCCCCCCAGCAGCCAGTCAGTGACTGGGGGGCGGGGCACAATTAGCCGCAGGGGAACCTCTCTGGTCAGTATGATCAGCCATGGGGGGATTGCGGGGATCACTTCTCCTGGCACCCGCACACTCCGGCTGGTGCTCTCGGGGGGGCACCAGCACTCTCGCCTGCCCCCTCTGTCTGTTGCCTAAGTGGGGAGCACTGGCTGTGAGGGATGAACCAGCACTCTCATGGGGTGCATGTGCACCCCCATGTAGCCCCTATGCGTAGCCACTACTACAGGCAACGTGCTGTGTTGGCCCTGGGGGGGGGTGTGCATGGTGAGCCCTGGGTTGGTGCATGCTGCAAGTGATGTGTGGTCTTTCACATTTAGACTAGGAGGTCTTTTCAGGCAGGGACCATATTTTTATCTTGTATTTGTTGTTGTTTTAGGCACTGCTTTTCCTCATCTATGACCTAGGACTCTTAGCAGTCATAATAATCATGGTAATAGCTTTTTTTGCAGCAAGAGCACGCTGTTGGCTCATATTCAGCTTAAGGTCCACTGTAACTTCCAGGTCCTTCTCTGCAGTACTGTAGCCCTGCCAGTCATTCCCCAGTCTATATTTATACATGAAATTATTCCATCCTGAGGGTAGGACTTTGCACTTGTCCCTGCTGAATCTCATCTGATTAATTCTGAACCATTTCTCCAGCCTGTTCAGATTATTCGGGATCTTAGTTCTGCTCTCTGCAGTATCTGTAACTCTACCCAACTTGGTATCATTTGCAGATTTGCTAAGCATGCACTCAGTCCCATTATCCAAATCATTAATAATGACATTAAACAATATCAGACCCAGGCTGTAGTCTTAGGGAGCCCTACTTGAAACCTCCTCCCAACTAGACATTGAGCCATTGATGACTACTTGTTGAGCATGATGATTCAGTTATATATCCACGTTACAGTACTTGCATCTAGCCAGCATTTCCTTAGCTTGTTAATGAGAACGTCATGAGAGACCATGTCAAAAGCCTTGCTAAAGTCAAGGTATATCACATCTGCTCTCCTCCCATTTGCAGATCGTATCAGGTTGGGATGCTGGATTATTGCAGAAACTAACACACCATGTACAAGATCTTTCTACAGTCATTGTAGCCCTATAAGTACCAATCTTAAAGAGACTTCAGATTCATTTTAAAACATTGTTTGACACCCTGTTCTTGACCTAGCTTTTTTTCTTAATTTTTCAAGATATCTGGTTATATGCCTTTAAAAACACCCTTGTTGGGTGGAAGGCCCTGGCCTAGCTAACATACAGCTTCCATGCCAGGCTGCTGCTGCTACTGGAGTCCTGATCCACTTCCCCAGTCTCCTGCTGGCTCCAGGCAGCAGGTAGGAAAGCAGCAGGGGTGGACCTGCAGCTGAGTGGGAGCACGGGGCTGGGGCTGGCTGCAGTGCAGAGCCCGTGCCCAGGGAGGTGGCAGCAGCGCGGAGCTCGGGTGGGCAGGGTGTGGGTGTGAGGGAGGGTGGGGGGCATGGGGACTTCCCCCACGCTCCCCTCCCCCATAGCAGGCAGCCCTGCAGGTGGTGGCAACAGCGGCAGCAGCAGCAACAGGTGGGGTGCTCAGGGTGCAGGTGCCCTGTGGGGCATAGCTCCGGCCAGCGCTGCACATTGCAGCGAAAGGTGCAGCTTCTACTGGAAAGTCTGTATCACCCGTGCTCCCTGCCACTCACGTGCAGTCCCCACACTTGCACAGTACGGGAGAGAAGCCCCAGCGCTGGAGCCGGATGCCTTCCCTGTCCCGCAGGCGAAGGCTCCTGGGGCTTCCCTCCCGTGCAGCACAGCCCCGGCAGGGAAGGCAGCCGGTTCCAGACCGGGGGGGCTGCGTGTGAGCAGCAGGGAGCACCAATGATACAGACGGCTGAGTGGAGCTGCACCCCTCGCTGTGATGTGCATTGCTGGCCAGCGCCGCACCCCACTGGGTGCCTGTGTGAACCACCACTCACCCACACGCTGCCCCCACAACTCCCCACATACACAACCCCCCCAACATACCTTATGCCCCCCACCCACACACAGCCACACCCTCAACAAACTCCCTACACCCGCCATCTTACCACAAACACCCACAACCCACTATACACATACCTGCACCCACACCCACATGCACACCCCACCATACACCCCCCTCCCCACATAATATACAAAATTAAGCATTTATTTTTGAGTTATTATGCAATCATCTCTATATACATGATGCAAACACAAATCATTACAAAAAATATTTTTTGTAATAAAAAAATACATTATAGTAAGTATGATTTGTTTTTTTTCTGGTTCTAAGATGGCAACCACCCTTCCCGAAAGGAGTATTTCTGTGGGGTAGGGAAGGGACTTCCGGCGGCAAAGGTCAGGGTTTAGGGAGTGGGATTTCCAGTCCCAGGGCGACATAGGGGTGGGGCAACTGTCAAGGGGCGGGACTACCTATGTGGCCCTCGACAGCTCACCAGAACTCATTAAGTGGCCCTCCAGCCAAAATAATTGCCCGCCCCTGTTGTATGTATTGGAACGTGAAATAGTATGCTGGTTCTGTGTGCTGATTTTGGTGTCAGATACCGTATAAAGTAAAACCTAGCTTTCACAAAAGCTTTTTTTCTAAAGCAGAATGTGACAAAGAGTATTGATCACTAAACAGTAGTGTTTATGATCACTGAACAGGGTGACAGAAACAGCTTTCAGATGAGCTCTATAGATGGGCCCAAAGTAAAACGTTGTTCCAAAATACCTTCATCTAAATGCTGCTGCCTGGTTTAGGTCCAAAATTATTTTAAAGTTTGTAAATGTACTGCAGTAAGACAAGATTTCAGCCAAACACATTTTAAAACTGAAGCAATTGGTCCTTTAATTCTGATTTTAGTTTCCTTAACCAAAGAAAACCCATGTGAAAGAATACCAGCAGTTACAGTATATTCTTAATACCCGTGCCTTTTCTCATTACAGCAGATTTGTCATTGATTTCATATCTTCATTGTTAAAAAAACAAACCCATAAAACTTGACAATTATAGAATCTAATGTTATTGTTGATCCTGAACTATATTTAATTTGCCTGCTAGCCAGTAACATTATCGGGGAAAGTAATCTTCTTGAAATGTATGTCACAAGAGTGAATTTTAACCCACAGAACATCAGAATCTGGGCCATACAGATTTTGACAGGCAAAGACAAGTAAACCAGGCATCACAATAGTAAACCAGTATAAACTGTTTTTTTCCAGTAATGTGATGGGTATCTGGCCTATGTTGAAAATTTGACTTTGATTTGCAAACCTACCTATTTATACGATTATTTAAAATGTGGAGTCTCTCACTCAAGTATTGTTTGTAAGTGTGTGTACTTCTCTAGCTAAATGTATTTTAATCCTGCATTCTTTTTTCATATGAACCTGGTAATTGTAACTTGTGCTTTCTTTTTTATATCTACTATCTGGACAGTGTGGATATATATTTTTAAAATAAAAATATATTCTAAATGCCTATTCTGTTGGAAAGATGCTTTCCTTTATCTGGCCTCATATTTTGAGCCTCATCTTCAACATATTGCAGAGAGTAATGCTATAGTACAGTGGTCTCCAAAGTGGGGTGCGCAAGACGATCCATTGGGGTGCAGGAATAAAATATTAGAACTTCTATTTATATTAATTTTTGTCTCATCCTTTTGTCATTTCTATTTTTTGTGTATGTTTTATAATGTACGTAATATATTAGTTCACTAGTACATGTATATAATTTATAAATAAATAAATATACATATATTGGGGGTGCGTGCTCAAAAATTTTTTACTTTAAGGGGTGCGCGATCAAAAAAGTTTGGAGACCACTGCTGTAGTACACGACAAACTAAGAGACCAATGAACCCTTAATTTTTGTACCAAAGCCTTTAACATACAATAAAACATGATACCTGCAAAACTAACATTCATATGGCTATTGTAAAAACTAGGAAATGTAGTAATTTATATCAAAGGTAGCAACTATATCAAACCTATATCAAAAGTACTCAAAGTGTTGCTTAGAGCTATTCTATATTTTTGCACTTTCAAAAGATTCTTTGGTATGGAAATGGTCAGATTTGTACAGCTATAGCCACTATACATTTTTGAAATAAGCCAACTACTGATATCTTATGATATCAAATTTCTACAGCTATAAACATGCAAGACACTTTTTAAAGAGCATCTTATGGTAGAATAATTAAGGATTATAGCTTTTCTGAATATGGATGAAATGTGGTGTTCACCTTCAAAGGCAATATGAGATTTTTGTTTGAAACATTAGAAATAAAGGAACAGATTATACTTTCATTCTTTTTTTCCATTATGCATTTCAATTTATGTTTAGAAGACTTTTTCTCTCTCTCCAATGACAATAGGACTGTACTAAATTTAGCCCGTATCTCCAGTTATTGTAATAATAAAGTTGTTCAGAATTCTTAATATGAAACCCAACTCCTTGTTTGCAGAAATGCTTGAGGACTGAAGTTACTTTAGCTCTTTTTTTCAACTTCTCTTTATTATGTTGCTGATGGCAGAATGATCATTGATCACATATAGCAGAGAAACTACGTGCAACTCCAGTGTACAATATATAAGTACCTCAGATGTGCCTAGTTTTAACAACTGAATTTGCACATATGGCCATGTGTCAATAACTTTGCTCATAGGTGTTTGGCTTTTGCACAACAAAGTTTTTAGACTATAACTTTAAATCACAGGGACAAGGAGGGCCTGAACCTGCACAGCTGAAGTCAATCTGAGTTTTATCATTGGCTTCCCTAGGAAGGAGCAGGGCTGAAGAACCTTCCCTTGTTCCCCTGACTTAACCCTTTTATTTTCATAATTGGAAGGTTCTCTAGGTTTGAAATGCTGTCGGTCTGTATGCCTTACAGCAGAACCACATGACTGCTGAGATTGGTAATTACAGACTTAGCTTACTGTTTCTCTGCTGAACTCCTTTGACTGAAACAGTCAGAAAAAAACAACCAGCTCCATATTTTTATTTTTTTAAGGAAAAAAGCTAAATGCTAAGGACTGCTATAAAGGAGTAGCTCCTTTTATGGGCTTTACTATGTGATTTCTAAAAACACATATTTTTTCTTTTCAAGGAAAACCTTTTTTTCTTTTTTCTTTTTTGCAAAAATCACCATGTAAACAAAAAGCTACATCTGTCTTATAGAAATTCTCATTATTTCGTCAAGGTCTTCTCACTTTCAGGGAGCTGAGAATGTGTGTAAGGTAGATCCTCCTCTTCTGGCTCTCCCCCCTGAGGGTAGACGACAAAACACAGCTTCTGTCCCAAGTATGTCATGGATTCTATGAGGAACAAACATTTTGTTAATGGGATTATTGTTGAAAGAATTCAAGTAATCTAGCCTTATGATTGCTTAGCTTGTGAGCAAATATACTTCTGAACCTGTTTGAATAAGACCTAATGCAATGAGGCTGAACCAGTTAAACCACATTTATTACACTTCTCCATTTGAAATTAGGAATGAAATCAATTTCCCTTTTAAAATGGGTGGCTGAGATTTTCAAAATAGCCTAAGGAGTCAGGTACCCAACTCTTTAGTTTCCATTTGTCTTAGATTTTTTTCTTTGAAAATCCCAGCCTTAATAAGAAATCAAATAAAAAAGAAAAAATTATTAAAGACCTCTTTTCAGCTCAAATTTATGACCCATGTGTAATTTAATTTTTTTGAGTGGTGGTAGAACCCGGATTTCCTATTTTATGCATGTAAAATGATTACTGATATTGATCCATATGGGAACCTGGCTGTCCATTGGGATGTGTGTGTACAGTAGACTGAGGAAAGGAGCAAATCCAAAAGCAGGGTGAGGAGGATAGGATTTGGTGAAGCTTATAGGTGCTCTACTTTTACTATTGTTTATTTAGGCAGTTAGACAGTTCCTGTGTTTGAAGTTACACTCCTGCATAAGTGCTTGGCTGGACCGCGGCCATGATGAGATGGCTGAATGAATGGAGGGAAGTGCAAGGTCAGGAGAAGAAAAATAACAACGTGCAGAGGGCTGAGCAGTATAGGCACCTCAGTGAACCAGCTGCAGTCACAGAAATGCAACTTGCAGCTCCCTCCTGCTCCCTGGCCCTGAAAACGTGACTGACACGGTGCACCCCATGGGGACGCAGCAAGAAACCTGGGCTGTCACTACCCAGGGTAACAGTCTTAGAGCAGTCATTCCAGCAAAACCCTATTTGAAATATATTCCCAGTGCACAAGCTCTAGAAACTTTGCTGACGTCTAGAAAGTGGCATGCGAATGACAGAAGCCGCCCTGCACAAAGAATGGTCATTTCTTGCTGAAAAGAGTTACAAACCAAAGAAATGTGTTTCTGGTTTCCAGGAAGCCTCATGCTCCCTCCACACTTCTTTTCCCTGCAGCCTATCATTAATTTCTCTCCAGCCCATCTGTTGTTTCTGTTTCTTCATTTGCATTTCAGGGCCGGACTTCAGCATCCTTCCTTTCCATTTAAAAATCAAGCCCTAGAACCCCTGTGATCACACCTAGAAGCCTATTTCCTGCTGCACAGAGCATGGGTTCAGGGGCTGCAAACTGTGAGCCAGAGGCACTTTCCCCATATTTAGGCATGTGTACTCCACAAGCCCTCTGTGCTGGACAGTGTTGCCTTCATATGCTGTGGCTCCTACAGCTAGTATAGCCACACTCCCCTGGCACTACAGGCAGGCTAATTAGCCCTGTCACTCACTAAAACTGGCGGCACGTTGCCGCTGGCTGAAAAAATAGCAGAAATGCTAATTAGCTGTAAGTGACACTGTTAATTAGCCCACCCCTGTGCTATGTGAATGCAACTGTACTGTTTCTGGTTTAGGAGACAGTCTGCACAGGGATTAGTGTGGTGTGTTTGAGGGTGCTGTTGACAGACATTTTTAAGTTTGCAGTGTACTTATGCCCTCTGTTGTAAAGCCACTCTTTTCTCATGCCATATGCACCATCGCTTTTTGCTTCTGGATATGTATCATGTACTGGCATTAAACTGCTCTCATTCTTAGCAAATAATTAGAGTGATATTTATAAACTTCAGCAAAATCCTACCCAAAGATCTCTGCCTAGCTGCTGAACAGAATCTGAATGCTGGTGAATCCCGTGAATGTAGGTGTGTGGGAGGGGAAGACCCGCGAGAATCCTACGTGTCTATGAACAAACAGTGGAACCGAGGAGGACGTTTGCAGATTGAAAGGTGTTCTTACCAATTACATTATTTACACACTTTGGTTTATTTCTCCAGTACACGCCAAGAAAAAAAACTGGCACTCCAGTCATTATGATAATGAGTCCAATTCCGCAGACGACTGGTTCAGAATATAAACTGAAGATCAACAGAAATGCCCAAAATATCAGGTAAGTGATTGGAACAAGGAGATTTACCTAAGAGGAGACAGAAGAGAAGAGCAGAACAGAACTGTACAGAATTATAAGAGCACTCTGCGAGATATACAAGGGTAGGAGGGCAGTGTTGTCTAATGGATGGGGCACAGCACTGGGAACCACAGGCCGACTTTCTATTCCCAGCCCAGCCAAAAGCCTGCTGTATAAGCTTCCCTGTTCTGTGCTTTGGATCTTCCTCCCACGCTTTGTCTGTTTTCTCTCTTAAACCACAAGTGCTTTTGGGCAGAGACTGTCTTGCTATCTGTCTGTGCAGTGCTAACACAATGGCGCTTCAGTCAGGCCCTCTAGGCATTTCCACAACACAAATAAGAACAATAAACAATACTTTGGGTCTGAGAAGGGGCTTGCCATGACTCGTGCATCCTTTACACGGTTAATGGGCAGAGTGCAGAACTAAGAAATGAGTTAAAATATTTTCACCTTGATAGGTCTGAAGATTTTGGGTTTCTTCCAACGTAAAACAATCAGGCCTATAATTGTCACTCCGTAGCAGAGGTAGTTAATAAATGACACATAATTAATTAATGTGTACGTGTCTCCAACAAGCATGATAACAGCAGTAGCCGAACACTGGAAAAGAAAGAAGCATATTATTTCAGTCAGCACTGGAAATTTGTATAAAAGCAATAAAAAGGGGGGTGGGAAATCAAGCAGTTAAGCTTCTTTTATTTACATCTCATGCTGGGTGTTGCTGTTGACTCCTGCAGTTCTGTTTATTATATTAAAGCTGTGCCACAGAAACCTACGTTTGAATGGGGATCTGGAGTTATTTTGATTATGGGGATCTATAGTTCTGCTTATAACGATGTATGGAGAATTTCCTGAAATGACTCTTCTAATTACGGTCATGTGCTAACAACTACTGTGAATGCTTGCACAGCTTTCCTTGCACAGGTTTTGCAAACACTGGTAGCCCAGTTTTCAAGGATTTTCACACCTATGCACATACTAAATTGTTAGTTTGAATGCAGAGGTCACCTTTGAAAATGTCACTCCTGATACTGGTTTTAAGTACATTTTAAAGACATGTCTGAAACAATGAACAGAGGGCCACAAAGTGAAAAGAAATGGCCTTGATACTCAAAAAAAAGTAGTATTGGTTGATAAGAGGTGCCTAGTAGATGTGATTCTTGCTTTTCTTACTACAAAATGACTGTACAGTTTTAAAACCAACTAGGTTCAACTGCTGTAGCTGTGGAGAGTCCTGAATTAACACTCCAATGCTATCATGCTGATAGGAAAGAACAGGGTGAAGTGAATGTCTGACCTCCACAGCAAGGACCTGATCCAAAGGGATTTCCAAATTAGCACGCAAGAATTTTGAGGGGAATGACACCGAACAAGGAGTTCGCTGGCTGTGGAGGCTTCTGTACCAGCTGTGCTGCTTGTGTGTTGAGGTCTTTTCCTTTTCCTCCCTCTCCCTTCTGTCCTGCACAGCCTGGATACTAGGGCTGTTTACAGCAATCTGCACCTAGGGTAGACTAGTGATATTCTTTTCAGAAAGCAGTGCAGCATCTGGAACAAGCCAGAGCTGGAAAGCTGTCGGTACTCACTAACTACATATTGTGCCAGCAACGAACAATCTCTGAGGAAATGCCTGAGCATGTCAGACACCTGCATCAGCTCTTTTCCAGCTTCTGCACTGCAGACAGGATACAGCTAGGTTATACACTGAGGCAAGAGGATACTAGTGAGCAGAAAAACCACTGAATGTGCCCGGTTTTTAATTCCAGAACACTTTGGGGTCTAAGATGGGGCAACTATAATGCCCAACAATGGACTTTCTCAAACTCGGTGATTTTAATCACCCCGCAGATTGTCCCCTGAATTAAGGCTTTGTTTTTCCTTTCCCATAAAGCCGATACAGATTTTCCCGTGTAGGTGGAAGTACACTACAGGACAGAACTCTTGCAGCGTATGCTTTTAGTAGCTTCGCTCTACCAAGCTCTGATAAGTTTGCTTTAAAAGCTGCTTAGCTTTGTGACAAGAACTTCTGGCAAAGTTTAAGTTGTTATGAGAAGAGATGGATTTCTTGTAACAAACATTTTGTGGTTAGTACCTTATTTTGTTCCAGGTGACCTGTATATAGTATAAAGAAGAAAAGCCTTATCCTGTTCTTTTTTTTCCTTTAGCCAATAGTTGATGCTGCAGATGACCTAGATCATTAATCTTTTTAGCATTAGCACTGTTTAGAAACTGGCTGATGGATAATGGAAATTTCCATGCATCCGCTTGCTTATTTGCACTTGCTTTGTTTCTGAATAATACTGTAATGCAAACAGACCTGGCTTACTATTCATGGGCTTGCTCCTGAGAGGTTCTGAATGCCTTCGCCTCCCACTGGCATCAGCTGGAAGTGAAGGGGTCAGGATAGGACCCTACTTAGGTAGTTATATTGTGCTACCATTGACCCTCTCTTGATCGTGCTTTTACTTGCTTTAATCAACACAGAAATGTGTTCTGTCACATGATTGTGTTTTTAGCTATAACAAATACTCATCCATTTGCAATATTATTCTGTAAAAATGCCATCAGACTATAAATAGTGTTCACTAGGACCCAGAGCTTAGTGTCCAATAAGACTCAGCACCTAAAATGGGATTCCAGAATCGTTCATGATAAGCCTGTGTGCTGTACTGATCTTTCTACCCTTTCCTGTTTGTTGTGACTCACTGATTTTGTAGCAAAGGGCTATAGGCAGGGAGAACAAACATGCTGTGCTACAGGTACAGACAGTAATTCATAGATTCATAGATTAAGGGTCGGAAGGGACCTAGTAGATCTTCTAGCCCGACCCCCCGCCAGGGCAGGAGAACAACAAAAAAACCCCCAAATACTAGATAATAATAAAAAAAACCCCTAATACTAGATACCTCTGTGCCTCGTGGTTCCACAGCTACTAATGTAAGGCCCAAGGGAGATCTCATGGTCTTGGGAAGACTACAACAAAGCTGGTAACTTGGAAAAGGTTTAAAATAGGACAGCATCTATCTTCTAGTCTTGCATTCCACATGTACCATGGCAGTCTGCTTTACTATGGGTGATGCCCAATATTACAAGTAAGCATAGCTGACTATCTGGCTAGAAAATGACTGGCTGGTTTTGTGATGAAGCCTCTAGTGCTGATGAAACGTCTTGTGTGGGTTGCACTGAAGTGGTCGGGTCTTGCGTTCCTTACTGTTGGAACAGTAGGACGGTGGGTATGCTGCTCAGGAAAGTTGTGGAATCTCCTTCGTTTGAAGTTTTCAGGAAAAGGCTGGGTAGGCGTTTGTCTAGAAGGCTACAGGAATAATGTATCCTGCATTGGTGCAGAGATTGAATTAGATGACCCTTGCAGCCCCTTCCAATCCTAGGATTCTATAAAGGAATAATTCCTGGGTAGGAGTAGTTGGCATATTCCCCATCAATTTACCCAGTTGCCCCCTTTGTCATTTCAAAAAAATGTTGAGTACTTAAACTGGAGGTTGTATTTGTCCCAGAGAAATATCCTGCTTGCTTATATGGGGACACACCAGTGCCATACAAAATGCTTGGCAACAGATCAAACACATGGCATAATTTGAATCTTTACTGCACAAGGCACTGATTTACCTTGCCTTAAGCCTTTCTCTGTAAAACACTTTTAAATGGCTTGAACTCTCCTAATGTTGTAATATTTGCCACCTTGCTTGGACACTCTGTTTTGCTAAGGAACAGTAAAAACAAGTTATCCTCAGAGATGTTAAGCAGGCCCCCCGAATGCATAGAGAGCCAGGATTAATTAGTAAAATCCTGATGCATTAATTAGGCTTCCCTAAAGGCTGACCTAATATGCTATTGGAACTGCTAACAGTGTATTATTTTTATATTACTATTCGTTAAGAAATTAATATTTCATGGAAACATTTAGAACATCCTGAGATGCATAAAAAACACCTCAAATGAGTAGTTAATATGCAGTGTTGGTTCTACAATTTGCACACTAATTTAATGGAAATGTTTTGAATAAACTGGGTAGCTAGCATGTGTCTGATTTATCAGGTCTGTTCTGCATGGGGAGCTTGCATAGATTGTGGCTATTTCAGAGTAACACTCTGCTATTCAGCATACTGTTTGAGCTGATACCTTTTCATGATCAAGGGATTTTGCTTCATCTGCATCACTAGAGCACAGCAACCCACTGTGAGTCCATTTTTTTAAGACAGCACAGATTGTGGTGCAGTTCAATCAAAAAAGATTCACAGATAATGTGTGTTATTTGTGTTATGGGGCATTAAGTCCTCTCTGTATGGATACTACTGCTGTTCAGCTACACCATGATTTTATGCAAACATAGAAGGTGCATGAGACTTACTGAGAAAAATATATCGGTAGGCTATAGCACAACTGTTGCAGCCAGTTGTTCTCCCACGGGGACAAGCAGAATGTATGTAGTTAGTATGGGTGAAATCCTGGTTGCACTGTCAGAATATTTTCTTGCTTACTGCATGCAGTTATGGACTGAAACATGAGGAATTTTCCTCTTGTACTTGTTTTAAATAAAACATTAGTGCACCTTTTATTCTAACTCTCCCCTTTTTATAGCACTATTCCACCCTTCGTTTTGGTAGTAACTTGTGCAGCCCACTGCCATGAGATAATAATACTGTGTGCATAAACAGAAAAAACAGGCAAACAAAAATCTTTCCTGTGTTGCCTTCTAATGTAACTGAGCTGCTCTCTTGTTCAGATCTTGTTACAGTGATTTTTCTCTCTTCCCTTTCTTTACAGGAGCAAGGTGAAGTCAAGACATCCTGATTCCTTGAAGAAGTTATCAGTACAAAGCTACTGTTCAGCACAAAACATTGTTCAGCAGAGTAGCATTTTGCCCTGACCCTGGGGATCACTGTGGCTGTAGGCTTGGCAGCTGGCACTTACACTGCAGAGAACTACCTTGGAGAACTTTGTCTATATAAAAAAAAAATCCTGGAGCAGACAGCATCGGTAAAAGAACATGCATTTCTTTAAACAGAGAATTTCAGTTTGCAAAGAAAGGTTTTTTGAAACTCTTAGTCTTATTCAAATCTAAGCAGGTTATGAGACATCACGAGAGAAGAAGTACAACTTACACACACTAGAAGGGCAGGGATGGGTGTACAGTGTTTAACGTGGATCATAGCAAGCAAGCTGGGCAAGTGACCTTCTCGCGCTCCAGAGAAACATAATCTGGAAAGAAGAGAAGGAACATTCAGTGTGTGCAATAGTCATTTCAGTGCTTAGCTGTCTTATTTCTCCATTCCTAACTGGTTTGATCCAAAGCATATGGGAAACTTGCAGTGAGAGTTAAATTTCTAGTGCTCGCTAATCTGAGTCTTGAAACCAAGCGCTCTTCTGTTACAGACTGTGTGAGGCCTGGGGAAATCACATAGCCCTAAAACTTCAAGGGATTAAGCACATAACTCCAGCAAAGTCTGTCATAGCTCAGTTCCCTGTTTGTCAAATGGGGGTAACAGTACCTTCCTATGTACAGGAGTGCTAGGAGGATAAATGCATGAAAGACTGTGAGGGTTTTCAGGTACTACGGAACAGGTACTGTATAATTACTTAAGATAGATACCTAAAGGGATGGTTATTTCAGTGCCTAATGGGCTTTGGATCTG
The DNA here is from genome assembly GCF_001723915.1 of Gavialis gangeticus. Taxonomy (NCBI): domain Eukaryota; kingdom Metazoa; phylum Chordata; order Crocodylia; family Gavialidae; genus Gavialis; species Gavialis gangeticus. The sequence continues at coordinate 21,563,239 of NW_017728998.1, read as the reverse complement.
TTCTACTACCCCTCAAGATTTGATTTAAAAATATATATATTTATAAATATTGTTATTGTGTTATATACATTTTTAAATATGTTCAAATTGGTTAGGTTCAAATTTGTCATGACCCTTGTGAGAACACCACAGTAAGGGACTTTGCTAAAATGTTAAAGAACTGAATTGTCATTAGAATTTGGTATTTTGCTTTCTTAAGGAGAGAGGGTATCTCTATTAAATTAGAATTTAATATACACAGGAAAAATGTTGATTCCTGTGACAGCAGTGCAAACTGAGAACAATTCCCCTAAAATAAATGGGCCTACTTTAGATATGTGTCTATGTAACTGAGAACAGAATTTGTCCTTACAATCTGAGCTAAACGTAGCTTGCCTAGTGGCTACTGAAACTTTGGCCAGGGTAACATGAAGAGAATTACCCTGAGACTGGAACCTCAAGGCAAAAGTATGAATGAAACTGCCTCGGGGAACTGTGCATAAATTAACAGCTTTCCCAGGAAGAAAAGGCAGTGGATTGAAACCAAGATAAAATTTCCCAGTTTAGGAGATTTACCTTGGTTCATGGGATTGTTTCACGTGACCCCAGCTTTACTTCTTGGGGGAAGCTTGTGTTTTCCCAGGATAACCTTTTCATGTGTCCACAGCCTATAATATTATAAAATTACATTGCCTACATATGGATGAATTATTTCAGTACAGCTGTATACCCTTTCAGTAGACCATAAGGGCTCTTTTGCAAGTGATTCTGCAATTCAGTGTTCTATTTACTGACTAAAATCGAGTAATTCCTAACTTAATGTAGCTACCATGCCCAACAGTGAGATCATGTTCTATAACATCCAGAGTATCCATCTAGCATTGCTTTAGCAAATGAAATTAAAACAGCCCCTCCCCAAATTAGATAATGTTCATAAAATTGTACTCCATCTAACCTTGATGAGGTAAAAAGGTATCCATTTATTCCTCCAAATGTAGATAGGGCCACTGAGACTGGCATAACCCAGGAAAAATAGCCCAGTAACTTTTCACCAAATGTCTAAAGCAACAGAAGGCAGAGAAACTGAAATACACTGAATACACTGCAAAGCACAAAACTGAAATTAAAATGTATTTTAGATATCCATGGAATGGTTTACTTACTACCGCCACAGCGTTGGAGGATAAGAGCTCTTGGGGAGACATGGCAGTGAAATATGCAATGTTGGTGAACGTATACACAAATGTCACCAGAGGGATGGATATGAATATGGCACGAGGTAGGTTCCTAATGAGAGAATTAGGAGGGGTGATAAGAATTTGTATTTGCTTACAACTAAGCCATACTAACCCCCTACATTTTGGGGAAGTCTACACTCAGTTTTGTGGTGTAAATGTCTATTGCTGTATATAGCAGTAAGGAGAGAGAGAGAGAGAGAGAATTCTGTTTCTCTCAATAGCCAGGCATAGTCACTGGAACCATTATACAACGTCATGTTCTGGTACATTATAAACCCATACATCACAGTATTTAACCACAAATCTGAAGGTCAACAAATAGATTTACAATGTGGCTGTGCTGTAGATATCAGCTTCTATTTTGTGAAGACCACATGCACGTTTTCTACAGGTGTGTCTCTACTTGAAAATTAAATTGGAGGAAGGAAGAATTTATTTTGCTTTGAAAGTGCACCAAGTCCTATTCGTAAGATAACTAACTAGACTAATAATGTACCATGAACAACGCAGTGCTAGTTACTGAAAAATAATGGACTTGCCATTTTCCCAGTCTCAGTTATTTAATAGATTTAGCTAAGTCACAGGAGCGTTCTATAAATGCAGAGAGCTTGCTTAGGGGCAGGCATTTCACCCAAAGAAACATGAAGGATTTTTGTTCTTCTCTGTCTGATACAGAAAAGATTATGGTTTTGCAAAGACTTGTTACAGGCAGTAGGGTTTTTTCCATGCTTTATTTTGGCAGTATAACTAACTTTCTTTTATTTCTCCCTCAAAAACTGCAGACCTGAAAAAATATTAGTATGAATTATTAATTATTATGAATCCTTTTTTACCTTTAATTTGTACATTGACAGTACAATACCCAATTCCCATTGGCAACCAGCACATTTAACTTCTTTCCTTTTTTCCTCAGATGCTCAGTTAAGGACATACTGCCTGATTTAGGTCAAAATTTGTCACGATTCACTTGGAAATTCTGGAGCTTTGTGAAAATGTTGGTTGCTTGAGACAGCCCCATATCTGGCTTCTTAACTCCCTCAATCCTTCAAAGACTTATGACTATGCATAACTTGATGTACATGCACATTTCATTGCTCAGATGAGTGATTTAAGCATCTGCACACATGTAGCAGTTCAGAGATCTTCCCTTGTTACCACTCAGAGTGAGATATACTTGAAATTCCTCTTTGTTCAGTTGGCCTAGGCTAGCATGTATATGCTGAACATCCAGAGCTAACTAAAGATGCAAAAGCTGCCACCTGTATTTGTCATTCTACTTTTGCACCTCAGGCATTTGAACTGTGGTTTCATGATGATGGAACTGACTCTCTTCCAGGCTTAGCAAACATTGTGGTCTGCAGCAAACCTCATGCCAATCTCCTTGATACCTTTATTCCTTGAGTCAGAAGCTTACATATAGACAGTCCTGCTGCAGCTTACTCTGTGAATGGTACCAATAGATTGATCCCAGATTCTTAGTACTTCAAAGCAACTGGGTAGGAAGGAACTAAATACTTGCCTGCGGGGATCAACTAATTCTTCTGTTACATAATTCAAGAAGTTCCACCCACTGAATGCAAATGACCCTTGAAGAAAAGCTAATGCTAAATGCCCCACAGATGGAGTCATCCGAAAAGTGAATGCATTGGTTGGTGTCAGTTCTTCATAGTTTCCTATAGATAAAGCATAAGCAAAACGTTAAACCAGAATTGTAAAATACAGGAGCACCACCTACCAGGGGCACCAGGATGGAAGAAAAGTCTTTTCAAAGAATAGCAAACATCCTTCTTGCCTATATGTTGCTAATACAAATCTTAGAATAGTGGTTCTCAACTAGCCTTGAGACCCCCATCAGGGATGCTGTGGCATGGATGCCGCCACCACCACCACCAGGTAAAAATGCCTTATTCATCTGATGCACAGCTGGGCTGGGAAGGGCAGCAGCATACAAGTCCTCTCCTACCTCATTAGTTTTCTGACTAACCAAAAGCAGCTTGTACTGAAGCCCTTCCTGGTCTGGTTTCTCCCAGAAATGGAGGAGTGCAAGGCAGTTCCACCTACCCCACAGCTCTGTTTCTGGGACGGGCGGTGGGACATCTGTGCTCTCCTGCCTCATTAAAGTTCTCTGATAAGCTTAAAGCAGGCAGGAGCATGCATGCAAGCCACAGCCCTTCCTGCTCTGGCTGTGTGCCAGTTATGTGGGGCACTCTTTGCTGGCGGGGTGTCAGCAGCAGTACCCAGTTGAGAACAATTGAGATATGCTGGTCCTCAATTGGGGATACAGCCAAAATCAAAACAGTGGGGGAGAGTGCCCTGATTCTAAAAAGACTGAGAACCACTGTCTTAGATTATGCTTCCCTGTACTCTGAAAAGCAGTTAGTGGGGAAAAAGAGGGAGGTGAATTATTATAAAAAGCTGAAGAAACACAAAAGCATACCAGAGGGAAACATAAAGGAACTGTTGGGGATTAAAAAAACACAAGACTTCTGTGGCTGCTGATGGGCTAAGGGGGCACTGCTGATGAAAGATAACTGTCTGCCTTATGTATATTTTAGTGGATTGGATTTATCCTTAATGTCAAATCTGTTATTTGATAAATTGGATTAATTAATAAAAAAGAAAAGAAAAAGAAAGTAGTAAGCATTAACATCACACTTCCAGTGCTTCCTTTATATTCTCACAGAAAACTGTCCTGGGGAAATAACCTTGGCTAGTCTGAGTAGCCGCAGTTGCACTGACATTATTGCCACACGATGGGCATATCTACACGTGCAATTAATAAGAAGCAATAAACCCTGGAGTTTATTACTCCCAGGTGCACTGCCTTTATGGACCCAGATGCATGGTGTTTCCCCTGGAAAAACCACCTTCTAGATCACTGCCCGACTCAACATGCCGCAGAGGGGCTGGCTGGGGCACGAGGGTACTTCAGTGTAGGGTTAGCTGGCAGGCAGCCCCTTACTGAAGCACCCTCTTGCCCCAGGTAGCCATCTACATGTGTGCTGTTGAGGAGTAAAAAAACCCTCCACAACAGGATAGTACTTGTATTTACAAGTAGTACCCTGCTGCAGAGTTTATTAGTTTACTCCAGCCTAATAGCCCTGCATGTGTAGACGCTGAGATATTTAATATGCAGTTAATTAGTCTACTCCGCAGTAAACATCTTGTGTAGATATGTCCAATTTGCATCATCCCCATTGACTTCAAAGGAACTGTGACTAGTTGTAACACCTGGTACCTTAAGCTCTTCTCTCTGAATGGAGCAAGTGTTCATTCAAACCAGGAAACCCTATTTGGGGGAGGCAGAGGCTTTAAGGCCATTGAACTTCTACTGCCCAGAAAGAGATGCCCTCCTATAATCATGTGTTAATTTCTAACTACTCTTCCTGGTTTGCTGCAAACGGTGTATTTCTCTGTTCTCCATGTGAGTTGTAATATACACTACATCAGGCCTTGTGTCCTGTGCTTTTCATTATGTTGCTGAATCAGGTCTTTAAACTCCTACCTATTTTTAAGCATGTGAGTACTGCAGACATTTAGACTAATCATGTGCTTAGAGCTAGGCAAGTGCTTAAGTAATGTGTTGATGTGAGGCTTTGGTATCACTGCATATAGCATGCATCTAAAGCAGCTGAAAACTGGAGAGGAGCATGTAGTTGATAAAATGTAACTCTACCAAGTAGGATATTTTTCAATATGTTAGTTCAGTGCATTATATTTTTAAAAGCAATTATTTCTTTGGGGAGTAACTTGTTCAAGACGCTGTGTCTTATTTCCCTTTGCTGTTGCATGTCTGACAATACTGTGCTGTGTTATAGAGCATACTTCACTCTCGATCATACCAGCATTTAGAAGAAATCCTGTAGTTTCAATGGCTAATTAATATTTATTAATTATTTTCAGTTTAGTCACATATTTGTGTCAGCCCTGCCCAGTGGCACTTTTTGTGTCTTGCACAGCTGAGTGCCATTTGGCCCAGCCTGAAACCTGCCATGGGACAGCATTCAGCAACAAACAATTTCTTTAAAATCCAAGTTGTTGGGTGAGCACATTGTCAGCAATGGAAGCAAAATAATTCAGGCTAGAAACAGATGTCACTCAATGGAGTGGATCAGCTGTGCCGTGACATGTCATGACACAACTGATTTGCTTCACTGGGTGAAATACATGTTTCCACTTGTTCTGCCCTTGACAGCGTGGGACAAGGGGCAGTGTAATCTCCCCGCATTCCCTGCTGCCCTAGACCTGCGCTGTGGGTTTGGGGCAGTGGCAAAAAGTGCTTCTCTACTCAGCTAGCTCCACAGGGATTGCTGGGTGGGGGGCAACTTTGCTTTCCCTGCTGTCCTAGGCCCACAGGTCTGGAGCTATGGGAAAAGCAAGGCTTTCCCCTAGCCAGCGCCACAGGGCTGGTTGAGCAGGGAAGCACTTTTCCCTACTCCCAGACCCACAGCACAGGGCTATGGCAGTGGGGAAAGCACTGCAAGGTAATAGAGGTCTGTCACAAGAAAGCAGCAGATTCTATTACTACCTTTTGTTGCAGCATTGATTTTCCTGTTGTGGAACAACAAAGGGTATGAAAATCTATATGCTCAGCGTTTGCGCCGCCTTAAAAATCTTTAAGGCGGCACAAACAAGACTGCATATGGTGTCTGTTTCCACCCTCAGAATTTTTCTGTGCCTGTTTATAATTAGAAAAGAGTAGGTTTGGTACAACGGGCTTTCCTAGGAGAATTTAATTTCAACAGTAGTACTGTACCAGCGTTTAGGCTCTGTGAGTACCTTTGAAGATCTGTATGAAGCCCACAACAATGATAAGGGCCAAGGCTAGCAGTTTTCCTGCTGTAAATATATCTTGGATGCGAGTTGCCCATCGAACACTGGAGCTATTCACCCAGGTCAGGAGTACTAGAGAGCAGAAAACTTTATTTAGTGGAACAAAACAACACGTTTAAGAACGTACATTGAAAACATGCTAAAAGACACAGAGAGACTACTAGTTTCCCGCTACCAAAACAGATGGATTTCTAGCCTGGGCTTATAAGGGGGAAGCTACCAACTTCAGAGAGGAGCATGCCAGCAGGTCTCCCAGACCTGTCCATAAGGCCAGTTGTTCAGAGAGACTTTGTGGATTCAGGATTCATCCCTTTTCAGTCTGGGTAAGTTTTCTTTGGACTTTTAGTGACTCATTAAGAACTGGTGGCATTTAATATTTTCTACACATTCACATTTAGTATTATGCAAAGACTTAGGAAGTACTAACCCCATTTTTGAGTGCCTTAAAAAATTATTAGTCATCCATATTGAGTCCCAGTACCTACTGGCTGTATGAGTATAGTTCAGAAACAATGATTTTTTTTCCCCCTGAACCAAGTGGCTGGCTCAGATGGGTGGACAAAGGAGAAGTGTCTGAAATCCTTCCCCATAAGCCAGGGGCAGGCAATTATTTTGGGCAGAGGGCTGCTTACGAAGTTTCGGCAAGCCATCAAGGGCTGCATGACAGGCAGGTCAGGGCAGAATAATATTAATTTTCTAAATTTTTTAGGGGCCCTGTGGGCCAGATATGTGGCCCACCAGGCCATTCTCCAGTCCCCAGGCTGCATTTTGCCCACCCCTGCCGTAAGCTATGGCCAGCTAGGAATCCTGTTGCCTGCCCCCTGAATGCTGCTGTGTAAGGAGCTGGCTTGGGATGTGGAAACTCCCCTACCACATTCAGCCTCTACAGTGGAACTGCATTGGTCATGTTGCAAAGGGGCATTCAGGAACCACTGAGAATGGGGGATGATTGGCCCCAAAGAGGGTGTTTATTTGATGTAAACATATGACAATCATATTGGCATGAAGAACATTAGCAAATACTCACATAGACACACCATGGAGAGAACCCTGGAGGCATTATAAGGTGGGATACAATTAGGGAATACAGGTTGCAGAACATAATTGGAAAATGTCAATGCAATCACAGCCAGGCTGGTTGGGTACATGATAAGCACTGCACTCCATAGCAGCAAAAACCTGGAAATGGGAAACACAAAGGATGCTACAATTAAGGCCAGCCATCAGTAAAGCTGTTTGACTCTAAAGCAATTTGGTAACTCGTTTACAGGCGCTTCTGATCTGAGTAGCTGGCTCCCATCAAAACAATCAGTCTCCCTCCCTATTATTTTTGCCACTCAAACCATTTTTTTTACTAGAAATGTTGTCATTTGAAACGCAGCTTAAATGTGAGAGCAGACCTACAGTCAGCATATTGACTTTGCTTTGCATGTCACACTGACAGCATCATCAATTAATTAAATACTGTGCGTGGACTGGAAAAAGTTGTGTTTTCCCATTATATGCTACTACACCTTAAACTAGGCTTCAGGTTTAAGTTATAGTTGTCTTGAGTGCCACCAGATCCTTTGAAAGGTGTTTCAAGGTGTGAGGAAATAAGCTAAGTTGATAAATGCAGGCTCAGATTTGTCTGATCCCCAGCTCCCAGTGCTCAACCCCTCTGTAAGGAGGCAATCACTGTAATGCATGCATTTCTTTTTCAAACGAGGTGCCGCTCATTTAAAAAATGTTACTGAGGTTGCCTTGAGTCAAAAAAAGGAGAGAACTACCCACTTGATAAATGGTTTGAGTAGAGGTGTAAAAGTTGAGAGATATGAACTATATAGTTCAGATGGATAAAGCCATATTCTTGGCTTTGTCCTCTAGTTAGGAGTGCTTCTGGTTCTTTGGATACCCAGCTTGAGACATCTAACACTAAAATATTTGAGTACATGGAAAACTCCAGCTTCTATTGACTTTAGTGATGACTGAAATGGTTGCCCCAAAGTAGCGGACACTTACAAAAATGTAGGTATTAACATTCTTCATTTTCTCTCTCTATGATGGAGACAGAGTTTTAAGTTAACATTTGCAAAATGGTCCAAGATCCTTGGAGGAAAGGCACCATTCAAAGAAAAGTATTATTTGTCTTCTGTTTCTCTCTGCCTAAGATATTTCTCCTCTATCTAGTAGGAAGAGAACTCCCACGCCTCAGCTGCATTCCTAATAAGCAGCCCCCATTCTTAGCTGCCAGGACTTGCTACCTGTTTTGTGATTCTTACATTAAGAAAGAGACACTTTTCTTAATGTATATTGCAATGATTTTCAGATCTCCAAAATGACATCTGCATGGTGCAAGCAGCTGAAAAGCCTTTTGTGGTATAGAGGAATAGGATGCACAAAACAGATACAATCCTTTGCCAGCAATATTTTCTCAGGTATTTTATTTTGTAGTCTACACATAAGCTTCTCAGTGCATGGTTGCTCTCTTATAGGATCTTCTTTCCCAGCATGCTGTTCTGTGGTTGGCCCTTTAAATTTGGCAGAGTCGTGCAGCTGCTGCCCTAAAGCAGTCATTTTGCAACTGATTGTTGGGTGCTGCACATCTCTTCCCCTCCAGCAGGTGGTAAGTGTTCTCCAGTCCTCTTTTGTTGTTTTTCCCCTTGTTGCTCTAGAGAAATGCGGTAGGTGTTTGCACCTCTTCTTACTTACACACCACTGTATCCTTAAGTAAATGAGCTGGCAAAAGGAGCAAACTAGTTACATGCCCAAATGTCAGTTTTAAGAGTGGGGGGAGGCAGACCAGGGGAAAGGAAGTGGGACTGCATTTTCCTGTCTGCACCAACTGGCTTTTTCTTCCTATTTCATACAATTTTCACTGAAGTAATTACTTCACCCAAGTTCTTTTATTAATTTTTAATAATTTGTGGAGCATTTGCAATTGAAAGCCAGTTGTGGAGCCCAAGCCTACTGTGCTAGACTCAAACAGACTTTTACCGGTACTTATCAGTTGGCATCCTGTGGCCCTGTGTGCTATCCATGCCATTACTCACTGGCTTTGGGGCTTGAATTTAATCTAGTCCTTGGTCTTCTCATGCTGGTGCAGTCACCTGTGCATGCAACGGTTGGTGTTTCTGTGGGCAGAACTCCAGGATTTCTCACATAAATGTTCTGTCTCCTTCATACGCAATTGCTAATGGAGGAAAAGATCTCTAACAAGGGTGTTCAGGTGAAAATGCTTCTGCTAAGTGGAAGAAATTGTTTTTCAAGGCAGATTTTCAAATCCTATCTCAGCTGAAACTGGCACTCACCAGTATATTGTAATATTAAGTACATTGAGCTTGATATTTAATACCATGCAATTTGATGGAAATGTGAATAATTCAGTAGACAGAACTGACGGTCAATTTGTTTTGCACTGGACTGAAATACATGCAGGGTTGATAATACCAATTATATTAAATGCAGAATGTTGGCTGAGGATTATGGAGTTAAATCATCAAACAGAGGGTTCATAATTGAGTTCAAATGATGACAGGATAGCACAATTAAAATTTAGGCATGTTTTAACCTTAATTTTAGTGGTATTCTCAAGTGAGTTTTAAACCCTGATTTTGAAAAAGGGAGATTAATGCTACCCACATGAGCCTCAATTAATATTTGTGAAAAGTTCAAATTTGAATTAAGACTGGCAGGAATGAATGCATAATTGATTATCTAGCACCCTGAACCTATTATTATTATTATTATTATTATACTAAAAGTGCCATTGTTCATTATATTCTTCATGTAGCAAGGCTGAAATCAAATGGATGGAGCCAGTAAGATTTACCTAGCAGATAAAAAACCATTGCAAATTAAGTAACATTAAGTAACACAGTAACATCTCCTATGGATGTTGTTATGTCTCAACTGTCATCACTGTTTGCAGTGATGACAGTTGAGACAAATTAGGCTGCAAGGCAGTGGCTTAAAGATATACTTTTTTATTTTTTGGCAGTTCTCAACATGAAAATATCTTACAAAGGAATTTTAACCCATGTTGGAAATCCAAATAATTCAGTTTTGAAATAAAAAAGAGATCTTGTACTCTGTACTCAGTTAATTGGCCCAGCTGTTTGAATGGAAAGCCGGAAATCACTCTCTGCAGTCATTTATCTGAGATAGTCAGGAAAGCAGAAGCTGGAACTGTAGCTGATAAGCTTTCAGAATTGCTCTGTAATTCGTTACACTGGGAGAACCTGAGAAGTTAAATCCACTCTTGTCACTAAGCTAAGAAGGAATCAGATATTTGGAAAAAAGATTTAGTTTAACGTAGAACTTTTCATCACTGATGAAGGAAGTTGGGTGTAAATGGGGCCATCACCCAAGGATTTTTGCTTATGGATAGAGGCCTGAACACTGGAACTAGTTTTGCCTGGCTGCAGCCTATTGTAAGAATGCCGTTCCAAACCTCTTCTTCGTGGCCACGTCCAGACGAGCGTGCACATGCAGGCGTTCCCCACGCTACTACCTTGCAGCATGGGTTTGGTTTTTTTGACCTTGGGAGATCCAAGGATCAAAAAAACCCCACTCCTTAAAAAAGTGGGGCAGTGTACGTGGTGGCAGCATGTGCCACCCAAAACCAGAGCGTAGCCAGCCAGAGCCATTCTCCAGCTCCCGGCTGTAGAAGTGCTGTGGCTGCAGCTCCCCAAGGCCCTCAAGTAAGACTGCTGGGGGTCCTAGTTACCCAGGGTGGGTTAGGGGAGGCTGGGGCTAGTGACTGTGCTGGCCCCAGCCTCCCCTATCCCACCGAGGGTAACCTGCTATGCACCAAAGGGCACATGGCACAGGAGTTTCCCAGGCACAGGTAGCAGTGCTACAAAGTATGCTGCTGCTTCTTGTCCCTGCAAAAACAACTGTACGTACTCGTGTGGACACAGCCTATCGGGCATAAGTCTGGTTGTAAGGCATAGACTGGTAGGAGCTGTTCACCAAAATGTTTGCTCATTAGGTAAGGCCGGTTTGGTTTATTTATTTTTTATTTTTATTTATGTATTTATTTATTGCAGAATATTATCATTTTTATTATACATTTTATTATATGGTTTATGGAGTCCAGGATAGAACTTTTGGTTGCAACCAGCAAGAGCCTTGCCTCTTGGGTAAGGTAACCCCTGTGGTTAGGCCACTTCCCTGGGATGTGGGAGGTGCAGGGACATGTTTCTTCTGCCCTGAGGCCTTGGAACTTGAACTTGTCTACCAAGTACAGGCAGTCATTTGACTTTTCTATGGTAAAAAGGTGTGTGCTGGTGAACAATGCAACAGAAACAAATACGGACGCTTCAAACTTTTTTGGTGAAGCAACTTCAACCCAGCCCTGGCCAAGAATTCTTGAGTTTTAAACTTGTGTCTTTCTGTGACTGTGAGGCCTAGGATATATTACAACCTCACTACAGTTCATTTCTTCCATCTCTGAGAGACCTTCCCAGAGGGTTACTCTGAGGGAGAATCTGTTAATACTTTAAGGATGGGAAGTATAATGTAAGTGCTTACATGGTCACTCTCCAGAAAGTCTCATTTTCTGAATGGACACTTAGTGAATCAAATGTTTTTCTTTATTTATAGAGTGAGTAGGAGGCTCAGATCTTCCTTTTAAGGAGAGTTCAGAAATTTTTATTGTGCACAATCATGGGTCATACTGTTTTGTTTTGTTTTTTTCATTTTGTATAGTGAAGAGAAGGTTGAGTACCTCCAACATTTGGCATTAATCAGGATTGGGACCTAATTGACTTGTAGGTCCCAGGCCTCTTGATAAACACATAATTGGTTATGCATCTGAAATGGGGAGGGACCTGGCAACAGCACAAGATGAGGCTAATTCTTCTCATCTAAATTTCGGAAAGACATTAAAAATGTATTGGCTCAGGAATGTTCTCTCTCTATATTTGGCTTGTGAGATATTCATTGGTTAAATAAAACAATTATTAAGTATGTAGAGAAGGATCCAGGGCAAAATAAGCACCTTCATGGCTATTCTACAGGTGAAATGAGTTTAAATGCAAACTTTTTTTAGTCCTAACATATTTTATATCTCCATATAAAATAATGCATCAGAGATAAAATAACTCTATTGGAACTGAAGCTGATTTAACATTTAAGTCTGCAGCCCATGAAACTAGGGAACGTATCTGTATTAGACTTGTGCATATTTTGCATGCGATAGAGATATGTTATTATAAAAAGTATAGTAGTGATTGTCCTGTATGGACAGTTTAACTATCTTTATCTTAATTGTTGGAAGAACTATTGCCATTTCAAACTTGATGTTTTGTTACAAATGAAAAGATTCCACATTTACAATTCATTTACGGCACACTTAATACACAGGTGCAAGTGATATTTATTAAAGCTTTGGACTAGGTCTCCAGTGAATGTAGTATTTATGGATTTATATTAACTACTTGGTATGGTCAATCATCAGCTGCAGTGGAAAACAGAAGCTTTAGTTACATTGTTCATCCAGACTGCCTTGGGGATGTGTATGAAGCCTATTATTTACTATTTTGGGTAATACCCTTTTTATGACCTGCATAAATTGAAAATCCATATGTATGCAAATGCACAGCACTCGGTTACACTGTTCAGCAGAACGGGGTGTGACCAATATCCTGTAATCTGCTTGATCACATATAAATACTGCTTAAAAAGAGATGGTTTTAGATTGAAAACAAAGGAAAAATAAGTGCTATTTGGCAGAATGTCAGAACTTGGTGCAATGCCTTCTTGTTGTTGGTTTTTACCTCAAAAAAGAGAGAGAAAAATATCTCTGCTGGAAACGTTCAGCATGCAAAAACACAATAAAAGGCCAAGCTATCCCAACTTCATATGCAAAAGGATATTTTTGCACTGTGCTTCTGTATGATCACTAAAGGGAAGGATGACAGGATTTTAAAAACTGCCAGAATCAGTTTCCGTTTAAGTGAATAGAAATGTAGTGCTCTTAAGACACCGAACATTTCAGCTATCAAGCCCATAAATATATCTGTAAGGCATATAAGTGTGACATATCCCAATCCACTTGGTCTTTTATAGCATTTGATGAAGTAGGCTGTCACCTATGAAAACTTTTGCCTCTCTGAGGCTAAGTACAGACATTCAAGTCTAAGGCAGAAGTGTTCTAAGTATCGCTTTAAATTAGGTCGTGAGCGAACAGAAGACGTTCGCTGTCTGGGGCGGGGGGGGGGG
>NW_017728998.1:21545159-21549927 GCF_001723915.1 Gavialis gangeticus | reverse complement strand
GGGGGCGGGTGGGACTCGGTGCCTTCCTGCACTGGCTCAGGCCGCAGGCTGGGGAATGCCAAACCCAGCAGAGCAGCCGGCCACCCATGACTGGCCAGCGTGACGTGCCACTGCTATCAGCACTGGTAGCTAGGGGGGGTGTGGGGGGTGGTAATGGAGCCCCCCTGCCATGCGGGCTCCCTTGAGCTTGCTGACTTGGGTCCTGGAGGGGCCTGGGCCAGGTAAGCTCAGCAGGGGGCTCCATTCCTCCTCCCTGCCCACCCCACCCCACCCTCCTGACAGCTGCAGCTTGGAGCCACACATGGCTTTTTGCTGTGCGAGGAACTAGGGGTGGGCAGGTGAGGAATAAAGGCCCCTGCTGCCAGTCTCCCCCCCGCCCAGCTTGCTGGCTCACCTGCCCCTAGTTCTTGGCGCTGTGAAAAGCCACATGTGGCTCGAAGCTGCAGCAGTCAGGAGGCTGAGGCAGGCTGGGGGATGAATGGAGCCTCCCTGCTGCACAGGCCTGGCCAGGCCCCCCAAAAAAGACCCAAGCCAGCAAGCTGGGGTGGGGGCACATGGCAAAGGGCTCCATTTTCCACCCCCTCCCCACCTGCCCCAGCCTCCTGAAGGCTGCAGCTTGGAGCCACATACAGCTTTTTGCTGCACTGAGAGCTAGGGGCGGGCAGGTTGGGGAATGGAGCCATCCTGCCATGCGGGCCTGGCCTGGCCCTCTCCAAGACCCAAGTCAGCAAGCTGGGGCGGGAGAGCACACGGCATGGGGGCTCCATTCCTCCACCCCCTGCCCAGCCACGCAGGGAAGAGACGGAGCTTTTTCTGTCTCCTCTCTGTAAGAGCCCAGGGCCAGGGCTGGGCTGCACTGGTGCTCACCTGGAGCATGCAAGCACCGGCTGAGGTAAGCACACCACCTTGAGAGGGGCCCTGAGATGCTGGGGGAATGTGACTTGACTCGCGATGGGATCTGGTACAGATGTTTGATTAAGTGCTCTAACCTGCCATGCTTTAGCCTGATACCACATCCAACCAGGGTTAACTTAGATGGGATATGCCATTTTTAAAGTTCTTTAAATGTCATGATTGTCTCTTCTGTTACAGCTGTACAGTACTTGCTGTGCACTTACTGCACAATAAGTATAATGTCTGTACCTACCTAAGGTGCCACCCTACCCTGATTTCTCCCTAACTTGGCTTTAGAGACTCTTCTGTTACCTTGACAATTCACTATAGCAAAGAAGCATATCCCAGTAGCACAGCTCCATCTTCCTTTCTCATCCTCCTTCATGCCGGTGTTGATGCAAGGTCAGCACTACTATAAAGACCAGTGCATAGGAAACTAGTGCAAAGGAAGCTGCTCCCATCCTCCTGTCTGCACTCCTTCCTGTAGCTGCCACTTTCTTGACACACAGCAGACTATTGAGGTCAAGCTAATGGGCCTGCAGTTGCCTGGGCCATTTTTTCCCTTTCTTAACACAGGTACAATGCTTGCCATTCTCTAGCCATTCAGTATTGCCCCCAATTTGTTCGATTTATTAAAGATCCTTGTGCATGTTCAGTTTAGTGTGCCTGTTTTTTCAGTATCCCTGAATTAGAGCCACTGATTTGTGCATTGTGTGCATTAATCTCTTTGAGCCTGCTTCCACCTCAGATGCGGAAATATCCATCTCCACTTCTTCTGTTTTAGTAACCCTGCCTTTGCTCCCATGTCCTACGCTACAATCTATATTGATAGCTAAAACAAAATGTTCATTGGTATTTTAGGTCATATTTAGGCTATTAATAAACTCTGCCTCCTCCTCTTCCTCCCTGCTCCACCACTACTTTTTTTTCCTTGTTCTCTTTTTATTTATATGGTAATCACTATTTGTTCTAATTTCCTGTGCAAAGTCAGCTTAGCTTCCTTTGGGGCAGTTCCCCTTTTATCCCTACTCCTTTTGATTTTCTGACTAGCCACTGACATCTTTATTTTAGTCTACTCTCTACTTCCTTAGGAATTTCTTTTAAATGTTATTAAACAGGAAACATGTGAAAAAGGCAATGAATAGGACGTAATGTGTGCTTATACATGTGCTATGACACATTCTAATTAGAACGCTTTAGCATTGCTGCAACATAACATGTATAACAGGACTGTTGAAACCAACAAGATGTTTGAAAGGCAAAAAATTCAGAGTCAGAACTGGCATTGGTGGTTGGAGAGAGGAAAAAAAACAATTACTTTCCATTTACTTTTTTACTAACTGCAGCATTCCAACAGTTCTGTACATGGATGGTCTGCCCATAGGACTAATGTACCTTTACATTTATGAATATACACTGAATTTTCATAGGGTTGTTGGTGGTAGGCATGTTGGTCTCAGGGCATAGGCAGACAAGGTTCTTTGGGTAATGTGATATATTTTATTAGACTGACTAAATAGTTGAAAAAATGTTATTTGCAAGCTTTTGGACACACACGCCCTTCTTCAGGCAATAGGGAGAGTCTGTTAGTGTTTGTGTGTTCTCCTGGGTGGAATATGAATTTTCATGGGCTTTGTGGTGTGGTGACTGGACCTGGGCAAATAAGTCCAGGCTTCAGGAGAGGCCTCCTTCAATGGGTCAGCCAGGGGCACAAGTTGGGTCCACACTGTTAGGTCATGAATCCCAGAGCCCTGGTGTGTACTGGAACGTAGTCATTGTATTTAATAATGATGCCTTTCCTCCAAATTTTCCTGCTACATCACTTATCTCTGTGGATCAGCCTCCCCTTTTAAAGCACAGCCAACTGTATAGGACGTAATGTGTGCTTATACATGTGCTATGACACATTCTAATTAGAACGCTTTAGCATTACTGCAACATAACATGTATAAGCCTGTGGATTTAAAAATAGCTACTGGGGCACTTTAACTAAAGCTTGTTGAATGAGCTTTTAGTCAAAGCATCCCACAGCCATTTTTTAAATGCGTGGGGGCTTGATACACGTGACGCTGTGGTGCTTTAATTAGAGCAGCTCTTCAGGAACTGCTCTAATTAAAGTGTCCCCCACTCCGACCACATGTATAGGCACCCAATGGTAATAACTTGCAAGGCCTCAGTTATCATGCTGTTGCTCTGAGCAGTTGGCTTTCAAGTATTTTGTTGTATGCCTTGAAATCTCTATGCACCTGTCTCATTCCCCGGGATAAATTAATTTTTCTAGTGGAGTGGATATGGAGCAGCATGGAATACTGCTTTGAAAGTTGGTTTAAAGTACAGTAGGCTGTAAGTCTTGGTTTAACTGTATAAGATGTTGTACTGATTTTCATGTCCTCGCTTCTGTTTGCATCCTTATGGAAATTTAGATCATGATTTCAGTGGGAGCAGAGTTAGGCCAAGTCTGAGCAGTTTGAAGTACTCCACACAATGTGGGAAGATTCTGAAAAGCATCACAGGCAGTTAAGTGCCTCACTCCAATGGAAAGTCAGTGGCCATGAGCTACCTAACTCACCTGAATGTGTCTGAAAATCTCCTCCTACTTCTTAAACATTTCTCCCAGGTTAAATAATTTTATTAAAAGAGTGGCTGTCTCTTGAGCATCAGTTAGCAAATGCAGCCTGGTAATCAGGACTGGGAAAATGAGAACCAGTGCTTGGGTTCTCCACTCACTGCCTGCAATCCGGCGTTCGGTTCTTGAACGTGAATCTAGTAAAGCTACAGGATTTATCCACTTGGAGATCTGCTGTGGGTGTGGTTACGGAAAGGTCACTTAACAAGTCGGGTTCAGTTTCTCCATTTGCGAAATGCCTATAAAATTCCCCTCCCCTCCATGGGGCTTTCAGCTTTTGTTTGAAAAGTATTTTGGGAAATTTGGGTAGAAAGCTTCACAGGAAGAGAAAGTACTATCATTTTATCTCTCAATTCAGTTTCTGTCTTGTCTTTAAAAGGCTGCTCAGCTGCTAGACATGATGATGGATGGCTGTCGTTGACTGACTAACAGAGTAAAGATGGGGAAAGTTCACAAGTCCAACACTAGGACTGACATTATATTTTAAATATGTATTAATATTCCTTCAGTTTTTGTTTATTAATAGTCCTTCAATTTATTTTAATTTAATTAAGCTGGAGTGAGAAACAAGAAGCACAACTTCAGTTCCCAAAACTAAAACATTTGATTCCTTTAGTAAGTTGTACTGTCCCTGTTCTTTTTGGGTATTATATGCAGGTTCTTATAGCTTGCCTCTCATAGGGGCATCTGGAGACCTGAATATCTGGTCCCAGCTTTTATTTGTTTTAACTTTTTATTTAGCATTCAGTCAGTCCACAGACTTAGGAGCTATTGTTTAGAATACAAATAATTAATATGTTAGTCATCTGATAATTTTTTGCCTCTCATGCATAAGCACAGGACATGAATAAAAGAAGGTAGGACCTTAAAGGAAAAAGAGAGAGAAGACTACAAAGAAAAGAGGAGGAAAATGTCGAGATAGTCATGGTACATGTCTCTGCGTGAGATAAAGATCTTCACCTGCGAGAAACTGAAAACTTCAGATTTGCCGTAGGATAAAAGTCTTAGGACATAATTTGGCAGGTTGTCAAGGATTTATGTTCAGAGGAGAAACTAAACTTTCACAGAATGCATATTTCTTTTTTTTTTTGTGGGTTTTTTTTTTTATTTTATTTTTTGTGAAAATCTTGTGTAACTTTTAGGAAAGCTCACTCTTTAGGTACTTGCTTAGTTGAGAGACAGAATGGTATGCTCTGCTCCATTTCCTACCATGCAACTATTAAAGGAAATTATCTCAGGAACACCCCC
>NW_017728998.1:21538043-21545035 GCF_001723915.1 Gavialis gangeticus | reverse complement strand
AACCCCCCCCCCCCCCCCAAAAACAACAACCCCCAATCCCTTTTCTGCTGATACAAGCTTTCTTTTTAAATTAACAGATACCAAGAAAGATGTCTGAAGGTTCCTCAGCTATTATAACAACCTTTTGTCATATATATGTGGCACTGCTTTGTTCTCTTGAGACAAAGACTGATTCATTTTGGAAATAAAGAACTGGAGCATTATTTTTCTTCAGAGGACAAGGTTATACTGTTTTTGATGCTGCCTGGGCAATGCAAACCTAAAGAAGAAAATTGCTGTCATGGAAGACAGAGTTCTCTACATTGGAAACTGACATAGTTGTTCTGTTCCAGGTGAAGCCCGTTTGTGGTAATCAATAAAGAGAGAGACATTTTTATAACCATTGCACTTGACACCTCTTGGTGACTTGTTACAAAGATTCTCTGAGAAAACATAGCAGAAAGGAGGAAGTAAGTAGGACTTGTATTAGAAACAAAATTGTAATTTAATTACCTGTGATTTTAATTAGCCTTGTTTTACCATATTCCAGAAGACAAAATTCACTGATTTTTGTGAAATTGCATGTGATGGTGAGCACTGACTTCCTGGGTTCCTTTATATGAGGCATTCCTATCGTAGCAGGTGGCACTGCCTTCAGTATCTTATGCTATTTCTCTCTGTGGACTGCAGTGCCCATTTCAAGGAATAAATCATGGTTATGAAACCATGCCTCTGGTAGCAGCAAAGCTATCTAGGGAAAGCCAGGGTAATGTGTAAGCAAGTGACTGCAGTTTAGCCATCATGTATTTCCAAGGAAAACCCTGGACTCATCAATTTTGGGATGTGGAATCCTAATCTTCTAGGTGGTGCCTACATTAGGTAAAAAGGTGCAATCTTAACTCCAATTAATTATATCCAGGCAAAATCCTAGTAAAGGCACTCTGTTGCCGTTACATGAGTTGAGATTACAATGGACCTAGGTCCTCCTCTGTCTTTAATCTGACCTACTAACTCATGTAAAAACAACACACTACCCCATCTTCGCTAGGATTTTCCTTTAGGTTGAGTAACTTGAGTTTAAATTAAGAAGTCTGTCTTCTTTCCCTAATAAAGATGAGGCCTCATACATGGGGCTAACTGGAAGAATTTAAAATAAATTCTGTTAAAGTTTGTGCTTTTAATTTTTTTACTCGGACTCATTCTCACATCGGAATAATGGAGCGCTCAGCCTGTTATCCAAAGAAAGATGTAGGTGTCATCATATTGATGACTACACCATAAACCATACTCTGACCTATTCAGGTGAAATGGAGGGGAGGACCAGTTAGTCCTGATGCAGTATAATCATGAGAAAAGCACCAAACTTATCAGTCTCTCAAGGCTGAGTTGTTTCAGGGAATGCCCAGAAGTGGAACTCGCGGTGCCTCAGAAGTTAGAGAAGCAAGATCTGTAGCTGAGATAATATTTATTATTGAACCAACTTTATATTGGGAGAGTTGCTAGGCAAGCTTCAGTGGCCTGAATACATTGATAAACACCTGAAGGATAAACCATCTTGTCATGTTGCAACTGGCTGAACATAGATGTAGTCAGCAGAGGAGTGGCAAAGCAGGTCTAACATCTGACAAGCATAAGTGAGGTCTATGGGGAAGGGTTCACAGTACCTGCTTGCATTATGCCTGGCTCTCAGTCTTATTGGCACAATCGCTAGCTAAACTGAAATAACAGCTCTGTTCAATAGGGAAAAGTAAGCAGCTGTCTCCATTCTTTTTGTTCCCTTAGTTTGCACTTAGTATACTTATTCTTCACATAGGAAACAGTAACATGTACAATACCCAGTCCAATTAGCGAATTATTATATAACCCAGAAGGCAGAGAAGCACCCAGGCAAAGTTGTGAATACAGGCCAAGACCATTTTTCTTTCTTTTTTTTTAACTATTCAGTAAAGATAAATATAAATTAACTCCCCCCCCCTCTTTTTCCCTTTACCACATTACTCTATTATCAGTTGTTCAGAGAGAAACCACAGTGTGAATTAGCATTTTTTCTTTCTATAGGATATTCACAATGTATACTTTGATTAAACGAATAATAGTGGTGCAATCTACAATATAAATTGTGGAATTCTTATGTAAGCATATCATGAGGATTTGGCTCATATACGATTTACTTTGTCCCACTGTGGGAAGATCTAAACACTGGAAATCACATTACAGAAAAAGCACAATGTTGCCTCTTGCTGCGATAGGGATAGACTTGGTCTGCTGAGACTACTCAGACCCAGGGTTACAATTCTATCTGCACCTTATAGTGTAGCAAAAATGGTAAATACCATATGGCATAGTTTGCCGCAATGCATATTCATATAATTTGCTTTGTTCAATCAGTGGAGGTAAGCAAGAATTCTTGTTTCTTTTGTTCAAACTGAGCTGATCTAGCCAGAAGGTGCAAGAAGGTATTTCTTGTGAGAAAATAAAGAATCACTTTATACGAAGCAGCCTATAGATGCCATAAAATAAATACACTCTTTAATTATCACAGCAACCCCTGGAGGGAAAACAAAAACCTTCTTCTGTTAAATATGTAATAGTGATAATACAACATTGTCAGATAACATCATAAAAGATGAACCAGTAAATAAATGCTATACTTACCCAGCTAACCCACCAAAAATCTCTGTGACATAGGAATAATCCCCTCCTGATTTAGGGATAGTAACTCCTAATTCAGCATAACATAATGATCCAAGACCAGAAATTCCTCCTCCAAGCACCCAAATAATGAGAGCAAGTCCCACTGAGCCAGTGTGTTCCAGAACGCCTTTTGGTGAAATAAAGATTCCAGAACCAATAATATTACCTGGAATAAATAAAAGATTTGTGGCAAGTTAGATGAAAAGAGGTGTGCATATTTTCTCATTGCTCTTTCAGGATTTGCTGGATTGTATTTGTGTTTTCACTAGGGTTTAATGAAAGGCTGCAATTGAATGCAAATCGTGAAAAGCAATGTGCTCTAGAAGTTGCTGAAGTAGATTTTGGGTATCTGGTGAACATCCATTGGGAGGCACGATGGGACAAATTTAAAAGAGTTTGCAAAACTACTTCCCTTCACCTGCACTGCTCAACTGTTGTATTTAAAAGGCTGATGAATTTATTTATAGTGAAGAATATTTCATGTCCTCCTAAGAGGAATCTAAATAATGTATGCCCCATCTACAGAGTGGATAGAAGTCTAAATAATACATGTTGCATCTACTATGTAGTGGCCAAGCAGAAGCTGTCTTGCGGCAGTGGCCACAAGAACCAATTAATTTGAACCCATGATATATACTATACTTGAACAAAGTCCCCCAAACGGCTGATGTATTCAAAGTCCAAAGACTCTTGTCTTTATGGCACAAGTGCTGCATCTGTACAGTGTCCACAGATTCTAAAGGTATACATAGTACTGCATCAGTAATATATAGGACAACATGGGCTCTGTACTGCTAATGTTATTTTGATTAATACATGAGCTAAAGCACTACTGTAATTAGAAAGTGAATGCTAGATTATTGCTGTATTTTTCTTTCACATGCAGTATGTGTCTGTTCTCACTGAAATCAAAGCAAATGAGTCTGTTCAAGAGGAATCTTTTATCAGGGCATACTTCTGAGACAGAAACTCTTGTTAGTTTGGGGGTTTTGCTCTCTTATCTGTAGGCTTCCAGACCCAATCATGCACCTTCTTTTTAGTTTCAAAATTTCCATGTAGAGACTCTACAGCCCCTATATTAAGACTGTAGCAAGACCCTTTCTTCTGTTTGTTGCATACTAGCATCCTTGAGCACAAAGCTGGTTAACCTTCAGCTCAGCTATTGAATTTCATTGCCTACCATGGCAGTTGCTAGAAATCCTGGGTATCAGCAGTTGATGAAACATTAACATTCAGACCCATCTTGCTTTGTAAGCCTTGCCACCCATATGGCATCAAAGCCAAATTCCTTTTCTCTCCCTTTCAGCAACGTATGCCCTTTCACTTTCACATCCAACAAATAACAGCTTGACTAAACATGGCCAACTCTTTCAAGTCATGCTAACATGCGCTGCCTCGGTTCTGATGTAAGATTTCCTTAGGTAGAAGTAACAACACCTTTTGAAGTAGAAGTGTATGCATCACAAAGGCATTTTGGTCTGCTTGTGATCATCTGAGGATGCGTGTGGCAGGGATGGCAGAACAGAGTGTGCGAGGGTGGGAAGGTACAGAATGGCTCGCTTGTTGGAACCGGTGAGCAGTGATTCACAGTAAGTCAGGAAGTCTAATGAGTGGCTGAACCTGGGTTGCTGAAGGGAGGCAGGCAGGAGAGGGGAGTCCTACAGCTGTGGACTTTTGAACGTGTGCAAAAGTAGAGTGCTCCTGTAAACTCTAGGGCCATGTCTAGACAACCTGTCTGCAGCGCCACACACCACGCATGCAGGCATTCCCCAAGCTGTTACCTTGCAATGGGGAAGGGGGGGGGGAGGGAGAGAGAGGCTTGACCCCAGGAGATTCCAGGATCAAAAAAACTCTGCGCCTTAAAAAAAAACAACCATGGTAGCACACATGGCAGCAGTGCGTGCCGCCCAAAACTGGAGCTGGTCTGCTAGGGCTGCGCTCCGGCTGCTGGCCAGGCTCCCAGATGCAAGAGCACTGTGGCTGCAGCTCCCCCACAACCACAGGTAAGGCTGTTGGGGCCAGCACAGTTGCTAGCCCCAGCCTCCCCTACTCTACCCAGGTGTGCTGCTGCTACTTGTCCTCAGGGAAACAAACAGTCATGCTCTTCTGGACCTGGCCTAGGAGGTTCCTCATATATTGAACATCCCACACCCAGAGTATTAGGCCATAGGCAAAGGCTGTTCTCTGGGCTATCAAGGTGTTGGCAGGAGATTGCCAGGATAAACCCATGAAAGAACAAGACCCAGCAATAATTCATGATACAATAACAGCGGGATGTATTGCTTTTAGAGGGGTGGGCTCTGCATTCCAATAGCTCGTTTAGAGAACGTGCATCTTTCCCACCAGAATTAATAGCCACTCTGAAGTTAATGTTTACCTTGTGCTAGACGAGCAGAGCCTTTTGCAATACTGCAGTTGACTCAAGCCACAAAATGACATTATACACGCTTTGATTTTGGTCTCGCATTGGTTTATCTGAGACTTGCATTTTATATATAGTCCAAATGGACATGGATGTGTCAAATGTATCCCCTTGTGGTTTGCGGGAACATGGATTTTGTTATTAGCTGTGTGGTTACAGCTGGCAAAGTCCTGGTGACAGGAAGGTGAAAAGGTGCAGCCATCTAAAGCAGTCATGAGATCTGTTTGAAAACCATGGGATTTATAAAGGAAAACAAAGCAGTGGGTGCTGCTTGTTTTCTTGCACCTTTATGGTCGATTTCTTCATATCTTCAAGCATCTATCCATAAACAATGAAGGCTAAAAATGTATCTGCTCCTTTAAATGAATGCTGACATTCATGTGCAATAACCTGTCTCCAGGAACTGCTGGAGCTTTATGAGATACTAAATATCACAAAACTTTTGATGAAATCAAGAGAGTTGGCAGTGCTATTAAAAAAAGGGTTATTAAATCTACTATGGCACCAGAAATCCACATAAAACAGCAGATTTTGCAAGTGTATTGTTAGAAATCGCTAGCTCAGTTCTTATAATTGGCTTTTAACTTCTAACACTATTGAATCTATTCTTAAATATTTCTTCCCTAGATGACACCATTTTTGGAGGTAAAACCACTGGGTCACTTTATGTTGGTGATAAATTGCACCTTCACATTGTAAGTGACACATGCGTTAGAGGTCTACATTACTAGGATGAGGTAATCTCCTGGTATCTCATTAAAAAGTGGCAAAATCCAACGCAGAAGCAGACTCAGAATTTGATCCTGTTTGTGTTCAGGAAGGCATTGAAGGTATGTATGTGTATAAAGGAAAAGACTAAAGACTGACTGCTGTGCTGGATAGGATTTCCCTTTTATATTTATACAATTTCCACTGAATTATGAAATTCCTTTTAAAGATCAAATAATCCACTTCTCAACAAACCAAAGTGTGCTGCTGCTGCTTCTCAAAATAATTTAACATGCAAATAATTTATGTCGTAAGGATGTATATTTATTAAAAACAGAATTTTCATCATCTTTGTAAAATACACGAGCCTTCAGCTGAATCACTCGCAAAAGGAAAATCCTATTGTACATACATAGGAATGATTGAGAAATATGGTAGTATGGAGAAATCTGCTTAACGTTATGCTTCTGGCTAACTCTTTTGACCAGGACAGCAACAGCCTAATTAACATTCCAAAAGAACGTCTCAGGGGAAGAGTCACCCTGGCTGGAATGCTAAACTAGTCCGAGAGGACCTGACGTTTCAATCTGGAAAAAGAACAGCTCTGCAAATAAACTTCCTTCCAAACAAGAGATGTGCTAGCGGGTTCAGCGAGTTCCTTTTCAATGCTATACATCACACAAAAAACTGGAACAATAAGACTGCGTGTTGAGAAATAAGGACTCTTGGGAAAATGCAAAAAAAAATGTGGGGAAAAGTTATGTGACCAGGTGCTGAGTTCAAGGAACTTCGTTGCCATATCTGGACAGGAAAGAAGGGGTGAAATGGCAAGGCAAGCTCTTCACACACGTATAATAAAGTAACATGAGAGCATAATGGAAAGAGATCCAAAGACAGGATGGGGAGGACTCATTGACACAGGTGCAGATGTCTGAGGTGTTGCACTGCTGATTAGGGCTGTACGAAATTTCGGGTGGTGACTGGGAGGAGATTTGGCCCTATTTGGTGGCTGGATCGCCGAATCCGAATCGTATTGGGACCAATTAAAAGGTCCGAATTGATTCGAAACTCTCCGAATCTTCGGAAAAGATTTGGAGAGCTTCAATGATTTGGGCAGTCCCTGGTGGCTGCGGCAGGGAGCTGGAGCTGGACTCGGAGCTGGTAAGTAGGGGTGGAGAATGGGGGCTGG
>NW_017728998.1:21533166-21537852 GCF_001723915.1 Gavialis gangeticus | reverse complement strand
GCTGCCCCACCTACCCCAGTTCCTGGCCCATTAAAGAAAAGCCCCAGTGCTCACTGGGTGCTGCCAGGTGGGGAGGTGACCCCCGCTGCCCCCCACTGCCCCACGCTGCATGGGGGGCTCTGCACGAGCTCCCCGATGCCCCTGCTCCCCCCCATGGCTGCCCCGCCTGCCGCAGATCCGTCCCTTTAAGGAAAAGAAACAAACAGAGAAAAGCCCCAGGACTCTGCTCCTGCAGCAGCCTTGGGGCTTCAGGGCGCTCATGCAGAGCTCCCATGTGGTGGGGGGCAGTGGGGATTGCCCCCCACCGGCAGGAATGGTGAGTCTGGGGTTTTTCTCAGATTTTTTTTAAGGGCCAAAGCTGGCTCAGGCAGGGCACCTGTTGGGGGGCTGGGGGAGTTGGGGGGATTAATGCAGAGCCCCCCATGCAGTATGGGGCAGTGGGGGGCAGAGGGAACCGCCCCCTGCCCGGCAGCACCCACTGAGCCGGGGCTTTTTTCCCAAAGAGCCGGGAGCTGGGCAGGCAGGGCAGGCATCGCCGGGCTGGGGGCATGGGCCCGGCTGATTCAGCAGCAGCCAATCTCCGAATCGGATTTGGCCAAATCGATTTGGAACAGTGATTCCAGTCACCGAATCCAGTCATGCTCCCCTGAATAAGCCGAATCCAAGATGCATACTAGCCACTTCGCACAGGCCTACTGCCAACAGACCTGAAGGCCTGAGTGATCCTAACACCTCAAAAAATGCACAGAATTGAATCGTTATCTATAACTATATCAACTAGTTGATGGTTTTTATACCTTTTACTTTTTCTGTTTTTAAATAAGCTTTGTTGTACTGGCTGCTCTTTGATCCCCTCTGGACCCTTCCTAGAGACAAAGCAAATGAATTTCTGGATTTGCTAAATACAGAGAACAAGGACAAGACCACTGGGCCCCAGGCACAAGGTGTAAAGCTGTTTCATTCCTTAAAGGTGTTTTGCCTTTTGGTTGTGGTCCATGAGGGCCCAGGGAAAGCTGGGTAGCCCTGACAGGTGCCAGGAACAGGGGATCAGAGCTTACAATCTGTCTCAGGTCAGTGGAGAAACTGTCTGTAAGAGCTGCCACTGATTTGTACTAGTGATGGACAGTGGGACTTGAACATATAGGAATTGAGAGAGGTCCATATGTGTGTAAAGTCATCTACTGCATGATGTGTAGGAAAACATACTTTTGCTTTTAAAGAATTAGCTAAACAATTACAATAATAGAACTTGCCTTAGCCTCTGCAGTTTTTGATTGCCAGTACACTCTACTGGGGAATAGGCAGGCCTAGCTTTGCAGTGCAACAGCAAATTGATGATGCATGAGAATTAATCATCTGAATTTTATTTATGACCTTTACTACTGCATTTGCTTTACTTAATAGTTTAACTAGTTACAATGATTAGGCTGTTTGGTTTGTTTTTAAAATACAAGATCTGTCCTTCAAAACTTTGCTATGCCTCTCAAATTGCAGCTGTTGTAACGAAAGCTTTGACTTAGTAAGTATTGCAGGATTTGGTTGTTTACCAAGGGGGCTACCAAACCAGCACACCCTGGTGCAATAGGCTCTGCTTTGAAATACAGGCTCTGACTGCACATTGTGCAAAGGGATTCCTTTTTAGGCTGAATTAAATCCCAGAATCCCTGAACCCTTCTTCAAATCATTTTTCTGTAATGCCATCACAGCAGAAAACCCCTTGGTTGCCTTCTGTTTATTTGCTTCTGCAGCAGCATCAGGTATGGTGGTAGGAGCTACTGATAAACTCCAACAAAAACTCAGTACTTTCCTACAGACCACTGAAGCAGGAAGTGAAAGACCAGTTGGCAGATTATAACATGAAACTGCTCCAACAGGGTTCATAGAAGAGGCCTGCTAAAATACAAACAGAAAAGGTGCAGCCTTAGTCCTCTCCGCTCTTCTGCATGGCCTGCAAGGCAGGGGGAGAGGACCTGAAGCCAAAAGCACCACATGAAGTACACAGGCACAGCTCCAGTAAAACCGACAGGCACTGTGCCTCCTGTAAGGCAGTAGACAGCTCATTTTGAGTCCAGTTAAGTGCCTGAGCCAGAGTGTGGCCAGTTTACAATCACCTGGGACAATCTCTGTGTTGTCGTAACAGCCAGAGCGCAGAATGAATTCTGGACAATCCTCCTTCATTTTGCACGTGGAAAACTTCCTTTTCAGTTTTGGTATCACTGGGCACATCTACACATTCATTAATGCACTGTAGTTACGGCACATTAAGTTTAGTACTTGGATAATGAAGTACTAAATCAATGTGCAGTAACTTGCACTACACTGCAGTAGCATGACCACATGGGTTTTTAGTGATGCTTTACTGTGCAGTAGCTTAACACTACTGTGCAGTAGGCTATCAGCATGGGTTTTGCCCAGCATGCTACTCTGCAGTGTTATTAGGCTACTGTGCAGTTAGCGTCTTGTGTAGATGCACCCACTGTGAGGAAAACCTGGTCAGTCCAGCTAGTCCCTGAGTTGTGAACATCAGCCTTTGCCCTGTACCTATCATGGGACACTCGGATTAGGTGGACACAATCCAGAATCATTTTGGGGCTGGAGGTCTAAGATACAGAAGTAGTCTCTCCTGACAGTTCTGATTATATTCTACTAATGAACTGGAGGGTTTGTGGAGCCTACAGTTCAGGGTCCAAGCAGTCAGCCCAATCCTGAAAAGTTACACAGTCCAGTCAGAAAAGCATATGAATGCAAGACTTGAATGCTTTGGTGAACTGAACTAAATGGCCTGGCCACACCCCATCCCTTGACTAGGATTCTTCTGATGCAAGAGCCAGGCTGTCTGCAGCATTAGGGTCCCAAACACATGGGAGTCCCTTTCTGAAGCCATCTGTACTAAGCAGAGTCTGCGAGGGAGAAGTGCTGGGGTATTCCTTTTTTTTCCCAGGTATTTAAAAGCACAATGCTGCAGGGGAAGTGCATCATGCATTATGTACTTCCCTTACATAATGCATAATACTCCACTCCCCTGCAATGGCAGGAATTCTGTGAAGAACATCTAGAGGATATTTCCCTGATGAGGGTGGTTTTGGTTTTGTTTATAAATTATCAGCTTTGCCTGGACATAGTAGGGATCACGGAAACGTGGTGGGACTCAACGCATGACTGGGCGGTGAATGTCACGGGCTATAGGCTGTACAGGAGGGACAGGATAGGAAAGAGAGGTGGGGGCGTGGCACTCTATATTAAGGAGGAATACACATCCTCGTCAATTAGCAAGGAGTCAGAGGAGGGGCACTCTGAAGTGCTTCGGGTTAGGGTACAAGGCAGTCTAGGGGAAAGAGACTTAACGGTGAGACTCTACTACAGACCTCCCAACCAGGGAGAAGAGCTTGACCAGGAATTCTTGGGTCGGCTCACAGACGTAGTGAAGGCTAAGGATGTGGTAGCCATGGGGGACCTGAACTTCCCGGACATCTGCTGGGAAGAGCAGTCAGTCAGGTCTGAACGCTCGCGTAGGTTTTTAGACAGTGTGCAGGACCTCCATCTAACCCAGGAGGTGCACAGCCCCACCAGGGGAGATGCCTTGTTGGACCTAGTGCTGGCCACGGGTGATGACCTGGTGAGGGGGCTGCGGGTGCTCGACCACCTGGGCGACAGTGATCATCGCCTGCTGGAATTCACCATCCAGCGCAAGGTGGCAAAGGCATGCAGTAAGGCAGCGGCCCTGGATTTTAGGAGGGCAAATTTCAACGAGCTAAGGAGGATAGTTGGGGAAGCACTGAGGTCCCGGAGGGGAGGGGAGACAGGTGTCCAAGGAGAGTGGTTGCTCCTCAAGGAGATGATCCTCCAAGCCCAAAGGAAGGTAATCCCAACGAGGATCAAAGGGAGCAGGAGGGCGCACAAGCCCCCATGGCTCACCAAAAGCATCCGGGAATGTCTCCTTGCTAAAAAGGTGGCTTACACCCAATGGAAAGAAGGGGTCATCACCAAGGAGGGCTATTCTGCAGTTGCTCGGGGATGTAGGGGGGTAGTTAGGAAGGCCAAGGCAGAGATGGAACTGGGACTAGCTTCCCAGATTAAGGACAATAAGAAGTCTTTTTTTAAATACATAGGGGGTAAAAAGAAGGTCCCAGGTAATGTGGGGCCCTTGCAGGACGCGTTGGGAAACTTGGTCGTCACACCAGATGACAAAGCTAACATGTTTAACGATTTCTTTGCCTCCGTCTTCCTAAGTAGGGACCAGAACAGCAACCTCCCTGCTGGGCCCCCTTCGGGCCCCGGGGGAGGCACACCTGGGCCAAGGGTTAGCGAGGACTTAGTAAGGGAGCTTCTGGAGGGGCTGGACGTATTCAAGTCAGCCGGTCTGGATGATCTCCACCCTAGAGTTCTAAAGGAACTGGCCGAGGTCATTGCAGGTCCCCTGGCACGGCTTTACGAGCACTCGTGGTGCACTGGAGAGGTGCCGGAGGACTGGAAGAGGGCCAATGTGGTTCCAATCTTCAAAAAAGGGAGGAAGGAGGACCCGGGAAACTATAGGCCAGTTAGTCTTACCTTGATCCTAGGCAAGCTGTTTGAGAAAATAATTCTGGCACACATCCAGGAGGGGCCAGCAGGGGACTGCATGCTTAGGGGCAATCAGCATGGGTTCATCAGTGGCAGGTCCTGTCAGACCAACCTGGTGGCTTTTTA
>NW_017728998.1:21528799-21533023 GCF_001723915.1 Gavialis gangeticus | reverse complement strand
TTTAGGTTAGACATCAGGAGGCGCTATTTCACGGTCAGGGCAGCTCGGGTCTGGAACCAACTTCCAAGAGAGGTGGTGCAGGCTCCTACCCTGGGGGTTTTTAAGAGGAGGTTAGATGAACACCTTGCTGGGGTCGTTTGACCCCAGTACTCTTTCCTGCCATGGCAGGGGGTCAGACTAAATGATCTGCTCAGGTCCCTTCCGACCCTAGAAACTATGAAACTATTTCATCTGGGATATGAAAATCGAGCTCATGCATCATCCCTAGTTATAATGGTCCTGCCATTGTAACTCGGGTGACAATGTTACTGCTGTCAGTGCATAAGGCAAGCTAAAACCCAGTTTACTTTCCCTGAAATGCTTTTTCTCCGTGAGATGAATAGAATAAAAGACTTGTTTTTGTCAGTAGCATAAGTAGAGATGGCTGAAGCACACATGGAGCAGACATGGAAAGTAAGACAGAACTCTTTTTAGTCTGCTTTCTGAGCATAACTTCCTTGGAAGAGCAATTTGAGAAAAATAACTGAGGAATACAAGGAGTATCAAAACTAGATTACATTAGAGCAATGGTAAAATTGAATGTTATATATAACTTCTGCTTAGCTGAAATAGCATAGGTCACTTAAATCTTCGATACAGTATTAATTGGGTACAATTTGTACTGAATGAATGTCTCGACATGAATGAGTCATACCGAGCCTTAATGGATTTATCCTGAGTATTCGTTACAATGAAGCTTCCTTACAAGGGAACTGAAACCTAAATTCTTTTAGATGAACAGAGATGGTGACGCATTGCTACATTTTCTGTATACACTTTTCAAAATTTAGGTTTCACCATTTTGTTGTATGTATGTGATTCTATTGTTAATATTTCCTAAGCACTAGTAGGTTTTTCTGGTTGCTTGGGTTTCTAATAATCAAGAAATGATAACTGTTTTTTAAGCAGAAAAAAATGACCTTGCATCCAGAATTTGGAGCATATAGTGATGAAAACTCTGGTAATATGATAAACTTCATCAGCATGCCAAGAGCTAACAACTGCTTCAACTAAAATTTTCTATAAGGCCTTAAGTTTCAAAATTAATTCTCCAGTTAATACAAATGTACACATTTTTCTTGCAAATCAGTGAAAATATCAAGAGGGAAATGTTGGAAGGAACTGAGGGCATTTAGGGGGATTGTTTTGACTCTACTACATGTACATTTTGCTCGGTGACTAAGGAGTCTTTTGGTTTAAATTGACTGTTTGGGTTGGGATGGTATAAAACCCAAATATAAAATCATTCCCTGAGGCCAACACATGCCTTCTCTCTGCTCAGCACCCTCCCCATAGTTTGGCCCTGGTGCACTTCTCAGTGCCTATATCAATGCTATTCAGCCAATTGTCAGTTTAAGCTGCTGCTTCCTAGCTTACCAACTCCTTTTCATTTCACCAGCTACCTTGGAGATGATAATGTGCAAACCCTGTTTAGTTCCCACAATTTAAGAGTGAGAGAAATGTGAAAGCTCAAAGAGTTTATATAGAGAGGTGTGAAAGTTTGGGCATTTTGAATGTGTGCTGTATTCAAGTCTTTACAACAAATCACCTGAGTCCTACTTATAAGTTATCAATGTGGCTTTCAAGGTGGCTAGGGGAATGAGGGTTCACTTACCTCCCAGCTTTCCTTACCTGATCAACTAATCCAATATAAGGGACAGACCTGCTGTGGGATTGGAAGAGGGGGGAGACAAAGAAAGAGGTGAGCATTAATATCAACAGTCAGAAAACAGCATGGTTGAACTATGAACTAGCAGACAGTAGAAAAGGAAAGAAACTGAAGTCAATGTGGTCTTAAGGTAGGAATAAGGAATTGAGGGTCCTTATCCTGGGTACTATGGTTTTGAGCACGGTATTAATATATCTCTGTTGATAGTCGGTCAAGAGCCCGGGTTTGATTCTGGAGGCTGATGGGCGAGGTTCTGACCTGCGTGTTTCCATTTGCAATTTCTAAGATAGGAGTGGTCTTTTTCAAAATGCTGATTTTATTTATCAAAGGCCAAAGTGTTGGTACCATTACAATCATCTCCCCACAAACCTGAAATAGAAAGGACAGGAGTGTTGTACGTAAAAGCATTAGCCTTATCTTCTCTGTAAGCTGAAATTTTGTTCTTATGAATAAATTATAAAGATGCTATGGGTCTAGGAAGTGAATCATGTTTACATTATTTCCACAGAATTGGTATGATTTGTGAAAACGTAACACACTATGGGTCTTATTTCCTGGAAAAGCAGGAGAAGTGAAAGACCAGGCAGTGTTCTGGATAATCCTTAAATACAGCTGTTTGCACATTTTCTCATTTTCATGAAGGAGTTCATTGGATTTAAGATTACATGATTTAAATGTTATGAGGGGGAATTCTCTTTGCAGTCTCATGATGGAGCTCCAGTTCTTTTGTTCTTGCCACATATGTGAAACTTGTACTGACCAGTTGCAAGCTCCACACACATCATGAGAATAGCATGTTATTGTTAAGATTTGCCGTTAAAGCCTTGGAAGATAATTTTGCCTCGCTGCACATGAAAAATCTGCAGAACCAGATATGCCAGAAATTTATTCCAAGGAACATGAGATCTCAGAAATCATCTTGTGAAAGGCAGTTTCCTTAGATCATGCACTAGAAATATGATACCTACTTAGCTCAGGAAATTTGGTAATTAGGTGCAGCCTTTACCTATCAACTGATTGTTCAAAACCAGACTTTCTCAACGGCACTCTGCAGAGCAGGCCCTTGCATTACAAGAGGTAAGCAAGGAAGATCTGCCTTGCCACTCTTGTAATTTATAGTGTGGATAATTTACTACCGTTCCATCAGCACTGTCACTTCTTATGTGCGCTAAATTTACATAAAAATTCACTTTCTCTTCTATGTGTAACCATGTAAAAAATTCTACTCTTTCTTGCAATGTCCTTTGTTGTGGACTGCTCACCTGCTCAGAGAGCGTTCTCCTCCTTTGGTGCTACAACAGGAGTTTTATGCTAAGGAACAAAACTGATGTCCATCTGAGCCGCACAACTCTGCCATGATTCCAGCTGGTACCGGAAATGAAGAAGCCAGGATACAGAGTGACGTGTGGTATACACATATTTGCTTGATGTTATTATTGTGAATATACAGCTTCAAGTCTGATTTGGCAAGATGGTCAGAATGGTTTCTAAGTTAGTGAAGGATGCCATATGACCAAATACAACAAAACAGTGATTGGTAACCGTAAGCTTAATTAAATGACTTAAGTGATCCAATCCTGCATTGTCTTTAAGGGCAGATTTTGCTGCCTTCCCAGCAAGACTGAGCATAGTAGGCAGTAATATAGAGAGAGTGTGTATGTGTATTTGCATTTGCAGTGTGATATTATACATCCTATACAGTTTTATTTCAAATACTCACTTTACCACATCATCAACAAAACCAGAGGACAGATAAAGGTCAATCCAATCTGCTCCAGAATTAGAAGCAAGGGAGAAAATGGGGAGGTCAAGTGTGCCAAGAGAGGAAGCAGTGTGAACTAGATAAATAAGTTGGATTTAGTCTCCACCTACTGGCACAAGACTGTAACGGAGTGAAAATGCAGTGAAAAAGAAATGAATTCTGTAATGTTGTTTCTTAGACCTAATGCCAAACTCTTCTGCAGCAAGTCTAGATAACAGAAGGTTGCTGGATTTACTGGTGGATTTTGAAGAGGAAATGTGCTTACAGATTTTATTTGCATGAGTGAAATGCATGAATGTGTAAGTGTATACATTCAAAGAATCACATTTTAAAATGAAACATGTAGCTATAATAATGTGAATGAAGCGATGGGAATAAGTAAGTACTCTCTGTAAAGAACTATTTAGTATTGAAGAAAGAAAATTACTATAATGCAAATATAATACATTTTTTTTTAATGATCATTCTGTGTTGGCTAATAAATGTACTGTAGCAGCCATGGCACGGGAAATGCTGCTACTAACTTCTAATATTTAGCATTATGCATAATGTGAACCAATACATAGCAAATGCTTTGAACGTGTAGAGTGTATACAGATCTGATTCAGCTGTCTTTGAAATTAAGAGGAAGTTTGCCACAGACTTCAGAGGAAGAAGGATTTGGTTGTGAGATTTTCATTGCATTTCTCCAAAATTAATTTGTTATGATGTGGATGAAGTTTTATAGTGTAAGAGGCACATTTTTAAAACAGAC
>NW_017728998.1:21507906-21523799 GCF_001723915.1 Gavialis gangeticus | reverse complement strand
TAAATGAGCCAGAAATGAGAGAGGCAGGGCTAATTACCAACATTCCTTGATGAATTACCTAGTGGTGTGTGGTAAATCTCTGTGCGTCTTTGTCTTTATCTTTATCCCCAAATTTATCCCTTACTTATTTCTCAAAAGGTTAAAGGACACCTATCTCTTGGGTATTTACATGGCCACATTAACTGTAGTATCAGAAGGGCTTCCACACACTAAAACACATTTGCCTTCATATATTTTCTCATCTTACAGTTGGGAACCGAGACAGGGAGAAAGTTAGGCTTTGTCTTCACTACGATAAGTGGTACAGTGTGTTTTGGTTTCTCTCATGTGAGGGAAAACTGAGTTAGAGTTTGAGGACTGTGTTGAAGGTTACATTTACCATAAACTTTAGCTGGCCCTGCTGTCTCATATAAAAAATAAAAGCTGCCTTGTCTTCACTAAGATTTACCTTGAGTTAAGTTGAGCTTGTTAAGAACACTATAAATTCTATAGTTCAGCAACTGTCTATTATATGGTAGGAAATACACAACAATGTCTCATATATAATGCAGGAATTTTTCAAATTTTATTTAAAAATATTCTAAACATAAATAAATAAATGTATGGGCCAAATTCAGCCCTGGAGTAAATGGTAAAATCTAAGGGCCTTCTTGCACCTTATGCTGTGAACTGCACAAATGTTGATCAGTGTTAGAGCTGGCTTGGAGTTTGGAGCAAGGGCAGGACTAAGAGCTGTAGCTGTGAGTTGCCACCAGAGCGCTGGTGAGCCAGGGCAGGCTTCTATCTCTGTTTTATGGGAGGGGTGTGAGAGCTTCTGGGATGCTGGAGGACTTCAAATTGGACGGCACATCTGTGGACAGTGGTCACACCTTAACAGGAGCTGGGAAATGCAGATCAGAGTGTGTCCTGCCCTGCAGTGGCATCACTTTGAGCAGCATAATGAATGCTTAAAACACTTTTAAGGTGTTAGTGTGTAAACAATTTAGGTGTTAAGAGCTCCAAGAACCACCCCAAATTACTGTGTAATAAGGCCTTAAGTGAGATTGCAGCAGGGCTATTACTAACAGAGGTAGTCCTGATGAAATTAGAAAGAATGAATAAAAAGCACAAAAAGAAACACAATACATACTGTAAGAACAGACTTCTACTTTGGAAACTTCTGTTGTGAACACAGATGCTACTAGATAGCTAAAAAAAAAATTTTAGACAACTGTTAAGAGTTTTAAGGTGTTATAGAAGACTTGTGAAAGGAAAACACATAACAGCATTGAACATTAATATTATTTCCTTCAGTAGGGCACCAGCCCATGATCAGTTCCCCAGTGTGGTAAGCACTGTACAAAGTTCCCCTAAAACAGCAAGAAGCAAATCTCTTTGTATAAGACATAGGATGGAAGTGAATTTTCTTCTGGGCTGCACTGTTCTTCCTGGGCACCAAGTTGAAATGACTGAATCTTTTCACATCAAGAACAAACCAGGTTCAATATGCTGAAGTGTATTCAGCAATCCTTTTTACGCAAGGAATAATTCTATGGCATCTATGACTGATTTCCTCTTGCACTGTAAATCTTAGACACAGACGTATACCAACATAAAGTACTAGACTAAAAATAGGATCCACAATAGAATACAGAAAGTAAAGTGCTGGGAGTAGTAGTCTATATTCTAGTTTAAGTAGCTGTAATCAATAGATACTTTTCTATAGAGATTGGAATTTAGATTATGTCACCATTAAAACCATGTAAATCACTTAGACTAACTGTAAACCAACTACATTTGTTGAAATTGCAGAATTCAAAGTAGTTAAGTAAAAACAAAGCAGCTATTTTTACAACAGAAGATTTGCCTTGAAACAGAGCAGTGGATTATGTATTCTGTAGCTCTGCAACTAATTGAGAGGGGGTAGTTACCTGTTCCTCACAGAACAGAAGATAAAATATGATGGATATCAATAATGAGCAAAGCAGGGAAAACCCAAATCCTAGGAATAAAAGAGTCTTGACGTTTTTACTGTTCCACTGTAAATTATGCAGTATTTGCCACTGACATATTTGTAGACTATGAAACTTCTAAGTAATACAGAATCACAGTAGAAGACTAATCTTCTGTTGCATATAGAAGATGACTGAAGAAATTTGTTACGTGTCTGACACTAGTTTGGTCTTCAGTAGCAAGAACTTCCCATCTTTGACAGGGCACAGCTCTGACGATCCTAGTGAATCCGCACCAGAATTCCTCTGCTAAGTAAAATATTAACAAAACCCCTCCTTCCAGTGTTTCAAGTCCTCACGTGAATAAGGGACCCGCTTTAATTTGTCTCTTTCTCTGTGTTTCCCGTTTGGACGGTGGGGAGGTGTTTCTAGGAACAACCTGCCTTTACACACTCGATTTGTGCTGTTCTGCTCTGATGTGCACATAGCTGTGTAAGCTTCATACATTCAAAATTGCTCAAAAGGCTCCAAAAATCAGAAAGTTGACTCAGAAAGTAGAACATAAGAGGGTTTTTTGTTTTGTTTTTAATAATACATTTTGGCTGCTTTTTATTTGCCTTTTGAGTTTGCAGCACTTAGGGTAGACTTAGGTCATCCTTTCATATTTTTTTTTCTACAACTACAAGGGCTAGAAACTATCTGTTTTCACTAACAAAGAAAGTCTCATGAAACCATTTTACTCCAGGGACTGGGTTTTGAAGAAGAATGCCAGATGTCATGAGACTCATAATAAAATCAAGACATGTGGCCACATTCGGCATGTTAACTTTAGAATGCAATGTCTTCGTGGCTTCTTTTCTTTCTCTCGTGCAGTACGCATACCTGTGTAGGAAAAATGCTTAATCTGATCCTACTGCTTTTGAAATCCTATAGGGGTCAGGGTTAGCCTTTTTCAGGATTGGGCCCCAGCATTTGTGGTTGGAGACTAAAGTTGCAATTATGGAAACTACACTGAATTATGGCAGTGTCAGTGTTTCAGACAATAGAGAAGAGTGGCCAAGATGGACAGCAGAGGGAGAGGGAAAAACCCCCTCATTCTACTGCATCTTTTGCTCAGGGAAATTATGACAATACATTATCATAATAATAATAATAATAATAATTTATTATTATTAATAAATAATACATTATGAATCTGAAATTTTGAATATACTTGTAATGCAGACTGGAAATGGGGATAAAAAGATAATGGTAAAAAAATTAGAAAGTGACACTTTGCTTGCCACATCATTATATAATCAGTATATAAACAACTCATATTATCTTCCATGAAAGACTGCCCCAGATTATTTCCAAAAATTAAATATTATGCATAAAACATAGATCACACAGGGCTCATTCCATTTTCATATTTACCATCAGTGAGAGATTACCTTCTGAGTGCATGCAGTGGGTTGGGCGGCAGGTAAGGGGGATACTAAGGTGGAAAGAACAAGAGACACCTTGTATTTGTGGCTTGCTAAGCAATACGTAGCAAATCTTGATTGCACACATGTTGTTTTCTTCAGCCAGCCCGAGGACACCCCTTGTTCATTAAAAGTAGGGCAGGAAATGATGGTCTTGAGGATGGAATTTAGAACAAAGGGCTTTCTTTTGAAAGTAATGTTTGACAAAGGTTAGGAGTGATCTTCCTTTTAGCTCCTTACTTAAATCAACAACAGTGTATTAAGAGAAGTTACAGTTCCTCTTGCATGAATGACAAGTCTTGTCTCCCTTCTGAAAGCTGATGCTGGGAACATGAATTCACTTTTTTGTGCATTTATGTGGATTTAGCATTAGCATCAGCCAGATTTTGTGGAGAGTTGGAAAACGGGTCATTCATCAGGCATCCACAACCAATTTGATTTTCTCGTTTGCTGTCTGGCTTTAACTGTAGCTTTACCCCAATCTAATATTATTAAAAGCCTAAGTCTGTCTGTCTGTCCATCCGTAACGCTTTATTCACTCTCTGATTGGCAGGCCCACTCTTCCCGTCACCCTGCCGCCACTGGGTCAGCTTAGGCCTGCTGCTTCCCCAGGCCCCCCCACCACAGCAGCCCAGCTTCTCCCCATCCTTGGGCCCGGTCCTCCCTTCCCCCCACTGCTGTGGTAGGGAGTGGGCCTGGACCCCAAGCAGCAGGAGGGAAGGGGGAACGGGCCTGGATTGGGGGGTGGGGAGGGGAAGCCATGGCTCCATCCCTGCCTGCTTCCCACCCCCCCCGTCATTCCTGATAGGCAATTGGCTAGTATCTATATATTACTCCCCGCTGGACTGCACCTGCACCCCTGCCTGCCAGCTTCTGTCACTGCTTGTAGCAGTACCGCTGACCTGGGGGCAGGTGGGGGGGTAGGAAAGAGCAGTGTCCCAGATGTTCTGGATTTCCTTATGGTCACCCTATATATACCCATAGCTTCACATTGGTAAATTTACGTAAAGGGATAATCACGTGTGTAGCAATCTTCCCAGGATTGCCAGATGTGAGCATGTATCTCTTAATTCACTAAAGGGAAAAGTAGTTCTTTCCCTGATAAAACCTTCATCTAAACAAGTTGTGAGAGTGCACAATCTGCCTGTGTATGTAGCAGGCAAAATGTTCCACCTTCCCTAGGTATACTTTTCTGGAGGATTAGCATAGCCCTTCAGGGCCACAAATTTGTATGGGGTTGGATTTTGCTCTCCAGAAGCTCTTATAATAAGTAGTTATGCTCAAAAGAGCATACAAATGTTACAAGATTTGGCTTGTGCTGCACAGTCTGTGGATATCTGTAACTGGAAAATGGAAATATTTCTCACTATTGGAGTGGCATGAAATTTTTTTTAGGGAATCATTTATTCATTGTAAAATGCAGGCTTGGGGAAGGCAAAACTGTTTGCGCTGGTTGAATTTGGTGCATAGGACTGACAGGGAAAATGATAAGTTTTAGAAATGTTGAAAACATGTTTTAGAAATGTCAAAATGTTTTGAGCTAAAATGATTCCATTAATTTAACTTGTTTGAAGTAGTTTTGATTTAACCAGAGTCACATCTTTGCCAAATTTAAATTACCGGCTGAAAAGAAATACAACAGCTATAGTTGTGATTCCATCTGCATCTCTCAGAGCTGTCTAAGGATTTTACAAACTTGATTTGTAGGATAGGGAAGAAGCTGGCTGGAGGAATAAGATGGTAGGAAGGATGAAGGACTATCTAAAGATGTGAGCATCAGATGGTTAAAATTTAGCATCTATTGACTATGGTTGAAGACAGCTTTTGGAGGTGGCAGGATCCATCACCAATTGATGCTATGCTGGAGGGCCATGAGCAGGCTAATCCAGGTTTACAAAAGGTGCTTCATATAAAGGGACTTTGTGCAAGCCAGCTTAGAGTAAGCATATGTATAGGTAGAGTTGGAGATGGGACAAAGCATGAGCTAATGACAAATGACTACCTATGTGCAATGTACTGAATTCTTTGGTTGGAGGTTGCAGTGGCAGCAGGTGCTATTGCAGTCTCCAGTAGTACGACAGAAATTAAGCTCTGTTTTTCCCAAATGCTGAGGAAAAAAATTCCATTCTCTCTGAGAGACGTTACTATACAAAGTTGAGACTACTATTCTTAATGGGAAGATGAACAATTCATTTTGTATGACTAGTTTTATAACCCTTTTAAACACCAAAATAAGTTTAGCATGTATCATGGGGAAATTCTTATGGACTTTGTTGTAGAAGTCATATTTTAGTAACTTTAAAGGGGACCTATACTTAAAAATACATGTAGTTTCAAATGAAGACCTTTACCATCCTCTGAATAACATATTTTTCATTATGTAAAATAATTTATCTTCTACTTTAAGTTTTGGTAGTGTTTAATTGATGTTGTTGTTGTCATGGTCCAGAAAATATAAGACAAGAGAATTGTTGTGGGTGCTATCTTTCATTGGACCACCTGCATGCTTTGGGATAGACATAGACTAATTTTCGGCAATCGCAATAAAAATACTGTAAAGGTACTGTGATTCTCAAAAACTTGTCTATCTCAACTATGCAGTTGGTCCAATAAAAGAAATTGCCCACAAGAATTCTTACCTTTCCTATTTTAAGTCAGCTGCTGAGCTGAGAAGTTTCAGTTCAATGAAATTATTTATAGCTATCATTTTAATGATTGTTAAAATAGAATAAAAATGCCTACACTGAACAATTACACATTAAATAGACTTGGTCAACTGCAATACTGATATGACTCAGCACAGATGCATAAAAAGGCCTTCTAAACTATTATTTTAGTTCAATTAACTAAACCAATTATTCATTGATCTTCAAGAGCCAAGAGTTCATTAATGGGGAAAATTAGTGACCACTCTAGGTTGCCATTGGTTATTAGTAAATCCTGGGATCCACACACAAGTCAGTCAAGAAATAAGCAACTACAACTAAAATTTTGCTGCTCCTGACTTCCATCAGAGGGCAGGCAGTTGAATATGGGGGTAAAACCAAAAGTGTGTAGTGTCTTTTTAAATGTTTATATAATTTAATTGTTGTTTTTAATATATTAAGATTGTCCTCATAATTTTATTGTTGGGAAGAAACAGACACAGCATCAGAACTGATGCATATTGTTAGCTCTGAAAAGACACTAAGATTTACATATATAGGGATGAATTCTGCCTTCGATTCCCATTTGAGTCAGTGGAATTGAAGATTCATAACCCCACAAGTAGCTGAAGGTCTGTTGCTACTGCTTCATGGATAGGCCATGACCTGGACTCATTAACACAAGAGGTTATACCATAGGCTCAAAGGTCACCTATACATCGAGGCTGCTCTGATGCACTGTAATTATAGTGTGTCAGAGAAGACTCGATTAATTGAGTCTGCTGGAATGTGGTAATTACTGCATCATGTGCATCAGCATCCCTGTGCTGAAAAGTGGTTGCAGGGGTGCTTTAACTAAAGTTCGTTCCACTGATGCTTTTCAGTGGATGTTTTTCAGCGTGGACACGCTGATACACATGATGCTCTGGGCTCTTTAATTAGAGCAGTTCTTGGAGCCACTCTAATTAAAGTTCCCCCCCGCCCCCAAACGTGTGTAAACACCCGAAGGTCTCTTCTTTAAATATAAGAAGTAGAGTTATGGGCTCTGATTTAGTAAAACACCCATGTCTGTGAAGACAACAGGACTTAAGTTTGTTAAATAATAATGGATTTAACAAACAGTTAAATGCCTGCTTAACTTTTTATCTGAATTAAGGATATATTGCAATATTCTACCCATCTCAATTAATGTTTGAGAATTTTTTTTGAATTTAACCTTATTTACCTTTAAACAGCATACAGAAACTGTTCTTAAAGAATAGATGGACATGTAAGAAAGAAATGATGTGGCATAAAGTCCATTAAAAAGTAATAACTAATTCATTTCATATGTGACTCAAAGGATTAAGCAAAACATTGGTGGAAAATAAATTACGGCCCTCTTGCTAATGAGATTATGTATGATTGAAAATTGTTTTAAAAAGCAATAGAATGATTATTTACTGTCTGGTGGAAAGTGGCATTTAAAAGAATGAAATTATTATAGCCTCTGACTTGAGTTCAAATATGTATGTTAAAATTCTTAGCAAGTAACAACATGACCAATCATTATGAATTGTAATTCCAGCATTCCAACTGGATTTTACTAGGTTAAGAATTTATAATCTGATTATGCTACACCCAACTTTAAAGATTTTTAAAATTAGGTTACTTTAAAATAGTGACAAAAGCTCATTCTTTTAATGTGTTACAGGTTTATGAAGAAGACATTTGGCTTTTGAGCACAAAAAACATAAATCTGATCAATGAGGCTTTCAGAAACCTGGTCTGATCATGATGGAAGGTAATCAAAACACAATTAAACTGAAGTTCTGAAAAGTAGGTAAAGATTTCAGTCATATCTTTTAACAATATTGCATGATGCAGCCTTTCAGATAGTATGTTTTAATCAGGTTTTTCTATTCCAGGTATTGTATTTTAGTTTTTATGAAGCTTTCTTAATTACTGACATTTGAAAAATCTCAAGATTTGTAAGGTCTAGTTCAACAACTAGTATGTTTTAAATATTATAAATGAAGCCTAAGTTTCTCAGGCAAATCATTTCACTTAGTAAAGAGAATCTTTCAGAAGCGTCAAAATAACTAGTAACACAAAAGCATATGAACCAAAATGTAAATAACTTCAGTTGAAGAGACTTTCAGCAAAAAGAGAACCTTAGGTTCAAAGTTATATGTTTTTGTAATAGTTGGTTGGTGTTGCTCTCATGGAA
This sequence comes from Gavialis gangeticus, assembly GCF_001723915.1. Lineage (NCBI taxonomy): Eukaryota > Metazoa > Chordata > Crocodylia > Gavialidae > Gavialis > Gavialis gangeticus. The sequence continues at coordinate 21,515,548 of NW_017728998.1, read as the reverse complement.
ATAAGTATGTGAATTACTCATGATTACTTTAGTGTAAATACCTGTCCCCTGCTGTAAATACCTGCCCCCTTTGACATCACAGTAACTAGTTCTTCTGCCCATACTCCTCAGGGAATCCTGGAAACATGAATAGACAGTCATTCAGAACTTGTAATCTAATCTTTACAAGATTTAGCAAGTTGCTGGCTGTTCGTATGCAATTTCCTTAAGTAAATTAAAAACAACTTTTCACAGATGATCACCTTGTGTCCTTTCCCTGAGAAACTAGTAATTACAGCACATCCCTGTAATTACAGTGCTTTGGATCTTACTCGATTAATCGAGCCTGCTGGACAATGGTAATTACTGTGCTCTAGCAGGCTCCCACGTCTCGTGTATCAGCATCCCCGTACTGAAAAATGGCACTGAGGTGCTTAAACTAAACTTGTTGAACTCAAGCTTTAGTTCAAGTGCTTCCACTGCCATTTTTAAGCACAGGGACATTGATACATGAAACGCTGCTGCACTTTAATTAGAGTGGCTCTTGGAACCACTGTAATTAAAGCGCCACTTCCCCACACATGGAGTATGTGTAAAAGTGCCCCGGTGCCTAAATAGAGACAAATCCTTCTGTCAAATCTGCTACGATGCCGAGCACTTAAATATCACCTGAACTCTCTTAAAAATCTGATTCCTTGTTATTTTTTAATGTGACTGTGCCCATCTGAAGAACTCTGGTATGGGCAATCGCTTTGTAAAAGCTGTATTATGGCAGGGTAGGTATATTTTTACAAGCTATAGACTTTGTTATCTAATCAAGAGTTTTAGCTTGGAAGTAAGTCCGGTTAATGATGCTACTTGCAGACTTTTTTATGTGAATTGTGCTATCAGTTTGCATATGGCAAAAGAGATAGGAAGGAGGGGCAGAGTTGCTGCTTGCTGAAAAAGCATAAAGGTATAAGCATGACAAAGGACTCCATTTACAAAGCCGAGACCTTGATGGTAGAAATTGTGGATATGGTACAAGGCACCAATGCCTACAAGCCCCACTTTTTCAAAATAGCTAACTGAAAACTTTCTAAAGTTTTTGCATCTGCGATCATCTTTGGAGTGAATAATTAGAGTGCCTGTGGCAGGTTTTGCAAAGACCTTTATGTTGAAAATGGCCCAACTTAGAGCCTAGAATAAGGCACTTTCCCCTGCTATCTGCTCCAGTGACAGTGGGCAGACCTTCTAGCAGGGAAGAACAAGGACTAGAGCACCCAGCTGGAGTGTCCATAAGTATGCCGTTAACAAAACATGGACTTGAGTAAACAGCTGGGGAATCACAATGCCCTTAGTAAAATGTGGACTTGATCAGACCTTCACAGGTTGAATCCAGTCACTTTATGGGCTGGATCTGTCCTGCAGGCCATAGGTTGCTGATCCCTGTCCTAGATGTCAGAACATCCTTTCTGCACAGAAGCCCAAATATGTAAATTACTTTTATAGAGGACACTGTATTATTGCAGATAGATGGCTTGAAGTCCCTGAAAAATTCTATTTCTTAGGATTTGGTGAAAGAGTAAAGGAGAAGGGCATGCGGTACAACTCTGTTCAGTTCGGTTTTTGTTAGCGCCAGTGAAATGCATTTATGTAAAGAGAGAAATTTAAGCTGTATGACTGTTTTGTTTACAATGCAGAACTCTCTTTATTTTGCTCATCCCTTCATCCTCCCTCTGCTCCTTTCAATTTTACATTCCTTTTTTGCATTTCCTGCACCTCTGTTCTGACTCTTGACTTGTTCCGACTCCTTTCAGTTCTTCTGACGTCATCTCCCTTTCCCCTTGCCAATGCAAGGTTGTGGGCTGCATTTCATTATGACAGAGAATACATTTTACAGCTTTCATAGATGTTACATTGCTATGTACTAGGCTGAATAGTTCTATATGAATACTGTAGGCAATCATATTGTGTGATCTTTTTCCCAGGCACCATAGGGTATTGGGAAAATCCCAATACAGGGAGCAGTAGCATTTGGGAACAGGACTCTGATAATGTGCAAAAGTGAAGCTTAGGATTGTAGAAGCCAGTGCAGGAGTGTACAATTCTGTAGTTTTGGAGGCTGAGTGGGACCAGTGGTTAAGGGCATATATGAATTTCCTGATTATTTCCCATTGACTGAGGTAGCTCAGTACATGGAAGGGCTACTGCAGTCCTGAAACTCTGGTATGCGCAACAGAATAGCATCATGTCCTAGGGAGAGGGACAATTCCCTTTTCTGATCTCTCTGCAAAAGCTGAATGCCAAGCCTAAGAGCTCAAGCTCTGGGTGCACAATACAGGAGCTTCCCTCTTGTGTTTACCAGGTATTTGGATCAGACTGATTACATACTAGTGGGAGCATCTGCACATTCACTTAATGCACTCAGGTAATGTGCATTAGATCTAGTACCTCTGGGTGCCTGTACAAGAATGCAGAGGCAGCTCTGACACACTGTAATTATAATGCATCGTAGCAGACTAGATTAATTGAGTCTGCTGGAACATGGTAACTGCCGTGCTCCAGCGGCCTCCCACGTCTTGTGTATCAGCATCCCTGCACTTCAAAATGGCAGCAGGGGCACTTGAACTAAAGCTTGTCAAACCATTGCAATTAAAGCACTGCCCCCTCTATCCCCAGAGCACATGGAAAAGCACCCACAATTTTTTTTTGTGATGCTTTAATGTGCATTAAAATAGGCTAATGTGCATTAACGTGCATGTGTAGATGCACCCACTGTGCCTTTTATCTAAGTAAGTTTATGCAAGCAAACCTTTTCCCTAGTATAAAGGAAGAGATTTGGAAAGCTCTATTCAGGACACCTAGTATGGCTAAAGCTGAGAAGTCTAGTGGAAAGCACATCTGTGCCTGATTAGTGCTGGTGCGAGGTGTCACAGCTACAGGGACACTTGAGAGGATACTCTGGTAGGTGGGGACGGGGCTGGGGGAAAGTTGTGTCCCCGCTGGAGGTAGATGGAGGGGAGGTTGACCCCGGAGGATTTTCATAGAAATTATATGAGGTCTAAGTGGTAGTCCAAAGGCAGGGTCTGTTTTGTTTGACCATATTCTGTTGTTAAAACATTTGATCACTTTCTATGTAATAGCTCTTTTGTTTTGTTTTGTTATTTGACTCATGCACCTGCGATAAATTGTAATTACTGGGCAAAATTGTAACCTGGGCCATATACGTTCAGTGGAGTGGAGGAGCAGTCATCTTACACAAACCCAGAGTGTTTCTCTGGGAGTACCCCAATGCCTCAGGGTTTTGTCACGTTGGCATAGCTGGCAGAATTCAAATCTGCATGGGGAGACCTCAGTGGATTTCCATTGTGGCAAAATCCTGAGGTGTTGGGGCGATCCTAGAGATATGTATTGCATAACCCTAAACAAACCAGGATGGCATCCGAACCTGGGTCCCAATTTGGGAGAGGATTCCTATTCGGGATAGTGCTGAAACATGTGCCAAAGGCCCCAGTAACAAAGACACTTAAATAAACTGACTTCACTGCTGTGTGAGAGTGGGAAATTATGAGGTTGTTTCTGAGCTTAGATAGTCAGAGGGCTTTTGGGCAGGAATTTTCTACAAGGTGTTCATTCAGGCAGGACCTGTGGATCTTATGATGGTCTTGCTCTTGGAGCTAGTGAGCTTGTGCAGCTGCTGAGGTAATACAATATTATTCTAGAGCTAAGCAATCTGCTTCACTTTTAGGATCCACCACTTCTTGATCTGAATGTATTAAGCTTCTCAAGATTACACACTTATCCTGCTGTAGCATACGGAGGAAAATGTCTACTCCCAAATAGTGATGTAGTTAATTACCTGTATCAGCGCACACATCATCTTCTAAACGCACATAAGTATACATCTGGATTATATTTTTTCAATAAGAGTTAAACTTGTTCTTAAAGTTGAGAATGAGCTTTGAGCATACTTTCCTAAGTTAGGGTCTCTATCTTGTCTTTCTACCCAATTCAGAAAATTTAGTATGCACCTGACTTTAAGCACAGATTTTACTAACTAAGCAAACTGGAGTTTGAATGAGAGAACTCTTCAAATTCCTGAAGAGGTATTTAAATATAGAGAGGATGATGGGAAAACTATTCTTTGTGGTTGCATGGGACAGGGCAAGAAGCAAGGGTCTTAAATTGTAGCAAGGAAAATTTAGGTGCAATATTAGGAAGAACTTGAGAGTGGTTAAGCACTGGAACACACTACCTAGAGAAGCTGTGTCTCTATCTTTGGATTTTAAGAGATGGTTAGATAAATACTTGGCTGGGAAGTTTTAGTCAGAATGATCATGCGTTGTAGGTTAGCCTAGATCGGGGCCCCTGCAGTAAGGGAGGGAGTGAGGCTGGACCAGGGGCTTCCCATCTGGGATGGGGTGCAGGACTGAGCCATGGGGGGTTGCTCCTGCAGCTATGCACACCCCCAGGAGGGCATGGGGGAGGGCGGGCTGCTGCTGTTGGCTGGGGCCGGCTGGTGCTGGGCTGTTCCTGGCAGGGGCTGGACTGTGCTGCGCTAGGAAGGGGCTATGGGGGAATACAGTGAATTCTGGAGTGGCTGCAGCCCCCCTGTAGTCCCCTCCCAGTGCTGCTGGCACCTGCCCTGAACACAGCCTGGCCTAGCCCCCACCAGCAAGAACCTGATGCAGCCCCAGGCCCAGCCTGCAGTGGCATCTTGCCCTGCCCTGCACAGATCTGGGGGCACATGCCCCCATGCTCTCCCAGGGTGCATGCAGCATCAGGAGGCACCATCCCTCTCCCCCGACCCCCGGATGAGCTGCAGTTCTGTCCTGCACTCCACCCCAGCTCCCAGTGCTGTGTGCCCCCCGGGAAGGCATGGGGAGGTGTGTGCCCCTGGATCTGTGCACAGGGCGGGGCAGGCTACAGTTGTGGGTTGGGGCCAGTGCTGGGCTGTTCCTGGCAGGGGCTGGGCCAGGCTGTGCAGGGGTGGGTGATGGCAGTGCTGGGAGGAGGTCTATGGTGAATTTTTGGGGTGGCTGCAGCCCCTCCCATAGACCCCTTCCAGTGCTGCTGCTGCCAGCCCCAAGTGAAACCCAGCCCTCACTGGGAAGAGCCCAGTGCAGCCCCAGCCCCAAGCGGCATCCCACACTGATCTGGGGGCACATGCCCCCATGCCCTCTTGGGGTGTGTGCAGCAGCAGGAGCCACCCCCCATGTGGCTCTGTCCAGTGCCCTGCCCTGGCTGGGTAGTCCCTGCCCCTGCCCCGCTCCCTCCCCCACTGCTGGGGCCTCAATCTGCCCCCTCGCCTCCCAGCCCCTTCCCTCACAACACATTTACCAGCTGGACCTGGCTGCTCTCTGCTGTGTGCATGCACGTGGCATTTATCAGACACATTAGGTCTGCGTACCCCCTAGGACCTTTTAAAGGACCCCTAGGGGTATGCATACCCCCAGTTGACAACCACTGGGCTAAACGACCTACTGAGGTCCCTTCCAGTTCTAGTCTTCTGTGATTCTATGAGATTTGTCATTGCTCCTCACTTCAGAAGAACTACTTCAGTGATTCTCAGCCAGAGTGTATCATGGCACCCAGAGGTGCCTTGAGATCCTTTCAAGGGGGCTGCAGGTTGTCTCACATGTTTAGCATTGTTAGGTAAGCAAATATGATTCACAAGATAAATCCAGAGATGTCGCACAGGAATCCACAGTGTTACAAACATTCTGATCTGTTGTGGTCTGAGTTCTTTGCCATAGAAGAATTGCTTTAGTATTTGTCTACAGTCAAAAGTAGAATGAAAACTAAGAGCCAGCATTTTGCAAAGGGGGAGGAGGGTGAATTTAAAAAGTTTGACATACATTACTTGCAATGCTATAATGCCACTGCCAGGTGTTCAAAAGCGGAGGCCTTGACTCACGAGATTGGCTTAAAAATAACAATTAAAAAAAATGTTCATTTTGTTTTTGAGCCCTTAGGATTATTTTCATTTTTTCTCAACAATTATAAGGACAAGAAGCTTACTTAAAAACAAAATAAGCTGTGTACATACTCATAGTCTAGGGGCTGAGATGTCAGCAAATATTGTGATACTTGCAGTAAAATCACAACAGTTGGCAACACTACTGTGTAATTTTCCATCTGTATGTTCAGTCCTGTATTTTCAAATATTTATAACAGTCTCTTAAAATCTGCATTTTCAGAGTTAACATACTGCTAACTGAGATCTACTTTACATGCCAAGTTTACAGTTTCACAGTTCAGCCATTAAATTATGCTTGTCATATAACAGAACTTACTCATAAAATATTTTATAATGATAAACTCTAAAATGGGTGAAGGGATTTAGTTATAAATTTCCTCTCAAAACTCACTTTTGGTAGAGACAATGCCAACAGCTCCATAGGTGAAACGTTTAAAATATGTCCTGAGCACGTGATAATATGGAACTTAATTTCTCCCCTCCCCAGCATTAGCTATGAGTCCGAGGTAGCCCAGGCACTACAATATTGAGAACTCATTTTCTGGTTACAGTACATTGCTTCAAATTAATTCTTCCTACCAAACTTTCTTTTACTCTCTACTAGTCATCTACAACAGTCAACCTCTGTCACTTCAAAGAGGCTCTTCATAAATGAATGCTTTAGAGGAGTATTGCAGTTGGATTCAACAGCTCTTTTTTCAGATCTATATTTTTTGACAGAGAGGTGCTCTCTCTTTACATGCTTATTGAACAAGCCCACCAAGCTACCACATAAAAAAATACACATTCCAGTATACAAAATCTTTGCTGAGAACTAGGTGCATCAAAGTGGCAGTCGAAGTTGGTTGCTGTTTATGAAATTGCTTGTTAGCTTTTCCACCTTAAACAGCAACTATGTTGGCTAAATAGTTAATGTTTGCACAATACACATATAAAAGGATATTCAGTGACCAGTATTATTAATGTTACTTGTATATATAGTTTTAAAAGGATCATGTGAGACTGGCTCCTTATAAGTTTTAATAACTAGAACAGATTATATTTGTCCCTGTAGTTCTCGACTATGCTGTGCAACCTAAATACAGTCCAGCCTATTCATAAGCAACTTCAATAAAATGTGACTGCCAAACTGATTTTAGTTATGTGGGCAATAAAGGATTAACTTTTCTCATACTCAGTTGTTTTAATTTAACTTGGGGCCTGATCCTGTGATCAGTGGGCTTTCAAGGGTCTCACCTCCTTTTAAGACTGGGCCCCTAATCTTTCACTGGAAGTATGAGGAGGAGGCATTTGGTTCATATTCGATTTTGGTACCTTTGTATTACTTATTTTAAATCTGAATGTGTTGCTAGGTAACAAGCCATGTCTACAATGAACAAACATGTAAACCTTTTGCCCTACTGGTCTTTGGCAGAGTTGTACTTTATTGTAGTAAGTTGTTTTATTACAGCAACACCAGCTAGAGTTAATGTAATAAGAAGGGATCCTGGCTTGTTTTCTGCTTAAAAATTGCAAATTCTCTAATTTAAAAAATAATTGCAAATTCTCTGATTAAACCCCCCCAAAGATGCAATTAAAAAGAACTGCCACTATATGTGTATGTATATATATGTAAATGTATCAGTTGAACACAATGTTTTATTGATATAGTTACAAGTTTAAAGCAATTTAGAAGCCTCAGTGCCTCAATCACTAGAGTAA
>NW_017728998.1:21501011-21502906 GCF_001723915.1 Gavialis gangeticus | reverse complement strand
GGATGCATCAGGACTTGGATCATTGAAAGCCGCAGTATGGTTTGAGTTTATCTTTTGATGGATGGTCAGAGCTTTCTTTGTCCCCTTTGCTCACCAAGACACAGGTCCTCCTCCCCCTCACTGCTTTGTGGCACTAAGTAGCTCTGACATACCAGTTCCTTGCCCATGCCATTGCTCCTTACAGTGGGCTGGACCTGGCGCAGCAGGGCAGAGCAGACTGGGGAAGCTTGGTGCTGCCACCATGAGCCCCAGTGCTTTGGCGAGGTGCTCCTTACCCACCTGGCAGCAGTGGGGGTGGCAGCATGGAGTTGTTTGTCCTTGCTGCTGCCAGGCAGGCAGGGGGCACCTCACCAAGGCAGTGTGAGGCTCGTGGTGCTGGCACCGGCACCAAACTTCCCTGCCCCACTCTGCCCTGTTAGGTTCTGGTAACCCCTCCCCTCCCCCCACCCCCCAAAAAACCAGAAAGTTATTCCCAGATGAAAGTCTGGGATGGAGAACACAGCTGAAACCAAATATTTTTAACTTATATTAAAATAATATAATTTGGATTATTTTAATTGACTTGAATCCAAATAAAACATTTAGAAGTATAGCAATTTTGCTTGCTTTCTGCTTTTAGTGAATAATGAACCTTCTGCTTTTAAGATTAAAAAAAATAACTGGCTGCTTTTTGTCAGCAAATTGCTTAAAATTGCTTGGAAACTGCTTAAAAGCATTTGTCAGAATTCAGGTGCAGCATCTGCGTTTTAAAGTAAAAGTAAAGTAACAGTGATTACCGTGGATCTATTATAGGTGATATTATACATTTTCAATATTATATTATTTTTGGATTTTGTTTCATAAGACTTCTGTCAAATAATGATATTTATGGTACATAGTATTAGCATTGTCATATCTCTCTTGAAGGCTATATCAACTAGAGGAATCAGTTAGGAATTAGACCCCTGTTGCATTATTCCTTAAACATTTTCAGAACAGAATTTCTTAAATTTGTCTGATTTTAGAGATTCTGGGCTGCCTGATCAAGCTAAACAAGGCAACAACAGGACAGAAATGCAGATGCCCAGGGAATACAGGCAGTCCTTGGACTTACAACACAATTGGTTCCTGAAAATGGCGTCTTAAGTCGAAACATTGCAACTTGGAACCAATTTTCTCATAGGAAACAATGTTATAAATGGGGGGTTGGTTCCTGAACCAAGGTCCGATACCCTATTTTCACCAAAAATAACCCAGAATTTTGTACTCAATCAATTATAAATAAGTAATATATAGTATTCATATATAGTATATTCAATATATATGAATAAATATATATTCATATATTTATATTGTAAATAGCAATCATATTTCTTTGGAAGGACTTCTTTGAGGTGACTTTGCTGGACTTTTTGAAGGGCTCCCGGTTGGACTTTTTGAAGGGTTGTTGGCTGGAGTCTACTCAGGAGTCTCAGCTGCAGGTTTTTCTGGAGTCTTGTCTACTTTCTTAAAGAAAGTGCCCAAGGAAGTTTGGACAGATGCTCTCCAGGGAGATGGGCGATGCAGGAAATTTGTTTGCTGGCATGGTGTGGTATCAGATCAAGCGTTGTAAAGTCGAAATTGATGTCATAAAGTTGAAACAGGGTGTCAACTGATAAACACTGTAAGTGCGAAACATTGTAACTTGAAACGTTGTAAGCCCAGGACTGCTTGTAACTCAGAAAGCCATTTTACTATCAAAGTAAAACAAAATTTGGATAGAGAACTTGAAGGAAGAGCTGCTGGAAGTAGGAATAAAAACTAGTCAAGGAATACTTCTTTTAAAAGCTTTCAACTCAGGGCTCAAAGACTAAAACAGGAACCTTGGAGATATTCAGACAGGTATAAAAGAAGTCTAGAGATTCATGCAGAGATCT
>NW_017728998.1:21462588-21496011 GCF_001723915.1 Gavialis gangeticus | reverse complement strand
TAAAACAGGAACCTTGGAGATATTCAGACAGGTATAAAAGAAGTCTAGAGATTCATGCAGAGAGAGGGAGTAATTCTGTGTTTCTCCCTAACAAAACTTGACCACTTGGGCTTTATGTGGAAACTAATTAACTCTGCAGTATATAAATGCATAACCTCAAACTGTAAAGCCTTTGTTGACTCCTCATAGATTCCTCAGGACTTATCCAGTCAAAAAATACTTTGACTTTAATACAGCCAGGATTTCACCCATGGGCATTTGGGACGCAGAAGTAGGGGAGCTGTGGAGTACAGGCTGTCCACAGAGGCCAGGTACAGACTGAATTTTATTAGTAGATGTTTCGGATTGTGAATCCAAAAAATGATGACAAAGATCTGTTTATACCCTACATGTAGAGCAGTGGCCTCCAACCTTTTTAAGTAGGAGATCACCTTTGTCATTTAAAAGCAATCCAAGATCTACCATGTGCCACTGCCCTCCCTCCCCTGCCCAGCAGCTAAGTTTGTGAGGAGGGAAGTGGGGGGGCAGATTGAGGCAGAGGGAGAAAAGATGATTTGGGGGCATGCCTCCCCAGCAGGTAAGTCCCCCCTGGCCAGGGCCCCACTCAACTTACCCCTGCTCCTGCCTCTGCAGCACTGTCCCTCACCGTGGGGGCCTCGATCTAGCCCCTGCCCCTTCCCTCCCCCACAGACTGACCTGCTGGGCTGGAGAGATGGGCACTCTGCCCCCCACCCCAGCCTTGCATCGACTCCAAGAGCTTCCGAGATTTACTGGTGGATTGAGATCCACTGGTTTGTGACCACTGATGTAGAGGGTCAAAACCAGCACCTACTGTAGTTCTTTAAAGTGTCTTAAAATAAGCCACCCTATTTTATGCATAAAAAAGAAGAAGCATAGCAACTCCCTTATCACTGAATAGAGTCTACTTACAAATTTGTTTCTCAGAACTGGATTCTGAAAGTTTCCCTTTGCAGCACTGGAGGTAAAGTACAGCTTCTGCACAGTTGATTTTGGCCAAGAGATCAATATGGAACTGAATACACTTTATGTAAATATATTTCTCTGTGGGGTCAAAAAAAATTAACTGTTCCTATATCTCTGCAACTCAGTAGGCTATCCCCTTTTGATCCACATAAACCTTATCCTTTTAATACAGTGATTTTCAAACTTTTTTGTCTGTGTATCCCTTTACTTGCAAAAATATTGCTGCTCATAGCTCCTGTAGCTGATGAGTCTCTGCATGTTCATTTCTGAGGAAAAGTGTCAACATGGTGTTGCTGCACATTGACATCTATTACTCACCATATGTGGACCAATCAGAAGCTCCACTGCCATTATTATAAGTAGGCACGTACCCCTGGGGGTATGCTTACCCCAGTTTGAAAATGATTGTTCCAGTTCATAGACACTCATCTTTAGAATGTAATTATCTACTGCCGCAGCTCTGCAGTGACTCTGGCTAGGTAGAGACAATCAAAAAGCCCAGGGCAGAATTGATGTAAGTCACATCGTTCTTTGTAAGCGGCGTAGTTGGAAGCTAACAAGAGACGCAGTCTATGTGTGCCAAACTTCTGTTTGATTACAGGTATAGACCAGTCTCCCAGCACTTATACCAGTAAAAGTGAGGTGTGTGCACCACAGGAATTCCCTGAAGTGGTATTCCCATGACCTGCAATAAGCAAATGGACATCCTCCTATTTAAGGTGTTACAAACTCTGCCTACCTTTGGTCCCAACAACATTTTTGGCACTTGGAGTGCGACCAGGGGCTAGGATGTCTGCTGTGTGCAACTTGTGCCACCATGTTCATTTTTATGGCAGCACAAGGGAAAAGTCTGTTTGCACTCTAAGATTCAGAGTCATAACTGCTGAGTTATGTTAGCAACTAGGCTCAGCTGTTTCTAACTAGGATATTAATGGCATACATGCATGCTTTTTGGATCACAGGGAAGTAGAGATGCCAAGAACAGCTAATCTCAGGAGAAGGTTTCGGTTGAAGTTTATGTTGAAGTGAAGTTTCAGTAAAACCAAATCTTGAAAAGGTTGCAAGTCCTGTCCCTCAGTCAGGATCTCTGTGCTCTTTTGTGTCTATCTACATTTAGCATATGCAGTGAGATTCATGTACATTCTTTGCATAAAGAAAATGGAAGTGGTTCTGAAATGATTGGCGCAACAAACAGTAATCTCAGACTACTCCTATACATATGCTAGCTAAGGGTATACAAATACAGTCTACCCTCTACAGCAACGAGTGTGAGCCTGCTCCACTCTGACAGGTGTAGGTGAAGCCAGGTAAGCAAAAGCCACAAATGCCTCTGCTTCAAAGGTTTATTAAACAGATTGCACAGCCAGTAATTTCCCACTCTCCCCAGTTTCAGATGACCCAAAGATTTATCTGGTTACTTTGAACAGGCAACTGCTACAACTTAGTATGGAAATGGTTTCCAGGCTATAAATTAAGACTCCTTCTTTGGCAGGAGATGTGCAAGAGGTATAAAGGGATACAAACAAAGATGCACCTATGGATTATGAACCATGAAGGCTGCTATTCTTGGTCTACTGGTGGATTTTGAGGTGAAGTTTTAACAAGAGCACTTTTCCTCAGGGATATCACCATCTATCTTCATTTAGTGTTTAATGGCCTGGACTACTTGGCTGAAGTCCAGGACCTGAAGACACATGTATGTTGTTTATAACAGTGGGTCGATACTTGGAAAGTCTGCCAAGAAGGAGGTACAGAATGGGCGCAGTGACAGTGCAACCTGACTCCCCTATGACCATGATCACACCTTAGAACAGAAAGATGCTTAGTGGACAGCTGGTAGAGGCTGCCCCAGAGAAGGAAAAGTTGATTTTTGGACTCCAAGATAGGAACCATGGAAGGCAAAAATGGTCACCTGGAACCCAGTAGGGAATCCATCACTTCAGGACCCCTGTCTCCAGAGTAGCAGCCTTCCCATTATGCAAGTGGGATTACACTGTATATCACAATGGGCAGATGAACCGACTTGTAGCTGGTCTGCTTCATGGCTTGATACAACTGGGAAAGGCCGGTCATTAATGTGTATGAGAAGGCACAACCAGAGGAGTCAAGTATGATTACTTGTATCCATGTTGTAAGAGAAAGGAACAGTTGCCTAGCGAAACAGACAGCCATCCCTCTATGTGTAACTAAATTCTAAACAAATAATAATGCACATTTAAATTTTTATTATAAAATCATGATAGCAAATGAGTGTAATGTAATATACAATGAAATGTGAAAATGTAATGTATGTACGTGCAGTGTGAAAATATAATGTATGCATTGCACTCTTTAAAAAGTCCATTGCATATGACTGATTCTAATCTTTTAAATAATAAAAAATGTTGAGATTTGTTTCTCAAAAATACATAACAGTGAGACAAAATAACAGCAAAAAAGTGCAATATATTTTACGTTCTGAAAAAGGCCATCCAGCCTAGTGTGGTTCCCCTTTGTAAAACAAATTGCACATTAAGTCTGAAAGTGCTACGTATAAGTCCTAGGAAGAATGGAAATTTTGAAACCTAACTTACAAACACACCAACCATTGAATATAGAAAAAGGGGCCAAATTTTTGTCATACTCACACAGGATGCAGCAGAGAAATGCAGCAGTAATAACATATCTTTGCTACACTTGACTTTTCCCATAATATAGTTAATTAGAGTTCTTATTAAGACTAGCCATTTAATAGATATCACCACTGATGTCGAAGTATTAAGTGTTTTGATACTATGAACCATCATGGTGCATAGAAGAGGAAGTCTCATCCTTAAATCAGTTTACTAACTCTTGTGAGTTTAAATATGATTTTATGTTACTTAAACACAGTTTTTGTGGTTTATTAAACTGTTTGGCCTGATCTAGATTATGCTATTTCACGTAAGTGATAAAAGGACTATTGTTCTTTTCAAGCAGAAAGATTATTACTCATCTAGATTATTGACCTATTTATTCAAGTAATAAATAAGCTTTCTAAAGTCCTACTGCCTTCAGCATTAGAAAGCATAGAAGTTTATACCGTTATTTTGAAAGCTAATATTGATATGTAATATTTAAAAAACTAAAGAACTAAAGTACCAAATGGAAGTTTAAAATCCACGAACTACATTTTCAAAAGCCAAAAAGGCTTATTTTTCAATGATGTTAGAATTATATGAAAGCTTACATTAAAAAGGGACCAATTTGCCAGTTGTATAACTTCATTTTTTTAACAGTCTTGAATTTCCTGAGGACTTGATTTAGCCAACACATTCTCAGTCAATTTCTTTGCACAGGCATTGTATAGAATTTGTGTCTTTTGAAGCAGAGACTATTAACCAAATACAGGAGCCGGCAAAACTTCTAGTGAGATCAATAGGAGTTGCAGTTGCTTACATTAAAGCTAAATTTAGTCACTACCCCTAAATTAGAAAAACAAAAAACACGCGGAAAAACAAAACCCTACCTCAATTTTTTTTTCCTACTCAGTGCAGTGTTTCGTGGAGGAGCAACTTCTATGTGCAACCTCTCAGCTACCCTGTTGGATATTACCCAGACCCAGTCTGACTTCCTGGAGTTAGATCACAATGGGCTGTTAAGAGGAAAGCAGAGAGAGCACAAAACAGTGACGGAGATAAAGCTTCTTAGGGAAAAATGGTGGGGGAAGCTATTGAATTGGGAATGTCCCTGCTTGGTTCCAACCAGGCTGGCAAAGTTTATTCTTCCTGTGCCTGAGTCTAGCATCAGAGGGAATGCTAAACCTTAAAGATGCTGGCATAGCGAACAAGGGGACTGTCAGTTGCTCCTGGGGCGAGGACTGGGGAGTCTGACACAGAGAGGGTCTATTAGAGCACACGGCAGCAGGGCAAGCTGCTTCTCCCAGACCAGAGATGCAACTTTGCCAAAGCTTGCATGTATAAGCCTTTATTGTTTTAAGACTTTGCTTTACAGGCTGTGCACCTTGGGTGATTAAATAATGCTTTATTGACAATTTCTTTGTGTCAGTGAATCAATAGCTGTCACAGGCTCACCAAGGAAAAGGGCTTAAATGCCAAACACAGTTGGGACAGCCATGTTAGCCTGGTTGGGAAGCAAAGAGGGGGAAGGAGCTGCCCCCAGGAGATCCATCCTATAATGGTAGAATTGCATGAGTCCAAATTGAGAGGGGTGAAGGAAGCCAGACCTGTAATCTGAAAGGCATATTTAGGATGGACAAAAGGGGTGCATCCCAATGAGCGCACATGTGCAGGCGTGCACGTTTCCCAAGGGACAAATAGCAGTGGCTGCTGCACATGTACTCTGCCACACAGCAAAGTGACCTGGGTGAGGTAGGGAAGGCTGGAGCCAGCACCTGTGTTGGCCCTAGCAGCCTTACCTGGGGTCCTGGGGGCCTCCCAGGCCAGTAGCGGTACCGAGCTGGCTGCTCGGAGCCTGGCCAGCAGCCAGAGCAAGGCTCCAGCTGGCCATGCTCCCCTTCTGGTGGCCACATGCACATGCACTTTTTTCAGCAGTGGGGTTTGTTTGTATGTTTTGTTTTTTTGGGGGGGAGGGGCAGGGGCTGGGATTGACATTGGGATCTCTCAGTGTCAAAAAACCAAAAAACCCCCAAATCCCACCACCCTACAAAATAGCAGTACAGTGAATGAGTGCATGTGCACCATGTGTAGTTTGCAGTGCCTCAAACTGCTTTGAGGAGCCACAAACCACAGGTGCGTGCTCATCGGGACGCACTCAAGAGATGTAAGATGCGGCTCTACCTGTGACCATGACATAGTGAAATATCTCTCTCTAGAAGATAACAGTACAAAAAACAGATCTGAAAAAAATTTGTATTTTCATTAAACTGGATAACTAGCACACAGGGTTGGTAGCGACATGAGATCATTAGTGATAGAAATTTTCCATAGTGAACCTACATTTCCAGATCATTTTGGACTAAGGAAGAATGCTGACGACTTGGACTTAGTTTTGCTTGACGGCTGCCTCTTAGTAGAGTTTTGCTTTCCTAGAAGTTGGGGAAGTAAGTTTACAATACAAAACAATGAAATATCCTTCCAAGACAGATGGAAAAGAGAATGTTTGATTCCCTTATTTGTATTTTTCTATTTGTCATATTTTCAAATCTGAACATTTACCTTATTTAGGAACTTAGTCCTTTCCTTAACTTCTGAAGGGCTCCCACAATGATGATTATTTCATCTACTGAGGCTGCTGCTTTATTATCTGTCTAAAATTTGGTTTCAACTTTAGTGTTGTGCTGCTCTGCCAGTTATTCAGAGTCTCTGATCCTGTTAATGTTTTCATCACCTTTGCAACTACATGACTTTAAACTGTAACCTGATGGCTTAAAACCACCTAAGAATAATAAACAATTAATGTCAGTACCATTTGTTGGTGCTTTGGGGGCTGGTCATCTTCTGGTCACTGTATCAGGATCACATGTTTAAGTCTATTTGTAACAGCATTTATGCACGTGAGTTTGGTGTGGGTGTGGGCTAATTTGTAGCATACCTGCCAAAAAGGTTGGCTCCTGCTGGGATAATGTATAGGGACCTTTTTGTGGATGAAGAGAAGCCCTGGATCCTACAACGCTTCCTAGACTCTAAGCTAATTTTAAAAACAACTGACTAAAATGATGCCAATAAAGCTAAATTCATCTCATCACTTCTTTTTTAAAATTGCTATAGTCTGTTGGTTCGTTACAATCTTTTGCCTTTACCACTCCAAATAATTTGACTTCCTTCATTTGCACAATGGTTTAAATAGATGATACTTTTGTCATCTGCTTGATTCACTCCATATTCCTACCTCTCCAGGCTCACCAGTGAGGTAAGCCAATTGCAGGGTACTCCTGACCAATTACTACTTATAATAGAGATGATGAATGCAAGAATTTTTCCATTAATCTAAATGTAGACTTCTCCATCTCATTAACCTTTGTTACTCTTATATTTCATTTTTAATCACTTACAAAATCAAGTGTGTAGTAATAATGAATCATTTCTGATTTCTACCAATTGCAACTGGGAGATTTTCAAAACCACAGAAGGCCGCTGGACATCCCATGAGAGCTGGGTGCTTACTATATTTACTTGCATACCACATGCAGCCTTTCTCCCAAAATCAGCCTAGTAAAATTGGGGCGCATATCTTAAGCAGGGAAGCTGATTTTTTTTTCTTTGCTAAAATAGAAGCAGGGTAGAACCGAGCAAGCAGACACTGTGACTCATGGTTGCCCCTTCTCCCTGGGGCTGCAAACAGCAGGGGAAGTCCATTGTTAGCCCTCTCACAACTGATGGTGAGGCAGTAGCTTTTGGCTGAAGAGCCACTGAGCTGGGTGAGGATAAGTGAGTTGCTGCACGTGGTCTGTGCTATTTTGATGAAGTCTGTGGTATGAAAACTATCTTACTTATAGGAACTGATATCAAGAACTAGTTACAGTAAAGAAGTAACAGTCTTACTACTTCCTAGACTCTAAGCTAATTTTAAAAACAACAGAGCAAAAGGTGTCTTACTACTGCCCTTGCAAGGGTCTAGGGCCTAATCCTGTTGCTGTCCTGCCACACCAGAAAGTTCTTGGTACCTTACCCAGGCCGTTTCTTGGGATGCCACACTTTCTAGACAGTCTGTATTTCCAGGTGGACTTTTTCTGTGTCACACAGTTGGCCGTCACTCTCTTTTCTACATTCTGCCTTCCAGAAACAATGTGTGTGTTTTATAGGACATGCAGTATGCAAAAAAATATGGGTAATTCCAAGGTATGTCTCTGAAAATCTGCCCTGAAATGTTTTGCTCTGATTGTTAAATTTGAGGAGAATTTCTCACAGAGGGAATAACTTGCACACGGCTTATGGGTATTTCTGAAAACACTACATTCAGGAATCTGAACACTGGATGCTAATCCTGAAGTCAAATTTTTCCCTGCAGCAGAGACAGGCCTATTGCTTCTGTCAAGACAGTGTTAAAGTGAGCACCCACATTCTGACTTAGATTTGACCACACTGCAGTTCCTCATGCCTGTTAGTTTTTTCCTTGGGCAAGAATAATGTATTTAAGATGTGTAGTGGTCATGTCAATGAGCACATGCAATGCGATGGAATGGCACAAGATTTCTCTTCTCTTCATTAGTTTGGTGGAACTCAAGCCAGGACACAACTGTATGCAATGCTGCTGCTAAATGTATTTGTTTTTCAGATAAATAGTATTGATACTGGGTAACACAGCATGTCACACAGGAAATCTGGGTCTGGTAAAATTGGAGGTATCTTGAGGTCTAGTCTATGAAATGTTGAGCGCGTCAAGCTCATGGTTTTTGGCCTTTGACAAAAGGAAGAGAAGGTGCTGACTCTGTTACTGTAAAAGTCCTGCCAGCCTGAAACTTGTTTGGCTATGTGAACAATTTTGGCCATAGCCACTTACCTAATCTTACATTCAAGGTTCAGTCCTGTAAAACTGACAGGAAAAGCTCCCATGGAGGTTAGTGCCAGGAGAACAACTTCAAAAGTGAGCCAAAAATGAATAAAGGGATTTTGTTGAGACTTAGGCAAGCTAGAGAACACATTTACCTATTTTTCCTGAGCTTTATGGAAAGCAGGATCCAGGTATTTTCAGTATTTTGCCCTTCATAAGAAGTAGAGCTAAGTGTACACTGGACTTTGTATTCTTGGCTTCATGGCGTGCTCCTAGAGATGCTATGTCCCTCCTTTACAGGACCGATGGATTTCTTTTTCAGTAGCAGTAAAAACAATAATATTGTTAGTATAGGTTCAAATTGGGGCATTTTGGCCTTGACTGATGTTCTGCAACGATATTAATGCCATTGTCACTGGGATGAAAAAAGAAGTTGTGACAGCTTGTAGGAAAGAAAAATGGAGACTTTATATGAAAAGTTTGGTGCTAAAAAAAAGAGCCAACCTCAACCTAACCAGTTCTACTTGTTGTGAGGCTGCCAAAACAAAAGAAGACAGACTTTCTCAACAGAAAAGGCTACATTATGCAAGAAGGAAATGAGCTGCAAGGCACAGGAAAAGGGAACACGGGTGGAGATTTATGGAAGTACTGAAAGCAGGCACTGTACTGCCAGACCAGTAGTAGCACATTATCAAAGGATGCTACCTGTTTTCTTGTCTATCCAACAAGAGCTTCCATTTTAAAGTATCCAAATTTCTGACCATCCGCACAATGCACGTAAATACGGAGCACTCCACGAGATTTCGGGGCACACCTAAGAAAACAGAAAACCTCTTCTTTTAGCTGTCTTATCTAGTGGTTACATTCTGCACAGCTACAAGTTTTTACAAGCTGGGAAGGATGGAAGAAAACAGAAATCAGTCATTCTGCATGCAACACCTGCCAACTAATAAACTAGAAACAGAGCTGTGTTAAACATGCTACAGGCTTTCCCTTAAGTAGCACCAATAATATAAACAACTCTTTGAGTCTCTAAAAGGATCACAACTAAGATCAACACCGAATACCCACTGTATTCTGTTATCCTCCGAGAGAAGTGTATGGAAAAGATGTGGTCATGTCAACAAGCCTTCCCCCCCACTGTTCTGGTTCTTGTTTTTTGTACGGTGCATCGGGCACTCTGTATGCCGAGTTCTGGATGGAAATTGACTGTGGCAGGAAGGCACACGGACAGACGAACAAAATTGTTTTCTGTGTACTGTGAGACTCAATTAGGAAAATTGTAACGTTAAGTTGTTTTGTTTTTCCTTTTTTCCTGCCAGGAATCTCTAATTAGGGCCCTTTTTATCCCTCCGTGTAACCCACTTTAGATCCCAGAGGTGAGCTTCTAGCTCAGAGAACTTGCAGGACTTCCCTGGCATGTTACCAAGCTTAATTTGAACTTTGCTATGTTTCAGCTTGCTAGGGAATTAAAACACATTCTCCATTCCATCCATATTTACCTTAAGTGACACTAATAAATCAGTGCAGGGAGGTACAGCCATAAGTATTTCTATGGCAAGACTTTACTCCTACATTTTCTTCAGTAGAGTGGTGGTATATACACATTATTCACTCATGAACCAAACTTTGGGGGGCCTTTCCAAGTTTTTTTCCAACCCAGAACAACCTTTAATTCTCCTGTCAAGAACACCAGGTTCCTTTTACAATTGGCTATAGAGAAGAACTGCACAAGACTGGACATACTATGTCACTCCAAAAAAAATACAGTGCTTCTCAGGTGTTCTTTGGAGTAAATTTGGGTATAAACATTCAGTACTTGTAAATCTGAACCTATGACTTAAGATCTCAGAATATTTTGTAAAAATCAGTAACAGGCTCTGGTTACTGATCATTAAAGAAGAAGAATAATATATAATAAACATTTTGCTGTCTACCCATATTTAATCATCATTTGTAATTTAGCATTTTATACTTTATATGCCTCTGAAATCACAGTCCAAAAGCAGAATTTACTGCAAGTCATGACAACAAATCTTATTATTGCTCAGGTGAATATTCATCCTGAAGTGTAGAAAGAAGGTGCAAGTGTAGTTTTCTTTGTCTTTTGCAGTGGTTGGTAAAAGACCTGGATGGGAAAGGCTCCAGCAAGTAGTTGGTATTAGTACTTTTTTTTTCCTTCTTGGTCAGTCTCTATTTTTTCCTGATGAGAGAGATAAATATGAAAGCCACTGTCAGTTCCAAGTATTTTCCTTTTATGATTGCCTGAAAAGACTTTTGGGTTAATATCAGTTTAGGTTCTTGGATCCTGATTTTAAAAAGCAGTCTTTAGGATTTGAGGTGTGTCTGGAAACAAACAGGTTTTGTGCTGGGAGAAGAAGCTGCCAGGTACAGGAAGTCTTTAGGCAGAGATTTCTGTGAATAGCCAAACAAAGGGAAAAATTCCCAACTTGGCTACATGTAGTTCAATTATCTCAGCTAACTTGATGCCTTCCCATGGGCACTGCCCTAGAAATGATACCTGAGTAAAGCCACAGCTTTCATGCAGTGGCTGCCAAGGGAGAGTAGGAACAAAGTCAGGAAAACACCATTCCTTTATTTAAAAATAAAGCACTGTTTGTGACCAGATGCAAGGCTGAAAAATGGACTGAGATGCAGAGTAGATGTGTCTGTGTTCATCAGCATGGGCAGATACAATAGGAAGGGAAACAGAGGTGTGTGCTTTCTCAGGTTTCCCAATTAATGTCACCCTAAGAGGAATGGTATTTTGGTCACTTTACTCATTCAGTTTTTTACCCTTCTACTACTAATACCTATAAGATTGTTGGTTAATGATTTGAAGGGAGGGTTCAAAAGTGGAGGAGGGTGTGTATGATATTTTTGCGTGATGTGAGCATCTGTGTTCTGGAAACAACCAGGGTCAGAACAAAACACACACGTTGCCCACAAGCCACTGAACAGCCAGTTTGGTCACCGTCATTCTGAAACGGATGCACAGAATTGTCATGCATATAAGAGGCTCTGAAACCAATCGGACTTACAGGTGGATGTATAACTAGGTATACTAAGGAATCATGATCAGTAAAAAATAACAACAAAAAAGGAGCTCAGATAAGTTTTAGCAAGGTGTCACGCTGATTTAATTTGTTGTTTTTCATAAATGTATATTATAAAGAAACTGATTTATAAAATTAGCAATAGGGGCAAAAATGTGAATGCTGCTCTGCAGCAAATTTGTTTACATGAACAAATGGTTTACCAGATGCTTAACTGCATATTTGTACACAACGACCCAATTTGTATTGCACATGACCCATGTAATATGCATGTAAAGTTGTATGGGCATTTTGTAAGTTTAACTGAACAGTAAATTTTGAAAGGGAGACTTAGTGTCACATTAACTATGTTGGAGTTTCTAATTCTTAATTCTGATGTCTTTTTAATTAATAGTGGTCTGTGGTGGAAATTATATTGGCCTGAGTCCTGATTTTACTTTTTTTGCTTTGGCTCAGTCAATATGTAGGTAAAATGCTCACTGAAGTCAGTGAGAAAAGCTGTCATAATGTGACTGGTGCACCTGTGCTTGCAAAGAAAATATTCTTTTGATTAAGAATCTCAAGTGTATACATCTAAGCAACTACAGAAAACACTCATAAAATAACTCTTCAGTTAAAAATGATCACTTTTAGACTTCGACACCTATTAAAAAGATACCAAGTGGGAATTCAAACAATTATGCAATAGTTGTAAAAGTGACTTAATAGAAGATCGAAACACAAGTAATTACTCTTCAAACTGTATGAATTTAACCTAAGGGAGTACTGGCAAATCTTATTTTACAATATAACTGAGCACTTCAAGAGGTTATTAATATCTGAAACCCTGAATAGGTCTGCTTTCATTGGATGTGACCATGTTATAAACAGAGAGAGACCAATTAGCATCCTCTTACGGAAACTGCTTCCAAAATTCTGTAGCAGAGATGAATTGCCACAAAGATTTGTTGCCCCTACAAACACAGTGTTCAGCTCTGCAGACATTAAGAAATGGTCTCTCTTTGGATTGGAACAGAAAGTTTTTGTATTTAGTGTTTGAAGTTACATAGGGATACCCAATCAAGGTGTTCTCTACCGCAACCTGACGTGACCTGTGAGGCAATCCTCTCCAAGCTCCTGGTAGTTTGTTTGCATGAAGAGTTTTTTAAAAAGGTGCCCATGAGGCAGGACAGAAGAAAGTGTATTGGGATGGAAAGCTGGGGTTTTGGCCTTTCTATATCACCCTCAAAGTATCATGCATTGAATCAACCATTCTTTTGAGTTTCTGTACATTTATTTGTTATACTGATTTAGTAGGTCTCAGGCAGCACAGGACAAAGATTTTCAAACCCCTACATAATTCAGGCCATAGTTTGAAAGAGAGTCCCACGGAAAGCCAATTTCCCATTCATGATAACATTAACATCCTTATGGAAACTATGTGATTGCTTACATGTAAAAATAATAGGAAACTTTTGTAAGACTGTCTCAGAACACAATTTAGCAGCTGGACAGAGTAGAGTAGTAAAACCCCCCGTATAGGGAACTGACAAAAGACCAGGATATCATAATGGTTTGGCTAGGATGCATGCCCTTTGCAGGATGGAATCAGAATTGGTCACATATCAATTCAATGGATAACAACAAACAGAGATCCTCCTTTAGCTCACAAGGTAGAAGAAGGCTACATTTTTGAAAGAGGAAAAACTGAGGTCACTTAGTTGAAACTGAAGTTTCAAATGATCATTGGAACAAACAGAATTTTGAGAGGCCATGGATTTATTACAGTATTCTCAAATATACCCAGTGGCATTTAATGATGGTATTTTATCCTTATGTATAATCACTTTCACTGTGTCAGTACTTGACTCTACCTTCAATTCCTTAAATTAAGAAATATTCAGAAAACAAAATGAAAACTTAAAAGCTATTTTTATTTCCAATTACAGATACCTTATTTCAAACAAGCTGGAATAACATATGGGAGATGTTCGCTTATGTTTCATAATTCTTCACATATTTACATTATGTTGTTTGCAATACTTTGGAAATACCACACTTTCTACCTACTGCATTACTGTATGATTGGGTTTGAACTACTAGAAAGACATACTGTGTTCTGTAATCAACTACAATTAAGGATTTGCAAGGTCTTCTACAGAAACCCCCAATTTATAAGGATTTATAAACAGCCTAATTTATATTTGTTTGGCTTGCTGTGTAATGCATGCAAGTTAATAATAGTATATTAATTTCTTTTAACAATTTTTGGGAAAAATATTCTGTGTTACATTTTCTATTCTACAGCACTTACCAGTTAAATATTTAATACTGGCAATATTAAAAAGGACTGAAGCATATTCTCTTCTCAACTCGCATGGAGAGTGAAAAGATATGTTCCAGAGGTAAAATCCTATTCTGTTGAAATCAGTAAGAATTTTGAAGAAGGCTAGCATTTAAAAATGATGCAACGATCTACCTTTTCAGAAGGATCAAACAGTGAAATGATGGCTGGAGTGGGAGTTTGATCAGTCAGTAATTCGAAAAATATGACGCTGCTATTACCTTTAGTTATTCCCAGTGTTTACTACTCCGGAAAAGGTTTCTCCATCATTTGGGTAAGTTTGCTTCTGTTGTGAAGCAAAGCAAAGCAAATCCGTGTGTGGAAAGCTTCTGTTTTAGGAGTCCTAAAATACGGATTATTGTGTTTAACTCACTATGGAGAAGACTTAAGAAAATACACTTTTAAAATGACAATGAAATTTGGAGGACTGCAGTGCTTGAGGCATTGGTATGTACTGCCACAGGTGTGTGTATATAGTACTTATATGTAGGAAATTTGCACGCAGAGCAAGGGATTCTGGAATCACTTTCTAGTTGTTTTTACTAAAGCTAGGAATAAAATGCAGCAGAATCTATTTATCTATCTGGTAGTAAAGGCCAACTGATCTAATGTCTGAAGTTCTTGAGGGAACTGCAGCTGGTAACAAATTTTAATCTCCTGCAGCATTTTAAATAAAGTATCATCATATTTTACTGACTAGATTTTTTCTGAAAGCCAAACTTAATTCATTTCTGTCACTTGGATTATTTGGGGCTTAGATGCAATAGATGTAGAAATTATTTTTTCTGGACAAAATGTAGTGAGTGTAATAGATTTGCAGACTTGTTAAGATGCCTTCTACCTTATTTAAATAATATCTGGGCCCTTGGGCCCTCCTTTAACTAATGCTGTGCATGTCTGTGGTTGTAACTGTTTATAAAATCGATGTATGCCATTATCCAGTTTCTGCAATTAAATGATGAAGATGCAATGTCGGCACCTTAGAGCTTAAATTACAATTTATGTTTTTTTGTTATTGTTTACATTCATGGATTTGGTGGTGATTTGGACTTACAAGTTTTATTCCAAGTAGTTATTTTTTACTTGTATGGTGGTTTGCATTGTTTGCAGCTAAGTAGAATCAGCTCTACATTTTGACATTTTATGGCACTGAAGATGGTTTACCAGAGAAGGGAGAAGACAGAGCACCATTTCTGGAGTATGTTTTTGGATGTATTTGCTGCAAAAAATAATCTTCCAAATGTTAGAAATTTTGTTAAGCTGGTATTCAAAATCTTGGCACATCCCTATGAGGTTGACATATGATGAAATGGAACGCGGTCTCCTTTGGGCTTGCACTGACAAAGAAGGAATGCTTTCTAAAATGTTAAAATTCAAATTTGTTTAATACTGTAATAGAAATGCTAGGTTTGACAGAGCATTTAAATGAGTAAAGTAGCACATAGACACTTGAATTCTATGCAAGTACAAGGCTAGGATGCAAACCCCTCCTGTTCAGCTGCCATCTAGCATGATTGGCACCAAACTTTATAGGTTTCAAAAGCCTTCCTTTTCTACTTTAACAGCCCCCAGGAGCTTAGATTTCCACCCCTGCACATGTCCAGAATTGCCCCTTGCTCATGTCTAAGCCTAACAGGGTTCCAGAAACTAAGCATTCCTATCCTGAAGGTCTTGACTCAGCAGGTATTGTCAGAGCATGCCTAATGCACATGGAGAGGATTCAGCTCCCTACATAATGAGACATCACTTGCTTTTAAAACATGGCCAAAACAGGAGGAGGAGGAGGAAGAGGTTAAGGCACTTGTCCAGGGAGTGGTAGACAATGTCCAGAGCGTAGGTTCAATCCTCTCTTCTGCATCTCCCATCTCCCAGGAACGGGCCCTAAACATGAAGCTACAATCAGTTTTGTGGTGGCTGAGGAGAAGCCACCCTGCTCCTCCTGCAGAAACTGTGATGCTCTACCCAGGAAGAATTCAAGATTTGTTATCTCTTTTATTCACTCATCCTAGAAGCCTCTTGAGTGCTCTTTGGGGTGGAGTATGCAGAGGGAGAGAAAAGAAGGGGACGAGTCATGCAGGGGATTGGCACGCTAAAATCCCCATATCTCCTCCTGGCAAATATTATGCCAGGAATCCATGGAAAAGCAGAAGGCATAAGGCTCCCTTGTGCTGTGGAAACTACTATAACCGTGACTAAAACCACTAGCTACCAGATTCATGTGACTGCTGGCAGTTGTTCATTACTGGCTTAAAAAGCTTTAGGGTCCCAACCCCTCTTAACATCTGTGCAGGACATCCACACAAGGGGATTGTGCTGGTACCAATTAGAGAGATGCAGTTACCACAAAATAAGTTTTTTTGCAGACAAGTCCATACTCCCCTGAATGCTTTTTCTGTCATTTAACAATTACCTCCATTTTATTGCTATCAGTTATAACAATTAGCATTTCAACTTATTTGAACCTTATTTGGTGCTTAACCTCCAGCCCATGGACCAGTTCCGACCTTCAAGGTCATGTCATCTGGCCCACGGACCTCCCCTCAGGTCTGGAAATTTGGTGGTGGGAGAGCAGTAGCAGCATGAATTGCTGCTCCCCTTCTGACAACTTTTTGGACCCTTTGGCTAGGGACAGAAGATGCACATACACCAATTAAAGTGATCAGAAACTGGTTTAAACCTGTAACAGAACAGAAGTTCAGTGCACATAAAATAATTTCAAAATAGCTGAAAATGGTTTAAGATAAACCTGGCTGAATGTAATATCAGACTTGGGTCAAACTGGTTTATGAAACTTCTTTCCCAGACCCCTTCCTGGTTCAAGTTAAATCACAGTCCCCCAGCAGCCCAGATGCTTTGCAGTCCTGGGCTGAGCTGGGCTGTACTGTTTGCTCCAGCAGAGAAAGGTTGGGGTGAGTCTCTGCTGCCCAGGCAAACCCCAGGCGGGGTCTTGGGCCAGGGAGGGGAGTTAAACTTTCCTTCCCCCAGTACAGAGCTGACCTGCCCTGCTAAAAACTTACTGCTGGATGCAACTGTGGACTACAAATCCCAGAGACACCTGGAAACAGGAAGAAGTGATGATCAACCCTGCAGAGCCCTGCCGTTGTGATTTTGGACTGCAAACCTCAGAGACCTCTGGGGTAGCAGGAAGAGGAAACGAACACACAGCCCATGCTGGCTACATGCCAGAGAGTCATGCTCTAGCGCCCCCTGGACTCTCGCCTAAGCCACTGCAGGTATGTGGATGCATTTCCTGAATTAAAAATGAATGTCTGTCCAGTTGTTTCTCAGTCTAAGCTGCAGAGATTAAACTAACTTGCAGAGACTGAATTGATTCAGCCTCATGGTTTTTAATTGTCTGTACTTAGCTTAGATGATGTGGCCCCGAGTACTAGATTGCATTGATACCCAAGGTCACTGCACAGCTGGAACTGGTGTGCTGGGTCAGGTGGGTGCACTGACCCCATGCTGGATCCAGTGTATGGACTGAGCTTGTGCCACTCAACCTTCTAGCCCCATGGTCTGGATAAGTGACACCGATTTAAACAACTGTCTGGAAGATGATAACAGCAGAACTTGCAGGAGCTCTGTGGTCCATGTGGGTTGTACAGCAACTGTGAATACTTTGCAACTTGCTGGGAACCTTCTTTGCTTTTTGAGAGCTATTTCCATTGTGACTAAACCCAAATGCCAACTGGGCCCTTATTGATGAGGTCAGGGAAAACACTAAGCATGCACAGTGCCTTCATGATTTTCTAGTATGGGGCAGATTCCTCCCCTGCTGAGGGTGAAGCTGAGACAGCATGACACAAGGAACCCAGTAGGTTCAGGGTGCCCACATGGCAGTTTGTGGGAAGGCATGAGGAGGAGACAGTCCATTAACCAAGTCACCCAGTCTAGTGTTGCTAACTCCTGGAGTGTTGTTGAGTCTTGGGAGATGTGATAGCTGGGGTTTTTAGGAAACTACCAGATTTATGTGATTATTTGAAAGGTTGAGATTTCATTTTAAAAAATAAGTTTCTAGCCCTTATAGTTGCAAAGAAAATGTGAAAACATAATCCAAGGGAACTCTAAAGACTCCAAAATAAAAAAGTCAATGAAGAATCCCCATCATTATGTTATTTCTTAAAATAACTCATAAATTCCAAGTCCATCTCAACATGACTTTCTCCTGATGTCTGAACAGCTGTATTTGGCACTAAGGGAATTATACTATCAGGATGGAGTTTGTATGATGAAAAGTGAGACATGGTTTTATTACTTTGTCTCTGTCTTCACTGCTGTATTTGCTCCAGCCCTAAAAGTAGTCATTATCAATAATGCAGTAGGAGGGCGGGGATGTTCATATGTGGTTTCTGTCCCTAAGCACCAGTAAAGCTCACCCCTGGGCCTGGTTTCTCTTTCTCTCCCACTTACACTCCAGGCCATCATCTCCCAGGACAGAGATCAGGACAGATCCCAAGGAACTTTATCAAGGTTCAGAGTGATTTATACACTATAGCCTTATGGCCTGTTTTTAGCAGGGATAGTATACAGCTGCTGTAACCCCTCCAGGAGCAGAATAATGGGACATAACTCAGTCACAATTACTCCTACCACCTCCCTTGCTCTGGAAGAGAGGCAGGCATGTGTGGATACACCTGCACAGCTATTCCATTTTGACTTTTGAGAGAATGTGGGGAAGGGGAGAAACCAGGGTTTCTCCATTATCCATTTGCTCACAGCAGAAAATATGGGACACTGCTCCACACACACGCACACTCCAATGTGGCGAGGTCAAAATCTGAGCTAGGTATAAAGGGTAAGCATTAGCTTTTATTCCTCTGTGTAGGTGACTGATGGGTCTAATTACCTACTCCAGGGGTGCTCAGCCCCTGGTGTATCCGGCCTGCAGGGCTTCTCGTGAGTACATAGGGAGCTCTACAGGCTGTTGCTGTGCATGCTAGAACAGGCACGTGGGGCAGCATGGGCTCCACTGGGCTTAGTGGAGGCAGTATGGGGTCCTGGAGCCTCAATCCTGGCACTAGGATAAGGCAGAGGTGGTGTGGGGCCCCAATCTGGGTGTATGGGGCTGGGCAGAGGAGGCATGGGGCCCCAGAGCCCTGATCCTGGTATGTGGCGGTGGTGGAGGGCCCCATAGCCCTGATCACAGCACATGTGGCTAGATGGGAGTGGTGCAGGGCTTTTATCCTGATGCATGGGGCCAAAAAAGGGCAGTACAGGGTCCTGGGGCCCAGTCCAGATGCAAGGGTGGTGCAGGGCCCAGTCCCAGTGCACAGGGTCTACTCCAACCTGCAGACGAGCCCTGTACCATTCTTCTGGCCCGCAGGGCCAAAATGTTGAGAACTACTGATGTAGTCCAACAGAAGAAGTTTAATAAGGTCTATAGCAGTCACTTCACTACCACTAAAATGATTGTGAGGCAGACACAGAAGCAGTTGAACAGAACATAGCAACACTGCACAAGAGTTGAGAGCAGGACATGAATAAGAACAGTATCAGGAGTTTAAGTAAAATATAATTACTCAGGCTGGAGTCTGGCCGAGGTACAAGTCGAATGGCCTAGCTCTTGCACAAATAATGTTAATGCTTTTTAATGCCACAGGGCCCTTAATAATTACAGGTGGTAAGGACCCAACTTTTACATCTTGCCCAAAAGAGAGATAAGTTGCAAATTTATTTTCATTTGGCCTTCATACTTGAGGCTTCATCCAAACATACTTTTCAAGTGAATTAAGAATTTGAGGAATTTTGAACTCCATAATAAAAATAGGTAGTGAATCAAGCCATTAAATTAAATAGCCCCAGAATGAAGATGGTTAATTGAATGGGACACTGTACAAATTATATTTAAAAAGACCAGTCCTGAAGACATATCATGAACAGTCTCTTTATTTTATTTGACTAAAGCTTATAGGATTGGTGCTAAGGATACTGTAGGATTCTGTACTGATATAAGTATGTAAATCTCATTAGTATCCGTTTGGATTACATACACTTATCGAAAGAAACAAATGACTGTCTATCATTTAGCTGCTTTAATATTCAATACACACTGCTCAAGTTGCTAAAATGAGTTGAGATAAATGAATCGAAAATTCATATAACAATAATCGACTACTGGAAAAGTAGTAAAGATATTCTTAAACTTTAGCACTACCACAGGACTTGTGTGCAGCACGCTGATGGGTCAAGGAAAACACTGCAACTAGCTGAGGTTCAGACTGGCTTGATTTCACTGATAGTTCATAATTCACCAGGAGTTGTTAACCCAATACTAATTTAACTTCTAGCTGTGGTGTTAATAATTTTGTAAAATGTGTGTGTGGGGGGAATCCTGGTAAAGTGAATGATCTCCTTTCATGCCTAGCAGCGTTATGCATAAAAAAGGGTGGAAAGGACTGTGGACTTTTGGTGTATGGAGCAGGTTCACTTTCTAAATCTGTGAGGCATGCTGTTTCCTCTCCTAACTGCAACGGTACAATGCAAGAACTCTGGAAACAAGTACAAGCTAGCCCGCATTGCGAGAAATAATCTCCACCACAAAACAGAATGGGGTTTCAATACAGCCAGGATATCAGGACTGAAAACATTCAAGTTGCTCTGCTGGGTTCATACAGCACTGTCTCAGGAGGTGGAAGACATCTCTAGCACATTAGGGTCATGTGCTGAGTTTCATAGCAGTTAACCCCGCGAGCATTACACTTCTGAAACTGGACTGGCAAGAGAGAGGCGACTTGGAAAGTCAGGCTTGGTACCAAAAGGTGCTCCTGAAGTAGTGTGGCTGACAAGGCTGGGCGTCCCGGCTCACCACTTTGGGTCTTTGCTAGTATTGCAACCTTTCTTTAAGGAGCGGAGCAGGCTCGGGCTCCCCGCCAGCTCGCCCGCTGATCCGCGCCGCCCTCGGGACACGTCGCGTACCCCGATGTCGGGACTCAGGGGCACGACGGGCCCAGGGAATCTCAACCGGGGCCTGCGGCCGTCGGAGAGGGCAGTGCGGCTGTCCTCTATGGATACGAAACCAGAACAAATGTTCTTGAGAAAAACAGGGGACATCGGCTCTCCTATCCAGAGTGGACAGAGGAGCACAAGACCGGACTGTCTTCTGTGAGGGGCACCCGGCGCTCCTCTCGCCACGCGCCTGAGCATCCTCAGGGCCACGCGTGGCGGGAGGACACGCGGGTGGAGCGGGACGTGGGAGCTGCACCTGCACACGTGTGCCCTGCCCTGCCCTGCCCTGCCCGCCCGCTTTGGTCCTACCTATGATGATGGCACAGGCGCTGACCAGCCCGATCTCCTTCTTCAGCGCGACCCGGTCGGCGCCGGCATCCGGCGGCGGCGTGGGGGCGGAGATGCTTTTGCCGAGGGGCTGCGGCTGCGGCTGCGGCTGGTCCTCCCCCGCCATCTCTCCCCGGCGCGCCGCAGCTCTCGGTCCTGCCGCCCGGCCCGCGAGCAGCTGCAGGAGCTCAATGGCAGGCGCATGCGCTGCACGGCCCGGCCCGGCCCGGCGCGCCGAGGGGGGCGGCCACTGGGCTGGGGCTGGGGCTGAGGAGCGGGGGGCACGGCGGTGGGCTCGGGCTGCCTGGGCTTCAGGCCCCGGGGCATGGGGGAGGGAGGATCCCTGGGCTTCACGTCCCCAAGTTCAGGTCCTGGGGGCTGGTCACAGCGATGGTCACCCCAAAGGTGCCCCCAAAAAAGGCAGCCGAGCCGTGTGCCGCAGCAGGACGGCTCCCTTATCTTTCCAGTGTCAAAGTCAGGAGTGACAAGAAAGAGGTGGTGTTCCCTGTGGGGGTCTGGGTCTAAGAAAGGGCTGAGAACCGCTCATGGGCAGAGTGGGTGCGGGTGTGAGGGGTAGGGGCCCCTGTGGGGCAGCGCCCGTGTTTCTCTGTTGTTCCAGCAAAACGAGGCTTTTGTCACAGGCCAGGGCCCAGGGAGGGATGATTCAGGTGAAGACAGGCAGAAACAAACAGCACTTCATTGGAAGGCATTACAGAGTCCCCAGGGCTGGGAAGTAGCCGGGAGCAGGGAACAGACGGCAGGGTGGTAGACACAGGCTGGCTCCACTGATGGAGCATCACCATCATTAAAAAGGAGAGAGGGTTGTTAACACCTCTCAGAGGAAGAGTATGGAGGGGATCAGGTGGATGACACTGAGCCATGAAATCAATGGACCCCCTCAGCACTGCCCAAAATGCTGCTGCCATGGCCAGGCTGTTAGTTTTAAACCTTGGGTGGAGCAGGAATCAAACGGGGGCAGGGGGTGCAAGTGCCCCAGTGCACCCCCTGGAGCCGCCCCTGGAACTACTGGTCTACAGTGGCTTATGGTGTTGAAACGACACTAAGCTGTCCCTGTGCGCTTGGAGAGCTGTCCCATCCCTGAGGTTAGCCAGGTGGATGTGGCAGTGCTGCAGTTCCCAAACACAGGGTAAGGCAGGGTTTCCTTCCAAGGACCTCTGCATGCTGCACCAGGTAAGCACCATGTCACAGCACATGACGCACACTAAGTCTCACCTTGGGGGTGCCTTTAAATCAGGCTTTGATTACGATTTCCTTCTCTAAATATTTCATGTTGTATTTCTTGGGTGGCTATTTCAAGCTTCATGTTGCTGTCTCTCCAATAATGCTTACTATTGGGAAAGAAAAGAAAAACCAAACCCTTTTTGTTGTTTGCATAGAAGCACTCTGCCAAAAGCTTCAAAGGATCAATAGATGTAGTTTATTCTGGTAATGTGGAATATCGTAACAGGTTTTTAGGTTTGTTTTGTGTAACGGACTCCTACAGCCTTTTCTTATTGAATGATGTTAGCAGAAACAAATAGTTTGGCCATGGAGGAGCAGGCTTCCATCATCATTCTCTGGGCCTGACTTGAAAAGGAGGTTTGAAAAAAAAAATGGTGCATTTCTCTTAATCTTGGCTATTTGTGTGATGTGACAAATTAGGGTTAGATGGCTGATGGTGTCAGGTCCCAGAAGAGTTCTGGTAATGCAATGGTGAGGGTCTTTCATTACAGTCCATTATGAAGGTTATACATTATTGGGACCAATGCGATGTTCTAGCCAGAAGCCTGACTCAGAGGGGTCTGGTAGATTAGCTGGGGATAGCTGATGGTTGTATCTGTGTGTTTTGATGATCTTGTTCAAGAATGGGAAATTAGTTGGCAAGATCATAGAGCTCAAGGTGTCTCCTTTGGTGTTGGCTGGAAGATTGTGAGCTTTAATGTGTTTGGTAGATAACCTTCTTCAAATGTGGTATTGACAATGTCAGTCAGTAAAAGCCCAAATTAATTCACGGTGTCTTTTACTAACAAGGAAGGGAACGGGGCTGAAGATAAGTTCACCTGCATGCTCTGCTACGTAGCTTGCAAGCGCAAGTCAGGCAAGCTGTCTTTCTCTCATTCACACTGTTTTGTGCCCAGTCCATACCATGTATGCTCCACTGGGTTTCCTAGTGCTGCATGTAGTAGAGCCCTTCTAGGAATGTTATTGTGGGACAGTTTGTGTTTCCATAATGGTGCTAAGGGCAGGAGTTATTTTAGTTTGCCAGCACATAAAGCTTTGTTAGCCTAGCACACTACTCAGCTCTGTGTGTGTAGCAGTGTTTAGAGCCATGGATCTCTCCTGGTTCTTGCCCAGCTGTGTGAGGTGGCGTTCAGGGAGATGCTAGGGTCTTCCAGGCTGGATGCAGAGGACATAAAGGAAGCATAAAAGAGAGGTGATGGTTGTTGCATTATCCCCATCTGCATGCTGGCATTTCTGAGGCAGAGGAAGTAACCAGGTGTGGCGTGATCATGCTAACTGCATAAACATAGAATAGAGGCTCCAGGATGTCCATGTGAGGAAGCAAGGCATTCTTTGGTCTGGGTGTAAAACTTGACCTAACCTTCAGGTGCCACAGTATATTGCTGAAGGAGACCACCCTGCTGCAGAGATGGATTGTTATCTCTGCCTGAAAAATGAATACCTAGGGCTACTAAAGGTCTCTGGCTAACCAATTTGGTGTTGACAAATCACCTGTCAGCCTGGTGAGGGGGCTGAAAGTTTGCAATGCTAGCCTGAAAGTTCCCGGCAGGTTTTGAGTATGCCCAAAATAATGTCTGGATGACAGAGGATGGGATTCTCAAGCTGTGCTAGGACTATTTGTTACCTCCCTGAAAGAGCCAGTGAATAAGTTAATAGAAGCAAGAGCTTCACTGGTTTTCAGGGCTTTGTGGACCATAGAGGCAGTCCACATATACCAGAAGCAGTACAGCAGGGATCTCAGTAGATAGCATTAACATGCTTGAACAGCCTGGGGCTCCGAGTTACTTCTTTCAAGGTGCTCGCTCTTTTGGAAGACCCCAGCTGTCCTCTCCTGCCATGTCTTACAAGACAGTGTGTAGACGCTGTGCTGCTGCACAGAAAATGCAGTTACAGTCTTATCTGCAGCATGGTGCTACAGTGCGTATTTGAAAGGTCAAAGGAAGGCAAGCCAGCCCCTACAAACTCATTTGGATGGCATACATACGATCCGATGCATACATCCATACATACGATATTGTGCTTTGTTGTGTCCTGCACAGCACCTCTGAAGTTTGAAGGCAAATATTTTCACACAGAGTGGATCCTAAACTCTTAGGAGCTCCTTAGTGGATATGCGCTACCAGAAAGCAGTAGGGTTCCTGGGTCATGGGGGCCATTAGGGGTGCCATTGTTCATTTACCTCCATGCCACAGTGAGTAACGTGTTGCTAACGCACGTGCTGTTTTGTGTATAGTGGGGCCTGTTGTACTAATATGTTACAGGATATTAAAGTGCCTGTTGTGCTTTTTTTTTTTTTTTTAGTTCCTGGTGTAAGGCACTACTGATGTGTGTGGGGTACATTGTGCCTGATTTAATTCCACAAATTGCATTTGGTACAAGTTGATTTTGCTGAATAAAATATTAATTTAAATGTAACTCTCTGTGCTTGCTAGTTTGGGGTCATGGAGGGTCATTTAATTTGGTTTTGCAGGTTGCTTGCTGGTTTTGCAAACTTTAATAAAAACTTTTGGCAGAGCCACAGCTTCCCATTTCCTTACAATTAGGTGGACAGCGACAAATGCTTAACACAAACACAGAAATATATTAAACTTACAGATATATGAAGGGAAACCTGAAGAGCAGCGCAGTCAGGGCTGCCAACTGTGTAATGAAAGTAAATGTACTTTTGTAATTATCAAAGGACAAATTGGAAACCAGAGTGCAAAGAGGAAAATGAAAGAACAAACTACAAAGCAGGGGAAAAAATTTACTGGCAGCAGTGCCCTACCTGTTCTCCTCCCCATAGTATTTATGGCACAGCCTGGTAGAGGGACAAATTGACCGTGGATTATTTGCCCCTGTAGTTGCTTGAGGTATCCAGGTTGTAGGGACTCGCAGGGAATTTCACATCTTAAGAGGCCGGCAGGTTACAGCGGTGCATTAGAGAGGGGCAGAAGCAAGAGCTTGTAGACTTCTTTGTGCCTGATCAATCTTTCACAAGGACGTAATGCAGCAAGAGACTTGTGCCTGGGTTGGGAATGGCACAGGTGCCTGGCATTGCAAAGGCTGAGACCTGTTGAAAATCATTTCAAATAGGCACTTCATGAGTTCTTGGTCCCACTGCCTTTCCACAGTCTCGATTCCAGAAATCTGTCCGAGTTCTTCTGTTCCAGGTCCTCCCATGCCTCCAGAAGCAGTGATGTTATCCGCAGCATGTTTCCTTTTTCCCCTCTGCAGAGGAAGGCCAAGTGCTCGTGCTCTTGTGTAGGATGGTTGGCCTTTCAGATTTCAAAGTACCACCAAAGAAAGAGGGAGAGAGTTGACAACCAGTTCTTTTCCTTAAAAAGCTCATGACAAAAATGAATCCCCCCACATTACCATGTTGTTAGTATCCATGATTTGTGACTTCGGTCGTGTTAATGTGTGCTGCCTTTTTCACTGATGCGCTTTGCTGTCTATAAGTCACAAGTGACAAATCTGCAAGATGACAACTTGTTCCTTGGTGCTTCTTTTCCTCTTTTTTAAAAGTATGTAGTTGCTTAAAGTGGACATCAAGTTGCCTGACCAGGGCACCATGTTGGATGAGGGCATGATTCCTAACATAGCTTCTTCTGCCAGCCTGGGTTTCCTCATTTACTTCAGCATCCTATTGAGGACATAAACATTGCGGAGACCCCTGGAAGGAAGACAGAGGTGCCATTCCAGGCCTGCAGAGGAGTTCCCTCAATCTCAGTGGTTTTTATGAGATGTATATAACTTGGTTTGTGCCATCACAATTCTTTATCCTGTCATAGGGTCTTCTGTCCTTTACTGAAGCAGGTCATACCCTAGAGAACCCTAAGCCCTTCCTAGCTGTGAATTCACTAGCCATCTCCTGGACAATCCCTGCCCTTTAGCATCAAAACTTCTCTCAGAACAATAACCAGAGCAGGCCAAACTTTCCAGCTTCATGATCCAATTATTCACTTTCTTCCTCTGTGGGAGCGCCCAGTGGGTTCCCTAACACACAGGTCCTGAGAGAATTCTCTCGGGGTATGCAGTGGGACAACCTGCTGATTAGGTTTTGGGTGGGCTTTGGCCATCCATCCAAGTGATTCATGATCTAAACATTTCAGCTGAACATGGTGTGTAGGAACTGGTGCTAGAAGAAACAAAGACCTCATACTTCTCAGGTCTATGGACTAGGATAGGAAGTTTCTGTGACCAAATCAATTGGATTTTGCTTGAATTTTGCACCAAAGATTGGGCTGAAAAATGACAGATCTTTTTAGGCAGGAAGTAGACTATTCCCATGAAAGGCGACAGAATGATTGCAAATAGTTTTACTCTTAAAAGTAGTTTTATTCTCCTGCTGTCATACCTAGGAAGACATATTGGTTTTTAAAGGCCAGGTTTTGTTCTTAGATTGATCTGTCACACTGCAGACTGCTAGTTTGAGTCAATTGCTACAGTAGGTACTTTTAAGAGATACCTTGAATAGCTCTTTCTTTATTGTGTTATTTTAAAAATATAAGCACTTTAAAAACTTCTACTTTTCAAGTATGGAGATTAGCATTACTATCCTCATAGTGTAGGTGAGGGATTGAAAAATTGAAATTATGGTGCAAAGATTCAAATATAGCCTATAATATTGGATGGCAGAACTGTTGGCTTCTGAGTTTAGCACATGATTCAGAATTCCTGCATTTCCCAGGAAATGCAGATGAGTTATTTGCAGCACCTCTGAAAATTGGATGTTAAGTACTTGCAGGTGGCACCCAAAATTAGAGCTACTTTTTTAACATTTGGGCTTGTGTGACTTGCCCAAGGCCACCTGGGGAGTTGATGTTCAAGTGAAATTAGAATTAAGTTCCTGGTTTCTAGGAACCAGTCAAGTCCACACCAGAGAAAGCTTCTGTGGCAGAGCTGCCCGGTGACCACAATCTGCCACAGCCCAAAGGAGAATGTTTAAAAAAGACAGAACTTTGTAAAGAGTTAACAAAGAAAGAAACAAGTCTATACATTACTGGAACTAGTTGACTTACTGCATTCCAAGAATCTAATGGGGTTTAAAATCAATTTATCCAGAAGAAGAACTACAAAGTCCAGTTTCATGGTGTCAAGAACATTTGTTTCTGAACAGGACAGCATAGTTCTTTAGAAGGATACATTGCATTCAAAACTTCTTTTGCTGTAACAGAATTTTTGGTCTACTCCGACGCGTGTTTATAATGTTTTCTATGGTACTATGTATTAGATAAAATTCCTGTTCAGCACTTTTGCTCCTATTACTGTAGGGCAATGACCTGTCATGCCAGATCAAAAAAGTGACTTTTTAAAAATTCCATTGGATTGAATAAGCTTCTCCAAAGCTGGTTTGCGAAAGCAGCATGAATGTAGTTTGTATTCCAGCTGGGTCAGGGGTCTGTGCCAGGTGAAGTGGGGCATATTCCCAAGTGCGTTGCTTTTGTTTGCTGATCCTTACACACAGTTTTGGAATCCTGCTCCATGGTTTTGAGCAGGCAGGACTTGCTACATGATTTTATTTGCTATTTTTTTGAGTCCAAGTGTTTTATTAGTAATAAGAAACAAGCTAACAGAAACATTTTGGCAATGCCTCCAGGAAAGTGTTTAGACAGTCAGAAACTGCTGTAACAGGAAGAAGAACCCAAACAGCAGTCTATATTTCCTTCCCATCTCTCCTACCAGATTCATATATAGTGGATATTGAACAAGAAGGGCATCAGAACAGAGTGCACAAGCCAGCCATTGGGTCACAATCCAGGGACCTCCCCACTTAGGAAGACTCTACAGATGTGGACTTCGTACCAGGTATGTTACCAGGCCACCAAATCCTTAGATGCGGGGGTAGCAGTGGATGTGGTCTTTCTGGACTTTCAGAAGGCCTTTGACACTGTCTCTCACCCTGTTCTCATTAAAAAACTGGGGGACTGTGGTGTCGACACCTACACAGTCAAAGGGGGGGGGAACTGGCTGGAGGGCCGCACCCGGAGAGTGGCGGTGGACGGGTCATTTTCGACCTGGAGGGATGTGGGCAGTGGGGTCCTGCAGGGCTCAGTCCTCCAGTACTCTTTCCGGCCATGGCGGGGGGGTCAGAGTTGATGATCTGCCCAGGTCCCTTCCGACCCTACTAACTATGAAATTAGGAAAGAATACCTTGTGATCAAAGGTAGACAGAATCTAGCCTCTCTCCATGGCTCAGGAGACCATGGATCAGTGACACCAGCACTGCTTCCATCTCTTGCCTCATATGCAAGACAGTTTGACAGGACTGAGGATGCAGGTTGGTACCACAACTGCCTTGCTCTGACAGCCTTAATCATTTTCCTGAAGACAGAAAGCTAGATTTGGGATGATGATGGCCAAGGCTGTCAGCATTAGGAAGGAAGTTTCTGGCCAGGGCCCTAACAGTTGTTCATTTTGAGGAACTAAATCCTGTCCAGAGTAGCTGAAATAGGGATGTCCAATTTCTGCACTTCTCTTCTACTGCAACATCAAGCTGTTGGGTGGCTATATAAGTGTAGTACTCGCCAGTGTTTAGCCCATGATCATTTGCTATAAGTAGCCAAGGAGTTCAGCTCAGTTCCTAAGTAAAGTGGGTATTATAATAGGGCAGGCAACCAGATCAGAGCTACTGTGACTATCATGGGTTTGTTTTCAGAGGCTACACTAGGGACTACTGTTAATGCTATTGAAAATGTTCTGATGTGTGCAAGGTTAGTTGTGGAGCTTAGTCTTGAATCTTCTAAAACTACTTTATTTTGCCAATTACAATAGGAAGCAACAATGTTCTTTGCCTAAATCCATTTTAGAACATGAATTAACTATTTCTTTTTGTGGGTGTTAATGAACAATGATTTAACCTTCTGCATTTTAGGCACATTTTCAAGATCTCTGAAGGAGCAGGCAGTTCATGACACCAGCTTTTGATATGTACAGATCCATAGTGACACACAGGAGACTGAAAGAGCAGTGGGCCAGAAAACCTGTTGTAAAAGCAGCAGAGACAAAGCATTACCCACACTAGCTGCCAAAAAAATGTTCTTTTTTTTTTTTTTTTAGGCTGTGTGCCTGCCTGTTTCATTCAGCTTTTTGTAGGAGGAGGAAGCCCTCTTTTGTTACTTCCTTCTTGAGGTTGCACTGTTATCTTACACCTAATATAATTACAAAAAATGTGTTTCAAAATGCGTGTAGACTTCTAATGAACAGAAGTCTGGACAACCCTTGGGAGCAAAAAATTCTTCTCAGCTCCTTTGGATCTGAACATACTGTATCTACTTGAATGACGAAATGTTAGTAAGCAAAAAAGCCAAAGTTCTTTGTGGGAAGGCAATTGCTGCATAGCAACTGCACAGAGGATGCACTGAAGCTTGCATGTGTTCTCTTTTGTTGCTATTTTTGTCCTCATTTTCTCAATGCTTTGAAATGTACAGAAATAGTGAAAGTTGTCAGTGAGTGGGTATTTCATTTACTTCTGATATTAAAAAAAATGCAGACAATGTTAGTTTAATTGTTATACTTTAAAAAAGAAAATTGAGATATAATGGAACTTGTTAGCTGTTATGGAACTGGGCAGTTAAGTTTTAAAATGGGTATGACCATAAAGTTTAAAATGTGTGTTTGAGATATATGAAAGGGCAGAGGTTGCTTATAGTAACGTGGAACTGTACTGGCTAGCTTTGAAGGCCCTGAATTTGATGCTTTTCCCCTCCCCAACACCTCATAGCTATCTTGCAGTTGCTTTTATCTTTCTTTTTTTTTTCTCAAAACAAACCCTGATATTTTCTTAACGAAAAGAGGAAAAGCAAACTGGCACCCCAGCATTCGTGAGCAGCCCTACATAAACAAGTTAGTGTGTGTTGTGGGGAAAAAATATTTGATAAGGAAACATAATTCAGTTTCAAATATTCAAGGGGTCATAATAAGCAACAGCTTGGAGATGAGGACATAGCCTGGTTATGTCTTTTTTTGGCAAAGCTGTGTATTTGTTGACTTAGTAATAACTTATTTGAGAGCCAACATGATGCATGACATCTAGAATCGATAGCGATTACTGTGTTGACTTTGAGGGTAACATTTGCTATGGTGAGTAGGATATATGAAGAACCCATCCCACACTTGGGCCATATAGAAGGGCCATGTTCTGGATTGGCTGTACAAATTGCCTGGTTAAATGGTCACAACGTAACAAGATGCTTTAATACAACCAAACTGAAGCCACCATATCTGGCAAAGAATTCAGGCTGTCAATAGGATGGGAATCTCTGTCTTTAGCAGTGACTCCTTGTAGATAATCAACTTTAAGTGAGCGTTTGTTGCAATGCTGTGGCTAACTGGGCTAATATGACCCTTGGATATATAAAAAGAGGTATATTGGGTAAAAGAAGGAATGTGATCTTGCTTCTGTACACAGCATTAATGAGACCATTGGTAGGGTGCTATATGCAGTCTTGCAGTCCATACTTCAAGAATGAGGTGGAGATATTGGACAATCATAAAAATGAGCCAGGTCCTGAAAGCAAACCTGATGATGAGACATCAGCAACTCCTTTTGTGAAGACTAACCCTAGCCTTTTGATTAATGAACCCAAAACTCTAAGAGGCGATCATTTGTAGTGGAAGATCCCATTTTATACCTTTATTCCCTTTTACATCTCCTTCCAGAAAATCTGATTGTGAAAGTATCTATAGGTATCATGTAAGTATGATATAAGTATCTATAAGTATCATATGTCTAAATCTGCCTGCCCTGGTCTTTGTTAATATACAAATGCTAAAACAGAATGTGCATATTTAATAATTCCATGCAAATAGTAGGCAGGCACGTATATCCACTGCCAACCTATGTAGAAAATTGGGCCTTTTGGTTGATTTAAAAACATTTGTACAATTTGGAACAGTGCTACAATCTGTAGAAGACAACCACAAACCGTAGCCTGCTTGCCTGTGAATAAAGGGGGCTGAGAATAGTGGTGTTGCAACATGTCTGCAGCGATTTGTTTTGTTTGAAGTCTGTGTTTACAGTAAAATATTTAATCCTCTTCCTGTGCATGGCCAATACAGGCCGGTCCATGTCTATGAAGTTCATGGAAGATGCCCTTGGACTACAGCAAGAGCTGGATTGTGCCCAAGACCCGGAGTCAGCAAAGTACATGCTTAACTGTAGGTTAGCATCTCCATAATATGATGCAAGTCCAAATCATGTGATTCAAAATCATTGATTTTTAAATCTTTGATGAGGACAGTATTTGCATGGAAGGGGGCTAATTTCTCAGGAATCACACTAACTTGTATATTTTAATACCTGTGGAGGGTGTGGTAGGCTTGCTGTATTTGGTTTGGTACAGACTTTGTCCTGTACATACTTTCACTCAATATTACTATTAGGGCCATTTTTAATGCTAGCAGTTGTTTTTGAGTGCAACTCCTGCAGACCTGACTACATCAGAATTCATTGTGTTTAACAAATAAACTAAACATTTCCTTCGGTCAATTGCAACAGCTTCTCTTGTTTGTGTGGTATGATTTGTGGTGATATCTTTTATTAATATACTAGTCTAGAGTTGGATTCAATTCTTGTTTGTATTTTAAAATGCTTTCTTGTCTTCTTATAGTTTCGGAAGGTCACAAATTCAGACTTATTCAATTTAGCTTTTTTAGATCAGAGGGGAATTTAGCCTGTTAAAGGTCCCAAAAGGGAGAATGTTGTTCTGCTTTGAAAGGTTGGTTTCATTTTTTGGGTTGTTTTTTTTTTTTTTGAAGGAGGGGTGAGGTAGTATCTTAAAAAGAATAAATATACTGATTTAATTCTAATTAAACACATTTTCAAGATATCTGGAAATGTAAGTACAAAATGGGAAATAAGTAATTAGTTCTCTCCTCATCCATGCTTTCATTTTTACATTTCCTCATCTTCTAGGTTTAATTAGTTTTATTAGAGGCTCAAAAGATAGTGTGAAATAAGTTAGCCAATATGAGAGATTGGTACTTGAGTTTCACTTAGAAATGAAGAGCACAAGATAGTTCTAGATCATCATAACTGGGTGAGAGAAGCAAGGCCTATATGCAATTTGAGGGCATTTCTCTGGGGTAACACAATATGTTTGGATGCCACATCCAGTCAATTCCAGAATTTTAGGGTATGTTGTATGCATGGAAAAGTAGAACCCTATTGATTTTGGGTTGAAATTGGAACAGGGCATTAGTGACACAGCATGTGGCATCTGGTTTGCAGACCCTATGGCTTCAAAAACAACCGGCATTTTCCCTCATGCCCATTTCAGCAATACTCACTGTACCATTACAGTTTGAAGTGCTGATGCCTTGAATGACATATCTCCCCCAGAAATAAGAATGCTGGAGAAATTGGGGGAATGCACATTAACCCTACTGGAGTGTGAAGAGTAGGGGTCCTGGTATTGGGGAGGGGGGCACAGAGAGCCTCTGGCATGAAGGAGAGGAATTGGGAGGGTGGAAGGGGGAGTTGAAATACCTAAAATAGACAAGTATGAGAGGACTACATGGCGGGAATACAGAGAAATACAAAGAGCTATTAGATAGTCCAATGAGTTTGGTCTAAGAAAGCTACAAAGTGTGTTACCTTCTACTTATAAAGACATCTTTTCTGTCCCGAAAGGAGAATGGAATGACTGATTCAGTGGTAAATTCCTCCTGCTAAATGTCAGTATCATATCACCTGTGACCTTGGTAAGGAAATTTGGGAGAGGCAATTCTTGATAGGATTGACACCTTATAAATTTGGCTTTTCAGAGCTGTTTCAGTGACAGTGGGACCATATCAGTGGGCGTGTCTACATGACAGATTTACTGCAATTGCCTAATTAGCTCTACAGTAAACAGTGTCTACACAGGTGGACCTATTAAGCTGTAGAAAACTAATAACTCTGCAGCAGGTTAGTATTTATAGATACAAGTGCTGTCTTGCTGCAGTGTTTTTTTGTGCACAGCAATGCACATGTAGATGCTGACCCAGCTGCCTGGTGGCTAGCCCCACACTGGAGCACCCTTGCACCCCACCCAGTCCCTCTGCAGCATGTTGAGCTGGATCAGAGCAGCCCCAGGCTGGCAGGCCAACCCCCTGGGCCTCCTGCCAGCCAGGGCTGCTCCAATCTGG
>NW_017728998.1:21452570-21457588 GCF_001723915.1 Gavialis gangeticus | reverse complement strand
CCTAGTAGAAAAAAACCCAAACAAACCTAAAATCAAGACAAAGATGTGGATACAGTGATGTATGAATAATGAAACTGCATCAGCTGTGGTTTTGAAGTGTTCTCCTACACATTAGGGAAGATGGTGCAGCTATTGCCAAGGGAACCTTCTGCTTCTATCTGGACACACCAAGAAAATAATCTGGCTCAACGCGCTGTGGTCTTGGGTACATGTGCAGATATGATGCCCAGGAGTAATAAACTTTGGCATTATTGTTTCACATTAATATGCATGTGTAGATGTGCCCAGTGTTAGCCTCAAATTAAACAAAAAAAATGGCATAAAGCCACAATAGCTCCTACCCCTTTCTGCAAGTTCAGTGCTTTAAGGAGCCTCATCTCCATCAGAAAATTGAGTGGAAGGGCTACTGTTGAGTTCTGGAGTAGCTCTCTGGTGCCAACATTTTAGAACAAAATTGTTTTATTCAAGAACTTTTAGTGCACTTCATGAATTTTAAAATTCTCAATTTGTTTCAAAAAGCATTATTTATTAAAAGATCCAATAAAGAGGTTTTATGGTGATAACATTACAATTCCACCCATAGTTTTGGTGTACATATGGATTTCAATACTTAGTAGGCTTTCTGCAAATCAAGATGGTATCAAACTAGTAAGAAAGGAGTTGAACAATTTCTCCCTTCCCCACTATAAATAAGAAAGTTCCTTTATCTTTCATAGAGGAGAATAGTTTCCCCCAGCAAATTTCAGCAATTCCACCAATTTTCTAGACAAATATATATTTTTCTTTCTTCCAGGTAGAGTTCTGATTTGACGGATTATACTTTTCTAATACTAGTATTTCCTGTACTTCTTTGAAATTTTCAAAGAGGAAATGCATCTTATTCTGACCCTTGTGACTCTAATTTTTACTGCAGCTAATAATTGAGCAAGCAGTTCTTTGTATCGTTTATAAAGCCCTGTTGCTTTTGATATTTTTAAAGAAAAACTCTAAGGATTATTTGATACCTAGAAAACTACAGATTCTTAATGGAGTCACCCACCACTTTCTCAAATGTCCTACTTTTAGGCAAGTCCACTATACGTACCTGTTTCACTACACTCTCCAGAATTTCCTCATTCCCACCCCATAAATGTATTTACCTAAAATTTTCAATTGGAATAATTAACTGATTGCCCAAGATCATAAAATAATAGTATTCAGGTACAGATTTCTTATTTCTCAGATTTGGAATGGCTGATGCCTTGTGATCCTTGGACATGTCCAGTAGATGGTGCTCTGATGCTATAACTCAACAGCACTTACAACAGAAATTGTTGCAGTTAAATTTACTATAACAGCCCAAAGTGTTCCCAGTGAAGACAGTGAAGCCTCCTTGAAATAGGATAATACAATATTTAGGAAAAGAAAATGTGAACTGTTTTAGATCTTTATATGATGGATTTTAAATGCATCTAAAATCCTTTAGTGTTTTTTTCTGCAAAAGTCTTGACATATACTGTGGGAGTGACAGGATTTTGTTTTGTGATGACTGGAATTTGGGTTAGTTTTGCTGTCTCCCTGCTTTCAAGGATTGAAGAAAAGAAGCAAGCTCAGAACATGTTGGAGAGTAAAAGTTTGGGAGCATCATACCTTGAATTATTCCATGTTTAAAATATTAGCAGTAGCCTAAAATATGTTTTT
This sequence comes from Gavialis gangeticus, assembly GCF_001723915.1. Taxonomy (NCBI): domain Eukaryota; kingdom Metazoa; phylum Chordata; order Crocodylia; family Gavialidae; genus Gavialis; species Gavialis gangeticus. Next base: position 21,455,908 of record NW_017728998.1, on the reverse strand, counting down.
TTGCTGTGCAGCTTATGTTCTGATACCTTATGTCACAATAACAGGCCCATATGTAAAAAAAAAAAAAAAAATGTAGGCTGTTTATGGGAGATCTTTGTTTTGTTAGGCCAGGGATAGAAGTTACACACAAACTTGTTTAAGTGATCAGAAACCAGTTTAAATTTGTAACACAACAGAAGTTCAGTGGACTTAAATTACTTTCAAAATGGCTGAAACTGGTTTAAGATAAACCTGGTTGGATGTACTATCAGATTGAACTGATTTAGGTCAAACCAGTTTATGGAACTTCTGTCTGAGACCCCCTCCATGTTCAAGTTAACTCAGTCCCCCAGAATCCCAGGATGCTTTGCAGTCTTGGGCTGTGCTGTCTGTTCCAGCCGAGCTGGGTTGGCCTGCCCCTGTACTCCCTAGCTGGAGCACTATCACTGCTCTGGCTGGCTGAGAATGGGGTAGGGGAGGAAACTTGGCTCCAGATCCCAGCTGGGGTCTGCCTGGCAGTGATGTGGAGGCAATCCCTCACAGACAGGGTGAGATTATGACAGGGTGGGACCCTAAGCTAGGGGTTCCCAACCTTTCCATGCTGCGGCCGCCAAACTGCGGAGCCCCACGGCTGGAATTTCCAGCGGAACACAGGTAAAGTTACTTCCACCCCCCAGGCAGGAGGGTCTGCCAAACCTCAACTGTGGCTCCCGCGAGCCTTGCAGGAGGAGTCGCGGCCTCTCTGCCCAGGTCTGAGGGGCCACGGTTTGCTGGTCCATGGTCACTTCTGGTCTGGCAGCTGACATTTAGAGGCCCCTCAGTGTGAGGCCATAAGCTATAGCCTAAATCTGGCACTCCTTCCAGGCTTTTTCCCACTTGAGCTGAGAGTGGGGTACAGGGCCAGGCACTGGTCCGCCATCTCTGCCTCAGCATGCTGGCCCTGGGCTGGGGCCTGACCACAGGCCCTTGCTCTCTGCTCGAGTGGAGAGCAGGGAAAAGCCTGGGAGGAATTGCCTTCATGTGGCTAGGTAGACCCCGGATAGGTTCAGGTGCAAGGCAGGGACGGGGTTGAAACTCCCCTCTCTCCTGCCTCAGCATGCTGGCCCCAGGTTGGGGCCTGGACACCCTGTCCCACTCTCTACTATAGTGGACAGCAGGGAAAAGCCTGGCAGGTGCTGCTCCCTGCCACCCCCATAGACCCCAGCTGAGGGTGTTGCTGATCAGGGTGGGGGTTTAAACCCTCCCCTCCCATCATACTCAGTGGGATGGCCAGGGCCTGGCCACACCCTCCCCCCTTTCTGCTTGGGTGGGGGGAGAGCCTTAGAGGACACCTCTCCCATTCTCCTTTTCTTCCCTTTGGCAGTGCCTGGCAGGCTGGGGGCATGCTCTAGCACCCCACCAGCTTCTGGCATGAACCACTACAGGCATATGGCTGCATTTCTGAGATCAAAAGTGAATGTCTGTTTAGTTGCTTCTTGGTTCAATGTATGCAAGATTGAATTGATTCAGCTGTGGGCTTTCTGACTGGCTGTACTTCTCCTTAATGGTACTATTGGTCTTAGCTGTGGAATACTGTTTTTATACTGTTTCTATTCATGTTTAGACTGTTTGCAGTTGATGGCATTTGATGCAACTGATGGCATGTATTATTTGATTCATAGATTGTAAGGCTGGAAAGTATCTTAGAAGATCATCGGGTCCAGCCTCCTGCACCAAGCAGGAAAGAGAACTGGGAGTCAGGTGACCCTAGCATGGTGATCATCCAGTCTCCTCTCGAAGATTTCCAGGGTAGGTGATTGCACCACCTCTGGAGGCAGCTTATTCCACAGTCTGGGCACCCTGACTGTGAAGAATGTTTTCCTAATGTTGAGCCTGAATCAGTCTTCCAGGAGTTTGTGGCCATTACTCCTAGTTTCCCCTTAGGTGCCCTAGTGAACAGTTACTCACTGAGCCCTTGATGTACTCCCCTAGTGCAGTGGTAAGCTGCTACCAGGTGCCCTCTCAGCCTTCTTTTCTTCAGGCTGAAGAGTCCCAGAACCCTCAGCCTTTCCTCGTATGGCTTGCCATGTAAGACTGATTATACGGGTGGCTCTTCTTTGGACTCTGTCAAGCTTGCCCATGTCTTTGTTAAAGTGTGGTACCCAGAACTTGATGCCAGTCTGCAGTCTCATCAGTGCTGAGTAGAGTGGAAGAATCACCTCCTTGGCTTTGCTGGAGAGGCATCGATTGATGCATGCCAGAGTATTATTTGACCTAGTAACTACAGCATTGCACTGCTGGCTCCTATTCATACTGTGGTCTGTTATTATCCCCAGGTCACTTTCATTCATGGTATTAGTCAGTTTGGTGCCACCGAGCCTGTAGATGTGTTGGGGGTTGCTTGTCCCAAGGTGGAGCACTTTAGTTTTCTCAACATTGAACTTCATCAGATTCTGATCCACCCAACTTGCCAGCCTTTTGTTTCTCATTCACAGGATTCATGTGTTTCTGCCACTTGAGATCATCCCTCTTAAAAGAGCAAAACTAAACTAAAAACTCAATCGATTTCTATAAAATGCAGGCTCCCAAGAAACAGAAGATCTTCCGTTTCTACAGTAAGGGATGAGACCTTGTAAACTTCCAGGCCTGGCATGCCACTGGTGAAAGCTCACAGCATGGGGTTTACTGAGGCTGAGATGCAATCTTCTGCAATCACATTGGGTCGTTCCTCCATCCCTAGTCTCTGATAGGTCTGTGCAAAGTGGCTAGTATTCAATTTGGATTCAGCCAATTTGGGGGACAGTGATTCGACTTGGTGATTCGAATCACTGTCCCAAATCAACTTGGCTGAATGTGATTCGGAGATTCAGCTGCTGCCGAATCAGTAGAATCATCAAATCAAACAGGCCCCATTCTCTGCCTGCTCTTCCAGTCCCATCAATGGCTGCCCCAACTTGCCCCAGCCTCCCAGCTCTTTAAATAAATAAAAAAAGCCCAGCTCTCACTGGCTGCTGCCATGTGGAGTGTGGGGGGTGATCCCTGCTGCCCTCCACTGCCCTGCGCTGCAGAGGGGGCTCTGCCACAAGCCCCCAGAAGCCCTGACAGCTGCTGCAATAGCCAGTGAGTGCAGGGCTTTTTTTAAGTAACAGGAGCTGGGACCAAGTGGGGCAGCCACTGGGGGAGCTGGGAAAGCGGACAGAGGAGGGGGGGCTTGTGGCAGAGCCCTCCATGTAGCGCTGGCCAGTGGGGGACAGCGGGGATTGCTCCCCGCCTGGCAGCTGCAGGTGAGTGCAGCGCTATTTTTTTTTTTTCAAAGAACCGGGAGCTGGGGCCAGGTGGGGCAACGTGGCTGGGACAGTGGGCAGGGGTTGGGGGGTGCT
>NW_017728998.1:21441629-21452516 GCF_001723915.1 Gavialis gangeticus | reverse complement strand
GATGGGGCCTGGTGGGGGTCACGCATGGTCCCCTCCCCCCTCCTCCGGGCCCCCTGCCCCCTACTTACTGGAATGGAGTCCAGGTCCAGCTCCCTGTGGCAGCAAGTGGGGACTGCCTGAATCTCCAAAGCTCTCTGAATCTTTTCCAAATTGATTCAGAGAGCTTCAAATCAATTCAGGCCTTTTTATTGGTCTCCTGATTCAATCTGGATTTGGAGATTCAGCCGTCGAATCAGGCTGAATCTCCTCCGAATTGAATCAGCACCCGAAACTTTGCACAGCCCAAGTGTCTGATTGCTGCAGGGAACAGGAGCTCTTAAATGGCAGGAATTTGTTATTTTCAGTGTTTTGCTGACTCCCAAAGCAGAAGTGGAATATAATATGTGTGAGTTTATATCACAGGTTCACATACACCTGGCTTTACAAAGCTATCACCTTCTTTCCCTAGCTCAAGAGTTGGAATTTTAATAGTGCTGCAGGACTTTATAGAGATGATAGTTGATATCAGGTGGACATTTGAAACCTATTAACATGGGCAGTCTATTGAACTATGTAATTTTTCTTTAGAAAAAACTTTCAGAGAATAAGATGATTAGAGGACAGTAGAGTCTTTCAGAGGATAATGGACTGGACTGGAAGTCAGTGGCAGAGGCTCAGCTATTGACATTCTGCATGACCTCTGGCATGGTTTGTCATCTCACCCAGTTGCACCATTGTAAACCTGAGATAATTGTGCTTGTTTACTTTCTGTTGTTAATCATCCTGAGATTAATAGATGAAAACTCTACACAAGAGCTAGGTATTTTTGTTGGTTTTATTACTTGTGGACTTTTTATCTGCCTGTCTTTGGAAGCAGAACTGAAGAGCTGTGTATAGGTACAGTACAAGTTAGCCTACAATATTAGGTAGGCTAGAGGCATGTTACTGGGAACTTTATTGTTCACTGCATGATCCCAAGCTTCTTTGATGATAACATCACATTTTTCATGTAAATTTTCTTTATCACGAGAAAGGGGCTGGGCTCTTGGGTGTTGGCTGATATAATTCAGGAGGCGGGTGGGTGTGGTGTGGTTTTGGTTACCTCTCTCTGTAGGGTTAACAAGAGTGCAGAAATCCCCAGTGTAGAAAAAAAGGAACTTGTGCAAACACAAGTGTGAGAGTCTCCCAACCACCTAGATTTTTCTTTCTGGAACAACTTGTAAATATAAGACATGAAGCATAAACCCAGGGAGAGAAATGGGCTCCCATCCATTTGTGGTCATTTTGTTTAATCTTCCTCTGTTTGAATATACTGACCACAGAGTTCTTGGAAAGCTGCACTTTGAAGCCAGATGCTGGCATTGAGCTGCCTTTCCTCAATTGCTAGTTACTTCTGTCTGATTCCAGTATCTGCTGTGTCTGCCTTCCTTGAATTGCCTTCCTTGACCCTCTTTGCATGCAACTCAGCCCCTATTTGTTGGCTGCTAATCCTCTAATCCCTGGAAACCTCTAATCCTGGAAACTCATCTTTATGTGGATGAATGTTCCTCTGCTTTTAAGACTTGCCAGACACCTAGAATACTAGTGCTGCAAACTGGCTGGCATTTTCAGGGTTAAGCTGCCCACAAACTTCAGAATCAATTCAATACTTGCGAAGGAGTTTCATGTTAGCAACGCAATCTTCAGATCAGACTGGCAGTTCTCTTTCATCCCATGTAGATACAAATGAATATTCTCATAAAGAAATTACATGCTTTAGCCCATACTGTACTCTGTGACTGTATCCTCCACCTCCTCAAGCTTGGATTCAAGTTTGAAATAATTTTGTATTGCAAAAATACAGAAACCAATGCCCCTCAAAAACGGTACCCAGTTTTGAGGCAGTGCCACAACACTAGGAGCAAGCAGTGCAGTTTAAGCAAGACAAACATAGGATGTGGACAGGTATAATAGTTATATGGATATTAAATTGTATTGGTATGAGATGCTGTGACTGCTCTTATACCAGCATAAGGGAGTTAAGCCACTCTAAACTTAACCTGTTTTGTTCAGGTTTAATGTTAGAGCAGTTTACGTCGCATATTAGTATAAGTGCAGGCAGATAAACACTTGGATTGGAACAGCTGATGTGTGCTCCCCTTTACACTGTTTAACAGTATTTAAAGTTACATCTGTCCAGAGCCATCGACACAAAATTTGTATATATTGTTGCCACATGCTGGATCTACTTCATCTTGTTATTGATGTACTTCAAGTTAAGTAGCATATTCATTTGGATCCACAGTCAGGTTGTATTATTGTTAGAACATTTTTCAGGCTGAAAAGGCTCCAGGGGTTGAACAAATCCTGCAATGTACCTAGAGCACCAAAGAAGGCTGTTGGCAGTTCAGGGAACTGGGTTGCTGACTGTTTAATTAGATCTTAAAGCAAAACTTCAGGGCTCTGGGAATCCTGTGACTAACCAAAGTATGTTGCCGAACTTGGCTGTTGCTGTATGCTGCTGCCCTCTATGAGACTCGATATGACTCTTCTGATTTACAGATAGCATCTGTTCCTCTAACTTAGTTGTCAGTGGTTGAGTCTGAACAGAGAACACAACACTGCTTGCTGATGGGACCATATGGTACATCATCATCAGGAAATTCATCCTCTTGATACCCACTGAGCATAGTTAAATATTTTCTAGGGGCTGAGAAACCTACCTGCACATGACTATATTTGTGTAGTCACAACTGCTACTTTATTGTGGGCTCTCCAGCATGTCTCCAGTTATAGTAATATACTTTTTCTACCCATAAATCTACCTTGTAAGTTCCAGCTGAGGAACAAATCCTTAAGTCCTCACTCATATTTAATTTGGTCCTTACTTGGACAAACAGCTCAGTGGTAGTTTTGGCTGATTAATGGATTCATAAAAACTGAGAAAGATCTTAAGAACCAGCCCATGCTAATGGGTCAGGCTTACTTTAAAAGTTTAACTATTCCCATGAATCATACCTGTAAGTCCACACCCTGAGCCGTATGTAAAAATAAAACTGTGTGAAAGAATGAAACCCAGTTATATGGATGTGGTTTCTAAATTGGAAGAATTCTTAAATATGCAATTTATTACCACTCTGAGACCAAGTTGTCAGCTTTGGCTGCTTGTTATTATAAAAAGCACTGTTGGCTTTGTGGTTTTCTTTTTGCTTCAGTTTCTGTTATACAGAGTGAAAAGAGCCCTGCTATGCATCTTCACAGGGCTACACTGTTATACTTGTGTAGCCCTCATTACTACAGTATCAGAAGCCATCCTGTTCTTTGATGTATTGAAGCTTACAATAGCTTTCTGGGGTAGGCAGTTTTGACTCCCATTTTACAGATGAGGCTTTCAGAGGCTGGGCAGTTACCTCACCCTCACGCAGGCAATCTGATGGAGCAGGGAATCACACCCAGGGCTCTCAGGGTAGGTCTGTATCCAATGTTATGCTGTATCCAGGAGTGCCACTGCGAAGTACACTCCGTCCTCGCACTCCCACTCCACATACGCCACTCCTGCAAATGAGGCAACGTAGCCCTCTTGGAGCAGCCCTGAGAACTCCCCGAGGCTCTCTTTCTTGGGGGGCTTACTGGAGCTCATTCAGGGCTAAATTACCTCACCTCCAGGATTTGGTGCATGCAAAATGAGTGGGATGTGCCTCAAGGCAGCGTGGCACGGAGGCGGGGTAGATCTCAAAAGTACCAAGTCAACACCCAGTGCTGCAAGAGTGAGAGAGCACCAGGTGTTCTTCTCATGCAAACTTGGAAGTAAAGTACATGCTTTGTATCTGCTCTAAATACACATCCAATAGAGAAGGAAGAGCCATGTTAAAACACCACAGGCGTGTAGGTGGGGGAAAAGGAGAAAGCGATTGAAAAGCAAGCGCTTGCTTAATTTTTGTTTTGTTTTGAAAAAAGAGATATTGCTGCCCTCTAAACAATGAATTACTTCTAGGGAAAAATATCTACACGCCTGTTGGCTCTCCACATAGGAGTGTTTTGCTTTTCACTAGAAGTCAGTGATATCAAGACTTTGTACGTAGCCTAACGCCTGTTAAATCCCTTTCCCTTTCTGTTTTAGTGTGCCTATTAACAGCTCCAGCACCTGAATGTCTCTTCTTAGCCACAGACTGGTTTGGCTGCTGTTGTCTGCTTTCCCCTTCAGCTGTATTATTTGGCACAACTCTAAGTTGGAGGTGTAAACTGGTGAGCTAGTTCACTGCTCCAGGAAGGATCAGTGCCTGACCAGGCTCTGTCTCAGGCTCTTGCCTCGCAGCACAATTTACTGGTAAAACACAAATCCTAGGAATCATCCCAAAACAAAATAATTCCACAGTGCAATGTGGCCTGTGCCTTTCAGAGGCTTTCCTTTTGCCCATCTCAGTCCTTCATAGGGTTGCCAGCCCTCCTGGATTGCCCGGGAGTCTACTGGATGCGGCATAGATCTCCTGGTGACTACTGAAAGCAATCCAGGAGACTGATATTGTGAATGGGTTGAACAGTACAATTAATGACATTGTCATGTTGGAAAAAAAAAATCTCCCGGAATAGCTTCAGTCAGGGTCAGCAACCCTAGTTCTTCATCCCTTTTCTCGACAGAAGGACTCCTGCTGAAACTTTCTATCTGACAGCTGTCTGATATCTGGGTTCTGCTCAAATGCCTACTACAAAAATCTTCTTTCTCTCCACATTTCCCCAGCTCACCTGAGTCCTTGTTGAGTTTTATAAGGATGAGATGCTCTTAAAGCAAGCCACTGAACCCTAGCCCTAGCCCCAGCCTCTGCTGAGAGGCTGCTGGTCAGTCACAAGTGAACCCAGCTTCTCTTTCATGAGTCTAGTTACCCTGTGAGAAGAGGATTATTATTGCAGCTAGTGGTAAGATTAGTGTGGTTTCTATTACATGCCAGTCCTTGGCTTCCCTACTGAAACTTCAGATAAAGGTACCCCTTTTAATGGTGAGTGTTTTTAAAATCATGTTATCTTCTGTCATCTAGAACTACCAGCCACCAAATTACTTTTATGGTGACTAGTGGTTTTTAACCTTTTTTCATTTGCAGAACCCTAAAACATTTTGAATGGAGGTGCAGACCCCTTTGGAAATTTCAAATGCAGGTGCGGACCACTTTGAATTGTAAGTGTGAGTATTCACACTTGATCATAGTATTTTTTTGTGGACCCCTTATACACAGTCTGTGGACCACAGATTGAAAACCATTGACGTAGACCATCCAAAAATGCCTTCTGTTGACAGTAACTTCCAATCATTGGCAAACATGGATAGATTTGGACTGCTGACCAAATGAGAGATGAGACTTCAGCATAGTCTTTTGCCAATATTCTGAGCTACCATCCAGCTCCTCATAAATCATTTTTAGAGGTAGATACCTGTTTCTGTTTCTGTAGTATGTATTAAATAACTCTACTGCATCAGAAACAAGCTAAAATGTTCCCTGCCTGTTCATTCACAAATCATTTAAATTGCATTCACATGGTTTATGGAATGTCCTCTATGACATGTATTATTCTCTGTTTAATAAAGCATATAGGTTCAAAAAATATGGCCAATCCATTTGATCTTTGAGGATGGCTCATATTTTTAAATGATTTTTACCTGTAGAGTCATTAAATCATCAGCCATTTTCTGCTTCACTGCTAGGAAATAAATAGGAACTCTTGTCAGTGTAATGAAAAGACCAACAGACCAAAAAACTGGCTCTTGGAAGATACAATAGATCAACAGGATAGCCCCATGTGGAGCAAGTGACTGAAAGTTCAAGATTGTCTGAAAACAATAGATGCCACAGCTGATACCTCTGGGCATCACTGTGCAGTCCCCACAGGCATTTTACTCCCTGTTTCTTGATAATGCAGATGACTTCCCAAGCCTAATGGTCCACAGAATTCTCATGGAAATAAAAAGCAGTGGCACGTGGGGATGGGATTTGAGAGATAACATGTCTGTACCTGTAATAAAGCTCTAAAAACATCTCTAATTCACCTGAATATGCACATACTGTTCAGTAGTGGATCTGCATGTTATTCTAGCACAAAGCTATTTACAAGTACAATTCACTGGCTTTGATGCGTAGAAAAATAGTCACTCCTTCCAACTGTCCATTAGCCCTTCTATTGTTCTGGTTATTTACTGGGCCATAATATAAAATGAAAAGGAGGCTGTAGCACTGGGACAGGGTCCTGCACTCTGTTTCTGTGGTTTATCTGCTTCTGCATTTCCGAAAAGAAGCATATTTTTAGGGAACAAGGATACGGCTCTGAATCTGGGTGTTTTCCCACAATGTAGTTGTCCCCTGAGTTGTTTTTTGTTTTATGCGTGCTCAGTTTGGATCTTGAGCATCCAGTATCTCACATTTTTTGCATACTCTGGGTGAGTGGGTTACTTGCAGCTATGGTGAGGATGCCCCAGGGATAGAGAGAACCAGTGGGATTTTCTGTTCCTTTAAATCTATAAAAATAGCTGAGAGGTGTAATGCACTATAAAGCTGCCACATTAGCACGCACTGTGCTGTCTTTTCATTGTTTTGTTATGCAGGAGCAGTTTTATGGCTGTCTCAGAGTGTGTTATAAAGCTTTGTTTCAACAGGGATAATATTCCAAATCCAAATTTTACTTCATTTTATGTGGGTGCAGAAAACTGAAATTAAAGCTAGTGGCATTTGTGGTTCCCAATTACAAGGCAGGTGCAGAAATAACGAGGGTTGCTTCCATTTCTGATTTGTACAAGCTTCTCCTGGCCAACTTGCCCTCTGTTTTTTTTTTCCCTGTAAGCAAATCGAGAGCCAGATCCCAAGTTTAAGATGTAAGAGTGAACGCTCTGCTTCTGCCTTCCCTTTCCCTTCTCCTCTTGGCCATGGCTACAAGAACACTGGAGCAGCAAATCAGCTCAAGGTGTAAAGTCAGTGTGCAAAAGTTAAACCCCCATGGGTTTGCTTTCATTCAGGAGTAAAGTTGCCTGTGCTGGCTGAAAGATTAAATGCATCAAGGCTGCTTTGCTTCTGAAGAAGCACGGACCCTGGGGTGTTTAACATTCTTTATCTTTTGTGCATTGACTTTGCATCTTTGGCTGATGCACCGTAACTTTCCTGAGGGTCCTGCTTGGGCATTTCCCTCCTCTCTCAATACATCTCTTCACTCATTCCTCCCCTGCTCACTAACTTACACTCCTTGTTCCTCCCCCTCCTCACCTGCCCCACACACTCATTAGCATCATGTTTCCAGCATTTATTTTCTCTCCCCTTTCACCCTCTTTCTCCCTGAATTTCCTTGTGCACAGAAGAGATAAGGGCAGAGAATGATGCAGGCAAGTCCTAGTACCCCCTTCCCAACCTGTTTCTGAGACCCAGAATCACTAGCAGGGAATCCTTCCTTTTAGCCCCTGAAAGTCGCCAACGAAAGGAAAGCTCCAGCTACCTCTTGTCTTTTTTCTTTCCCTCTTGAAACTACAGAAGCGGCAGTGACTGGCGCAAAGGGGAGCCACGAGCCCAAGGAAGGGAAGCTCTGATCTGGATGTGCTGCCCATACATAGGGTGCCTGGCCTAGGGGGAAACAGTAGTCCTAGCCCACCTCAGTGGTGTGTTACTAGAAGAAGGCAATGAATTGAATGATTGATTGAAATACAGGGGTCCTAATGATTCTCCACTGCTTGCAATGCCATGTGAATGCTTTGATATAGTATTAGATTTGTGGGAATGAGAAAACCCCTTTTCTGATAAAGGCATGTTTGGCATGAAAGAAATCTTGGTCTCCCCTGCACAGTCATTCCTGACTTATAAGCTGGTGCGTTCTGAGAAATGAAGTTCTCTTCTGCTAAGCAGACTGTTTTGACCTGGGTTCACACAGCATTTGCTGCTGCCTCGATGGCTGCTTGTAGGCAACCCGTTGCAGGTTAGATCCAAGGGAGAGAGTTCAGCATAGGCCTGCTACTTGTAAACTTTGCAACCAAACTTATGACAGCTTGTTTTGTCTGCGTTGTCAGACATCTAATGAAGAAAGACTCTTCAGCGAGGGACAGACATTACACAGAAACTGGTTTAAGTGATCAGAAACTGGTTTAAACCTGTAACAGAACAGACATTCAGTGCACATAAACCAGTTTGAAAATAGCTGAAACCGGTTTGAGGTAAACCTGGTTGAATGTAGTATTAGACTTAACTGATTTGAGTCAAACTAGTTTATGCAATGCCTGTCCCAGATCCCTCCTTGGTTTAACTTAAACCAGAGTCCCCCCACATCCCAGATGCTTTGCAGCCCTGTGCAGGTCTCTCTGCTCCACAGCAGGGCTGGCCCCTCCCCTCCCCTCCCCAACTGGAGCTCTGGCAGAGATTGCAGGTACAGCAGTGTCTGCCTGGCTTCTCCGCGCCCCCCCCCCCCACAGGGATTCTCCCCTCCCCTCTCCCACAGCACAGACCGTAGCCGGTGTGTGGTATGCTAATGCTGAGAGGTGTCTGTGTAAGGCTGACAGGACAGTGTCAGCTTAGGGCATTATAGAGCTAATCAGCAGGTAGCTGGTAACCTCCCTCTGTTCCTTTTTGGGAAAAAGCTGTTTAAGCAGAGCTTCAACTAATGAGAGAGGCTTTGGTTTTGTTTTGATGGGGTGCTAAAAGCTCTGTTATCAACTCCCTGTGTAACTCCCTGCTGTGTAAGTAAATGCTGTGTAATTCCCTGCTGGCTCCCTCCCTGGTCAGGAGCAGCGAGGGGTGGGGGAACCCCTCCCTAATCAGAGCATCCTGCCAGGACCTGGCCACCCCCACACTCCTTAGCTCAGCACTATGGAAGAGAAACGAGGTCTGCTCTAGTGCCCCCCAGCTTCTAGCTTGGCGTACTGCAGGCATGTGTTTGCACTTTCTCAGTCCAGAGGGGATGTCTGTGCAGTTCCAAACTGGTTCAGTCTTGCCAGGTTAGACTAACCTGCAAAGATTGAGTCAATTTAGGCTTAGGCTTTTTGAATGTCTGTCCTTAGCCTTAGGGGGTGGCGTCATCATGACAATACCTCAGTCTTTGGCACTTCCTGGGGCATGGGTGACTGGTGCCACCTGAGCTGGGGGGGCCCGTGCCCTCCCAGTGGTCAGTCAGCAACCAGGGGTGTCTCACTGACCGGACAAGGGAGGCCCCCCTGTGGCCCTTCTTGCCGACTGGGAAGTGCCAGCGGCGCTTCACCTGGTGCCCCCAATCCCCAGTCGGCGCTCATGGGGGGGCACCAGTGCCCTCGCCTGCCCCACTTGCCCATCACCTAAAGGGGAGCACTGCCTGTCAGGGGGTGCACCAGTGCTCTCAGGGGGTGCAACCCCCGTGCAGTCCCTATGTGTCGCCACTGACCTGGGGAGACAATTTTCTGAATTTTGATAATGGTATGATTAGTCTTCTCTCCTCCCCTGCACATTAGGTTTTTTAATTGAAATCAGCAGAATTATTGATTGGCAATAACATGTTCCTTTTATAAAAGGTGTAGAAATCCAAGGAGAACAGCTCTTGGGATATTGCTGGTTATAAATCCTACTATCTACTCCCACACTACTCAGTGAAAGTGCACTTTCTCTGAGCAAGTCTCAGGCTTGTTGACATTTTCATTACATGTTGGTCAGACTCTTATTGGAGAGCCCAATCTTACATGACAATGAGCGCTCAAGTCTTACCAAATGCTCAATTTGGCAAGACTTGAGGAATCTCTAGCATTAGAGGTGAAAAAAACAGAGGCTCCTATAAAACCCTGGCATAATGCTATACATTATACATTAACTGTACCTTCTTTATTTTTGTAAATTGCCAAACATACTGTTAGTGCTTAACAAAGAAGGAATAATATTAAGACCTGTCCTTTAGGCAGTAAATTCTCTCTGAGACACACATGTATGATTGATCACATTTATAGGAGAACCAAGTGAATGCATTGTCATCAGTGAAGTCATTCTTTAGTTCTACACACAGCAAATATATACATAAATCCAAGTTCTCAGTTTTGCTTCCAAGTAGAGAAAGATAGAGAAGATATTGCTTACTGGAAGTGACAAAGTAGAGGATTTTTGGAACAGAGAACTCAACCTGATTTTGACTGATTCTTTCTTGGAAAATCACTTCAGCTGTGTGTTTTAATATCCCCATTGCATAGCTTGGGGATAATAAAATACCTTTCCTTATCCTACAGGATAAATCAACAGGGGCCAGGTCTCCAATTCTAGGTAGCTTTATAAAACCGTCTCAAATTTAATAATGGAACAGGAAATTATAATAGGGATGATGTGCTGCTGAGTTAAGAGCAAGACCTATGTGGGCTTATTTTTAAAATAATGTAATTATTTTAACAGTGGTGAGACCAGGGCTCAATACAGTCAAAAAGCCAGAGGCTGAATTGATTCAGTCTTTCCAGGTTAGTCTAAACTGCATAGATTGAACAAAGGAGTAAATGAACAGACATTCACTTCTGATTCTGGAAATGTAGCCACATGCCTGCAGCGGCTCAGGCCAGAAGTTGACACCTCCCTGCCACTGCTAAAGGAAAGGGAGGAGAGAAGCCCTCCAAGGCTTTCCCCCTCTCCCTATTTGAGCAGGGTTGGGGGATGTCCAGGCTTAGCCTTTGGCCAGCAGGCTGACGCCAGAGGGAGGCCCTCCTTCTGGGCCTGCATGGGACCCCAGCCCTGGTCTGCCCTAGGGGGCAGGCCCTGCCAGGCTTCTGTCCCCTGCTCCCTGCCAGTGTTTTCCCCCTTCCAAGCAGAGAGCAGGGGACATGGCCATACTCTGGCCAGGGGCTCACAGGCTGAGGTACAGAAGCCTTCCCTGGCTGCATGGGACTGCAGCCCAGGTCTACCTCAGGGGGGTGGAAGAGCCCCTCCTAGGCCTCTGCCCCCTGCTCAAGTGGAGCGTGGGGGGGGGGGGGGG
>NW_017728998.1:21435532-21441476 GCF_001723915.1 Gavialis gangeticus | reverse complement strand
GGCAGGTAGACCCTGCCAGGCTTTTGCCTCCCCTTGCTACTTACTCTGGTGCAGAGGGGCATGGCCATAGAGCTCACACACTGCAGAGCTCACACATGCCTGCAGAGTCTCACAGCTCACACACTCAGGTGGGGAGGAAGGGGAGTTTAAATTCTCTGCCTCCCCACCTCAGCATGTGAGCCCCAGACTGGGATGTGGCCATGCTCTCTGCTTGAGTGAGGGAGAAACCCCCAAAAGGCAGCCTTCTCCCCCACTTGAGTGGGGAGCATGGGTTTAGAAGCATGGCAGGGGCTGTCCCCCACTCCAGGGCAAATGCCGGCTGGGGTCCGGAACCAGGGAGGGGGGTTTAAACCCCTTCAACCCCCTGCCCTCAGGAACCCAGCTGGGGTCTGCCTGGCCAGGACAAAGCAGCCCCTGCCTGGCTTTTCCCCTTCTCCCTACTTGAGGGGTGGGGCCAACCCTGCTCTGCCAGAGCAGACAGCACAGCACAGGGCTGTAAAGCATCCTGGGATGCTGGGGGACTGTGAAGTGACTTGAACCAGGCAGGGGTCTGGGACAGAAGTTCCTTAAACCAGTTTGACCTACATTAGTTAAGTCTGATACAACATCCAACCAGCTTTATCATAGACTAGTTCTGGACATTTTATAAATGGTTTAGGTGCAGTGAACTTCTGTTCTGTTACAGGTTTAAACCAGTTTCTAATCACTTAAACTGGTTTATGTGTAACTTCTGTCCCTAGCCCTGCTGTTGTTAAAAACATGGTTAGGATAAACTATAGAACTTATTACAACACTTCAAATCTTCCTGATCTCCTTTGCTTTCAAATAGTCAACCAAAGGAAGTGATGGCTACCCCATTCCTTCCAACAGAATGAAAACTTAGAGGCTGATGAGAGAGTAGAAAACATGACCTCATGCCCCTTAGCAATCTCTAATTTCTATGATTTTATAGGTGAGCTGGTCCTTTTCATCATTTTCTGCACTATCAGACTACATCTCATGGTGGGAAATATTATTAAAACTGCATCCCTACTGAGAGACAGAGAAAGACAGATTAGCCAGAGATGGGGGCATTGAATTGGTGACAGATCTAAGAAACATGATTCTATGAAAAATGCTTTGAAATTTCTTTTGTTATATTGATATTCCCAATCAGTACATACCTTCCAGTTTATTAGTAGAAATAATAAGTAGACCACTTTAATGCATATGGTATGATGCTGCACCAGTGAGAATTTTGCCAGGAATTCTGATATTGCTAAAAGAGCTGTAAAAGAATCTAGGTAATGTCAGCTGCAGTCCCCTAGGGGGAGGGGAGGGGGAGTTAAAACATGACCGGAATTAATTCCCTCCCTGCCCCCTTAGCCTTAATGGGGCCATGCTGGGACAGCTATGGTCCCTGCCGGTGAGACAGGGAAGGGAGGGAAGAATAAACCCCCTCCTGGGCCACCTGACAGAGGCGGCTGCTCTTCCCCATCCCCTTGCTGCTCCAGTAGTGGGATATGGCAAAATGCCATCCCTGCATGGCCCCGTTAAGGTGAAAGGGGCAGGGATGTGGTCGATTCCTCCCTCTGTCCCTTCTGCCCCTGGGAACTTCAGCTAGGGGACTGCTAGCCCTGGCCGCCACCCTCCACATCCACTGCTCCCTGGCAGACAGGCTGAGGTAGGGGGGAAAGGGAAGGAGGGAAGAATTAACTCCCTCCATGCCCACTTTGCAGGGGCCATGCCACCTAGTGTCTTGCCACATCCCCACCTCTAGCTCAGGCTAGAGAGCAGAGGGGTGGGGCCAGCCCTACTCCGCTGTAGCAGAGAGCCCATCCCAGACAGCATGATGGGATGCTGGGGGATTCTGGTTTAACTTAAACCAGGAAAGGGTCTGGGACAGACATTACATAAATCAGTTTGAGCTCAATCATTTAAGTCTGATAAACCTGGTTGAAAGTAGTATCTTAAACTGATTTCAGCCATTTTGAAACTGATTTGTGTGCACTGAACGTCTGTTGTGTTACAGGTTTAAACGAGTTTCTGATCACTTAAACCAGTTTATGTGTAATGCCTGTCCCTAGCCATAGCAAAAAGAGAATGAAAGACAGTACATTAAGTGTTGTTCCTTAAACTTTATCTCAAAGCTGCAGTTTGTCTCTTCATGGCTTAGAACATATTTCTATATACATGTTTAAAAGTAAATCCCACTTGTTTACCTCTCTGCATATGTATCTTTGCCTGAGAGGTGAATACCAGTACACTTTAGTAGGAAAGCCTGACTTTTATCTATACCCAAGTATGTCATATTGACCTAGCAATTTTGGAAGCAGAAGCAAACAAAGCTTGTTTATGGGAAACATATATTTGGTACCGTTAGTACTGCACTACCTCAAGATTTGTGAAGAAGTGTGGACCCTTCCAAGGCTCAGAAACAAGCATACTAAAAAAAAGTACAGGAAAACATTAGTGCTATAAGTAGCCCCAGTTCATCAAATTTGTTTGAATTCATTTGTATTTAGGTTAACTGAACAAATGAATAATAGGGAAAGATTTTTTTTGGCATGCCAGCAATACCTCAAAAGGAAGGTTATGTGTATAAAAAGATTTCAAAAGTTCAAAAATATTTTAGTAAAGAATTACTAGGTGACTATAACCTTCTGTGAAACAATTATTGTCTAGGACAGGAGTGCTCAATCTCTGGTCTGTGGGCAAAATCTGGCTTGTGGCATTATGTCATCTGGCCCATGGGCCTCCACATGGGTCTGGAAATTTGGGAAGTGCTGCTAAATCTCCAGACCCATAGGTATTCAATCTCAGTGCATAGGGGGATGGAAAGGGGCACTGCTGGGCCCCTAGGACCCAATCCTGGCACAAGGGAGCAGTGCTAAGTCCCAGGACCCAATCCCAGCACACAGGAGGTGGGAGCAGGATGGTGCTGAGCCCGAGGGCCCAATCTGGCCCACAGATTGACCCTGCACCACTCATTTGGCTCACAGAGCCCAAAAGTGGGGCACCATTGATCTGGAATTGTAGGGCTGACCTTTCTGGCAGGAAGGCCACAAATTAGCCCCACACCCTCCCTGAGTGCCACTCCAATCCTTGCACATTAGCTGCTCAGTTTTCTGATCCCTGACCAAACTGCTGCTCTGATTTCAGCTTCCTGTCCAGTGCGGTCTGCTTGATCTGATGTTCTGCTTTGTTCTCTGCCCTATGTGCTGCTGTGCTGCCTGTCCCCTCCTCAATCTGCTGCATGCCACACAGGGCACAGACGGAAGTTACATTTTTTGTGCGATTGGCCCCCTAAAAACATTCTACAGCTATGCCATGACACACGTGCATGGCTGCAGAGAGCTTTTAAAGTGGCTGATCACATGAAAAATGAACCCTCATCAGATGAGGTGTCAGATGACGGTGCTCTGCTTTAGAGCACCTTAAGGAACTTATGTTCCCTGGGAGGGCGAGGGGAGGCGCTCTAACTTATGGCGCTTTATGTAAAACGCCATGAGTTAGAGTGGGGGCCTGCATATTTTTCAGTGCCCACAGAGGCTTCTTGTGCCACTTATGGCCCCATGCCATAAGTTTGCCACCCTCAGGCTTGCATTTGGGGAAAAAAATGACGTCAGTGGTGAACCTGAAATTGGTTTGAGAGCACGAAATAGAAATTAAATGTCTTATTTTGCAAACACAGGGCTTTCTGCCTTAGGAAGCCAGTGGATTGAGTACAACCCCTGCTAATAAGTCATTTCAGGATCAGGCCTCGAGTCTCATTGGTTGTAGTGTGAGCTATGTGTGAGTAGGTGTATGCTGTGTGACAGCAAAGTTGCTGTAGCAATTATAAATTAGCCTTAAATAACAGGGTAATTATGGAAGTATCATTTCATATACCCTTACACACCCTCACTTTATTAGCTTTTCTGTGTTTAAGGTGGTCAACAGCATTCTGCTCTGTGTTGTAAACAGTGCACTCCCCATCTACACGCAGCTGCTGTTTTGCTCTTTGCACAGTTCCTGCAACAGGGAATGTATGGAGAAAGGTGAGAAGGTTATATGAGATGGAGAAGCCTGTGCTTAGAAACTGTGGAAACTGTTTCTCCTAAGGAAGCCAGCCCTGGTTCTTTTAAAAGCATGCCTGGTAGGACTCCCATTGTTTTCTCGTTGGATAGTCTGGAATTCTCGAAAGCCCAAATCCTGTCTGTATCTTCCCTGGTGTAGATGGCTCCCAACACAGCAGAGCTGAATGCGAGAATGTTATAAGAGGCCAGGAGCCCAGCCTGGGAGTCTGTACCCACTGGGTATTTAATTTAGTGCGGACTCTTGGCTCAGCTGTGCACAGTGGTTTTTGAGGGACAAGACAGGCAGACTTTAGGCAAAGGTCTTTTTGTATCTATTTCCCAAAGTGCAAAAGGCCCAAATATTGATATCCCATGGGCCAATCTTATTGGTACCTACTAAACATATTAAAGAGCAAGAACTAGCTGCACAAAAGAATTTAGGCCCTGTAACACTGCCTAATTTCACTGAAGCAGCCTAACATCTTGGCATCTTGCTACCTAGTTCCATCCATACCTCTATCTACAATGCATGGGGAAAGTTAATCACATAAGAAGGAGATCCACAGAAACTCATATGTTGAGTGAGGAGTTACCAAACACAGCCAGTATGAAATATGGGGGAGAGAAAGGGTCTTATGTCCAGCCACTTGAGAAGAGTAAGGGTTTGTGTGCACTACAGCAGCAGCACACCCTGAGAAGGACAGGGATGAGCATGCCTTGCTTACCGGAGTGTGCTAATCCAAGTCCACTGCAGTGGTATAGATGAGCCTTAATATACCTGACTCTAGGCTGCAGGGCAGCACCACTCAGGATTTACACCCTGTACCCAAGCTCCATGCTCCCATCAGTCCTAGCATGCTCCCCATCCCCACCCACCTGCAGCTCCCCCTCCCCAGCCTCCCTGCTTCTCTACCTGCTGTGTAGAGCAAGCACTGCAACAGGGAGATAGATTAATACATAGATTGTAAGGGGCTGGAAGGGACCTTGTAGATTATTGGGTCCCGTCCCCCTGCACTATGCAGGAAAAGATAACTGGGGTCAAGTGACTCCAGCAAGGTGACTGTCCAGCCTGTCCAGTCTGCCCTGAAGATTTCCAGGGTAGGTGACTGCACTACCACTGGAGGTAGTTTATTCCACAGTCTGGACACCCTGACTATGAAGGAGTTTTTTCTGGTATTGAGCCTGAAGTAGCCTTAGAGGAGTTTGCATCCATTGCTTCTGGTCTTCCCCAGGGGTGCCCAGGTGAAGAGCTGTTCAGTGAGTTCTTGATGTACTCCCCGATGTAGCGGCAAGCCACTACCAAGTCCCCTCTCAGCCTTCTCTTCTGGAGGCTGAAGAGACCCAAGTGCCTCAGCCTCTCCTCATATGGCTTGTCTTGCAAGTCCCTGACCATACGGGTGGCTCTTCTCTGGACTCTCTCAAGTTTTTCCATGTCCTTGTTGAACTTTGGCACCCAGAACTGGATGCAGTACTCCAGCTGCGGTCTCACCAGTGCGGATACAGTGGGAGAATCACTTCCTTAGTTTTGCATGAGATGCATGCAACAGTTAATGCATGCTAGCATGTTGTTTGCCCTGCTGGCCACAGCATCACACTGCCGGCTCATGTTCATGCAGTGGTCGACCTGCACCTTTCGCTCATGGTGCAAGTCAAATTGTTGCCACCGAGCCTGTAGGTATGTTGGGGATTGTTTGCCCCCAGATGGAGCACCTTACAAATCTCAGTGTTGAACTTCATCTGGTTCCAGTCTGCCTGACTCTCCAGTCTGTCCAGGTTTGCCTGTATCTGCAACCTATCTTCTGGCATGACCACACTTCCCCATAATGTGGTGTCATCCGCAAACTTGCCCAGCGAGCTTTTCACCCCCACATCCAAATCATTAATAAAAATGTTGAAAAGCGCCCATC
>NW_017728998.1:21431709-21435255 GCF_001723915.1 Gavialis gangeticus | reverse complement strand
GATACTAGATCAAAAGCCTTTTGGAAGTCTAGGTATATAATGTTGACCTTTTCTCCTGTGTCCAGGTGGTGAGAGACCTGTTCATAGAAGGAGATGAGATTGGTAAGACAAGACCTACCCGCAATGAAGCCATGCTGGCAGTCATTCAGAATCTTTTCCTCAACGAGTGTATCGCATTTGGGTTTTTTTTTTTTATTTTTTTTTTCTTCAGGATTTTCCCTGGGATGCAGGTTAGGCTGATTGGCCTGTAGTTGCCCAGGTCCTCCCTCTTCCCCTTCTTGAAGATGGGCACAATGTTGGCGCTCTTCCAGTCCTCAGGGATCTCCCCTGTGTGCCATGATTTCTGAAAGACTTTTGCCAGGGGTTCCTCAATGACCTCAGCCAGCTCCATCAGCACTCTTGGGAGAAGTCCATCTGGTCCTGCTGACTAATAAATGTCTAGCTTTTCTAGCTGGTTTTGCACCAGCTCAGCACCCACAGTGGGAAGGCTATCGTTCCCACTATACCCCCTGTGATTCTTATCTTGCTCATCTTTCCCCTTGGTCCGGTGAAATACTGAAGCAAAGTGGGCATTCAGGAGTTCAGTTTTTTCCTGAGGGTCCATCACCAGCTGTCCTGAGGTGTTAAGCAGGGGCCCCACACTTCCATTTGTTCTCCTGCTGCTCCCTACATACCTAAAGAAGGACTTCTTATTGTCCTTGACTCCCTTGGCTAACTTAAACTGAGTTGCCACCTTAGCTTTCCTAATCATTTCCCTACAAGTGCGGACCACTGTTGTATAGTCCTCCTTGAGGACTGTCCCTAGCTTCCACTCTGTGTATGCCTCTTTCTTTTTCAAGAGGACCGCAATGTCCCTATTGAGCCAGAAGGGCTTGCCAGCCCTCCTCCTACCTTTCCTCTTCATGGGAACGGTTTTCTTTTGTGCTTCAAGGATCGTGTCCTTGAGCAACTACCACTCTTCATGCACCCCATTCGTCTTCCCTTTCTGGTCCCACGTTGCCTCCCATACTGATGCTCTGAGCCTGTTGAAGTCAGCATTTTTGAAGTCCAGGACTTCAATCCTGCTAGTTGATTTGTCAACCTTGCTGTAGACAGTGAACCTGATGAGCTCATGGTTGCTATTTTCCAGGCTACCCTCAATGTTCAAGTCACACACCAGATCATCTCCTTTGGCCAAGACCAAGTCTAGGAGAGTGTTACCTCTGGTTGGCCCTTGCACTTTTTGGGTCAGAAGGAGCTTCTTGATTACAGTTAAGAAACTACAGGACTGATCTGACCTAGCCAAGTGTTCCTCCCAATCTATGTCTGGGTACTTGAAGTTGTCCGTGACAACAAATCCCTTGCACGTGCAGCCTCTGTCGTTTTTCGAGGGAACTCCAGGTCCAGCTCCTCTCCTTGGTTCAGTGGCCTGTAGAAAATGCCCACAGTTGGGTCTTTCTCACCTCGCGCCCCCTTAAGCTTGACCCAGAGGGTTTCAAGCTGCTTATCTTTGGAGCCAATGTTAGCCTCCAGAGAGGTGTACTGCTCCCTCACATAGAGAGCTACCCATCCGCCTTTTCTCCCTGCTTGGTCCCTTCTGTGCGGGATGTAACCCTCTATGGCTCTGCTCCAGTCATGCGAGGAGTCCCACTGAGTCTCTGTGATCCCTACCAGGTCATATTGTCCACTGGACAGCAGGAGGGCTAGCTCCTCCTGCTTGTTCCCCATGTTCTTGGCGTTGGTGTGCAGTCAGCTGAGGCCCCCAACTGACACCCTTGATTTCCTGAGATGCCATTAACATTTTCAAAAACAGTTATCTTAGTGTCCTCCATGTGGGAGCTTTCCTGTGTGCCAGCCCCCAGGCATGCTCCACTTGGAGTTTCCCCGTCCCCCAGCAAAGTCAGTTTAAAGCCCTGTCCAGTAGATCAGCCATCCTGCCTGAGAGGTCCGTGTAAGGTGGATGCTGTCTAGTTCCAGGAGTCCTCTCTTGCTGAAGTGCATGCTGTGGTTGAAGAAACCGAAGCCCTTGTGGTAGCACCACTGTCAGAGGCATCTGTTTACTTCTTCCACACAGCCTTCCCGCTTGGGTCTGTGGCCTACAACAAGGAGCAGAGAAGATGAGGAACTGCTGGATGCTGAGGAAGCCAAGACAGTCCCCCAGCGGGTGCAGCAGTGGCAGCAGCAGCCCTACCCAGAAGCTGTGCATGCTGGCTGGGCTGAGCTCTTCTGTGCATGAGGGTGGGAGCAAGGTGCATGGGCTGGTCAGGGTACAATTCATACAATTTCATCTGGTGGGTGTCCATGGGCCAAATGAAATTGCCTGGTGGGCCACATCTGCCCCGTGGGCTGTATTTGCCTGTCCCTGGTCTATAAGGATATGGTGGTTAATAGATGAGTCACATTTCCAAGGTTTCCTTCAGTTTTTCTAGTCCAACCATCTTCTGTGGAGCTCTGAGATGGTGCAATTTTCAACATTTATTAAACTGTTGAGAGAAACTATGAGAGCTGGAGAGGTGGGTGAAAAGTTTGGGTGGAAGGGAAAATGGAAAAGTTAGGTAGATTGAAATAGCTTGCTGTATCCGCTAGAAGAAAAATGTAAATGATTTGACATTGTGGGAATAAGTCTGCTCAGTAAAGATCAGGAAGCCATATGAAAGCTAATGCTAAGTGATACTTTGAGGCTATTGGAGGCCTCATATTCTTGACTCTGCTGGTGGAATAAATTATTACTTATTTTTTATATTACTGTAATGTAGAGCCCTAGTTCTAGCCGAGGACCCCATTGTACAAACAGAGAACAAATTATAGATCTTTGTGATGCTGTATTAAAATTTTTATTGCTACTGCAATCATACATGCTGTTAAACTTGTTGACTCCTGGATATGTAGGCAAAGCTCAATTAATTTCTGCGTGTCCTCGAATCTTCAAAAATCAGCCAAGGATACCATTTTGAATTACAATGTGGTTATATAAGCTAATGTCCCTATTTTATGTCCCTTGTAAAAAAGAATATGCCATTGGATTTTAAACAATGCATCATCATAATCAGGAAATAATACACAGGGAACAGAGCAATACAGTACTCTGCAAGCAGTACAGTGCAAAAGTGCAAGTGCTCTGCTCAGTGAGGCTTTTCCTCACTTTCAGAGCAGTTAAGTGTGCTCCTGCAGGTGTCTTGGCCCTTCTCTGCTCCTGTGCTCATGCGCCTTATTCTCTGCCCAATATTTTCTCCTTACTGTTTCTCTTTCGCCCACTTCCAATTTCATGCCTTCTTTCATGCCACTCCTGTAAGCTTGGAATAACCTCCCTATTAATCTTTACCAGGAATCTTCCCACCATTTCCACCTGTTCCCAGAAGCTTCCAGCTATAATGGCCTCTTGCCATGCTATGTTTATGATTATGCTATATTGTTCCTACTCATGCTGGTAGAATGGAAGTGCTTCAGGGCTGAGACTTGTTTGATACCATTTACACAATATATTATGCCAGATACAGCTACAGACCTCTGGTCCCAATCCAGTGAGGACCATTAAAGTTACAGGCAAGTAAGTACCTTGCTGAATCG
>NW_017728998.1:21426501-21426709 GCF_001723915.1 Gavialis gangeticus | reverse complement strand
GACCCAGAGGGTTTCAAGCTGCTTATCTTTGGAGCCAATGTTAGCCTCCAGAGAGGTGTACTGCTCCCTCACATAGAGAGCTACCCATCCGCCTTTTCTCCCTGCTTGGTCCCTTCTGTGCGGGATGTAACCCTCTATGGCTCTGCTCCAGTCATGCGAGGAGTCCCACTGAGTCTCTGTGATCCCTACCAGGTCATATTGTCCACTG
>NW_017728998.1:21409705-21421501 GCF_001723915.1 Gavialis gangeticus | reverse complement strand
GGGTGCCGGGGTCATATCACCCCAGCCAAATATCTGTCCATACTTCTGTAGAAGCTATGGCACAACAAAATATTCACATTTTCTACAAAGAAATCTGTTGACTGCAGAAAGTTTTGCAACTAATACAAAATGGACAAAGTTACATGGTCTAATTGTTTGGTTTAGACCATGGCTTTAGACCAACTTCCAGGCAGCTGGGGGCCCTGTAGTCCTGGGCCCTGTATGAGGTGCAGACTGAGAGTTGCTTGCCACATGGGCAACTCCCCCACCCCAGGCTCTCTTCTGCTGCATGAGGAGTAACCCCCACTCTCCTCCTGCAAACCATAGGCAGGTGGGCTCTACCTGCTAATTGAGCATCACCTCCCTCCCCTCCTGGCTACGCACCCACCTGCAGTGTGGGCAGCCTAGCTCCTGCCTCTCATGCAGTGTGTGAACAACCTGGCTCCCTCTCCTGCCAGGAACACAGTTCAGGCACCCCAGCACCCTCATGCTTTGCTGACCTGACCTCCTGGAGCAGGGGAAGGAAGCAGAAGCTGGAGGAGGGCAGAGGAGCCCAAAGAACCTGGCAGCTGCAGCAGCAAGATAGCAGGGGGAGGGCACTGGCAGGCATGCTGGAAGCCAGCAGGCTGCATGCTAACCTTTTGATGGCCACATATGACCCATGGGTTACCGGTTGGACAGCCTTGCTTTAGACAAAGAATGGTTGCTGCACTGCGGAAAAAAAAATAATTATGGTAGGAAAAGGCATCAGATACACTTGTTTGATGTATGTATTCTTCACAAAGCCAAAACCTGCATGTTTAATTTGAAATAAATACACATTGTACCCATTAACATGTGTCCTGTAGTCAGTATAGTGATCAGCCCTAGTTAGGAAAGGGTGTAAGAACGTATTGCATTAAGCCCTACATACATTTGATGTAATAATGCTAATATTTTGCTTTTTCAAATGTCTTTCATCTGGATTTTCCTTGATTTTAAGGTCTTTCCAGTGTGGGCTATGGTCCTCGTCAGGGTTTCTGCGTGCAATCATAATAGAAACATTCTGCAACTTAAAATCAATGTATAAACACTTCAGTCCCTTTTTCATAGATGGAACAACTGGGTCTCAGTGGTTGAAGCCTGTATTTCTAAAAGCATCTAACAATTTTGTGTATGCAAGTTTAGACAACTCTAGCCTCACTGTGGGAAGAGGCTGAGAACCAGTAGTTTCAGTAGTGGTTGATGATGGTTGCTGGTGCTCAAGGCCTCTGAAAATTCGGTTCGTAGTTGTCTTGCATGGCATCTTCAACGTAGCAAATGCAGAACTTTTGAAAAGATAGGCCCGGGTCACACTGGGCAAAATTTTGCTCTGTTTCTGGTATGAGAGTTGGATTCATTTAACTTGATTTTCAGTGCCATGTTTTAACCACGTGGACATTCTTCTCCTAATGTCACTTCACTGAAATGGGTGACACAGTTACAGGTGGACACCTATATGGAAAGCAACACTGCACTCCCCCTGGGAGCAGCAGGAACCCCCCTACTATGTTCCCTACAGTTTTGAAAACTGCTGCTTATAAGGAAAATGCTTGTTATACCTTGATGTAACAGTGCTTTTGGTCAGTGTAACTAAGATTGTCTAAATAAAATGCATTAGGAGGAGAAGGGACACTGAAAAGCAAATTTCCTGCAGTGTTAATCTAAGTGATGAAGAAGATTTTTGTCCTCATTCTTTTAATGGTATCAGTGCACAGAAATTGAAGTTGTTTTATCTGTTTGTAGGAGGAAGTGAATAAAACTTGAAATTAGAGACTCTTTGAGACATCTAAGATTGTAAAAGCAGGACTCTAATAAAATGAATATCTGCTTATTAAAAGGGATTATCTTTATCATACAATTGTTCAGGTGTAACAAGCACAGACGGTAAGCATTTTTTGTCTCACCTTTAGAGAATGACATCTTTTGCTGTTTGGCTTCCAGTGCTAGCATAATATGACGGCTTCATAAAAACTTTTCATTTTCAAATATAACATGACATAGAGACTGGACAAAATTACAGAATATTTTAAACAGGAAAAGCTTGTGCTAGAATATAAAAGGAGGAAGGTCTTATTGCTAAATTAGGAAGTGGGACTTCATATGAAAGAGTTTTCCTGAGGAAGATGATTGGGAAATATGAAGCAAAGAGATCTGCTAGAAGGGGTATTGCAATATATTTCTGTATAATAGGTGTTATAAAAATGCACTCTTTTTCAGCTACCATCTTTTATCTAAATACAGAATGTACTGGATGCTCACATGATAAATGCATAGTTTCGGCCTTGTAAAAGGATTCCACACTAGCAGTGTATTTGGTATAACAGTTTTATTGTGAAGCCTATCGGCTGTCTCAGCTCTGTGTGTTCTCTTGTTAATATTCAGGAATCTGCATCACATTTTGCGCATATGTTGTATTTTATGTAGATAATAACAATTTGGCTTCAACCATATGAGATGAACACCACACAGGTTGTTACAGATACTTCAGTGTTATTTCATAAAACTTTTTTGAGATACCTTAGGTAAGAAGGGCATTAGTATCAAATCAAATTATATGGCAGTTTAATTCTTTAACATTTAACTTACACACATTAGACTTTTTAAAGCGCACACAGTGAAAAGCAACCCTGGGAAATTTACCCAGAAATCTGACAGCCTAATGTCCTCTTAATTTTTCTTCTACCTTTTGCATGCTTCGTTTATTCTAAGATGTAAAGTTAGCCTCTTTTCTGGATAATTATATTACCGCCTTTGAATCATGAATTTCCCCAAAGCCATACTGAAGAGCTGGTAACCTTTCCAAATTAAATTTTTCTTTAGAAAACAAAAAAATAAGCAAACAAACCCAACCTTCAGTGGCTTGTGTAGCATGTTTGAGAGAAACAGCAATTATTACCTTGCATACTTTCAAAGACAGTTTTTTTGTTAGAACAATATGAAAATAAGATGCATGTTTTTTTCTACTCTCCTAAGTTAACAAAAAAAATGTGTGCGCTTAGCATGAACAGCCTAAAATAGAAAATTATTTATGCTACCTGTCGCTGCTATATTGTTACACACCTTTCAGTTACTTTTTAAAAACGTAATACTTATGCCTGGAGACCCTCAGCTGATCTTGTTTTGTATATGGATGGTGGTAAGATTTTTATTTTGGTTATATCATACTTTTACCCTGCTGTTGTAAGCACCTGAATTTAGACCCTGTTAATTCTCAGTGAAGTCAGTTAGAATTTTGTATGCAACAGGCCTGCAAAATTTAACTTTACTTTGTAGATTAGTAGCTCTCCATTAGAAAAGCCCTATACCCTGATCTCTAGATTGCAACTGAGGTTGAGGTCACAGATCAAAATCCAATTTCTTAGGTTAAGTACAGACAGTCAAAAAGCCTGAGGCTTAATGGATTTAATCTTTGGAAGTTAATATAACCTGCATAGATTAAACCAAGAAGCAAGTGAACAGACATTCACTTTTGATTCCAGAAATGTAGCCACATGCCCAGGCCAGAAACTGGGGGGCACTGGAGCATGCCTCCCTGCTTGGCAGGAATTGGCAGCTTGGACCAAAGGGGCTTGCAGGGGAGGTGCTGGGATAGTGGGGGCTGTGAACAAACTTGAATCTGGAAGGGATCTGAGGCAGAAATTCAATAAACTGATTTAACCTAAATCAGTTAATTTTGATACTGCATCCATCCAGGTTTATCTTAAACTGGTTTCAGCCACTTTGAAAGCAGTTTATGTGCACTGAACTTCTGGGCTAAGTACAGACAGTCAAAAAGCCTGAGGCTGAATTGATTCAATCTTCTCCGGTTAATCTAAACTGTATAGATTGAACTGATAAGCAAGTGAACAGACATTCACTTTTGGTTCTGGAAATGCAGCCACATGCCCACAGTGGCCCAGGCCAGAAGCCATGGGGAACTACAACATGCCTCCCTGCTTGGCTGGAGAAGACAGCTTGGGCCAAGTCTAGCCCACCCACCTTGTGTGTGGGGGGGGAGTTGTGGGGGAGGCGTAGAGCATCCTGGGATGCTGGGGGACTGAGAGTTAACTTGAATCTGGAGGGGATCTGAGACAGAAGTTCAATATACTGATTTAACCTAAATCTATTAATTCTGATACTACATCCATCTACGTTTATCTTAAACTGGTTTCAGTCATTTTGAAAGAGCTTTATGTGCACTGAACTTCTCTTGCATTATAGATTTGAACCGGTTTTTGATCACTTATAAAGTACTGGTTTATGTGTAATTTCTGTCCCTAGCCCTAATGTGAATTTGGGGAAAATTACTTTTAGAATAACATTGTACTTAACTGAAGAGACCTGGAATCCGGCTGCTTCTACATGCAAAATGCCCACTTATGCACATGATGCATCATTCTTGTTGCAAGTAGCTCTGTCTGCATATAGTTTCAACAATTATCTTATTTTTAAATTATTTTTAGAATATCTAGATATGAATAATTTTCAGTGAGCATTGCTATTTGGGAAAAGGGTCTTATGTCTATACAGAAGATTTAAAAACTCAAAAAACCTATGATTTCCAACCCAAAGCTATTGGAATGAGGCAGTGAAGCTTGTTTTCAATTTCTGCAGTGCCCTGATCTTCACCTTCCCTGTCTCCTATCTTTGTTTGGTTCCTTTTCCACTGGGTCCTTCTCCAGCCCCCAGTACTTAATTTTAGGCATAAACAAATGACCCTAGTTATATTAAAATCCAGAAATGTAAATATACCTAATTGAATTCTTAATTATTTTTTATTGAAAAATCTAGTTTTTTGCCAGTATAGATATTTTAAATTTATGATAGGTTGGAGAAAGTGCATTTTACAGGGATGGGAATGGCTACTGGGGGTTCCTGTCCTGACATGCTCATAGTCTGTGGTGAGAAGAACAGCTGGGGTATGGAGGGAGTGGCATCTGGAGAAACTGCAACAATTCTGTTTGCTACTAAATCCCAATATTTCAAAATATTATAACCTTCATGTAGTGATGTAATGTCATTTCTTGCCTGCCACAGTGGAGAACTACATACTGAGCAAGAGAGTGTTTGTATAATAGTTGAGACTGAGCAGTAGAAGCCAGGAATCTGGGTTTCTTTGCTTCCCCGTATTAATGACAAGCTATAGGAACAATTTACATGCAACTCCTGGGCAATTTACATAATCTTTCCTAATTTACTACTCTGTAAAATGCACATAACACAGGATATTGGGAGGTTTAATTATAATTAATTCAGCATTGAAAATGCTGTGAGATTCTCAGATGAAACATACTGTTGAAATGCAAAGTATAATTATGATGTTGCATGTCTGTTCTTTCAATGTATTATTACCATTAACTAGGTTTTGAAGAAACAATATTTACTGGTTTTGAATTATGTTGACATGATTCCAAGTCAATCTTCTATGAGAATCAGAGGTAATTATACTAATATGGGCATTGAAGTGTGATTTTTATTTGAGACTGTTAATTCATTTTAATATACTTGTTGCTTGTTGTTAGTTATAGATTGTTGCTAAGTGGGTGAGTATTTTGCTACTCTGAATCATGCTCTTAAAGATGAATTAGATTGTGGGAAAGTTTCCTCCTTTCTCTAACTGCAGAGAAATCCCAGCCAAGACTGGGCTGCGGCGTGTCTGTTGATAGGTCCTCTCCACTTTGACTGACACAGCTAACAAAGTAATCAGATTAATAATAAATTGTCCCTGGAATCTGTGCTTTTTGAAGTCTTATGCAGTCTAACAACGTTTTCAAGAGCTGTTTACACCTTATGTATTGGCCAGTAAACTGCAGTCTATGTTTCCATCTTTGCTTGAAATGTTGCAGTTTAGGAAAAAGCTGAGATCAGTGGATGAAGCACAGTGAATTAAGGCATACCATCACATTAAATGAAAGATAACTGTGATCTTTCTAGATCAATGATGCTCAACCTCTCTGGGCTGTAAGCCAGATGAGTGGTGTGGGGCCAGTCCACAGGCCGGATCTGCTACACAGGATCAGTCCATGGGCCCAATCCAGCGTGCGGTTGGCATGTAGGCACAATCTGGTGCATGGCTTCAATCCTGCATGCTGGACTCAGCCCCAGCCCCACGTGCTAGATTACACCTGCCACCCCAGCCCTGCACCTGCTGAATTGGTCCTGTCACCCTGGCCCCAGCCCTGTGTGTGCCAGCTTGGGTCCACTGCCCTAACCCCAGCTCAGACCCTGGCCCCAGCCTTTATCCCACGCATGCTGGATCAGGCCCCAGCTCTGACCCCATGTATGCTAGATCAGGCCTACCAGCCTAACTGGGTGCACGGGGCCATGCCATCTGGCTGCAGGGTAGTGGTGTCAGTGTTAACTACCACCACTCTCCTGCTGCCAAATCTCCAAACCTCGTGGGCCACATGTCACGGCTCTGCAGACTGGATGTGGCCTGTGGACCAGAGGTTGAGCAGCACTGCTCTAGACGGAATCACTGCACCACAGGAAATAAAAAATACCAGATTGTAGCTCTATGTTCCAGGGACATAAGAATTGAGAAAGTGCTGAGTTATGAACTAGGCTTGTGCTTTGACATGGATTTGAGCATGTGAGTGGGCTTTTCGTAGAGCTGAGCATTTATAAATCTTAAATAGGAAGGTATTACTAACAAATAAGATTGGATCACTCTGGGATAATGAACTTCTTTCAGTAAGATTACTGTTTTATAGGCAGGTGGCATGAAGGTCACTATACTTGTCCTCACTTGCCATAGACTATAAAGTGTATCTTTACAGATATTTTAACACACAGACCTGTTGTGTTAATTTTCTGTGTAGTGAACCCCGAGATTCAGTCTTCCTTTCAGATTCAAGCACGAAATGTGATGCAGCAGATTAGTCTTCCCGGTTAACATTTTCTTTGGAAAGCTGGCATCTTTCTCTGGGGAAGCAGCCCACAATATTGAGACAGGAATGGAAGTGAATGAAGGTTTATGCTGTGTCTGCCACAGGGCTACCAGTATGTTGTACTGACAAAGTGTAGTCATAGCTACATCAGCACAGCCATACTTTGTCCTGGGATAGTAAAAGCAAACGTGCTATAGAGGTAAAAGCACAGTTTTGCTGGTTTAACTGCACTTACCCTAGGGGTTTCTGCTGGGCCACCGGTGTGGGTCAGGAGTCGCACCTTTTCAGTGCTCCTCACTGACGTTGCTGTGCCAGCAGAAGCCCTTTGGATTGCTCTGCCAGTGCAGAGTAGTCTTCTTCACTAACACAGCCTAACTATTAACCTCACACAGCCACAAGAAGCGTGTAGTTTAAATTAAATCCCTCTCTGATTTACTTTAATCAGCATGGAAACTCTGAGTGACTGGTAAAGTGCAAAGTGCTACCTGGATGGTTTAGTTTTTCACAGCCATCGTTTCTTGGGTTTACACACAAGTTTATGAATATGTAGGTTAGACCGTCTAGGGAAAAGGGCCTATTGGCTCAAGAAATGCTATTGACAGACCACAGAGGTCGCCTCAAAGGCTGGTATTTCACTTTCTGACCCAAGAGAAGGGACAAGAACCCATTGGACCAAATGCACTGGAGAAATGCCTCTTTACTCAGCCATTTCTTCTTAGCCGTCTAGACTGCTTAATACAGTCTGTGGTATACATACTATGTAGTATCTCAGGCCTGAAGTGAAGTGATGATAATATAATATCAGTTCTAATGATCACCTGGACAAGTCCAGATCAAGGTTCCTGGAGCAGAAATAAAGAGTCCGCTATCACACTGGCCAGGCAGAAGCCCATTGCCCTGTTCCTCTCCTGCACTGTAAGAAATCAATAATCACTTATGTGGATCTAGTGGAGCCAGTGACTTTCAGGTTCTTGAAGAGACAGGGATACTCCAAGGGGGAATGTGTTTGGCTTTTTTAATGCCTGCAAATGTTTAGCATTTAAAGTCTGCAAATGGAAGGTATATTTAATCAAAAGGTCAGAGAAAGACAGCAGTGATTACTGACTTTGCCTTTTAGACTGAAGGAAAAAGAAGGAATATGTCATGTTTCAGGGACTTTAGGGATAAACTTAAAATAAGGAACAGTTGGTTATTACAGTATTATGCTGTTGAGGAAAATTGATAAGGCTATCTGATACCATCCCTTCCATATGTGGCTTGGAAAGCCATGCTATAATGATAGTTGGAAGAAGAGAGAAAGAGGTATTTGAAGCCTGAGTGCAAGTTTTTGTAATAGAAAGCACTTTCTCTTAATGAGTTTACTGGTGGGCTCTAGCATACATTGAGCTCAGAAAGAAACATATAGCTTTGCCAGTGCTATATTTGCAAGGCATGAAACTTCCTTCTCTAAACTACCTACCACTTAGCTCTAAAGGTTTAGTCTGTATGAAGAAATCTAATTTCCCCACCCTCTAAATGCTTGGCATTTTTATTATCATTTCTTAAATACATGTGGACTTTTCAGCCTCGACTTTTCACAATTTTGAAAGCTTACATATACACTCAACACACCAGCCACCATAATAAATTACATAATTTGCTTCTAAAGGCCTGGGAGAAATTGGAGTTTATTACAATCAGGTGAAACATCATTATTAGGGAGGAAAAGATCTCCATCCTTGCTTTTGGTAGAAGCCCCGTGGAACTTGGCCAAAGCAGCGGCCCAGACAGTTTTTAGCTGAAAGGCTGTGGAAGTGTGTCCCACAAATTCACAGGGTGCCAGGGCCGGGGCGTGTGGTTTTTTACTTCAGGACTGAAACATGGTAGAAAAAAGCCCAAGTGAAGAAGTTACCAGTGGTTACCACTAGATGGCAATTACAACACATCAGATGCAGCCAGCTAGTAAAGCTAGCCAAGACCTCTTTCTAACTCATGTCACAGGCTTCAAAGTGCTTAAAAATTGGGCTTTTTGAGTGCAGTTTTGGGTTATCTGTGTTTTCCTTGGAGTACAGCACACCATAATTTCCATATGACAAAAAAAATTGTTAAAGCTAAGCTGAATTTTGGATTGCGCATTTGGATTCAGACATGACTTGGCAATTTTGGAAAGGATGTATCAGTTTCTTGTTGAGCCCCCTCTGTGCTGCGGAGCCCACCCTCCCCGGGGAGGGGGAGTGCTAGAATCAGCACTGAGTGGGGGAGTTCTTGGCAGCGCATCTTGTTGGAGGAAGCCAGAGAGAGCCCCAGTTGTGCAGGCACGTAGCGCCTGATCCAAAGCTTGTTGAAGCTATTGGGAGGCTTTCAGTTTTTCCCATTTTCAGATAAGTCTCTCAAACTTAATTGTCCTGTTCAG
The DNA here is from genome assembly GCF_001723915.1 of Gavialis gangeticus. NCBI lineage: Eukaryota > Metazoa > Chordata > Crocodylia > Gavialidae > Gavialis > Gavialis gangeticus. The sequence goes on along the minus strand of NW_017728998.1, from coordinate 21,412,219 downwards.
AACCTTGCTGTCCATATTTTACATCCCCTGTTGCAAGCATGAATGTCCTGTGTATATTTATCTGTTTATATTACTCAGGGTGAAGATCTGGCATACATGCTCAATATAGATCCTGCACAGTGAAACACAGAGAGGCCAAAGTTTGCAATGGAACTGTTTCCCCAGTTGGGTTTTAAATACTGTGTCCTGCATTAGTGTGCTATGGTGTGTGCATACTTTTCAGTGGAATAAAGTGGAGAGACATTTTATATATTCCACGCCATGCTCCTGAAGTCATAAATAAGTGCAGAATATAATGTATTATGCTTTCCTAGTGTATATAGAGGGACTTTAATCACAGCCAGTTCTGAACTTACACAATTTTATAATTAGCAAAATTCAGGCAACAGCTAAAATGCTATGCCTGCTTTACTACATATAATTGCTGCACCAAAAGCAATAATCATCTTAGACACTGACTATAGTAACCCACCTTGCACACCACAGTGGGACATAAATCCCCCCTGGTTTCAGTGGGATTCTTGCTTATATAAGGACTTCTGGACTGTACTCTTTATTAATATGCATGCGAGGGAAAAGCTAGTTCCTCTAAAGTACCATTTTAGCCTGATTTTTTTTTTTAAAAATCTTTATAAAAATTAATGGAATTAGTTTCTTTGATTATACCCAGACTTTATGGTTATTTGAGCAACCTTAAAAAGACAAGACAACTTGAGTTTCAACCTCTGGTGCTGCTGAGAAAATAAAACTCCCTTTCGTTGCAGAAGTACTTGCTAGAACCACTGCAAAGCAGGACAGTGTTTGTCAGCTGTTCTTGTAGAAATTCATTTTTGCCTTTTAGTCTGTAACAGTTTCACGCTCTGGCTTCACCCACCCACTCAGTAACCCAGTCCATAACACTTGTAAACAAGTATTAATCATTTCATTGTAGAAGTACAACACGAAAAATAAAGGATTAGAGGTTTATTAGAGGTTTTCACCTGGGTGAGTCCTGCATAGTGTGAATAAGCTTTACGATTATTATTATTTTTACATATATAATTGGTTTAGATAACCACTTATAATAATTGGTTCTGATATATTTGGTTCTGATAACCACTGAATTTTTAATTGTAAAATGGGCAGGTAGTAATGTTGGGAAGTGACATTACGTTTGGTATACAACGATTTTTTCAGGTTGATCCTCTCACCTAACATCCTGTTCCTGAAATGCCTGATTTACTTCTGCAGAACAGTCAGCTACAGCTCTGGAGAAGAGCAATGAAATTCCTTTTTTGTGTTGAGTGGCACAGTGGTCTGGGCTTGGTTTCTTTTTTAATGTAGAGAGAGAGAGAAATTTGCCTTACTTCCACCTCTTTTCAGCCTTTCTCACCAGCCTTCAGGGACTTTCATTTTAGGGTTAGATTTTCTCATTTAACCTCTCATTTCTCACTCTCTAATTGAAATTCCTGCTGTGCCATCTTTATTTTCATTTTAGTTGTCAGGGTGAAAGATGCAAGTAATTTTGAGGGCGAGGGTGTTTCAAGGGTTAACGAGGAGCAAAGATTTCAGATGTGGGTATCTAATGTTAGTTTATTGGGGACAATATTTAATAAGAGGTTTTGGCTCTGCACGATTTAATTCTTAGTTTCCTGATTCTAGAGCAGAATTCAGAGCTGTGTGTTCAGCCCCTGGGCTCTTTGCATAGTGCATGGCAGTGATTAGGTGACTTGGAATGGAAGCCATGTTCAGCAGGGAGTTGCCTAGGGGTAGCCAGTAGCAAATGCTAAGGACAGAGTTGGGTCTGAAGTCCTGCTCCTTTCTGGGACAATTGGAAGGTGCCTTTGCCTGCCTGGGATCCAGTTTGGAATACTGTCCTGAGGGAAGATGCCTTCCCTCACCCTTTCAATGACTAGAACGGGGCTTACTCTTTCAAAAGTTTACTGATGGCGATGTGTGGACCTCTGCCTTATACATAATAAACTAGGCTAGGTACAAACATTACACTTATCATGCAATAAGTAAACAGAAAGTGTTGTACAGCTGTAGCTGAACAGGCATTCACAGCGCATAGAGCACTTTATAAATGGCAGACCCCACTCTAGATTAACTCTGGATGGATGTGGTATTGGACTAAAGCACAGTAGGTTAGAGTGCTTTATCAAACAGCTTTGCCAGATTCCATCGAAAGTCGAGGTAAATCACATTCTGCCAGTATCCCATGGGGCTGTGTGGCACCCCACTCCCCCCACCTCACACGGCTGTGCTGTAGCCTTGGTCAGAGCTCATTTGCTCTGCCCAAGTCCCAGCCCAGTTCTGTCCCTGGGCTGTCACTGACAAGAGTCAGCGAAACCTCTGTTGCCTCCCACCCCATCATGACGTACCCCATAGACCTGACATAGAGCCTGGGAGAACCCCCCAGTGTGTGGGCACAGGACCACAGGAGCCTGGCCCTGCCAGCCCCACATCTCGCAAGCAACCCTAGGGCTAGGCACCCTGCCAGCTGGGCCACACCTCCCTCCCCCCCCCCCCCCC
>NW_017728998.1:21408239-21409487 GCF_001723915.1 Gavialis gangeticus | reverse complement strand
CCCCCCCCCCCCCCCCCCCCCCCCCAAGCAGGATCTGGTGCAGGAGGAAAGTTTGCTTCTGCTGGGATGGAGTGGCTGGGGCCAGAAGATCAGGATGGGGCCTACACAGAGGTAATTCTTTGGCCTGCATGGCTCGGGCACTGCTGGAAGATACTTGGCTCATGGACATCTGGCACGGTGCATAGGTTTTTTGGCCAGCAGCTATGAGTGTCCTTGAGTAAAAGGGCTGGGGTGAAGGGGCACTGAGCATCCAAGTTGGGATAAACAGGCAGATGCCTCTGTAAACCTCATAAGTAGGTGGGTTGTGGCCAGGTCACTCTGTGTAGTGGATATAGGACAGTGGCAATTTCCCAGCCTGGGGCGAAGGGTAAGTCTGCAAAGGGATGAAGGGGGAAGCCCGAGGAAAGTTTGAGGTTGAGGGGGTAGCCTTACCAGCAGAGCCTTGGTCAGTCTGGAGTAGAGGCCACAGCCAGCTTAAGTGAGGCTGCACATTTGTGTGTTGTCTGCTTCCTCGAGCCCTTTACCACTGCTCCCCACCATTCCTGACACCCTACTACCCTTCCACCCACCCCCTCTCAGCCAGACTCTCATCCACTGATGGATGCCAAGACCCCACAGGCACTGCTGCAGATCATGGACAACCCCACCCCCTCATCCTCCACCAGCCAAGCTCGGGCACACAATTGGGAATACGGGGAGATGGGAGATGCTATCGCCAACTGCAGCAAGGAAGAAAGGCACCAGCTCCAGAAAGGGCATTGCAATAAATGTGTCTTCAAATGCATCACACAGCAGATGCAGGTATGGGGCCACAACTGAGACTGGGTGCAGTGCCATGTCAAAACGAAGGTGATGAGGAGTTAATATCACTGTGTGGTTGATGCCAACTAGAAGTCAGGGGGCTGGAGGGAGTTCATGCTCTTTTAGGAGGAGCTGTCCCATTTCCTCACCAGGGACAGGGTCGTCGACACCCTGCATACCTATGGCACCACTTGGAGGCCCAGAGATGTCCCTGGCAGGGACCCTTCAAGGGGAGAAGGAGGCTCTGGGACAACTGTGTGTCCAGGAGCAGGTTGCCAGGGCCACAGGGCAAAAGCACAGCTCCTGGAGCTGGCCACCGAGGGGTATGGCATGTTGCTGTTGGTTTCCACATCATAGGTGACTGTGGCATAGATGCCTACACAGTCAGATGGATTGCAGATTGGCTGAGGGGTCGCACTCAGAGGGTGGTGGTGGATGGGTCATACT
>NW_017728998.1:21406007-21407675 GCF_001723915.1 Gavialis gangeticus | reverse complement strand
TCCCGTTTTAATTTAGGGGTTTTGTTGTTCTCCCGCCCTGGCGGGGGGTCGGGCTAGAAGATCTACTAGGTCCCTTCCGACCCTAAATCTATGAAACTATGAAACTATCATCACAGGATGTGGGAGCCAAAGTGCACCTCCAGCTTGAACTGTGCTCTCAGGACATCTAGTCTGTGGTGGAGACGACAGAGGATGTCATGCAGGAGGAGGTGAAGAGCTGGAGTCTGAGCATGTGCCTTCTACCCTGTGAGAGCCACCCCATACACCAGACATTGACCCTGCAGACTACAGCTGAGCATGCAGTCCCTGGGACACCGTTCCCCACACAGGGGCCACAGCTATTCCTGATCCACTCCTCTGCCTCCACTCCCAGAGGCACAGAGTGTGTACCACCTGCGCCTGCATCCCCACCACTACTAGTGCAGTAGCCACTGTGCCAGCATGAGCCATGCAAGCCATGGCCAGCCCTCCTCCAACATCTCCAAGCAAGGATGCCATGCAGCCTGGGACAGTACGGTTCCAGCCCCCCAAGTTCCCTGAGGCTTTGATGGGGAAGCAAGGAGGGAGAAGGGGGAACCACAGCTGATATCAGGCACCACTGTAGTCACAGCCCTCTCTCAGGCCATTTTAGGCTGAGAGGCCCAGAAAGTGATTGAGGGTGGGGGTGGGGGGGAAGTGTGGTGATAGTGGGACATGGGGGGAGTGGGAATTTCTCCCTCCCCACCTGCTTACAGCATGGGGCCTCCAGCCACTAACTGATCGAAAGGTTTCCTTCAGTTCTCAGCAAAGCACTGATCCTGACCTCTCACTTCCCCCTCTCACACCTGCCCTATTTTTCCTGGAACGGTGCCGAGGCAGCAGACCACCCCCCCTCGCCCCCACCTTGGGTGCTTATCAGGCTCTGTGCCATTTAGTGGGAACATAAATCTGCCTAATTGATACCTCCCTGCCCTATCCTTCAAGGCCAGGCTGACCTGGGAGAAGCAAGACTCACCAACCCCTCCTTCCTTGCAAGCTGGATCTGCAAGGCACCAAGGGCATTTTTACATGTGCTCCTGGGGTGAAGGGGCATTTTAATAAGAAGAGCACTCAGAAGCAGGGAGGGAGTGCAGCCCACCATCCTGCCAGGCCAGGCTGTCACTGGGACAGTGTCCGGGGACAAAGCCTACTGGCCCCAGCTTGGCCATCTGGCAGCCGTAGGGCCTGGGGGGAGCTTTTCTGCTCCCTGTGGCACTGCTTCTGGCATGGGTCCCACTGCTGGGGAGTGGTGCAGTCTTGGTGGTGATAGGCAGTCCCCAGGCTCAGGCAGGCTGCATGACATGAGCCCCAGGCATGGGTTAGGGCTCTGGGTCCAGGGTCCTTGCAAGGGGAGACTGGGCCCTGGGGTCAAGGGCCATGGGTTGAGGTGTCCCTTGTGGGAGAGACAGGAGTCTATGCCACCCTCTGTGGTGATGTCTCCTGTTCTGCAGACTTCCCCTCTGTGGCCCAGCAGCCACCTCCCACCCTGCAGCTCTCAGACAGACAGTGGGTCCAAGTTAACACACCTGTCTAGCTCCTACATGGAGAAGTCCAAGGTCTTCACTCCTGACCCCCTGAAAGTAGGATGCCAGGTCAAAAGACCCACTACCCCATGGCTGTCCTCCAAAGTTTCATGTTTGTTGAGTTCAG
>NW_017728998.1:21392800-21405723 GCF_001723915.1 Gavialis gangeticus | reverse complement strand
GTTCTTTCACCCTTTTCTCAATCACCCCCCCTCCCACCCCCTCCAAGTGTTTTCTGGTTTGTGTTAATTGGGAAGAGGAACCCATCTCGGGCATGGGCAATGTTCAATGGATTTCCTTTATTAAATACATGAAAAATTTGGCAGCTGCAACATTTTATTAAACCAAGGCACATCTCTTCCTCATGCCACATCCCCCTGCACCCTAGTATATGTCCTTGGCCTAGATTTGGGGAGGGAGAGGAGAAGGGGGACAGTGGCCAGGCAGCCTGGGTTGCGGGCAATGGTGCCCGGGATCCAGGGTCAGGGCGACCCAGAGCAGGAGCCCCAGGCCTGGTACCATGGCACAGGCACTCGAAGCCTTACACCATACTCATGTGGGGAGTCTCCTGGTCCACAAGGGTGAGGAGGTAGTTGGCTTTGCAGATCCAGACAGTCTGCTGTTGTGCAGGGTGGGACCCCCAGTATTGGTGGGTGGCTTGCCCTCTATCTCTGTATATACTCACTCTGCCTGGCCCAGTCCACGCACCACGCCTCCTCAGCTTGGGCTTTGCAGAAGACCTCCTCCTTGGTGTTACAGAAGTGGAGAACATATGCAGCAATGATGAGTTGTGTCAGGTTCTCTGCATTCACCTCAAGGCGTGTGCTGAGAACCCACCAGTGCACCATGAGGTGGCTGAAGGTGCAGGAGTTGAACTGCTTCTTCTGGTGGTTTAGCTGCTACTCCCCCTGACAAGACTTCATAAACCAAAGCAAGGAGAGTAGGTTAGGTCCCTGATGAGGATGGGGAGGGACAGGAGGGACAGCGTCACCAAGGGTAAAATTGGGGATGCTGGGAGTGTAGTGCCTGCTCTCCATCAGCTCAGGGACTGGGGAGTTGTGGAAAATATGAACACCATGGGTGCTGCCTGCTCAGCCAGTGAAAATGTAGGTAAAGTGGCCCCAGTGGCTGATGATGCTCTGCAGGACCATGGGGAGATAGCCCTTGTGGTTGGTGAACACCAGGACAGCCTGTGTTGGACAGAGGATGGGGATGTGGGTGCTATCCATAGCCCCCACACAGTTCGGGAAGCCATCCTTGTCAGGGAACCGACTATGTCCTGAGGATTGTTGAGGTAGATGCAGTTGTTAACCAGGATGTCCTGGATGACCAGGCATACCTTCCAGAGCACCTTTCTGGCCATGTTCTTGCTCATGCTGAACTGGTTGGCCAAGTAGCAGTAACTGTCTTCAGCAGTCCAGGGAGCCTGCAGGACATGCTGACCATGTGGGAGAGCATCCCATACCTGCTGGCACTGGGAAGTGCAGGAATGCTCTGAGTGTGCCCTGTCCCCCCCAAAACCAAAGGGCTAACTTGTATTATGTTCACTCCTGATGTAAACACTAGTGCTTTTAGTACAGCACAATACTTAGAGCACTTCTGCCTCAAGCTTCTGGGATGCCTGTACTTAGCCTTAGTGATTAGACCAATCACCCAGAAAGTGGGGACCCAAATTCAAGTCTCTCAGCCAACAACTCCCACCTCCCAGGTGAATGCTGTAACCACCATACTATAGAGTCTGGCATGGGGTTACCGCTGAAGCTGTGTCACTGTGGAGAAAGTTGTAGAAGAGGAAGGATGGGTCTGTTGTCTAGTGGTTGGCACATGCCTGGGAATAGAGAGTCCTGAGTTCCCGTCCCTGCTCCAAGGACCATTTAAGAACTATTGGTCAAACTGCAAAAACAGGCCTGAGATAGGGACTAGCACCCAGGACATCTCTTTCCTAGTAAGTGCCAATCCAGGGATGCTATACAGTCATGCTCACTTGGGTGTTCTCTGGCCCAGTGAATCTCAAATTCTCTTCTGTCGAGGAGTCCAGCTTTGCCAGGGCCAGTGCAGAGTGCTGCCAACTATGGTTGTCTTTTAAAAGAAAGAGGATGAAATTGCCCTGAAGCACCTTACTGGATTTGAATGTCTTGACCTTAGGTAGAGGAACAGAGATCTAGCTGGATCCTGGAATGGTTCAGGTACAGAGTGAGTTGAACATTGCAGATACAAGAGAGGAAAATCTTTGTTTGCAGGAAATTTCTAAGTTGATCCATGAGTTATACTGTGAAATTGCTTCAGCTGTATTAGAGCGTCCACTGAACACAGAATACTGAGCAACCACACTGCTCGGGAGCAGAGTGATTCTGGATATACCTGGAGTGGCCTGGTAGATCCAAAGACACATCTTGCTGCTTTTCCACGAGAGATTATGTGCGAATTGTAAGAATTTCCTGTAGAGTCTGAACTGAGTACATTGTGGAGATTCTTCAGGAATGAAACATGCAGAATATCCTAATCTGAGCCTCCTTTAGCTCAAATGACAATGCTATGAAATATCACACAAACATTTCAAATGCCCAACAACTGCTAGAGAGCCCTGGTCTGAGAGGGACGTGTGCTGACTCACTCTGTGGCATCTGAGTGAGCCTGCACTCTTTGTTGAGAGTTGTTTTATTGCATTAATGGACCTGAGATGGAAACATCCAGGAGTTCATTCTTTGTCTTTATTGCACGTTGTGAGTCCTGACTTTACTTCATCTTGCAGTGTCCTTCTGCTGCTGGAAGGGTCTGAAAGAACCAGAGTGTGCCCTCCTGATATGGGATTGGGGGTGTGCTCTTACCTCATTTCCTGGCGCACACAGATAACCCAGTTAAATTAATGATAGATTGCTACTGGGTATTGATTAGAGGGGGGTAAGAGGTCCAGACTCTGAGAGAAATATGGTTCAACAAATAAAGTAGAGGATGAGAAGGTGGACAGTAAGAGAAATGGACAGTATGAGAAGGCGTACGGATTCTGCTCCTTGTGTGGCATCCAGGTTGTTGTGTGCCTGTTTCCTCAGTGGTCAAATGAGTCTGGTCATTCCTTTCTCACTTCTTCAAAGCACTTTCAAAAGGCTTCATGTAACTTATTTCTGGTGGTATGCTCCTGGCTCCCCTTCAGGCACAAGTTCTGGAAGTGCTTCAAGAATGAGAATACCCAGATCAGTAGAAGAGCTATGAATTAAGTCGGTATGAGCAGCAACAGTGTTATAACATTTCAGTACCGAGATGCTTCAATACTGAGATGCTTCAGTAAGAAAGGGCTTAACTGCGAAAATTGCCGTGTGTTATCATAGAGCCGAAACAAATGAAATCACTATCAAAATTAGTGCTAGCAAGGGAGCATTTTGTTTAGGATGACCGTATTTCCCAAGTCTCAGAACAGGACAACTCAAGTGTTGATAAGGTTTTACCTAAGGACTTTCTTTTTAAAGGTCTCTGGCATCCCACAGCACCCTGCTTCCCTTCTCCTTTACCTTTACTTTCCAAAACACTCAGCTGACCATGTGGGAGAGGCAGGGGCAGGGGTGGGGTGTGGAGTATTTTGGGAGGCTGCAGGACTGGACATGCTGTTTTGAAAATGGGATAAGCTTTCATGTGAAAAAAAAAGATTGGACACTGGGACAGGTGTTTGAAATGGAATTATCTTGGTAAAAACGTGGTTTATGTCACCCTACTTCTGTTGTGTGCTGAATACTTACATATTTAAACTAAAATGCAAGTGTTTTTGCTTAGTAAAGAACTTCACCATCCAGGAGCTGAGGGCAAGGTTCCTTTCTGATCACTTCATAAACCACCAGACGCTGAAACGATTTGCAATGCACGTTTTACATGTTGTGCAGGAGAACAGAAGTTCCAGACTGAGTCAGAGCCTTGCAATATGCATGTCCAGAAAGCAGTTATGACAAACATCTGTTACTTGTGAGGATATGCTGTTCAAAAAATCCCAATAACTTCAGGACAAAAGGGTTCCAGCTCTGTTTTCAACTTATCCTCCTCTTATTTAACCACAAATATGAGTTGCTTTTGCTTCACTGTCAGCTATTTGTTGTGTTTGCTGACACAGGCTATCCAAGATGTTGACACATTCTGGACATGGTTTTGTTGTTTGGTTACAATTTAACTTTAAATCATGTATGTTCTTGTCACCTTAAGGACAGCCACAAGACAGCCAGTAAATAAGCACAAGTACTGTAAGCTTTTATCGTGAGCTACAATCTCTACAACCCAGACAAGAATGTGTCAAAAGGAAAGGTTCACCTACAAGCTCCTATGAGCAATTAAAAAAAGCAAATAGTGTAAATGCCTCTCCCAGTAAATCTTTCAGTGGGACGCATACCCCTTTTCTGTTCCTTCTTCTGCCCTGTCCTTCTGCTAGGAAGGAGATCTAATCAAAAAAAAGGAAAAAAGACTACCTTTTTTGGGGAAGCAGAAAAGATATACTTCTAGTCATTTCCATTACCATGAGTGTGTGAAAGAAACAAAGGTCACTAAACCACTTTGAAACCGGGGATTTAGTATCAAGAAATTTTCCACCATTGTATTATGACCAGTTTTGCTGATAGCAACAGTAGGAGGGCTATTGTAAAGAGCAGGGGAGCATTTGTAGACAGTAAAAGCTTTGCCCACTTGGGGTTAAATGATGCCTACATCCCAGCCCCTTTCCTGTTGGAGCTGAACTGGTGGTAGGGAAATGGGAGATTTTCTGAAAGTTGCTGATATAGACATAACCTGTTGAGCTCCATCTGATTCTCTGCCTTTGAAGGAGCAAATCAGATTGGTCTTGTAACAATTATGTGCAAGGTGACTCTTTACAAACTCTATGCTATCTACATTTTTTCCAGCATCCCAGTCAGCCCCTCCCCTTGCCATGGAGAATCTCCGTCATGTTTAGTATGGCACGAGTCTCTGTGCATGAATGATCAGTGAGTTAGTTTGACAAAATTCTCCTGTCCAAACCACTGAATTCCAGTGGGGCCCAAGTTCTACTTGATCGTCTCATGTTATGTGAGAAAGGACCTTGTACACATTGCATTAAGCTGAGTTGTCTTAAACTAGGTTTCCATGGTGCATGTGGAATTTAGTATTACTTCTCCTTGGCAGGCAGCACCAGAAACATTAAAAAGTGTGTGTGTCAGTAATTTGGTTTTTAGCTTTTGGGAACTACCTAGATTTAAAGGTGGTAATAACTGAGCATTGGTACGGCATTTTTCATATTTTGAACTACCAACCTTTCCCTTCCACGATACGGTCCTGGAAGTTCAGCCTGAGTTCCCAGTGTGAAAACACTATTTTCAAGCAGAACATGCAGAAAATGTTACCCTTTCCCTGCATCTGAAGTGCTTATGAAAACTTACTGCTCTTGTAGCACATTGGGTATCTGTACATACAAAATTGAACCTGTCCATGCAAGTATCCCTTTGGTTACATGAGTACAGCATTTGGACATGCTAATACATTTTTTGCTCTTTGACAGCTTTGCCCAAATTGTACTTGATGTTTTAAATGCTTTTTTTTGGGTAAGGTAGAAGAGTGGAAGATTCTTACTCTAGGGGAAGTCATTTACATGTAACTGGGTAAAATTTACAAACCTAAAGGCATAGGCCAAAATATAAGAATACATGAATACATCAAAGTCATATAGCCTGTCTCAGATGCGTGGAGTCTGCCTACGCCGAATACAAGTGGACCACAAATCTCCTGGGTAAATGCCGTTCCGCTCCTGAAGGACCTGTCTATAATCTGGACTCCACATGGGACAAACCCAAAGCTAATGTGAACTCTCATAGTTCGATTGACTCAAGATTCTCCTAGACACTCAGCTGGTCTGTACCCCCTGCACTGAAGAAATATTTGTCCTTTGACTCTTTTCTTGTCTGTACTATATTCTCCAAGCTCTTCTTCTTTAGGTGTACAGCTTGACTGTCTGGCCTCTTCCACAGCAGAACTCAACTGCAAAGTGATCTTTCATTCTGCAAATAGAGACAAATTTGCACCAATTACAGTGGCAAAGAAGAAACCAAAGCTCTTGTTTTCCTGACCTCTATGGTGACTCACGTAACGTTATTTACAAATTGCTGATGATGAAATCCCAAGCATGGGGAAAGAGTCTAAGAAATAAAATGACCATTTTCTTTATAAATATTAATCCAGGGTCTGACATGGCTACTCCCTCACTCATGTATAATGAATCCTCACTCTTGTCCATACTACTGTTGATTCCAGTGCTGTATCTTATCTGAACAGGCAATAATGGTGAATTTTATCATGGTGCAGAAGTGTGGCACTTGCATCCCTTGTAAAGGCAGGTTTAAATGGAACGTCTATGGCACATAGATGAATCTTCTGTACTGGAGGGGGGAAGGCTTGGAAGGATTGACTCTATGGGCATATTCAGATGATTGTTCCCATGCGGTCTGCAGTGCCTCAAAGCAGTTTGAGGCTGCAAATCACATGTGGTGCACGTGCTTGCATTCGCCGTGCTGCTAATTTGCAGCATGGTCGTTTTTTTGACACTGGGCAATCCCAGTGTCAAAAAAAACCTGCCACTAAAAAAAGCGGTGAGGCACATGCAGCAGCAGCATGAGCTGTCAGAAACTGAGCCTGGCCAGCCAGAGCCATCCGCTGGCTGCTGGCCAGGCTCCGAGTGGCCGGACTGAGGCTACTGCTCCCCCAGGAGGCCGCCAGTACTCCAGGTAAAGCTGCAGAGGCCAGCACTTTGCTCTGCACCAACCCCACCTGTAGGCCGTGTGCAGCAGTAAAAAGCAGTGGCATGTGCCTGGGCTATTTTTACCACAGCAACCACATGCCCCTTCAGGTGGAGATGTGCCCAATATGTTAAATGCTGTTTATGATGTTACTTCTTTGTGCATCCATTTCCAGCAGTGAGAAACAGCATTCAGATCCAAACTTTCCCTGCTCTCTGGGGTGTCAGATTCTGGGTGTAGACTTGGGCCCGTTTCAGATATCTGCTTCTTAACAGCTATATACTGAATTCTGTTTATAGGCTATACTATAAACTGTAGCGAGAGTTTTTATTATGGGCCTTTCATGAACAGGCTATGAAGATGTTATTTTCAAGAGTAAAAGGAACATAATCACCCTTCATAGGTAAGATATGTTATTTACACAGTGGGGATTCGTGTCAGTACGTTTTAAGTAAGTTGTTTGGCTGTACTTGTTATCTAGCTGCCAAGAACGGAAGTGGGAGAAAAGAGCCAGTGAGACTTATTGGACTCCATGCTCTAGACTTACATCATGTAAACATTTACAACATGACTTTTTTTTTTTCACTATTGACCACTCAGGCAGGGGTTTCTTTGTAGTTTTTTTTTGTTGGCAGTGACTGCTTCTAGTGCCTTTTCTTGGCATATCTATGTAGATGCAATAGGCCAACAGACCAGCGGCTGCAACCCATAAATGCACCATGTCTGAAACATGTGTACAAGGAGTGCATCTTATAGTACAGGAGGTTCCCAGCTGCTTGGTTTTAAACACTCCCTGCTGCTACTGCTGACTTGCACTGACCAGGTCCCACCCTGCTTTCTCAGCATGCGCAAGGGAGGGAGAGGTAGGCTGTTTTTTCCATTTCTACTGTCAGTCTCACAGGAAGAATGAAGCCTAACAAAAGAAAGACATACTTATTTTTCCCATCTTTTATCAAAAGGGACCTCAAGTCTAAGTGTAAAATCTTCCACAGAAGAATAAGAGGAGTATATTGCTAGCCACAGTCCAATCTGCTAGCTTGGGACAGGAAGCAAAGTCTTTGTGTGAAAATCTATCTTGTTTTGTAGTGCAGGGCCTTACAATTGCTTTTTCTTCCACTGTCTGAGGTAGCTTTGGAGAAAAAGTCCTAAGCTGAAGTTTGGAAGCAGACAAGCTATAAACCACTTTTTAATGAACATTTTATTCTTGAAACAAAAAATGTAACATGAAGTGGGAGGCAGAAGAAGAATGTGAATTCTACCTTTATTTGGTTTGCAGATTTCTGATGATAATGCAGGTATCTAACCTGCTGCAACTATGTGAGCGAGTTCCAGGAGGTTTTCTCAAAATACACTGTGGTTTATTGGTGTGCAGCTTCTAGGCTATTGTAATAGCTTAAATATACTTTTTTTGTTCAGAAACCCTTAGTTAATTCTCCACACTGACCCTTCTATAAGCTATAATTTTTGCTCACACCCCATAAGTGTGTGACTCTTCAGTTAAAGAAGCTATCAAGGAAAAAAATCTGGGAGAATTTCCAAGGAAAGGGATGCATAACAAAATTCTGGCAGTTTTTCATTTGGCACTAATTTATTATTTCAAGCTAGCTTGGTCTTCGGACTGTAATAAACAGTATTTTACATCTAACAAATCACGTTTAATACCCTTCACCCTGACAGGGTGCACCTACTTTGGGCTTGAAAGAAAAAGTCCTAACCTGAGAGACAGTGGGCCACATGGTGATGTAATATTGTGTAATTATGCTGCCTTTTTTGCTTACAGAAATTGTACTAAAACCTGGAAGATCAAGTTGTGATTTAATAGGGACATCCAGTATATTTAGGCTTGGCAGGATTCCATTTTTATTGGTAAATGTTGAGAAATGTCCGTTTGACCTCACAATCACAGACTGATGAAAAAATATTTCCAGCATTAATAACTGAAATTTATAGAAAGGGGATGTAAGAAAGATGATGGCTGATAGAGTGTGTGACAACTGGGGTAGCAGTTCTACAGAACCGTGCTGACTGCAGTTTGGACTGCAACTCCCAGAAACCCCAGGGGACTGGGAGCAAAGGAAGACGAAGTGACAAAGTAGACAAGGGAACTATGGGTGAGTGGATCAAGGACTGATGGCAGCTTTGTCACTCAGCTGGTTGCAGTCCTACACTAGTTACATTTGTTACAGTGAGTTGTTAAACTGCATTATAATAATACAATACTGTCGCTAATAAATTGTTTGACCCCCACACCTCTAATTTTGCACACCTGAAAATTGAAATAGATAAAAATCAAAACAAATGCTTAAAAATAAACATTGATGTTATCCATCATAATTATTAAAGGATTAAAATCAAATTCTGCCAAGCCTAAGTATTTTCAGCTCCTCTGTGCTTTAAGCACAGTTGAAGACAGTCTTTACATTCAGTCTAAAATGACTTTGGTTATATGGGCATGTGAGAAGGTACTGTGCTCCACAAACTCAAATCACTGTTTTGACAAAACCAGAGGTACCTGCTTCTGTACCTTCATCACAGTTGGGGCACCGTTAAATGGAAGTTTTATTCCACTCTCAAGGACATATTTTTACACTAGAGAGAGAGAGACAATGGCTTTTTGTTTGTTATAAAACAGAACAAAACCAACTCCCAAACAAAACCCCTGCCTCTTAGTCTTACCTGATGCTTTCCTCTGATGATATAAAAGATGCTGAAGAGATGATGAAATTATTAACAATGGAACTCTGAGGCCTTGGTAGATTTTGCTTAAAAAGCTCTAGAAAGTTACTTTCTTCATAAACCCAAGTGATATTGCATTTCTCCTTCCCATTCTTTACCTTTCTTTCACAGTTGCCATGTTGATTCAGATTCATTGTGTTTTGAATTTCATTTTTAATCTTTGCTCTAGCTGCAGTAAGGCCACTACATTTATATTTTAAGTGTGAAGCCAGTAAGGGTACAGAAGCAATTTTAATTCCTGTTCTGAGTTTAAAACCAGCATCTTGTGGGGTTTTAAGTCTTATATACAAACCTGTGTATGTAGTTTGCTTATACTTTCTTATAAGTCAACTTCTGCCTGGAATTGAGCTCCCTAATTGACTACAGGCAGTCCTTAGATTTATGACACAACTGGTTTCTGAAAACCACATCTTAAGTTGAAATGCTGTAACTTGGAACTGATTTTCCTATAGGAACAATGATATAAATGGGGAATTGGTTCCTGAACTAAGACCCAATACCCTATTTTCACGAAAAATAACCCAGAATTTTGTACTCAATCATAGATGAGTAATCTAGCTAGATTAATGTATTTATATTGTAAATACCAATCATATTGATTTGGAAGGACTTCTTTAAGGTGACTTTGCTGGACTTTTTGAAGGGCTCTTGGTTGGACTTTTTGAAGGGTTCATGGCAATCTTCTTAGGAGTCTTTGCTGCAGGTTTTCCTGGAGTCTTGCCTGCTTTCTTAAAGAAAGTGTCCAAGGAAGTTTGAACAGATGTTCTCCAAGGAGATGGGTGATGCAGTGAACTTGTGCACTGGCATGGCATGGCATCGGATCGAGCGTTGTAAAGTCGAAACTGATGTCAGAAAGTTAAAACGGTGTTGATTTATGAACGTCGTAAGTGCCGTTCATTGTAACTCAAAGCGTCTTAAGTCGAGGACTGCCTGTACTGATAAGACAAAATTCTGAGCTCTACTTTCTCAAATCAGCAGGTCTATAAAGAGTCTAGCCAATGTTGTGATTATTTGTATTACAAAGGGAACTGGATCCATCTATATAAAGAAATGGATTCTTACTTGTGAAATATTTTTCTTTGGCAGATTTGCACTTTCAGGAAAGATAACTCTTTCTATTAATACACAGTACTTGCATCTGGCTTCAAAGCTCAGTGACATTAAGCTTCTTAGTTCTATTTGAATCATTTCTATAAGGACATTCATTGATTCTTTTTTTCTGTGGGACCTTGATTCCAATGAAGATTTTACTTTAAATTTAATGAGTTAGGAAGATACAGACCTGATTCTGTTGACTTCACTGTTGGTTTTTGTTTGTGTTTGGAGGCCTGGTTTTTAAATATCGATTCCCAGAAAAATGGCCCAATATGATGAAGCCCTTCCTTAGTATTTTGCTTCTTTTACATGAACAATCTCACTTGCTTTGGTATTGCTGCTCTTTGGCATTAATTGCCAACAACAGTTACTTTTCTGTATATATAAAGGGGAGGAGGTTAACTAAGATCTTTTTATAGTCTGTTTTGGTGTTGTACCAATACAGATATCTGTAGCTCATTTTTATGGGCACAGTATTCTTTTTTCCAAGGATAAAAATGTACGAATGTCTGGATGATGTACAAATAATCACTTTCATGAGAAATTAACAATACTGTTAGAAATCTGAAGTGAAGATAGTTACATACTGATGAAGACCTGTGTGTAGGGGTCCATGCCAATGGAAGCTACTTTGGGAGGACAGCATTTCAGGAAGAACTAATGGTAAAATGATGTAATGTAGTCTCTCAGGGCACGTCCTGATGACCAGACATTTGTTTCCCTGAGGACAAGTAGCAGCAGCCCACCTTGCGCCGCTGCTACTTGTCCCCAAGGAACGCCTGTGCCACACATGCTCTGGTGCGCAACAGGTTACCCTGGGTGGGGTAGGGGAGATTGGGATCAGCAACTGTGCTGACCCCAGCAGTCTTACCTGGAGTTCTGGGGGCCTCCCAGGGCTGCAGCGGCAACAGGAATAGTGGCCAGCAGCCAGGGCATGGCTCTGGCCAGTTAGGCTCTGGTTTTGGGCAGTGTGCTCTTTTTTTTGGCATGGGTTTTTTTGACCCTGGGATCTTCTGGGGGTCAATCCCTGCCCCTCCCCACCCTCTCCCACACTGCAAAGTAGCAGTGTGGGAAATGCTTGCATCTGAGGTCTGTGGTACTATAGATGGGTCTGCAGTAAAGTGCCACATACTGTATGTCTGCACTCGTCTGGACTTGCCTTCAGAGTTTACAGTGTAGTATTAAGTCTTATGTATGATTATTTACTTATGAAAGCAAGCTGTCCTTTTGAGTGAGGTGAGCAAGATTTATGTAAATTTATGGTGTTTTATGTATTCTTTATTGAAATAATCAAGTATACACAGTCACAGTTGGCCATTTTTGGTAGTCTTAGATTGGTCATTCACAGAACAGAAATTATAGATTTAAAAATTCATAGATTGTAAGGGGCTGGAAGGAACCACACAGGATCATCGGGGTCCAGCCCCCCTGCAGTAGTTAGGAAAGAAAACTGGGGGTCAGGTGATCCTAGTGTGGTGACTGTCCAGTCTCCTCTTGAAGATTTCCAGGGTAGGCGATTGCACCACTTCTGGAGGGAACTTACTCCACAGTCTGGACACTCTGATCGTGAAGAAGTTTTTCCTAATGTTAAGCCTGAAACAGTCTTCCAGGAGTTTGTGGGCATTACTCCTGGTTTTCCCCAAGGGTCCCCTGGTGAACAGTTGTTTGCTGAGCCTTTAATGTATTCCCCTGATATAGCGGTAAGCTACTGCCATATCCCCTTTCAGCCTTCTCTTTTTTAGGCTGAAGAGACCCAAGACCCTCAGCCTTTCCTTGTATGGCTTGCCTTGCAAGTCCCTGATCATATGGGTAGCTCATCTGTAGACTCTCTCAAGCTTTTCCACTTCCTTGTTGAAGTGTGGCACCCAGAACTGCATGCTGTACCGCAGCTGTGGTCTCACCAATGCTGAGTAAAGTGGAAGAATCACTTCCTTTGTTTTGCTTGAGATACAACAGTTAATTTTTTGCCCTGCTGGTTACAGCATCACACTAGTGGCTCATGTTCATATTATGGTCTCTTATTACCCCTAGGTCCCTTTCAGTCATGGTGCTAGTCAGTTTGGCGCCACCGAGCCTGTAAGTATGTTGGGGATTGTTCGTTCCCAGATGGAGCACTTTATACTTCTCAATGTTGAAATTTATCTGGTTCTGATCCGTCCAACTTGCCAAGCTGTCTAGGTCCACCTGTATCTGCAGCCTATTTTCAAGCGTGACCATGCTCCCCCATAATTTGGTGTTCTCCGTGAACTTGGCCAGTGAGCTCTTCATCCCCACATCCAAATCACTGATAAAGATGTTGAAAAGCACTGGACCAAGCACAGACCCCTGAGGGACACCACTGGCCACTTCTTGCCAGGATGACACAGATCCGTTCATGAGAACTCTCTGGGTCCTGCCCTGCATCCAGCTTCCTACTAGGGTTGTGTGAAGCTTTGGTTCCTGATTTGATTCGGCAGAAATTTGGCCCAATTCGGTGGCTGAATCCCCAAATCCGAATTGAATCAGAGGACCCTTTAATTTCTCTGAATTGAATTGGA
>NW_017728998.1:21387289-21387800 GCF_001723915.1 Gavialis gangeticus | reverse complement strand
GGCCTGCTCTTGGTTTTGTCGAAGGGCAGGCAGCCCCCCCCCCCCCGCCCCCCCGTGCTCCTGTGGAACGCTCCATCTACCCCAGCATTGCAACATTCACGAGTTGTGCCTGGTACCTCGAGGTATGTAGAAAAAACATTTAAATCTGTATCTGTGTCCGAATAGCTGATTCTCTGGATCAGCATTGAATCTTCGGATTGGGCCAAATCGAATTGGGGACAGTGATCTGAATCAACAAATTGAATAGGGCCTGTTTCACACACCCCTGCTTCCTACCCACCTGTCAAGCAGTTTAACAGGTAATCCTCCAATTTTCCCATAAGAACATCATGGGATACCAGATTAAAGGCCTTTTGGAAGTCTAGCTTTACAATGTGGACCTCCTCTCACTTATCCAGGTGGTGAATTACCTGGTTGTAGAAGGAGATGAGATTAGTAAAACAAGACCTGACCACAATGAAGTCATGCTAGTTGTCATTCAGAATCCTACCTTCTACAAGCGTATTGCGCT
>NW_017728998.1:21381973-21382289 GCF_001723915.1 Gavialis gangeticus | reverse complement strand
AGGATGACACAGATCCGTTCATGAGAACTCTCTGGGTCCTGCCCTGCATCCAGCTTCCTACTAGGGTTGTGTGAAGCTTTGGTTCCTGATTTGATTCGGCAGAAATTTGGCCCAATTCGGTGGCTGAATCCCCAAATCCGAATTGAATCAGAGGACCCTTTAATTTCTCTGAATTGAATTGGAACCCTCTGAATCGATTTGGAGAGATTCAGAAAGGTTTGGACAGAGACACAGCTTTAACTGTTTTTTCTAGGTAGCAGGCTACCCTAGGTAGCAGGTGGCTAGTGAATGCTGAGATGCTGGGGTGGATGGAGTA
>NW_017728998.1:21376768-21376973 GCF_001723915.1 Gavialis gangeticus | reverse complement strand
GGCACAACATTGGCCATCTTCCAGTCTTCAGGGACCTCCCCCAAGTGCCATGAGTTTTGGAAGAGTTTTGCCAGTGGTTCTGCAGTGAGTTCAGCCAGTTCCTTCAGCAATGTCGGATGAAGTTCATCCAGTCCTGCTGACTTATAAATGTCTGACTTTTCTAGCTGATCACGCACCAGCTCAGCGTCAACAGTAGGAAGGCAGT
>NW_017728998.1:21366321-21366596 GCF_001723915.1 Gavialis gangeticus | reverse complement strand
TGAAGTAAAGTAGTCATTCAGGAGTTCAGTTTTCTCCTGAGGGTTGGTAACCAGTTGTCCTGAATTGCTAAACAATGGCCCCACACTTCCATTTGTTTTCCTCCTATTCCCTACGTATCTAAAGAAGGACTTCTTATTGTCCTTGATTTCTGTTGCCAGTCTAAATTCAGTCGTCACCTTGGCCTTTCTAATCTGCTCCCTACAAGTGTGGGCTATTGTTGTATAATCCTCCTTGGTGACTGTCGCAAGCTTCCATTGTTTTATACCTCTTTCTT
>NW_017728998.1:21360545-21361321 GCF_001723915.1 Gavialis gangeticus | reverse complement strand
CAGGAGTTTGTGGGCATTACTCCTGGTTTTCCCCAAGGGTCCCCTGGTGAACAGTTGTTTGCTGAGCCTTTAATGTATTCCCCTGATATAGCGGTAAGCTACTGCCATATCCCCTTTCAGCCTTCTCTTTTTTAGGCTGAAGAGACCCAAGACCCTCAGCCTTTCCTTGTATGGCTTGCCTTGCAAGTCCCTGATCATATGGGTAGCTCATCTGTAGACTCTCTCAAGCTTTTCCACTTCCTTGTTGAAGTGTGGCACCCAGAACTGCATGCTGTACCGCAGCTGTGGTCTCACCAATGCTGAGTAAAGTGGAAGAATCACTTCCTTTGTTTTGCTTGAGATACAACAGTTAATTTTTTGCCCTGCTGGTTACAGCATCACACTAGTGGCTCATGTTCATATTATGGTCTCTTATTACCCCTAGGTCCCTTTCAGTCATGGTGCTAGTCAGTTTGGCGCCACCGAGCCTGTAAGTATGTTGGGGATTGTTCGTTCCCAGATGGAGCACTTTATACTTCTCAATGTTGAAATTTATCTGGTTCTGATCCGTCCAACTTGCCAAGCTGTCTAGGTCCACCTGTATCTGCAGCCTATTTTCAAGCGTGACCATGCTCCCCCATAATTTGGTGTTCTCCGTGAACTTGGCCAGTGAGCTCTTCATCCCCACATCCAAATCACTGATAAAGATGTTGAAAAGCACTGGACCAAGCACAGACCCCTGAGGGACACCACTGGCCACTTCTTGCCAGGATGACACAGATCCGTTCATGAGAACT
>NW_017728998.1:21343921-21359431 GCF_001723915.1 Gavialis gangeticus | reverse complement strand
TCCAAGAGGACCATGATATCCCTATTAAGCCAAGAGGGCTTACCAGCTCTTCTGCTACCTTTCCTCTGCATGGGAATGGACTTCTTTTGTGCTTTGAGGATCTTGTCTTTGAGAAACGACCACTCTTCATGCACTCCTTTCACCTTCAGTCCCTGGTCCCATAGTGCTTCCCCTATTATTGCATTGAGCCTGTTGAAATTCACCTTTTTGAAGTCCAAAACTTCAGCACTGCTAGCTGATTTGCCTACCTTGTGATGGACAGTGAATGTGATGGTTTTGTGGTCGCTCTCACCCAGGCTACCTTCTGTATTCCAGTTGCTCACCAGATCGTCTCCTTTGGCCAACACAAAGTCTAGGAGAGCGTTACCTCTCTAGACCAAGTCTAGGAGACCATTGCTTGCCCATGCACTTCCTGAGTCAGGTAGAAGTCTTTGATACAGGTCAGGAAACAACATGACCAATCCGACTTAACCGAGTGTTCCTCCCAAGAGATGACTGGGTAATTGAAGTCACCCATGACGACCATGTTCCATGTGCATGCGGCATCTGCAAGTTCTTGAGAGAACTCCAGATCAAGCTCCTTCCCCTGGTTTGGTGGTCTGTAGTATACACCTACAGTTAGGTCTCTCTCACCACACCACCCCCCGTAGTTTGACCCAGAGGGTTTCAAGTCACTCTTCTTTGGAGCCGATGTTGGCCTCCAAGGAGGTATACTGCTACCTCACATAGAGAGCTACACCTACACTTTTCTTCTCTACTTGGTCACTTCTGTGCAGGGTGTAGCCCTCTATGGCTATGTTGCAATCATGTGAAGAGTCCCACCAGGAGGGCTAGCTCCTCCTGCTTGTTCCCCATGCTCCTGGCATTAGTGTACAGGCACTTAATCCTCCAGTTGAGACCTTTGATTTCTTGTCACACTGAAGTGAGCTTGAATTCCCTTAGCTCTTGCGAGCGTGGCTCTCCTAGTGTCCCCAACTTCAGAGCTTTCTTGTGTGCCAGTCCCCCGGCATGCTGCAGTCAGTGTTCCCTGTCCCTTGGCAATCTTAGTTTAAAGCCCTATCTAGAAGATGTATATTTTTTAAGGTAGTCAGTGAAACATTTCACTGTGTGAGTGCATAGTAGAATTTAGCTTTTTTGAACAAATAGCTAAAAATGTGCCAGATGTTCAGGCTAAAATACTAGTTATCCAATTTTCTTGCAAAAGCTAATCTCCTCTTACATTTCAATCATGCTGTGTTATGTGAGTTACGCTAGAGTACAATGTAAAGGGATGTAGCATGCCATATTGTCAGCAATACAATGGAACAGCTTATATTTAAATGGAGAAACACGTTTTCAGATTTGTTGCCAGGAAGATTTGCACATTTTATGTTTTAATGAGAAAGTCGACCAGATTTCACAAGCAGTGATGCCAATGCCATAATGTGTTTCCTAGCAGTACTGCCTACATATTAATTAGCATTTGTGAAGAGTTTTGAGGTCCTCTGATAAAAGGCAGAAGAGAGCTTAATGTTGTTGCTATGACTAATTAGTTAGTACTTTGAACATACAAAGGACTGGATGAGAGTGCTACAGAATATTATCTATTAGTTGTTGTTTTGCCCATAGCTTTCCTCATTCCATCCCTTCTCTACTGTTTGCTGGCCTTATTAGTCACAGAGATTCATAAATTTTTCAGTCCACTGACTGTTGAGATCATCTGATTTGACTTGCATGGCAAAAGTATAGGCTTCTACCAAGTGATTCTTGCCACTATCTTCTACATATCATTTAAAAAGACATCAAATATTAATCTAAAGACTTCGGTGACAAGGAGTCCACCACATCCTTAGGCAGCCTCCCCTCATGTTTGAGACAGTTAACAGTGTGGGTCTTGTATTTTGTATGAATTTGTCCAGTTTTGGCTTCCAGACTTTGGATCTTACTATGCCTCTGCTGTCAAAAAATCCTCTCCTGGTATAGGTACCTATGGACTGTGGTATGGGTACTATGTATCCCACTGTGATAATATCCCCTCTCTACTCCTAGCTTGTATCACCTTTGCAGCTCTTATGTACCACGCTGCACCGGGAGCTCAGCCTCCCATCATATCTAATGAAAAAGAGTCCATATCTTGCCATTGGTTCTTTGCGATATGTGCCATGTTTTAAGCATTGTGGAAACAATAGTATGGACCAGTGTTGGAATGCACTGAACTTGTAGTTTCTTTACAGCTTTTTATAGGTAGTCTTCTGAGAGTTTTAGGTAGTCTTCTAAGTACCTGATTTTTCTTAGAGTGAGGTGATGCTCTAACAAGCAATGCTAGGTGTCTCTAAAGCTGGGATCGAGAAGAAAAGAGACGGAGATGTTACCTAGATCTTTTTGTTATAAAATACTTGATAGCTCACCAAAAGCTGTGTTTAAATAAAGATCAAAAGGGGAAAATGTTAAAGTAAAGTTAATCTTCTACAGTTAAGCAGGAGTAACTTAATGGAAGTAAAACTGGCGTACGAGGAGAATTGGGGTGGTTCCACTTACCCCTAATCATTTTCCTTGGGTATCACTAGGTGTGTCCAAACTTGCATTAATGCACTATTGTTACTGTGCATTAAGTTTAGTACCTCTAATATGAAGTATTAACTACATGCACAGTAGCCGGCATTACTGTGTAGTAGCTCTGGCGTACAGTCTGTTCATGACAATGCGTAGTAGACTAATTCTACTGCATATTAGCACAGGTTTTGCCATGACATGCTAATGCACAGTAGAATTAGTCTACTGTGCATTAAGCATCTTGTGTAGATGCGCCCACTCAGATGTTGAGAGAGATGAGGTCCAGTCTGCAATGCTGACATGACAGGGAGTAGTTTGGAGACCAAGTTCCCTGAAGAGAGTATGCTAGTGCTGGTTAAAACCAAAGCCAGTCCCAGAACCTGTCTGGGACAGGGGAGGCGACTCCTTTTGTGACAGAATTACCAGGGTGTAGGGGGAGGACTAGAGAGAGAGGCCACCGCATTAATAACGAACTCAGTTCTTTGTGAAACATTAAAGAAATGGTTTGCTTGTATTAAGTGATGAAAGGTTGTTTCCATTAGTATATTTGGTTAAAATATATTACTGCTGGACTAAATTGTCCTCTAAATGGGTGTAGCTGGATACTGAGAACAGGAATATTGTATGTTGCATATCTGAGACTAGGTCTCATTGCTGAAAACAGGGAGCATATGCACTGAAATATGGAAGGTATCTCCTTCTCTCTCTGTCTTGACCCTAAAAAACCCCCTCTGTGGCTCAGACGACTATTCTTTGTTGGCTTTGCAGGGGATCACAATCCAAGTAGAAGTCCCCAGTCTATGACCTCCTTTGGCCCACAGTTTTTCTGACCTGTGCTTAGGCCAAACTGCCAGGCAGGATTTGGCTTGGAGTTTTCAAGATGCAATATGAATATTATAAAATGTTTTGTCCATAGTCCCTGCAGGCTGTTCTGTGCTGTTTGTGACTGATTACTGGCACTTGCTTCTCTCTTCCCTTGTTTCATTAGTTTGAACAATGCAGTAGGATAATTGTGCAGCACTGTAAAGTAATAATTGATGGTACTGTGTAACTGCAAACCTTTCTTTGACATGACAAGCTTGTTTTATATTTTATGTTGTCTGAAGCAAAGGTGTGTGGAGTAACATTCCCTGTTTTGTCGTGAGCATTCAGTGGGTTGTGGCAGGAACAGCTGTAACAGTCTTGTATTTACGTGTCACTTTTTTTGTCTAAAACATTTTGTCATTGCTAAATTGGGTCGTTTGACTTCAACTGTTATTTACAGTTAAAAGGAGCAATTTTAACACTGACATTTACTTACAATGTGAATCATAAACTAGATTTACTATAAGAACTGCTATTTTACTGCACTTCACTGTATACCAGCTGCTGGTAATTTGACAATAAATGTAGTTTTATTTTTCTGCTGCTCACCAAAATTAGTATTACCAATTTGTTGGAAGTTTATTACAAATAAATGTTCCCAGTAATAAATTCAGCTACTGAAAAATTGCACCAAGGATGTACAATCAAATTAATGGTAACAGAATTTTTTTTAAGTGTAAAGGAAGATAATAATTTGCAAAATAGATTTATTTTTAAAAAGTGTTAATGCTAAATGATTGCATTGATTCATTATGGTTATGGCAAACATTGTTTCAGTGAACAATTAGATTTTAGACACTTTGGTTTCAACACAGGCAACTGGCTGAATTGAAGACGAAAATCTAGTTTCATGGAAAAATAGAAGCCACTGAGTTAGTTTTCCTTTGAAGTGTTTGTAATGAGCCTATTTTATCTTTTCTAATTGAAATAGTAGGTAATGCAATAATGTTTTGATTAAAATGTTAAAAGTATTAGTAATAATGGAATATATTTTAAAAGTGTTGATAATTAAAACATTTGTTTATTGAAAAAGGCCATTTCTCTATGAAAAGTAGTTTTAAAAAATTCTAACTCTACACTGAACTGTGAGTTCAATATATGAAGTTCCCTTGTTGAGAGAGACATGCTAATTATGCAGAACTGTATCCCTTTAATTGAAAGGTGGGGGGCCTACCACAATGTCAACTGTAAACTTCAGCCCAGCTCTAACCGACTGATACTTAATTAGCTAACCAAAAACCACAGACTCAGACGAATGCTTGAAGAACGGGACTGTATTAAAACAATTTTAGTGGAAAATATAAATATAACAGGTGAGTACAAAGGACAACAATACAGTGGTATGCAGTGGATTCTGCGAGGCGATACACGCAGATTAGAGACCAAAACAGAGCTCTTCTCTCAGACTTGTGACAGCATGTGTTGTTTCCTGTCACAGGCACGGTACAGCTTAACACCAAGATTAGGCCTAGATTCACTTGGTGGCCTCAAAACCCCTCTCCCACCAAGAGCTCTTTTCAAATTCAAGGTCTGCGTGGGGGGTGAGGGCTTTGAGCACGTGTATGAAAGTAGCACTATGGAAGATGCGCTCCCTGTTAGTGCTAAAGGGGTCGTGCTTTTCCACGCTGCAGTGCTTGCAGTCAGGGATCCACAAGTTGGAGTTTTATAGAGGTAGGGATGGGGGTAAGAGGGAAGAAGGGGATCCGAGGCTGTGGCAGGGGTAGGACTTCAGGGGGTTGTTCCAGCCCCGAGTAGGCATTGGTTAATTCAAGGTAAGGCACACTGTGCCGGAATGGGTTGGCAAGGGCTTATTGTGGGATATGGAGGGGAGGGGTTTATCGTGCCTCACATTTTGATTCTGGCCTGTGTACCTGATGACAGAACATGTATGTAAGAAACAAGTTTATTTGTTGTTGGGGTGTTACCATTGTGTCTTGTTGGCCAATACCGGGTATTGTATATTTTAATTTTACGCGATTTCGGTTATCATGTTTGTGTTATGTAATCCGTGACAGTTTTCTCTTGTATCTTCTTCTGTGAGGCCTCTGTTGGGTTGTTTTAGAAAGTCTGGCTTTGGCTGTTTTCTAATAAAATGTTGGGAAAACGCCCCCAACAATTTACTACTGCCACACTCAGCCCAGCTTCTCTCACAACTCATACATCAGCTTACAACCGCAGCTCCCAGCAGCACGCATGCACGCACGCACATGCGCACACACGCCAGCTCCTCAGAATCAGCGCTGTTTAACTCTTTCGATCACCCCATTCCTGTCAATCTTCCATTCAGCCAATCAGTCAGACAGGAAGGTTGTCAATCATATGCCAATCACCCTACTGACCAATCCAAGGATCAGTTATCTCAGGTAAGTACTTGGTACCTTACTCTAGCCCTGCCACATTTGTAGGGCTGGCTGCACATGCCCATATGCTCAAAAGTAGGTCATGGTCCTACAAGATGCAGAAGTTCACTGTATATATCATAATAGGGACACTGCAGATGGTGCCAACACCCTGGAAGATTCAAAACTAAATTATGTAGAAAATGTAAAGTGAAAGCTAGTAGTAGAGCGTCAGCGTGCATTTTTCTGAGTTATCTATTTACCTTTATAAAGTAGCTCTCCAATTTGGGCACTGGAAAAAAATTAAAAACAACTCAGTAGGGTCAGAAGGACTGCAAGCAACTCTTAGCCCATTCGACAGGCTATGTTCCAACTTGTTAAATATCTGCTCTTGTAGTATAAAGCGCATCTTACAAATATGTTTAAAAATCACACTTAAAGCAATATCATCTGTATGCATTGACTTATTCCGCTGTTATATAAAATATTTAGTTAACTGCATGGCAGAAAAGTGTCTTCCGGTAGGTCCTGAAACCTGATACGTTTGGGTCTCATAAAATGTTAGTGGGGAGCTACTGTTACAGATGAAAGGACCAGTATTAAAACACTTTGCCAGTGGTCCCAGAGGATGGTTATCTAAGGAAATAATAGAGACACATCCTTACTGACTGCAATGGGCCCAGCAGAGTATTTTACAAGAAAAAAATCTACTTTTGGATCTTAATGTTTGCTGAAATGATGGACACTGTGACTGGACAGCAAATAAGCCCTGCCACAAAGAAATGAGAGATGGATAAATTCCCCAGAGGGGGAAAACATTCATATGATCAGTCTATGAGCTACAAAGGGCGTGAAGCCCAGGACTGTAATTATTAGCATCTGCAGCAAAGGGGCGCTGTGGCAGACCGGAAGTGCAGCTGATAGGCACAGACAGACAGCCGGGGAATTTAAACACCGGGTCAGGCAGACCTTGACGCCTGGAAGGGGAAACCAGCAGAGGTGAGAGCCTGTGTGACTGCAAAGAGATGCAGTGATTGCCCCAGTCACCCGAGATAGTAACGGGTGCTAGACAGGAGCTGACTTACCGAAGGTGAGGCTTGCTGTGGCAGAGCATCCTAGGAAGTCCGGTGAGGATATTACCAGTGAGTGAACACTTTTGGGGCCAGTAATCTGGAGGAGGGAAGTAAAATGGAGAAGTAAACAAACAGTCATGCGAGGATGCATGGGAAGAGGGAAGTTAATTCCTAGTAGCTGTTGTTGCTTGAGGGACTGTGTTGGCTATTGTATGCAGAGCCTGTCAGGCCACTGAGTTCTTCCCTGAACTGATGAACTTGAGGACCTTGGGGTAAACCTGAGAGGGGTTGTCTTAGGGTTATGAGGACTGAATAAGATTGCAGCCAAAAGAGACTGTCACAGCTCTTTTGGGCATGACGACTTATTGAGGAAATGTAAAGCTACAAAGTTTGTGGGTCTGGACGGTAGAAGGCTGGACTCCAGAGAATGTTGTTTGTAATCTGAATAGCATCAGAACGCCTGGAGTGGTAAGGGCAGGGGATGGGGATGGAGGAGCCTGCGAAGAGGTCAGGTGGCCAGTTAAGTTGCAAAAGGACCAGCTGATCTACCTCCTAAGATTTACATCGTTCTTTGGTTTCGTTTCTTCTTTACATCAGAGGTGTGGCAGTGTGAGTTTCAAAGAGGGACCAACCAGTCCTGGCAGGCTAATTGCAACTTACTGCTCAGCAAGAGCAAGGACTTCTACAGATACAAACTATAAGAGAAAGAGCTTCTTCCTTTGCTGATGAGCTCCGGGAAAGGCACACTCCTTTCCTTTTGTTTTTTCTGTTCTTGGTTTGGACGATGATTTCATTTTTACTTTGGGAGACATTTGATTTTTGCCCAATAAATCTTAACAGGTTAAAACCCCTCATCAGTATGTTTGAATTTTGTACTGGTCCAGAAAATCCAGTACATTTTATTTTGCTGAACGGTGAGCTGTATTCTGGTACACAACAATCCCCACAGTTAAAGTAAAGAAATGAACATTTAGGATTTTCACAGCAATGGTAACTTGGCCACATTCTCCACCACCTATATTTGACAGTACACAGTTCATTACATAACCGTAATAAGTTTGGCCACTCATTTCAACATAAAGTTAATAGGTATGTGTGCCATGTAGCTGAGCTAATGTTACATAGCACTTCAGAGTTCTGTATCTAGAAAATAACAGGATTATGGCATGGTATCACTGAGAATGGGGGTTACCTTCTTAGGGACTTGTACACGTGACACGGTTTAACATGTTGTCATTGTCGGTGGCGGTTCCTTGAAGTTGAGGATGACGTCTGTCAGGCTTGATGGGTCCTCAGGTGACTGAGAAGTCCGATTCTGGATGCACATGTTCTTCGGCAATGGGGGCATGTTGCACGGGGGAGTGAGATTTGCAGCCTCAGCTTGGTTTCCTTCTCCTTCCTTTGCCATCGCCGTTCTGCCTCGGTATCAAGTTGTTGGGCCTCAAAGTGGTGTGTGCCTTGATGGACTAGGTGGTGCCACACCAAACGGTCAGCTGCTTGCTCCTTGCAGCTGTTAGTGTTGATGCCTCTGTGGTTGAGGGTGACTGTGAGCATGTCTTTGTACTGTTTTCCTTGGCTGCCCTTTGAGCGTTGGCCAACGGAGAGCTGGGAGAAGAGAATCTGGCAAGGGAGGTGGCTTTCGGATATCCGGACACAGTGACATCCATCACGTACATGTGATGAAAATGTCACTTTGTGTGGCTTAGTGGTGTCACAGTATATACATGCAAGACTTGGGGGTTTTAAATAACTTTGCATCATTGCATACTAAATTACATCTGGATATAGTTTAGTTTGCAGTGTTGCAAATTGCAGCAATGCAGCTGTCAGCTTGCCCCCCAGTTGTGGGAGAGGCAGGCAGGCTTCTCTGAAAAAAAAGAATCAGGGCCCTTATCGCTTCTGCCTTCAGCAGGCTCCTGCAGCCAGCTGGATGGTTGGGGCCACCTGGGGATGGGCTGGTTTGCCTCTGGGGCAGTGCAGGAAGGCAGCAGGAGGATGACAGGAAGGCAGCTGGGTTTGCTGGCAGCTGGAGAAGGCAGCAGGGACAGTGCATGGGGTACTGGAAGCCTGGGGGGGGTGCTGTCCCAACATGGAGACACCTGATCCAATGCTTCCCTGAGACCACCCAAGCTTCCAGCACCCCATACACCATCCCCGCCACCTTCTCTGGCCACCAGCACACCCAGCCATCCTCCAGCCACCTTCCTGCACAGCCCCAGAGGTAAGCCAGCCAGTTCCTGGGTGCCTCCAGCCATCCTGCAAGCCGCAGGACACTGCTTTCAAGCAGAAGTGGTGAGAGACCTGTTCCTTAATGTTGCAGAGCTTCCTTGTCCCCCTCCATGGCTAGGGAGGAGAGGGGGGTTGAGCTGCCAGCAGGCTGAGCAGCCCCTGAGCTGTGGGGGGCCCCAGTCCTTCCCTCCACAGAC
Organism: Gavialis gangeticus; assembly: GCF_001723915.1. Lineage (NCBI taxonomy): Eukaryota > Metazoa > Chordata > Crocodylia > Gavialidae > Gavialis > Gavialis gangeticus. The sequence continues at coordinate 21,350,197 of NW_017728998.1, read as the reverse complement.
GCGGTGCCCTCCAGGGCTGCCCAGGCAGGCTGCTAGCAGACTGGGTGCTGCCTCAGCTTGGAGGCAGCACCTGGCCCAATCCAACTGTTTCCTGAGCCTGCTTGCTGGAAGCCTGCCGGGTACTGCTCCCTGGGCAGGCTCAGGGAAGAGTTGGATTGGGCTGGGTGCTGCCTCCAAGCTGGGGCAGCACCCAGCCTGCTAGCAGCTCACCTGGGTGACCCTGGGGGATGCCACCACTGCAGAGGGAAGGACTGGGCTTCCCCGCAGCTCAGGGGCCACTTGGCCTACCGGCAACTCATCCCCTGGGTGCAGGCAGGCTCCAGGTCTGACAAAAAGAAGAAAGGATTCGGTTTCTTGCTGTAACATGGTGGAAAAATTGAAATGGTTTAGTCCTCAGGATTTTATTTAATGTCCTACTATTTCAATTTAGAGGGCACAGAATAAAACCTTGGGGATTAAACCTCTGTCCCATGTACAAGTGCCCTCAGTGAGCATCTTAAATTATAACTATATTAGTGGTGTGTCAAGGGAGAAGGGGAGTAGCTGTGAGTCTGGTAGCCTCAAGTGGGTCATGAAAGTGGCAAGGCAACTCATTCACTTTTCCTTTCTATGCTTTAGCTGCCTAGGGACAGTTATTTTGCCCCAGAAGTGTCACTGAAGTGAGTGGGAATTCTGCATGAAGAAAGACTGCATGACTGGGCACAGCGGGCTACAATCACTACTTTGAGCCAAATATCTCCAACATTATACTAAGTACTGTGAGGGAGTTGGGAAAGGTCATATACCTAAGAAAATGTTTGTAGTGTTTAGCTGAGGGGTCCCAGGCCCAAATGCCACTGAAAGCATAAAAACAAAGGAGAGAAAATATACTAACTCTAACATTTCTCTGATATAAGGCTCCATTACAGAGGAAAAGGGATGCATTTGGATGCCTTCATTTCATAGACAATGTTTGATAGATGAAAGTGACTTAAGTAGAAGACTGAAATGGAACCAGGCCAAATTTCATTTTTTTTAATAGCCTTTGTGGAAGGCTAAGGAAAGCCTTTTTGCTTTAAGACCCATTAAGTGTAAATGTCACTTAAAATATAAAATCACATATTTTTCTGAAAACAACCTAACAAATCATCTTAACATCTTGTAAAAGTGACTTACAGCATAGAAAACAACTTGCCATATTTCCAAGAGTCCTGTTCCAAGCTGATTTTAAAATGTTTGGTTTCAGCACAACAGATACGAAGCTCTTCTCTGTTTTTCTAAATCCTGATGACCAATTAATTCCTTTTAATCTTTGTCTTGAATACAGTCCTTTCCTTATTCATATTCTTGTGCAAACGTATTTAGCAGAATTCACAGATTCATTGGACTCTGACAGGCCGCACTATGATCACTTCTGCTATGGCCTCAAACTTGTGACCTCTGAGCTATCAACCATATGCCCAAGCCACTCCAGCCCCTTGGAATATAGTAAGGCTATAAATGTAGAAATATTATGGGCCAATGGACAGTAGGGTTGTGTGAACCAGCACAGCTCTGATTTGACTTACATTTCGACGATTTGATGGAACAGTGTTTTGTTTCGAGGTTAGTTTCGAAAGCACCATTCCGTTTGGTTTCATCGAAACTGTTTTGCTGTTTTGACGCTCTTTCGATATTTCACCCATAGGTTTTTATGGGGAAACATAAAATGCAGCAGGCAGGCAGATGGGGGGCTCACCCACACCCCTGGGAGGACTGCGGGGGCTGTGCCGGAGTCCTCCTGGGGTCATGGGCCCCCGATCTGCCTGCCAGATGAGAGAAATGGGTGCTGCTGCCTAAGACCATCACCGGGAAGATCGCTGCTGCCGCCAGTCCCAGGTGGCAGCAGCCACTCCTCTCATCCGGTAGGCAGACTGGGGGCTTGCTCACATGCCCAGGAGGGCTGCGGGGGCCATGCCGGAGTCCTCCTGGGGGTGTGGGGCCCTGATCTGCCTGCCAGATGACAGACTGGCACTGGGCGCAACCTGCACCCAGCGCTGGGAAGATCGGCTCTGCCGCTGGCCCCAGGCGGCAGCACCCGGCTCCTGTCACCTGGCAGGCAGATCGGAGACATGCACCACTGGGAGAACTCCAGCACAGCCCCCACAGCCCTCCTGGGGGTGTGGGCGAGCCCCTGATCTGCCTGCCGGATGAGATGAGCAGGTGCTGCCACCTGGGACCAGCGGCAGCAGCGATATTCCCGGCGCTGGTACCAGGCAGCAGCACCCGGCTTCTGTTATCTGGCAGGCAGATTGGGGGGCCATACCCCCAGGAGGACTCCGGCACAGCCCCCACAGTCCTTCTGGGGGTGCGGGTGAACCCCTGCGGATGATAGGAGGTGGGTGCTGCCAGCTGGGACCGGCGCTGAAGGCAGTAAGCCTGGCTTTGAAACTCGAAATGTTTTGAAACTTTTGAAATGTTTCAAGTTCCCTTGTTTCATTTTGAAAATGTTTCATTTTAAATTCATAGTTTTGAGCTCGAAAATAGCTTCAAAATGAAACGCGGGACAAAATTTTGCACAGCGCTAATGGACAGCTCACAAATGGTCAGAGCCAAATTTTTACTTTCTGTGAAAAGAAACAATATGTCCATTGATCCCTTCATTATTGTCATTTCTGTAGTGCCAGCCATTAAAGCTAGGGGCTTTAAAGGAATACATGAGGATATGATTCCCAATTCCCAACATACTCAAGTCTCCAATACACAGAGCCCATGAATGGGCATTTATTTCTAGTGATGGAAATTTTCCAATACAAGAAATGTTTCCTGAAGCAGGCATTCAGCCTCCAACTGCCACCTCTCCCCTGCTCTTTGCACCATCCCAAGACTGAGAATGAATATGCTAGACACAGTGTTTACCAGATAGTTTGTTTTAAACTTTGAGTGGAGCAGGATTCAAAGCGAGGATACAACTGAACCACCAACTCTCCCACCGCGGATCCACTCCATATGTATTTCTAGAAACTCACACTATCTGATATTCAGTTTGTCTATGCACTGTGTATTACATATACCAATAAAAAGGAGAGAGAGAAAACAGTATGCTGAAGAAGGAATGAGAAAATGGCATAATTGATTTGTTGTGATTGATTAATTAGATTACGAGTGCAAACACCTTTAATTTAGTGAAAGCTCTTATGTGGAAATAGGGAAAAAACCTCAGCCTGTGGAAGGGGAGAGAATTCTTTGTTTGTCTCACCCTTTCAATACATGCTTAAAAGCTATTTCTAATCATATGTGTTGGTAATGTAGAGATAATGAAAGTTATGAAACTTGGGCCCCATTCCAGATATACTGTATTAGAGTGTAGAGTGAAAAGGAAATCAGTAGTCACTGCTCATGGAAAATTATGCCAGAATTGTTCAGCATAGTCTCGATTAATCAAAGGGATAACAGTTTTTTTCATTAGTTGAATATTAACAAGTAAACAACACTTCTGTTTTTATTACCTACTTTAAAATTTTCAACAGCTAAACCTAGTGATAAATTTGGATTTTGTCTGTTTATAGCAAGTTGGCTTATTAGCAGATAACAATACAGTTCAATATTTATGGAGTGTTGGTTTTCTGAAAATACATAATTATTGCTAGAATAGTTCTTTGTAATGTAAATATGAATAAAGAGTCATCCCAGAAAAGAGAAAATCTTTTATCATTATGTGAAAATGGGGCTTCAGTTATGCAAGGTTCTCGTGCTAGTTCTTGAAAAAGAAATTAGGGTCTCTGTTCAGAAGCCCTATTGAGCAAATGTGAACTGCCTGCTGTGGGCTTGGGGCTCCCTGCCCTGCTGCCTTACCCCTGGGAGCCCCGTGCCAGCTGCACCACCATAGTGAGGTGCCCCCTGCCAGGCTGGCAACAGTAGTGGGCACAACACTGCATCACCAGCCATGTTACTGCTGGGTGGGCAGGGGGCACCTCACCGTGGCAGCATGGCCAGTGCAGGGCTCTTGGGGGGGCAGGACAGCAGGGTGGGGAGCCCCAAGGCCACAGCAGTAGGCCACATCTGCCTTCACCCTGTACACAAATCTGGTGGACATGTGTCCCCCATGTCCTCCTCCCTGGGAGTGCATGCACCTACTGGGAGATGCCCCCTGCCTCCCTGCCTGTGGCTCTGTCTGGCTCCCTGTCCCAGTCCTGGGCATGGGCCCCATGCAGCACCCCCAGCTCCAGCCCTTGGCCCACGTCTTCCCTCACCATGGGAGCCACAATCTGCGCCCCTGCCATAGACTTACCTGCAGGCAGCTGGGATGTTGGTCTCCACCACTGCCTGGGGCTGTATTCCTGGCCACATGCATGCACACACATGCACGTGGCTCCCCCTATATCCTGCTCCCCACAGCCCCCTGCAGGCAGGAACTCTGCCAGCCTTCAAGGGGAAACCTGCCATTTTCCATATTTCTCTGCAGTGAATGGAAAACCCAGATCCCTGTACGATACTGGGAATCTGGGACAAATGCTGTCCCAGAGTCATGCAGCCTGGGACTGAGACTTGACATTCCCATTCTTGTGACTGTCCCACCAATTAGGGTTGGGTGGTGACGCTACCCTTTTCCCAAGGGGGGGCATACTTAGCGCCTATGCATGATATTAGTTCAAAGCTGAATGGCTTATGATTTACCATGAACCCCTGTCCAGTCAACAGTGTTTCAAGCCATGGTGACCTCATAGCTCAGCACTGATCAGTATATGTGTGTACTCCAGATACACCCCAGAAAGGATTCATGTGCTAATTAGCACCCCCCACCACCACCACCACACACATGACTGGAACTGAGGGGCCATGTTCTGGGTTCTTGTCATGAGTCCTGTGATCCTCTAAAAATTTATATGCAGATGAGGTGCAGAGCACTCTGGTCTGGCTCCACCTCATGAAGGGCAGGGTCATGCTAGTCAGATGGGACAGGCTGAGAGAAGGGGCAACAGACAGGTTCTGGGCAAACTGTTTGTTGCCCCATTTGGTGATTTTTGCCAGACATTTAAGGCTGATGAAGAAACACAAATCACTGGAAATGGAAAAAAGGCACAACTCAACTGTGGACATGAAGAGGAAGTAAAAATGCATTATAGTGGCTCACCATAATTTGAAAAAGAGTCGGTGCTGAGAGATACTGAGTGCAAGTGGCACTACCATATATTTTACGCTCATGGATTCTTGTGGTAGGTTCTCCTCAGCATCTCAGCTTTTTTGACTAAGATCAAATGTAGCAGAGACCCTCCCCCACATGCTGTGCACCTGTAGGCCGTACACGTGAGCTGGCAGCTCCACCACAGTGCTGTCCACGACCGCCTGGCAAAGGCCATCCTGGATGCAGCAGGGAGATCTCCAGGAAGTCTGCCATCTTGGGCTGCAAGAGCCAGCTGTGCATGCCAACATTGTCATTACCGATGAGGAGGCCAAGAAGGTTGTGACAGTGGACATGACCATCCCCTTTGAGAATTGGTGCCAAGCCTTCACCAATGCCTGGGTTCACAAGTGGGAGAAGTATGCCGCACTGCCTGACATCCTGAGGAGCTGTGGCTATGATGTGATAGTTGATGCGCTCATCGTGGAAGCGCTTGGAGCTTGGGACCCCAGCAATGAGACCATCCTGCATGCCTGCTGTGTCTCCTGCTGTTATGCCAAGCTGATGTGGCACGTCATGGTGTCCAACACCATCTGCTGGTCCCGCGACATCTACATCAAACACATCATGGGCCAGTACCAGTACACTAACCCTGCCAGACTGACTGCCACCAGATCAGACCCAGAGGGGACCACCTGAAAGCCCCCCTCTGCACCTGATGGACTTTGAGAGCTATTCTCAACCATGGACTACTCCACTCCACCTGGCAAGGACCCCCGTGATAGGACTTCATGGACTGAGTGACTTCTTTGTTCAACTCACCCTTCTACCATTGTTGATTTTTGTACGGGTTTGTTTATATCTATCTTCTTTTCTCTCTCAGCATCATGGCCCCCTCCCTCTCCTTTCCCCACCCCGCCTCCAACCCTTGGGCTTAGATGGGTACCATCGTATTTATGTAACCTAATTACGTTCCCCCTCCTTAGCCCCATCCCTAGATTCATAGATTTAGGGTCGGAAGGGACCTAGTAGATCTTCTAGCCCGACCCCCCGCCAGGGCGGGAGAACAACAAAACCCCAAAACAAGAAACGGGACTCAAATGAGTCCAGCCAGGTAGGCATCCAGCCTCTTCTTAAAGACCCCCAGGGTAGGGGCCAGCACCACTTCCCTTGGAAGTTGGTTCCAGCTCCTAGCC
>NW_017728998.1:21323543-21343285 GCF_001723915.1 Gavialis gangeticus | reverse complement strand
TGCTCACCTCCCCCCCAATTTTGGTGTCATCAGCGAATTTAAACAGGTTACTTTCCACCCCATCATCCCTCTTAAGTTAGTCCCTCTCTCGGGCACTCTGTGCTCCCTTACGGCCTTGTAATTCTTGTTCTATGATTCTTAACATTTTCTAATAAAGTTAAATCTGTTTTTGGCACCAAGGGGAGGGTGTCAGAGCTGGTTCTGGCCTTCCTGGTGCCCACCTAGTATTGCAATACATCTAGGCTCAGTGCCAGTTCCCTGCAGAGGGAACATCCACCAGTTTTTTTCAGGACCACACATACCCACTTACACTCTGTCACAAAAAGTTTCCCATCAGTATCTTGGCCCTTTGGTTAAGAGCAAGCATTTTTGGCACTAAGGGGAAGGTGTCAGGGCTGACTATGACCTTCCCAGTGCAGTATCTCCTCCTGGTATTACAGTACTTCTGGGCCTGGTGCTAGTTCCCTGTGGAGGGAACACCTGCCTGTTTTTGTTTGGCCATTATGAACCATGTGTTTTGTAGTCATGCTTGGTGTTGGCTGCATTTTAATCAACTTCATAGTTGATTTCCATTACTGAGCATGTGCTGCTTTTGGCAGCAGTTTAACAATAGACAATGTTTTAATATGGTTTCCTTATATACATTTGTAGATAAGGAGCTTTCACCCCATGCTGATTGTGGGGGAGAGGGGGGAACTTGTATTTAGTAAATACAGTCTGTACATATTGCTGCTCATATGCATTAATCTTTACAAGATCAGGGTTCCTACATTTTATTTGTTATATATAAAAGTAGAAACATAAGATGCAGGGGCAGAAAGTAGTTTTCATAAGTGGATGGATGCCTGAGTGGCTATTGAACGGATCATTTGAACGGTGTTGTTGTTTAATTGTATTGTAAGTTGTGTCTTAGGATACCTAGGACATTAAATAGAGTATTTTTTAACTATCCTACAATTCCTAATAAATAAAATAGGTAATAACGTAGTGATTGGAATTTATAGTACAATAATATTGCCAGAACATAATATCTGGACAACTTATGTAGATCAGATGTACAATGAGCCACTGAGCCATAACTCTTTTGGTCCTGTGACTTTCCCCTTGGTGATTCTTTTGGAAATGCTTTGGGAAAGAAATGAATTTTGAGAAAGGATTGGAATGAACTGAGGAATGCTGTTTAGCCTGTATTGTTGGGAAGACCATCTGAAGTGCAAAGGGGCAGTATAGAAATGGATTGGGAAATGTCTGCAGATGGGTTGGTTGTCTGGGAAGCTTTTATATAATTTCATAGGTATCACATGTGAAACAATGGCATTATCTAGACTTGTGGGCTCTGATGTTTCCAAGGTGGCCCCAGATTTTTTTTGATCCACTAATGAAAATATATAAGTTCCATCACATTTACTGTGTGCTGGAATCAGCTATAGTACTTCTTGTATTTTCAGGTGTTTACATCATTGTTCTTGACCAAAAACTTCCTTCCCCAACTGTCAACAGTGTTCTGTTGACATCAGACTGCTGCTTTCTCATTCTCAGTGTGACAGGATTTCAGGAGGGCTGCATGCGTATGTAGGTTTAAGCACTTGGGGATGGGTAAAAGACACCATGAAAATATAAAAGATTGACAATTAGGAGTCTCAATATTTGGCTTGACTAACAGATCCTACAGATATACATCAATTATGAAAATCACAGTCGTAACAGTGTAATTACCAGAAATATTGCAATGGTTTATGCTTTGTTTAACCATCCTAAAGATTATAGGCAAAGCTCAAATGTTATAACAAACTTGAACTTCCAGTGGGTCATCATGGAGGCAGCACAAATACTGTATGCTACAAAGAACTGGCACCATTTTTAGCAGAGTAGGTATGACTGATCAAGTTTATGATGTTTTCTTTGAACTCAAGTGCCATATATCAAGATTGCATTAAATATACCCAAGGGAAATCATTGGAAATGTAGGAGTAATTCTTATTTTCCAGCAGGCGAGAGAGTGTGGAAGACACATAAGAGTGTAAAACAATACATCAACTATCTTTTTATTTCTAGTAGTTTGTAACAGCAAATATCTTGAAGGCTTGCAGACCTTAGTAATGTATACTTTATGCCATAGGGAGGCCAAGCTTTAAAGACATAAGACCTGGCCCTGAACAGTCCTCAGATAGCAGTTCTATGAAAGAATACGGGGCTACTTGTAAATAGAACCTCTTACTTCAGTGAAGGGTCTGCTAGATTGATTTGATAGTATATATTTCTGTTGCTCAAATTAAGGTTTGAGAATATTACATTTTTACACTGAGAATCCAAATTGGCTTTACTTTTGAGATTAACTAAAGTTTATCATAAATCAAAAACTCCTATAGGACAAAGTGGTTCGAGCTTTAATTTTTGTTAAAAAAGTAAGGTAATGGTTTTTTTTATATATAACTATGCCATAACACTTTTCTTGGTTCAAAACTGTCATGTTTCAAATGTCTGATGGGACACAAAAATGTATAGATGGATCTTTGTGTCTGAACTAAGTCAAAGAGAAGAAGTGTTTTCCTTTTTAAGTGATGTGCTAATGGAAATTCAGTGTGCTTCTGCTTCCCTATTGTCTACACTGAAAACTTTTGATCTTGTGGATATAAAATAAGGTAAATGAATTTAACACTTTAGTAGCTAGTATCATTTTATTGATTTAAAAGAATCAGAGATCTGTTTGTGGGCAGCAATAGGAAAACAGTTAATTGCACACTTTCCACAGAGAAAATTATATGTAGTGCTATAGTTGTCCTTTGATCAGCATCCCCCCTGAGGCTGCATCTACATGTGTTTTACCATGGAGTAGACTAATTAGCTGCAGAGTAAAGTGTCACTGTCTACACATGCGTCTGCATTAGGCCACAGTAAACTAATTTATGCTGGTGTAAGAGTACTGTCGTGGACAGTACTATTTTACACCGGAGTAATTTACTGTGTAGATGCCGATTGCAGGCATAAATTACACACGGTCAGCCCAGCCAGCCAGGGGCCAGATTCCTGCCTGCTGCCTAGTCACACAGCTCTACACTTTCAGTACCCTCATGCCCTAGCCAACCCGTCTCCCACATAACACCACCACCTGGAGCCCAGGGCTGACCCCCCACCCCGGGCATCCTGCCAGCTCGGGCCCATTCCACCCTGGCTCAAATTGCTGCTGTTCTCAGTGTATGTGAAGACGCTGCACCCAGGAGTAGTTTATTCTGGCTCAGACTGCTCCAGAGTGTATTTCTTCACATTAATTGCATGTGTAGATGCAGCCAAGTGAGCTAAAACTTGGTCCATGGAATACAAGGAAACCCTGCTGCTTGAGAAACAATGACAGAACAGAAATTAAATGTGGGAAAGGACAAGTAGTTTGGGAGAGGAATGGTTAGATTTTTAGGAAATAATTTGCTGTGGTCTGACAGGCTATGTTTCAGGAACACACCCAAGTATATTCTTACTTACTCAAGTATATGCTCCAGTATCGTAGTCCCAATAATATCAGTGGGACTTTCCTGAACTGGCATTCTGCATCCAAGCGCTGAGCTGAAGACAAGTACTGGCAGCCCCAACTGATTCAGCCTTCAGGGGAGGAGGAAGAGAAAACAGAAAGGATGCCAAAGGGAAAAGAACAGAATTTTCTGGCAGCTTTGAATTGCAAATGTTGGTGGGAATTGGGAGATAAGACTAGGGAGTGGTAGAAATCAAGTAAATCCTCCTACTCTAGTAATATATTTGAAAAAATAAGGTGTTATGCACTTTGGACACCTGAAGTTTCAAAAGGAGGAGGGCAGGTCATACCTTCACTTCTTCCTGTTTGTCTTTTTTCTGCTTTTTTCCTCACCTTGAGCTATATCTCACTGAGACCCAGAATCTCCTTATTGCCAAGAAGTTCCTGTTTCCAGTAGGGCAGGGGTCTTGTTTTCTCTTAGAGCTGTGTGGATAATTCATGTGATTTGGTTTGATTACTTAGCCAAAGAACCATAGGAAAAAGAAGTAATTTAATTATTTTTTTTCCTCACAGAGCTGAAAATCTGGAACTTTGCTGCATTTGACCCCAAACATTTGGTTTCATATATGGTGTTGGATATGGTATTGGATATGTCCATCTTTCACCCAGAGCCCAGTGAGGCAGGGCACTCACCCAACTTCTGTGACTTACGGCTAAATTCCCTCCTCTGCCCAAAGGGATTTGAATCCATATCCTGGGTGAGTGTCCTAACAGCCAGGCTAGGGACAGATATTCAAAAATCCTTAGCCTCAATTGATTCATTTTTTGCAGGTTAGTCTAACCTGGCTAGGCTAAATCAGTTTTGTAACCAGACAGACATGCCAGAAATGCAGAGACGTGCCTGCAGTACCTTAGGCTAGAAGCAGGGGGTTGTTAGACCAGCCCTCCCTTCCTTCCACAGGACCGAGCTGGGGGGGGGCATGGCCAGGCCCTGGCAGGATGCTCTGATTAGCCCAGCAGGGAATTGATAACAGTGTTTGTCACCCATGACTCAGTTTTCATCACCCCATTAAGAAAACAGCAGAGGGACATCACCAGCTACCTGTTGATTCTGCCTCTTCATTCTACCTGTTGATTCAGCATGAACGGTAGCCAGCATGTGGTCTGCTAGCTAATACACAGACACCTCTCCTCAAGGCAGAGGGGAGGGGGAATTCCTGCTTAGCAGGGAGTGGTGGTGGTGGTGGTGGTGCGGGGAGCAGGCCTCAGTCTCTGTAACTGCAGCCAGGGAGCAGAGGGGAGGGGCCAGCCTTGCTGTGGAGCACAGAGCCCCGCCCAGCCCAGAGAGCAGGCCAGGATGCTGTGGGAGTCTGATTTATCTTAAACCAGCAAGGGGTCTGGGGTAGATGTTGCATAAACCAATTTGAACCAAGTCAGTTCAGTCTGATACTACCTTCAACCAGGTTTATCTCAAACCAGTTTCAGTCATTTTCAAACTGGTTTATATGCACTGCGCATCTGTTCTGTTACAAGTTTAAACTAGTTTCTGATCACTGAAACTGGTTTATGTGTAATGTCTGTCCCTAGCCCTGGGCAAAAAAAGGACAACACAGTATTCTTTTCTAATAGTTTTGTGAAACCAGCCCCACCAATATTTTTTCCAGACAAAAGCCATTTCATGAAACCAGACCAATTCACTAATTACTTCAGGATATCTAAAGCCTTCATTTTCTAAGTGAATTCATTGTTTATTAAAAAAAGCCACTTGGTCTCCTCTCTAGTTTGCTGACATTGCACAGACTAAATAATCTCAAATGCCACCAAACAAAGAGTGGTGCTGGAAGGATGCCTGCAATTCTGGGAGATGGCTGGTCTTAACTTTCTGCATTGTGTCCTTATGTCACCCATTTTATCTCTGGTTGTAGAGTATCACAGTAAGATGTGCTTCCTACATGGTCAGAACAACAGGCATTAGCAAAGAAACACACAGAGGAAATCAACAGTAACATGAAGACTAGATTTTGATGAAAGCAGGAAAATTCAGGGCCCAGGCTGTTCCTTGAACTTATCCTGGTTTACCCAGACACTGTGACTCCTGGGTTATGTAAGGTCATGTGGGTCTGATTGTGCACTCAGTGTATCTTGTGATGTTGCAACAAATGTAGATTGTACCTAATGTGCCTAAAAATAACTTTGAAAAACATCATCCCTCTTCTCTCCCTGCTTACTCCCTACATGCATGAAGAATGGCTAACAGAGGGCACTCCAGGTTACTGTGTGTGTAAAGGTTACTGCATGTGTCAGGTTGCTATTCTTGTGATTAATTGGGTTATGTAACAGGGTGTGCAAAGTATGGTTGGCAAATTGAGCTAGAACTTCAAACATTTTTCAGAATGTGTGCCTTTAAATGTAGCCCTATACTTAGGTGTCTGTTACAACATCTGTGGGATGCATCTTTAAAAAGGTTATCTTTGAAGCATCTCTGTATTCAGTTCCTAGCTTTGTGCTTTTTAAAGCATATTAGAAGACCAAGAAGCTTCTAAAATAATCTCCTTTCATCTGCAGCTTGTTTGACTAATTAGCAGTGAAAAGAGCTGGGTAAATTAGATCAAGTACTAGCCTGCAGGTCTGTACTTGAATCTTGTAGTAACATCTTAGGCCCCCTCTACGTGCAGGTAAAAGTGCAATGGGATCTAATGTATGCATGGCAGGAGGCGTGACTGTGGGATCACACATTACATCCCATTGCGCCTAATTGCTGGTGCAGGGGGAACCTGATCCCATGGCTGATCCCAGGCTCCCCCTGCACTGGCCAGCTCCTGCAGCTGGGAATCCCATGCATCCCAGCTGAGAGGCTCCCAGGTGTGGGGGCATCTCATGCACCCCTGTGGCTGAAGGATCACCACTGAAGCTTCCTGCCCTGCCCTGGGGATATGGGAAACCTCTGCAGCTGGAGAATCACCACAGTCCTCCAGCCTCCAGGGTTTCCCACACCCTGGAGCCCCAGGGATCATGACAGTGGTGATCCCCAGGGTTCATGGGTTTCCTGCACTCCCAAACCCTAGGGATTGTGGAAACCCATCAACTGATGGGGAGATCCTGGTACAGAGGCATATTAAAGCTTGATAACAACCAGCTATAAAATTAGTACACAAGGGCTAACTTTATAGCCAGTGGGAGATTTTTATAGTGTGATAGCTACTTTGCACGTGTAGCTGGTGTCCAGGTGATTCCACAATAAACCAGTTTATTGGCAACACCTGTAAGGTGTAGAGGGGGACCTTGCATCCTCCACTGCAGATGTAAAAAGTAGAAGCTGTGGAGCTCATTGTGGCTAACATGGTTCAGACTGTTCCTTTCTGTACATGTAAGCTCTTTGGAGGCAGGGAGTCTTTCTTTTGTGTTTGCACGGATCTCCTATATACTATATACTAGGGCTGTGCAAAACTTCAGTTGCTGAATCAATTTGGCAAAGATACAGTAGCCAAATCACTGAATCTGAATCAAATCAGGAGACCCTTTAATCTCTCCAAATCAAATCAGAACCCTCTGAATCGACTCAGAGAGATTTGGAAAGATTAAATCATTTGGACATAGACACAGCTTTAGATGTTTTTTCTACATACCTCAAGGTACCAGACAGCTCGTGAATGCTAAGATGCTGGGGCAGATGGAGCATCCCATGGGAGCAGGGGGGTTTCCCAGCGCACTCGGCAGCGGACCAGGAAGCGGACCAGAAGCACTTCTGGTCCACTTCTGGCTCCACCAGGCAGCGCACAGGGGATCCTACCTCTGCCCTCTGGCTCAGCGACTGGTGTCTCGGGGGGCACATGGGGTCCCCCCGTGGCAGCCAGGAGGGGCACGGGGTGGGGGGCCTGCATGCTTGGTGGTGGACCTGGAAGTACTTCCAGTCCACTTCTGGGTTCACTGCAGAGCGTGCGGAGGGCCCCCCCACTCCTGAGGGATGCTCCATCTGTCCCACTATTGCAGTATTCATGAGCCATGCCTGGTACCTCGAGGTCTGTAGAAAAAACATTTAAAGTTGTATCTATGGCCAAATTGCCAATTCTCTGAATCAGCATCGAATCTTCAGATTCGGATTTGGCAGGATTGAATAGGGATGATGGTGAACCAGTCCCTGATTCGGGCTGAATCCAAATCTGAATTGAATATGGCCCCTTTTGTACACCCCTACTATATACTATTGAAACACAAATGATGAATAATAAATGAAAATAGGCTATGTATGTGCCTTAAAATTAAAGGTGCCTTACAGGGAATTTCCAGGCCAGCCAGTTAATTTTCATGGCATAATGTGTAATCTTTTAAACAAAGACACACTCTTACTGTAGAAAAATAGGAGGAATTGTTGGGTATCATGTTCATCCCTCCCACCCCTTACCAAATTTCCAGTAAAGTATTGAGAAAAATTTCAGAATAAACATGTTTATTGGATAGCATGGTGCCATTAGAGTTGACATATTATACAAAAGTTCACTTCTGCAAAGAATCTATATAGCTGTAAACCTTAAAACCAATATATAAATAAGCACAGTCTCTGATGAAAAACAGATTTGGGGTTTATCTGCCGCCTAGCAAAAATATTTTGCTTCCATACTTCTTTCAGATACATAGTGCATAAATCAGTGATCTTTCCAAAATAGGCTAATCAAGGGAGAATATAGATTTAAAACATCCAAGGCAAAACAAATGGAGAAGGAGCTGCATACTCCATATTCTATTTCTCTTGTTGCAAAACTAAATTAATGGCAAGCAATGATTTAATAGCCCTTGCTTGCTGCAGAGATTGGAAGGGATTGTTTATTTAGTTTCCCCTTCAATGAGTTGTGAATGTTATGCAGATGACTTTTCTGAATCCAACATTTGTAAAGTTAAAAAACTCTGTGACATTTTTAGACACTATAAGAAAACATTTCTCCTCTAATCTGTGGAATTCTATTACTGAGCTGCCAAAAGAAATGGTTTTGTCAGATGCTTTTTAAAAAAAGTCTCTCTTTATCAGTTTCATAATCAACTAAATTGTTTTTAATTTAACAGTACCATAAACTTATGAAGCCACATTATATGATTTTATGGAATCTTCTTCAGCCCTAAGGTCTTTGGCTCAAATCCTTCCTTTTACTGAAGCAAACTCCCTTAAAAAGAAAAAAAGGAGCAACTGCAGGTATGAGTCCTGAGAGCAGTGGTTCCCAACCTTATTGGACTTGAGGCAACCCTTGAGGCAACCCTCGAGGCAACCCTCCAAAATGTCTGTGAATTGAGTAGCACCCAGTTTCAAAAACTTATAGATTACAGTGCTTATCTCCTTGCAGGACATCTGGGCAGCAGGGGTGGAGACTCGTTCAGGTAGGGACAAGCCTGAGCCTATGTTTTTTTATTTATCTGCTTATCTCCTCACAACCGCACTTATCTCATCATACCTTGCTGCACACTTCAAAGGATCTAGTGGCACCCCAGGGTGCCCTGACACTCTGATTGAGCATTGCTGTCCTAGAGCAACTGTTACATGCTTCTATCAGAGACAGTTTTGGATGAAACCAGGAAAGCAGTGTAACACCATGGGGGCTAGAAGAATTCAGTGGGGAAAGAAAGGCTCCCTGCATTTCATCCTAAGCCCATCAGACCTTTGCTTGAGAACACAGTTCAGAAGCTGATGGTGGCTGCTCCACCATGACTAGCAACCTACTCAGAAATGGGGGATCTCCATGAAATCGGTGGGGGGAAAAACTTACTAAAAATAAAATGCTGGCTTCCCAGTGAGAGCTGCATGATGGACAGCTGTCTCAGCCAATCAGTGGCAAGTGCACAGCTGCATAACAGATAGCCCTCTCCACCAGTCGGGGGCGGGACCACCAGGGCCTCTCTGCTAATCAGAGGAATGGGGGCGGCGGGGAGCACCACGATAAGCCTGCAAAAATAGTGGCTGGCCCTGCGATATGCCTGTGAAATGGACCACCCGCCTCCTCAAGGTGGGTAGACTCCTAACCATGACTGTGTACCACCTTTCTCTCCAAAGAGCAGATGACGCATCCATGAATTTATGCTCCAGGCTGACCCCCACAGTTTCCAAATCTCATATGCTGTCCAAGGAGACAGGATTAACCCCTTAACTATTATGACAGAAAGACACCCAAAGAATAATCACATCTATAAGTATCTGTAATTGTCTTATATTAGTATATTTATTTTCCTAGTTACCTAAAAACTGAAAAGTGTCCCATAAATGAGCCGGATCTAGCTAGGATCTAGGGCTCTGATGCTGAAGGGTGCTGAGTACCTCCATCTTCCACTGACAGGAGGTGCTAAATGCCTCCTTGTATCAGACCACATATGAAGAAAGTGAATGGGAGTTTGGTATAGGGATCACCTAGAAGATTGGGCCACATAAGAGCTGAGCAGGAGGCAGAACCTAGCTAAAAAATCATTTCTCTTTCTTTTGATTTAGCTTTCTTAACCTCTGTGATTTCCTGGTAAAAGAAAAGTGAAAATATGATGATTTCGCACAGTGGAGAGGCAGATTCCTGGAAGGGGATTCTCATAAGGCCATAAGATAGTTCCCCATACTCACTGATAGTTCAATTTTTTTTGTTAGAGAAAACAGTGCTTTAGCTAACTAGTAATGTCCTTACAGATCCAGCTTAACCAGTTTTTAATTCAGTGAATCCAGTGGAGCGTTGGGTACTTGCAACCACTATTGCAATCAGTGGAAGTATCCAGGTTTCAACAAGTGCTTTTGCTGCCTTTGTGTGCCAGCAAAGCAGCCCCAAACAGCATGGGTGGCATCTTAGCGCACAAGGAGCCATCCTGGAAAAGGTGGATGTCCCTTTTGAGCTATGTTGGTGACTGGTTGCTGCACAGATTCTTGGCTGCTACGCAGATTATCACAACCCTCATAGTCAATGTGATTGGCAGCCTCTCAAAAAACATTTCCAAAACTCAGAATATCCATACGGGAATATGCTGTGCATATGTCCCTTCTCATTCCCTTCCCTGAGAATTGCAAGGAGAGCTGTTTAGATCTTTGCAGTCTGCTTTCTACTGGACCTGTGTACCTGGTCTCTGCTACTGATTGACAAGTTGGAGACAGATCTCTCCCTCTGTGCTAAGAAAATTGCCTGCCTACGTTCATTTTATCTCAGTTCAACATTATTTTAAATAACAATTATTCTACATTTGATGTTGATTTTTTTAAAATAAAAAGTATGATTTAGAAGAAAAAGCTCTAGCTGAATTTTAATTGTCCCAGTCATGCCACCATTTTAGTTGCAGTCCCAGCAATGTCAGTGGTTTTGAATTATTTAATCCTTTTGTTTGTGTGGGAATGGGGGGTGCCCATGGAGTCTGTTGCTTGTTTCAAGTCTTGGTTGACCTTGGCTGGATATACTGTTAGCAGACCTTTGTGGAAATACAGGTTTCCCTGGATTTATGTTGGTTCTTTATATGCAAATTTGCTCTTATGCGATGAGCATATTTAGACCCATCATTTGTTATATGTGAGGTAAATTCGCTCTTATGCGATCAGCATAGATGTCCCCCTGCCCAAGCAGGTAAGTCTGTGCGGGGAGGGGAAAGGGCCGTGGCCCCATTCACCCCAGTCCCAGCTGCAGTGGCCACAGTGCAGCCCAGGACCCGAGGTGAATGGGGACAGGAGGAGCACAGCGCAGCCCAGCGGCTGCAGGCAGCTGGCGCCAGCCACTTTTAGGTCTGCTGCAGCCAGGGCTGGGGTGACTGCCATTCTGTTCCCTCTGCTGTGCCGCCTTGTGCAGCCCCAGGAGTGGCACCCCTCCCCTTGCCCCTTCCCCAGTCCCAGCCTCACTCCCTCCCTCCCTCACTGCCATGGGAACCTATCCCTATTTGTTACATTGTAAAGTGGGTTCACTTTATGCAAATCGGATTTATGCACCATTCTCTGGAAACGCACGCACAGCATAAATCAAGGGAAACCTGTAAATCAATGAGTTTAAACAGTGGCTGTGATATGAGGTGGACCAATGTGGGGCTGGACTTTGGAGGCAGTGAAAGGGAAGGCAGGATCTTCTCTCATTTTAACAAATTTTGGCTGGCCCAAGGATCACAGCTCTCTTTGTAGATACCTTTCCCTCTGTTCTTTGGGTCTCTCAGTTTTTGTTTCAGATTACTTGTATAATCAAAGAGAGAAACTCTGTTCGGTCCAGGGAGTGGCTTAACTTGTGTATCTCAAGAACAATCACAAGACAATTTTCTAAAAACAATAAAAGATGAAAGAGGAAGTTTAAACCACTTCCCAGTTGGGACAACACAATTCTGCTGATTCACATCTGTGCAGAAGGACAGCTCTTTGCCCAGTCGTTTTCAGATTGCTAGATTATGTTCATAGGGAAATGCAACAGGACACTCCCAGACATATGGCACAGGAATCAAATACAGATTCTTTAACTATGATTATCTGTTCAAGGTCCATCTTAAACTTCAGCTTATTTTCCTGCTGTATCCTTTGTACAATTACCTTTGTCTTACTCAAGGATGCTTGGGCAGAAACTGATGCTCTGCAGTTTCTGAAAGGATGTTTCAACAAGTGCTCCAATCCCAACCATAATGCAGAAATTTGCCCCATATGGGATTCAAGGGTTTAACTGAAATAATCCCATCAGCTGGATGAACTGAACACCACCATGAACAAATATAAGGGAATTTAACTGATGCAAGCCATAAAACCAAGTCCTATATACAAAACAGTTGCTGGACAAACAGGTTTTGTCTTTTCAACTTAAGGAAACAGACTTCAAAGAGAAGATTCCAGATCTGATGAAAACACCTCGAGGTGATGAGATAAAACCTACATAAAAGGAATTTCTGGGATTTTCCCTGCTCTATTCCCTAATACTGAGGAAAAGGAGAAAAAAATAGTATAAATCTACCTCATCATCACAAACAACCTGAATTGATAGGTAATATTTTAAATTAACTTGATTTATCAATTAAGACTAAATTAGTAGAGTTTGGCTGGCCATGTGGTCAGATATAGGGTGAGCTTGTCCTCACTGATATAAATGGGAATACTCCCATTGACTTCACTTCAGAGGTGTCATTATTAAGGCCATTATGAAAATGCGGGACCAAATCATGCCACCTCCCTACCAGATGTGCCAGGGGTTTGTGGAAGGTCCTTACAGGAAAAACTGAAGAGCAGCTTGGTAGACCCTGAGCAATCCTGCTGCTCATAGAAGCATGTGTGTTAATTAGACAGCCCTCCATTGTCTCGTTAGCTAGTAGCAAGTTCTCCTGGGTAAGATTCTGCATTGCCCGTTTTCTGCCCCTCAGGCATTCAGGCAAAAGCAGATTTTAAAACTCACTTGCGTATTCCCTATTCATGTAGAAAATCTTCATCCCTCCGTCCCAGGGCCCAGGGGAAGAACCAGTAAGTGTTAGGGATCAGGCTCCTTCTTCCTTCAGCCTTGAGTTAAGGCCTGGGGCTATGCAGCTATTTCATAGTTACCAATGCAGCTTGACTTCAGCTTGGCAAGTTCACCATAGCTAGCAGTATTTTGACAAAGGTTTGAGTGTGGTTTGTAGAGCCTGAGCTCACACACTCCTGTCACATCCCCACAATCTTCCTGTGAGGTCAAGCACCTTAGCTACCCGGCAGGTGAGACCATGATGCAAGGCCCCCCTGCCTCTTTGTCATCTTACATAGCAGCACCAGAGTGGTTCTGCTGCTATTGGGGGCTTCCTTATGCAACGGTGAGAGGATTTCACCCTATGACAAAACAGCTGACTTAGTTTAAACCTACATCATAAGGCTTCAAAACAGATCCTGCTACTTATCTTGAATAATTTAGCTTTAATTTACCAATCCTTTGGCCGGTTGCTGTAAGTCAGGTCTAATTTTATCTGGAAATGTCTCACAGCCATCAGCTGAATTTGGTTATTTAAACACTTGGTGTTACCACTGATGTTTTTGAGATCTTCTGTGCTTTATTCAGAATATGCAGTGGGCTAAAAGAAAGCCTTTAAATGTCTCTTCACCTGCTCTTTCAGTGTTTTCAGGAAGGTTGGAAGGTATTCTTCTAAATACTTTAATTTTGCAGTAAAATGTATGACCAGATTTTCAACTAGACACACAGGTAACTGTGTGTGCACTTTTCAGCAGTTGAGTTCAAACGTTGACTTGCACAAAGAATAGGTTGCACGTGGGGAGAGGTAAAATAGGGTGTCTCCACGTATGGCGTCGTTGCTACAGTGCTGTGCTTTAGTACTTTCTTTTGGAAGCACAGCGCAGTATGGGTGGTTAATGCGTCATGTACGTGGCAGATTTTGCCACTTGTCATCATAGCAGCATGCTATAAGCAGGGAGCACACCACTACGGCGATGTAGCTGGTGATCATGTGTAGACCCACATGATTGCTACATTGCCATAGCATGCTGTAGCGCACCGTAGAGTGACCTATATATGTGCCTTATGGAGGGAGAGTGATAAATACCATACATGTTTTGGTTTGGGCTTTTTGTCCAAAATGGAAAAAAGTTAAACAAAAATGTTTTGAAAATGTTTGTGAAGATTATTTACCATTTTGGACCAGGTCTTTCTTTTTTAAATAATTCTTTACTGCAGAGCTATAATCACTTATGATGTCTGCTTGGACAGGGTTACTGAACTTCAGTACATACCACCATTATTTAAAATCTCTAGGGATAGAAAGATGATATTTGAACAGTCCTTTCTAAGAAACAGATTTGAAAACCATTGTATCAGTTTCCATGGGGACTAACAATAAAAATATTGGCAATGAAGGCCAGGGAGTTTATGGGAAGCACTTTATAATGGACATGACTTCCTTTCTTTTTCTGACAATTACAAAAGCCATGTGTAAAAATGCACATTTTATAGCTAAAAAAAACAAAACAGTTTGTGTTAATTTTAAGTTGCTCAAGTTCTTTGACTAGAAAAAGTTCTGAGAACTTGTGCCACTGAAACTTTTCGGTAGGCATTTCTTAATAAGGCAGGCATGTTTAATAATATATTGCCGAGGAGCAACATCAATCAGATTATTGAGAATTATGTAGTGGAGGACAACATTTCACTAATCTGCAACATTTCATTCAGAAAGAATTTCTTGCTCTATGTCAATAAGAAATTACCATAAATCTCCCGATGTGTAATTTTACAATTTGAGAACACGGTACAAAAGCTTATAAACTTCTGAACTCAATACTAGGAATAAAAGGCCAGTTATATTGTTGGTTAATATAGAACATGCAGCAGAAAATATCAGTGAATAAAAACTGCCAGGTTATATAACATTATGCCTTAAATAGAGCCAAGTTTAAGGTACTGCACTTTCAAAACTTAGATTTGGCAATATTCACTAAATGTTTAGTGGAACTTAAAAGAGCCAGAACAATTTTTGGCAGGTTAATGTAATCCTGACACAGGAATTGTGTCATTAACAGGAGCTCTGGGAGAGATGATGGTGTATTCAGGTTCCTCTATTACACTTATTCCTTTTTAGACTCTGGTTCTGAGGAGAGGTAGTAAAAACCTCAGTTTTCTATGATAACTTGAGTCTTTCCTGGCTTGAAACATGTGCGGACAGAAAGTAAAGCATGTGACAGATGTTAGTCATGTTTCATGACAATGCATATAGTTAATCATTAGAATGACAATGGAAGGCACTGGGACAGTGTGTTAAAACATCTACAGAAGAAAAAAGAACATGTTGGCAAGTTAATCCATTATCATTTATAATAAGCATGTATGACAGTAAGAGTGACGAGCACCTTTTATCTGAGACTCTTGAAGCACTGCCTTTGTTCTCAGTCTAGTTAGTGGCAGGACACTCTAGCAAACACATTTGGCATGGGCTGCGTTTTTCTGCTGCCTTCCAAATAGAGAAGATAAGTGAAGTAGTCCCAAGAGGAAACCAGGACACCAAAGAATGGGGTTAAACATTGAGAAACCAGAAGGCAACAGTAGTAATTTGAGTTCTGGGTTCTAGTCTAAACTGCCACCCCTGCCCCACTGCTTACATGCAGTGTCCTGCTGCAACAAGCAGCCACCTAATCATTAATATTTCTCAGTGTTTACAAGTGCTTTTTTCCTATGATGAAAGGAACCATGCACTAATGTAGAGAATTCTGCATTTGACATTTTCATAGCAAGTTTGCTGTTTGGTTCATGGTATTTTAAAATTTCATATTGAGTACACCTTTTATAACATTCTCAGCTAACACTAGTATTAGATGACTAACCCTAAGCTAACCTTTCTAGAAATTTGCGTTGAGTACAGTAGAGTACAACTGAGTACAATTTGAGTACAATTTGCGTTGAGTACAGTAGAGTACAATTCCCGCTTTTATGAGATTTTTTTCATATGGTGTCCTGGAAATAATATGTGAAATGCATTGTAGATTTTATTGTGAGTGATGTTTTATATTGGAAGCTTTATTACAAGATTAAAAAAAAAATTAAATGACAAACTGTAATATCGTCCTTGCACTATTCAAATGCATGCATTGGTGTCAAATAGAACTTTAATTGTGTACATTTCTTATGAGTATTTGATGGCATCTTAGTGCTCATAAAAGCTGTCAGGTACAAGAAAATGGCCACTGGCATGCTCTGTTTTCCCTGTTGAGCAGGGTAATACAGAAAGCAGCGGCAGTGACAATGGCAACAGCACATATCCCTGTAGTACTTTGTCCCAGTTAGAAGGTTGGCTAGAGCTAGAACCAGCAAGTCATGGATTAACAGTTCCTAGGAAGTAACCTGTCTGGACTTGAGCTAGTGACCCAAGGTAATGTAGACTTCCTAAATGTTTCTACAGCAGCCAAGAATACCCCAACTTTTTGTGTCTGTGTGAATAAATTCCTGGAATAATACTACTGTAAAAAGACTATTATTCTGGTGTTTGGAGAGTAAGAGTGTTTCTCTTGCCTATAAAACAGACAGCAGTGGGTCATCTCTCCTTTGAAAATCCCCTGGTGGCACAGATTCCACATGTCAAAAGACCTCTTAAGTTTCAGTGTTCCTCCAGTAAGTGCATTTTCCAATAAGGGAAAGTGTTGCTTTGTGGCTAAAGTACAGAGCAGGGATTCCAGAAACATATTTTCTATTTCTAGCACTTCCTGTATGATTTTGGACAAGTCACATACTTTCTGTGTACCTCATTTTACTTAACCTTGCTGTACTTTGGCATTCCCATATATAAAACAGTATTTTTGAGGCTTATAAAGAGTTTCAGATCCTTGCCTGGAAGGTCCTACAGAATGTTAAAAAAACACAATTTTGTAGTTAATAAGAATTGTAGGTAGGCATAGACATATGCATATCCATTCAAAGTGCCGTGTGCGCATTTTCCCCCAGGGAAAATAGATGTCTAGATGCCTTGGATGGAATAGTGCTTTTGTCATTTACTTTGGAGGGAGCAGGATCAGACGCACGTGCCTAGCTCAACTGAATCCCATGAACTGACTCAGGTGAGGTCCCATCAACATCTGGCTGAGGTGAGATCCCTGATGTTTGTGAGTTTGTCTCAACTGCATTTGAACATGCTGAGCTGTTGTCTGCAAAATTGAGCTGGACATCGCTAGAGAACAAGTGTCTTCTGGTGAGATGTCTGGTGCTTCCTGTTTCTGTGCGGTCTGGAAGTTCTGTGAGAACAACTTTGCAATATTTCAACTTTTATGCAAAGAAGGTTAAATGAACACATTGGAACCCCTCGGAAGATTGCTTGGTCCCCACTTCTTGCAATACCTAGAAGTTACCTGGAGTCCCAGTTTATGCTATGAAGACCCAGTCTTGCTGTCTGCATTCTGCCCAAACTCTTATTGACATGTAGGACTTCTGCTTGTAAAGACTGAGGGACAAATGCTGTGTGCAGTGAGGATCCTGTGTCTCTGTCCTGGATACCACCCCATGAGGATGTGTGTTTATTAGGAAATCCCCGAACCCATGGCTGGAGAGTGGCCTAGGTGCTCTTTCACTACCTTTGGCTACCTGGCCCTTCCCATTACATGCCCAGGTCCTCAAGATGCATGTAGGAGTCATAATTTGCCTTTGGTTGAGGTCTGCAAGATTATGGAAAAAATAGTAAGGCCTAAGAACAGCTACAGTGTTGTTGCAAGAAACCCAAGGTGCGTGTTAGTAAACAGATGTTTTATTTGGCTTTACTGGCCTAGCCCAGAAGAGGGAGCTAACTTTCTAGCCATGGTTCAGTCCCACAGCTGGCATGCAGCTCTCCAGGCAGTCTTTTCACAGCTGATATCCCAAAGCCTGGCTGGTCAGGCATATTATTCACATATTCTGTCCCTGAAGGAGAGTCATCCTGGAGCACCAAACCACGCTGTGCAAACATTGGTTACCTCTGTCCTATGCAATAAATCTTATTACATGAAATATTTTTGACAGGGGACTATTTATTATTCATGTACTTTCCTATAATTTAAACTACATATTGTTTATTCTCTTTCCCCCTTCCTTTCCCTAATCAGGGATGTTAGTGGGATCTCTGCTGCTTCTGGGTTTAAAAGTTTTGAGCCTAATTACTGTCCCGCCATTGGAAAATACAGGCTTAATTCTTAGTGGTCTGGGAACGGGGTGCCCATGGAGTCTGTTGCTTGTTTCAAGTCTTGGTTTGTGGCATGGGAGCTAAGTTAAGGTCAAAATATAGCAGGATGCAGGGAGTGTTACGGACTCCACCCTACACCCTGACTGAAACAGCAGTATGCAGTTTAACTGAGAGCAAACCCCCCAGAAATCTTGAATCTCTTGTCTTGTCTCACCTGCTAAACTTCCCACAAAGACTTTCCTTTGATAGCCGCCCCTAAAGGGCTCAAACTCGGGCTGGATATACTGGTAGCAGGCCCTTTGTGGAAATAAATCAATGAGTTTAAACAGTGGCTCTGACATGAGATGGACCAATGTGGGGCTGGACTTCAATGGAGGCGGTGAAGGGGAAGGCAGGATCCTCTCCCCAGCTCTTTACACCACGCTTAGGGGACAGCTCCACTGACAACGCACCCTGACCCCTCCTGGCTCAACCGCTACTGACTATTTGGAAAGGGTAGGTGAGTGGGGAACTGAGACCCAGCTCCTTTCTGGGCACCACTCAGTTCTGCTGGGAGCAGGCTGAAGCACTGGTGTACCTGCTCACTGGTGGGCATTATCAGAGAAGCGCCCCACGAGTGCCTTTTGCAGAGTCGGCAATTCTGCCAGCTCTTGTGAGTTTAGTTTCTGAAGCTCCTGTCTTCTAGGAAATAAGAGGGCAAAAGAATCACAGCTTTCATTTGAAAATAGAAGTAAATTTCTCTGTTTACTGTGGAGAAAAGCTGGAAAATGTGAACCAGGAGTCACATAAAATGCACTTAAAAAAACCTCATGATCATGATTTTTAAACCAATCTCAGGATCAGAGATCTGGGTTTTCTGTTTCCTACAGAAAAAAAATGGAAAAAACCCTGCAGATTTTCCCTTTTACCTGAGAAAAATGTGGATTTTTCATTTTAACAGAAATGCATGGATTTTGCTCTTTTGCAAAGAGCTCTCTGCAGGCTGGCAGAGTTGCAGCCTGCCAGGGGCTGGGAGGAGTGGGAAGAGGGCAGTCAGGCAGGAGATGCCTTGTAGGCCTGTGCAAAGCAGCTAGTATTCGTTTCGGATTCAGATTTGGTCAATTTGGGGGGCAGTGATTCGATCTGGTGATTCGAATCACTGTCCCTATTCGATTCAGCTGAATCTGATTCAGAGATTCAGCAGCAGCCGAATCTCCAAATCAGCCAGGCCAGGCCCACCCCCCACCCGCTCTCCCAGCCCAGCAATGGCTGCCCTGGCTACCCTGCCTGCCCCAGCTCCCGGCACTTGGGGGAAAAAAAGCCCCAGCTCACTGGGTGCTGCTGGGCAGGGGGCGATCCCCTCTGCCCCCCACTACCCCACACTGTGTGGGGGGCTCTGCATGAGCCCCCTGGCTCCCCCAGCCCCACCATGGGTGCCCTGCCCAAGCCAGCCCAGCCCTTTAAGAAAAAAAAAGAAAAAAACCCTGGACTCACCGCTCCTGCCAGTGGGCGGTGATCCCCACTGCCCCACATTGCCCCACACCATGTGGTGGGGCTCTGCACGAGCTCCCAAAGCCCTGAGGCTGCTGCAGGAGCGGTGAGTCCCAGGGCTTTTCTCAGCCCTTGGGGGGGGCTGGGGGAGCGAGAGCGGGGTTCGGGGCTTGTGGAAGAGGCTGCCATGCAGTGTGGGGCAGTGGGGGGCAGCAAGGATTACCCCCCTGCCCAGCAGCAC
>NW_017728998.1:21322322-21322965 GCF_001723915.1 Gavialis gangeticus | reverse complement strand
GGAGTGGCTGCTGCTCCCTGCTACAGCACCGGGGACTGCCCGAATCATCAAAGCTCTCCAAATCATTTCCAAAGATTTGGAGAGCTTTGAATTGATTCGAACACTTAAATTGGTCCCGTGATTCAATTCAGATTCAGAGATTTGGCTAAATTGGGCCGAATCTCCTCCAAATCGAATCACCAACCAAAGCTTTGCACAGCCCTAGTGCCTTGTGCATGTATAGGCATATGGCTGCCAGGCAGCCTGGAGAGCAGCGCCCACAGGTAAGTCTGGGGTTGAGTGTGGGGGGATTGAGGCCCCCATAGGGAGGCAGGAAAGGAGGGAGGTGGGCAGGGCAGGACGGGCTGAGGCTGCTGCCCAGCTAGGTGATGCATGGGGCTTGGGGCCTACGGTCACAGTGTGCAGCCTCAGGGCCCCAGCAAGGAGTGGGATGAGGCTGCAGGCAGCTCATCTGGCGGGGGGGAGGTGGCTCCCCATTGCTGCATGCATGCCCTGGGGGACAGGCGGGACCTGTGTCTGCAGATCTGTGTGTGGAGCAGGGGTGGGCTGTCCATTGCGGGCTTGGGCTCTGTGCCCTGCTGCCCTCCCCATCGGGCCCCTGCAGCCCGGTAGGCAGGACCCGGTGCAGCAGGGCAGAGCAGGG
>NW_017728998.1:21321250-21322016 GCF_001723915.1 Gavialis gangeticus | reverse complement strand
TAGGCCTGTGCAAAGCAGCTAGTATTCGTTTCGGATTCAGATTTGGTCAATTTGGGGGGCAGTGATTCGATCTGGTGATTCGAATCACTGTCCCTATTCGATTCAGCTGAATCTGATTCAGAGATTCAGCAGCAGCCGAATCTCCAAATCAGCCAGGCCAGGCCCACCCCCCACCCGCTCTCCCAGCCCAGCAATGGCTGCCCTGGCTACCCTGCCTGCCCCAGCTCCCGGCACTTGGGGGAAAAAAAGCCCCAGCTCACTGGGTGCTGCTGGGCAGGGGGCGATCCCCTCTGCCCCCCACTACCCCACACTGTGTGGGGGGCTCTGCATGAGCCCCCTGGCTCCCCCAGCCCCACCATGGGTGCCCTGCCCAAGCCAGCCCAGCCCTTTAAGAAAAAAAAAGAAAAAAACCCTGGACTCACCGCTCCTGCCAGTGGGCGGTGATCCCCACTGCCCCACATTGCCCCACACCATGTGGTGGGGCTCTGCACGAGCTCCCAAAGCCCTGAGGCTGCTGCAGGAGCGGTGAGTCCCAGGGCTTTTCTCAGCCCTTGGGGGGGGCTGGGGGAGCGAGAGCGGGGTTCGGGGCTTGTGGAAGAGGCTGCCATGCAGTGTGGGGCAGTGGGGGGCAGCAAGGATTACCCCCCTGCCCAGCAGCACCCACTGCACCAGGGCTTTTTTTTAAAGGGCTGGGAGCTAGGGCAGTGGGGCAGCCATGGGGGGCTGGGGAACGGGTGGCAGGGGCTGGGAGAGCAGGGGCCAGGGG
>NW_017728998.1:21310207-21320142 GCF_001723915.1 Gavialis gangeticus | reverse complement strand
CTCAGGGCCCCAGCAAGGAGTGGGATGAGGCTGCAGGCAGCTCATCTGGCGGGGGGGAGGTGGCTCCCCATTGCTGCATGCATGCCCTGGGGGACAGGCGGGACCTGTGTCTGCAGATCTGTGTGTGGAGCAGGGGTGGGCTGTCCATTGCGGGCTTGGGCTCTGTGCCCTGCTGCCCTCCCCATCGGGCCCCTGCAGCCCGGTAGGCAGGACCCGGTGCAGCAGGGCAGAGCAGGGCCAGGCGGGGAAGCTCCTTGCCACTGTAAGCCCACATTGCCCCGGCAAGGCATCCCCTGCCCACCTGACAACAGCGAGGGCAGTGGCATGAGGTTGTGCCCCTTGCTGTTGAGGGGCAGGCAGGGGCTGCGTTGCCAGGGCAGTGTGGGGCTTGCAGCAGCAAGGAGCTTCCCTGCCTGGCCCCACTCTGCCTGCTGTGCCGGGTTCCACCCCACCAAGCTATGGAGGCGCCGTGGGGAGCCTAAGCCCACAGTGGGCAGCCCGCCCCCGCCATGGGCTCTGCTCTGGCCATGCTGCCCACAAGAGAGGGGAGCTGGACTTGGGCTACAGCAGCTGCTGCCTCCCTCAGGTGGCAGCCAGGGCTTGGGCGCTACTGTGGTGCGCAGGGGGCTGCGGACCTGGGTCCCTGACCCCATAGCCCTGGCAGCTGGGAGCCCCCTCCAGCAGGGCCGGGGGGCAGGGGGTGTGGGAGGGGAGTGAGGGGCATGAGGAAGATTTGTGGGGGCTGTGCCTTGGGAGTGAGAGGCCTGGACCTGTGTTCTGTGAGCTGAGGGGGCAGGGGGAGCTCTGATTTTCCATGATAAAACCCCCCGAATCAAATACCAGTATTTATAGCTACTTAGAATTTATTTTGCTATAGTGATTGAGGCACTGGTAGGCTTCCAAATTGCTTTAAAATTGTAAATATATCAATATAACATTGTGTTTAATTGATACCTATATATATAGTGAGGGTTTGCTTTAATTACGGATTTTAGGGGGTTTATCAGAGAATTTGCGTTTTTTTGTTTTTTTTTTAATTAGAGAATTTGCAATTTTTTTAATCAGGGAAAACCAGGATCTGTGCTCACGATTTAAGAATACTTGAGGTCCCCAGTACTGCATGGACAGAATTTCCTCCTGGAACACCAGCCGCAGAGTGCCCCTTTCCCGTTCAGAAAGCTTGAACTCTCTGAGGGCATAATCTAGTCCTAAACCCTAATGCTGCAGATCCAGAATAGGGGTGCATTTTTGACACAGAATTCCTCTATAGCAGAAGACCAGCAGGCAATGAATACAAGAACATTCAAACCTTTCAGTTGCCCACCCAGCAAGAATGAGCAGAGCAGGAAGCAGTGTGTGATGGGGAAAGAACTTTTTTAACCCAGGAAGATTTTTAAACATTAGTTCCATAATACAGCATCCCTGGTTCTAGTTACTGAGAGGAACCAAAGGCTAGAGAGATTTCTTCAGGCTAGTCTTGGAGAGACAGGAGAAGTCTGGGATTCAAGTATTATAAGGAGGCAGCATACACTACTGTTCAGATGCCATTTTAAGCTCAGTGGGGAGCATCTCTGTTAAATAAAAAAGAAAAACCATGAGCTATATAGAGTGAGAATGTTAATATTGTAAGTGGGGAGAGGACACGATGCTTTTAAGCTGTTTTAAGCTGCACAAAAGCACATCCCAAAATCTTAGCAGCAACCTTGATTTTGTTTTTAACAATCTCCTTGAAAATCCTGCCTTTGCAGAATACCCCTTAAAGCTAAGAGGAGTTTATCAGATAGTAAACAATTTATACTGGTAAATAGGCCGGTTTTCCTAACCATTCATGAAGTCATAACTTTAAGTTTGTTTGTTGAAAGATTTGTACAAACACATTTGAACCTCAAAAACTATTTGTCAGGACCATTAGTTTATAGTTCACTACAGTATTCACACTGGGTGTTAAGTTAGATAAGGCACATGGCATTGTTTTACTCTCTAACTGGATGTCTCCCAAACCTACAGCTTTGAAGCAGCCTAGGCAAATACTGAGGTAGATGCCTATTTGCATGAGTGTCCATTCATAAACTGATGGCCACCTATAAGTTTATCAGGGGTGACCACCAGTATCTGGGGGAACGTTTGTCCACCAGAGCACCCCAAAGGATGACAAGGTCGAACGGTCATAAACTGTTGCGAGACCGTTTCAGGCTGGACATAAGGAAGAATTTCTTTAGTGGAACAGCCTGCCATCGGAGGTGGTTCAAGCACCTACATTGAACACCTTCAAGAGCAAATTGGATGCTTATCTTGCTGGGATTCTAGGACCCCAGCTGACTTCCTGCCCTTTAGGCAGGGGGCTGGACTTGATGATCTTCCGAGGTCCCTTCCAGCCCTAATGTCTATGAAATCTATGAAACCTCAAGGGAGTAATTCCAAGTTAAACCAGAGAAATAGAGTGAAGAATAAGGCTCATTCATTTAAATACCAGAAAGCTCATGTCCTGAGATTGAATGTCTGACAAGTGTTTTATCATATGAATCTGGTTTTGTGTACCCCTAACCGGGTGCCTTCTGGAGTGGAGATTCGTTTTAAATAATAATAATAAATGCAAACAAAAATGCAAATGATATGCAAAACACATATTTTAACATGTCTATAGACATGCTTCTAATCCTGGGAAGCCTTCAGGGCCAAAGAAGTAGCACTCATGAGTAAACTCAGTGGAAGCTGGGCCTGAATTATTGCTTTGTGTTACTGTCTTACCACACACTTTAGCATCTATTTTGAATGCGTGTCCCCTAATGCTTTAAGATACTGATGCAGAATTAACTAGATTTTTGCTCCCGGGCCTTTTCGGCTCCTGAACACAAGTGACTTTAAGTTCAGGTAGTTTTACCAACATGTAACCTCTCTAAGAGTGAACTGACATTTCCTCAGGTGTTCAAAGTCTTACGACTGGCCCTTTTGGCAGTAGGATTCCAGAGGTAAAGATGCATGATTTTCATCTGCATTATCTGTTATTTAAGGCTTTCAGAAAACCACGAACCTTAACTCCTACAGTCAAACAAGCACACACTAGCACATAGCGTTAAGCCAACTCTTTAACTCCCAGTCATTAAAGATGTCAAAACATTCTGGTATGTGATATAAACGCATAATGACTGGATTTCATTGTTTTTTTTTATTAATGTAAGGGTTAGCTTGTGGCGAACAGAAGGTTTTTTTAAGCCTCTCTGGTCCCAGTTTGATTTTGGTGAGTTAACAATGTAACACTTTAAAGGGCTTTTTTAAATCTTAATCAGAACATATTAAACAGTGGTATTTTAAAGTGCCTAATAAGACTCAAACATTTGAATGGCATAGTAATCTGTAATATAAAACAAATGCAACCATGTTGTACTTTTCTGAAATGTTTAAACAAGTTATACGGAGCAATCAATACCATCCCAAACTCGTCAGAAACTGTGGTTTCTGGTTTCTTCCTGTAAAAAAAAAATTCAGTAAACTGTTATCTGATTTTTTTCCTTTGAAATTTTGTTCAGACGGCATTTTTAAGTGAATTGAAAAGGTCTTGTTTTGAGATTTACCATCGAATGGCCCCAAATGCAACATTTTGCCATCAAAAATTCTGTTCACTGAAACGTGTTTCACTGGGGAAAGAGTTTGGATTGCAAGTGTTTTTACTCGGGTTTAATCATGTTTAGTTAGCTGCAAATTGGATTGTGAATGGATTGCATTACTTGTGATGATTCATGAAAATCTTCTAGATTGTTAGCCAGGGAATTTTCTTTTCCTTGCAGTATAATAAATCCTGAATATGTGTACAGCATATTACTGGCTTCACAGCATGGATCCTTAGAGCACCTTGACTTGGTTGGGGCCTGGAGTGACCTCATTTTACAGGTGAAGCCGAGACCAAAATGTGAAGTGACTTGTTCAGGTCCGGCAACTGCTGCCAGATCCATCCCATTGGACAATACTGCCTCTAAAAACTACACCCTCCTAGGACAAACTATTTTCTGGCAGTAATGTCACAAATTGGCTGGTCCTTCACCTGACTTAATGAGGCCCTAATTTTAACTGGCATCTTGCTGTTCCACTGCAGTAATATTATTGATGGTACTACTAAACAGGTGCATACATGCAACATCTGAAAGAATACCAGCACCTTGTCTTAGCTGCAGAAAAATGTATTTGCTAACTTGTTTGCTCACTCAAGGGGAAAATCCTAGTCAAGAAAATTTAAATAGAGCAGGTTGAGTTCTTATGGAAATTAAGGAGTGTCTTGTCTTCATTACAGGGGGTGTAGGTTGTAGCTGTGTTGGTCTAAGGACACAGGCAGACAAGGTTCTTTGGGAGAATCTGATCTGTGTGAATCTGATTATCTTCATTAGGGCTCCCCCTTGCTAAGCTAGCTGCTGATAGAAACATACCTTGTTCATAGTGAAGGCATAGATAAAGTTTTAAAGACCTATGTATGGAAGTGATTCCTAGTTATGTGGTCATCCCATTGACTTCAGTGGTACTACTTACTCTTAGAATAAGGTTTTGCAAGCTCAAGTGCTAAACAAATCTGCTTTAAGTATCCAAATATTGATTTTTTTTTTTTTTTGTTTTCTCAAACTTAGAGAAAATAATGTTAGTACCTTCAGTATTTTTTTTTCATTTATTACTAAATAATCAGTGTGTTTTGAGAAGTGATCTTTTATCTGGTCCTGGAGAAAGTGAAGGCATCATAGATGTTACTTATACCTATTTTAAAAGATTCACTCTTTATTCCCACTCATGCATACAGATCCTGGAATAGATACCCTTCCATACAAGAATGAAAGGAATAGTATTTTTGGCCATGTGCACACGAAACTTTGTAACCACCACAAAGCCTGTGTGCATCTTTTCCTTATTGGGTTGAAACATCTCGATGAGTAATTCAAGGCACACACTCTCTTGAGGTTGCTGAGGATGCAACGTCTGCAGGAATCCCTGCCCATCCTAGGTTGGAGCCAGACACTGGGGTCACATATTGACCCTTGGTCTCCCCTATGCAACTGGGAGGAGAATGTTTGAGTGTTTTTCCAGCTAAAATGCTGGAATAGAAGTGACCACAGTGGGTTAGATATTTAACTTTACCAGTCTCTTTATATTAGTATAACTGGGAAATTTTTTCCTGTATAATTATTGCCAAATAATCTCACACAGTCTTAAACTGATGTGGGATTCATCCCCTCCCATAAGTACAAGTATAATTTTGTAACTTAATGTTATGATCCTTCAATTCTAGTGAATAACTTCACCAATAAAACTAAGATCATTCTAAATTTATTTGGACTATATTCGTGGGCCAGAATCAATGGCATCCTACCATGAGGACATTGGAGAATGGTGAGATGAGAAGCATAGCTGCCCATTGCTGCTGTACTGCTGTTCAGGTGGCCAAAAGGAAGGTGCTGGTGCTGCTCCATACCTGGGACATCAGAGACAATGATGGTGACGCTGATAATTTCTGGGTGAGTGAATAGAAGCCCATAGGAGTTGCTGGCAAATGATAAGAAGGGGAAGAACATGCAGAAATTAAAGCTGAAGAGAGAGTCATTGTCTTGGGTTTAACTCAGAAGTTACTGCCTGGAGCACCATGCCCAGCTACTTTCTAATGCTGTCAGATTTCTTCATATTTGTAAAAGGATCTAATTTTCCAGGGGTGAAGTCTCTTTTATGAGGCTCATGAGCTATAAGAGGGCCTAATTCTGCTGTAGATCAGCATCAGATAATCCCCTTAAACATGCCAGGGAGAAGCTCCAGCTGGCTTTCAAATGGGGGTAGTCCCCAAAATCACGGAGCCAAGACTGTCTGATAATTAAAGGGACTGACAGACAATGGAGCCATGGGCAAGCTGATGAGCTGGTGATTTTCTTGGTGCTGTTTAGCCTTTAAAATGTGACAGAACTGGCACTTTATTTAGCTTCACTCACTTGTCATTCCATTGCCTAAAACAGGTGGAAAGTGTAATAATGGATATTTCCCTCGAGTCCTACAGGGATCTTCTACCATGTCTAATGAAAAGCATATTGGGTTTCCCTGTGTTGTGATACAGCATCACAGCACATAATGCAACCTGACTTCAGCAGTTATGAAACACTAATTTGCGTCTCTGGACATCTTCTGTAGCCTTCCTTTTCTAGTTGATGCAGGACAACTATAATGGTAGCTTTGCTGCTGCGGTGTTTGCCTCACGCTGAAGTGTTTGATCGGTGATACTTACGAGAAGTTCTTTGAGCATTTTTTTTATCCTGGTGATTTTCAAGAATCAGATGTAAGTAGTGCTGTCTGCTGTGCACTTCAACTGGGTTGCATTTGGAGACATACTCTGAGGATCATTGCATCATGATAGACTGTCTCTATGATGTCACTTCCTGCCTACTGGGGCAGTGTATTCAAACTGTAGCAAAGTTTAAACTGTAGTGTTATATCATTTTTCATCTGTTGGTACAGGGGTGCCCCATGGCATGATTCTTAAACTGATACAGCACTATTGTTCTAGCTCTTCTGGAATCCCTTTTAACTTGCATCTGTGCTCCTGGCAGATGTGAACACCTTAATGTATTTCTATAATACATTTTAGTGTATAGTGTCTGTACTTTTGGGGATGAGAGTTACAGTTTAGTAGGAGACTGAATTGCCCTATTTAATGGGTTTCTTTAAAGGAATGGATGAAGAAGTTTAGCTCTACATGGCAAGGAAGTTTTGTTATTCTTAGAAGATAAAAATGTTAGAGACAAAATAGAAACAACTAAAGAGAACCCGATAAGAAAATAAAAACTTGGTTGACATCTTTACAGCCCATACCACCATCAAGATCAAAAATGTTCTTAAACTGCAGAGTAGGTGTTAAGATCAGTACCAAAAAGTCCAAAAAAGCCACCTAGAATACCTAAGGGGCTTCTATAAATAAACTCAGTAAATTTATTTATACCATGGGAGTGATAAGAAGCATGTGTTCAGATTAAAAGAGCCAGTCTCCTATGCTCATAGCCCTGCTTTGCAGTAGGAATGTTTGTGGAACAGAATTCTAGGCATTAAATATTTGATCTGTGTTTCAACAGGTACCCTTTCTATCCAGTTGCATGGTTGCCTGCAGGTGATATTTACTACTTTTGTAGAGCACAATGAGCTCAATGGATATTTATATATATGTACTCATTTATGTGAAAGCTGAACATGGTTATTTAGGCAATAACTAGGAAGGGTTGACATTTACGTACATTGTGTAAAAATGTGGGAATAAATTTTAAGGCTAGACAAGGGAACAGCTGTTCAAATACAACAAGCTTGTGAACAAGGTTGATAGTAATAAATGCGAGACTTTCCCTAAACTAGTATATTTAAAATCCAGAAAGTACCATTTCTGATCAGCTAGTCTTCAGGGCATAGAATTTTGACCCTCTAGTTGCTGTATGGAGCTCAGTAATTTTATCTACTTTGGCACGGGCTTGAAGGCTTTCAGTGGAGATTAAAAAGTTGAGATGTGATGTGTCTTTCTTTTTTAAATGTGTGGTGCCTATGTAACATTCTGGATCAAATGTCACTCCTGAATTGGAGTCGGGATTAATCTGACCCATGTGTGTGCCCCTGTGTAAGATAAGGGTGAGATTCAGTGTATGGCCCTAGATAAAAAGCAAAGAGTTTGCCATCATTATAATCATAGACTGCAGGAGCCTGACTTAACAATGCCTCTAACAATAGGTAAAAGTGTTGGATGTGGACCTTCTGCAGTCCACTTAGCTCCATAAAACCTTTGCCAGAGAGAGAAGAGAGGTAAAGGAAGAAAGGATCGTAGCCCTTAATTTGTGTCAGTTGTTTTTCTCCCAGGCAAATTTAGAAGAATCTGGGCAAAATGAGCTCCTCTTCAGACAGGGAATATAATTGCAACAGCTCTTAAAGTGCAAGTTCTCTTTTTCCTGGAACAAAAATGTTGATGTGAAATTGAAAACTCCTTTTAGATGCCTGCTGGGCTGGCAGCATGTCAAAACGCTTGGGTTGGTTGTCTCTCTCCTTTACTCCCTTCACATTGTTTACAGACAACAGACTCAGCTGCAAGAGACTGTATTTAAATATTGACCAATTAGGTGCAAAAGGAGCTGGAAAAGGGCACCATGCTAAAGTGCCTCTCTTGCTCAGAGTGGTTAGGAATAGACCTTGCTGTAAGGCAAGTCGCACAAGAGAGTCCTAAGCAAAGTATGTGGGATGGAAAGAGGCAACGATGCTTCAGCTAGTGTTTTCTGCCTTTAGTTTATAGACTGAGGGAGGTGGATGCCTCCCTGTTCCTGCCTGGGGCCTCAGATCCTGGTGGGGAAAGTCTGTTCAAACCCTCAGATTGGTTTATGTGTGGAGGGCCATTTCTTGCAACTTGAAATCACTCACGGGCTGTTTATTTTGAACAATTGATCTGATTTCTTACCAGAGTCCTAGATTTAATGCCCACTAATGTCCGCCTGGACATTTTCTAATTTGGATTTGGAGGTGTTTAAGGCTGGCCAGACTGCTGACAGAATAAGGAAGGAGTAGCAATAGAGAAGCCAGGCTTCATTTTCACTTGGGCTGGAAGTCACCCCCTTTGCAGTGAAGATGGAGACTCAAGTGCAGACAGTTCGCACTTCGTACAATTCCTTCTGGATGACAGCTGAGTTCTCCCACAACAGGAGATTGGGGGGAAAATTTCTAGAATAGCTCAGAAAACCTTGGGACAGTTCTGTAGGCGGCCCTGTCTAGCATGAGAAGAAATAGTAAGGACACACACAATAACTTGGGAATGGGTTTAATGTGTGGGGTACTCACTGCAGCCTAGCCCAGGTTAGCACTCAGCCCCAGGTGCTGTTAATGGTGTGTAGACATAACCACAGGACTGATTGAGCACAAAACCTTGTGGAAGGTACTGGATTAATTCAGGGTCATGAAGTGTCATGCACATTTTGACAGAATAACCTCTGCACAACAGAACCTTAAGTAAATTAGATGCATGATTTTTGCCTGCATCTCAGAAGCATGTATACTCCTGCATTATGTTGTTCGAATTAGCTTGATTTCTGACTGTATTATAAAGCATTTGTCTCAAAACTTTCCCAGTAAAACTTTATGTGAGCACAAATGAAATGACACCTCAGAAAAATTGCTGGAGACTGTTAGGTCATTAGCTTCTGTCATCGGTGTATCATATACCCCCAGTCCCTCATGCCCAGAGGTTAATAAGGTCCCTTGTGACCTGGGCTTTAATGAACTGTCCAAAAACATCCAACTTCACCACAGACCATTTCTCCTTTTCAATAATTTAAACAACTTTTATAAATGTCATGTCCAGCTGTTCATCTGTTTCAGCCATTTGTATGATAAGGGAAGGATTTAGAAGTTGGCTACCAAGGAGAAGACATATTGACAAATCCTTATTCTTTTCTGAAAAAGAAAAAAAATCTCTGAGAACCTTAGCTCCAAATTGTCCTTATCTGCTTTTAAGAACTAAAATATGGTCAGTTTACTGCCTCATTATGCAAAATTGAATGCAATGTGTTAATGATATCAGTAATTCAGAAACAATTTTCTGCGCTAATTAGTAGGGCTGGATATCATCCTGGATTGCTTTCAGTGCTGTCACATATTTTTACATTTTTTATTTCTCCTCATTATAACATGTATGTACAAGCCAACATACCTTCTGAACTCTGGAAAGAAACTCAAAGCTCCCAGTATTTTATTATGTCTTGCATATTAAGCCAGAAAATAAACTGGTGGTTTGATAAAGAGATTATTGTGGAAGAAAAGCATCTATGGCCTAGCGAATGGAACTAATTGGAACCTGACTCATAGTTTCATAGTTTCATAGTTTCATAGATTTAGGGTCGGAAGGGACCTAGTAGATCTTCTAGCCCGAGCCCCCGCCAGGGCGGGAGAACAACAAAAAA
>NW_017728998.1:21303789-21309101 GCF_001723915.1 Gavialis gangeticus | reverse complement strand
CTCTAACCCAGTCCTCCCCAACCTGAGGTCTGAAGGCGATCCCCTTGAGTCCGGCTTCTATCACCTCCATCACCTCCGTTTCTTTGTGGGCCAAAGGACAAGTCTGTCTGTTGGGAATGCGGTAGACAAAAGAGGTGCTCACATATTCAATCTGATCATGTCTTAAAATTAAACACTTATATCTGAGGTAGATAACAGTCTGAGATTACATATCACCAATTCCGCAAGTTATATCTGTCTAATAATTTTGCAGCATTCTGTAATGCAAGCATTTAAAAAACCAGAGCATGGCTTATTGTTATTCTGCCTTCTGTAAGGAGACTACTGCAGCAAGAAGCTGGAGGAGTCTTACAGTCCCAGTAAGAAAAAACTGCTACTTGGAAATGGCTGAATGGTCTCACCAGAGCATCAGTTACATAAAACAGATTTTCTTTGTTAGATGAGAGTTTCCTCAAGGACATTGTATGTATTTCCTATAAGAATATGAAAATAGATGTGTAAAGAGCTCGGAAGTCTGTAGGAAATAAGAAAAGGTTACGGACCGGTTAATTAATGCGGACAACGGAACAGAACTCAGGAGTCCTGTGTTTGTTCCACTTAGCTGAATGGTAAACCATATGTATCACCCATTTAGAAGGGGAGGGGGGGGAAGTAGGAATAGCTCTCTAAAGAAAAAGAGCAAGGGACTAGTGTACAGGTTGAACAGTCCTGAAGGAATTACTCTAGAATCTGAGAGAGTTTTTGAGCTGAACCCTGTTAACTGCTGTGTTAACAAACCAAACTGGCCATGCCATAACTCTGGAACCCACTCTCAGACATCTGGTGCTAGCATCTCATGTAGTGTAAACTCCATGGACCTCAGTGAAGAGACATTGGGTTTAAAGAGTAAGGATCTAGCCCCTCAGTACTTTACCCTCCCAGTACCCCACTGAAGATTCAGATGGTTGGCTAAGTTTATATAGATATCTGAACAATGTAGATGCAAAAGAAACTCCTTAAATGAAATCCTGTAGAAAAGCAGCCACTTTTTGGTATTATCAGTTAGAGAAGCATCTTTGCTGCTGTATTTTGAGTAAGCAATATTTATCTGCTGACAGAGGAAATGGTTTGACTGGAAATACCTTTCTCAAGAATAAGCAGCAGACAACAGTTTAGTTGTCTTTCAGTTTAGGAAGTCATAACAAGTCAGCACTCTGTCTAAGAATAATCTTTGATCACACTGAGCAGCGAGCTGGTTTGTATTCTTTACTGTTTATAACATAGGCAATTGCTAGGTACAGCATTCATTTTATGCTGGGAGAATTGCTGTTATCTTGGTAGAAACCAAAAGTGTGCATACATTATGGCTTTTCATTTCAAAGCAACAATGGCTACTCTGGGAGAAAAGTAACTTGGCAATGATCAGAATTAAATTGCTCCTGGGAGAGTTTATTCTGGGAAACTGGACATTTATACATATTCCCCTGGCTTAACGCTTCCATGGGACATGGAGGAATGGAGCCGGGGGTAAGGCGTCCTGCCTTCTCCAGACAGGGGTTACCCCAGTCTTTAGAAGGTGTTGGGGGCAGCTGCTCTCCCCATAGACGTCTCAGCCATGG
Source organism: Gavialis gangeticus (assembly GCF_001723915.1). NCBI lineage: Eukaryota > Metazoa > Chordata > Crocodylia > Gavialidae > Gavialis > Gavialis gangeticus. The sequence goes on along the minus strand of NW_017728998.1, from coordinate 21,307,503 downwards.
CTCCCTGCCTCTTTCCCAAATGGCAGTCCCCAGTCTGGCTCCTGGCTCCTCCAGCTTCCCCTTGCCACCCATGCTGCCCAGCTGGCCCAAAACAATGCAGGGTGGCACAGGCTGCTGTGCTGTGGGAGTAAGACTTAGGAGCCTTGCCACTGCAGCAAAGTGCTCCTGCCTATAGGGGGATCAGCCCAGAGCAGAGGAGGGCAAGACAGGCTGCCATGTCCCTGCCACAAGGCTTCCACAGCCTTGCCATAGCATCTGGGTGCTCCCACCTCTCCCTCTTCCTCTGGGTCAGCCCAGAGGACTGCAAGGAACTATGTTCCTGGGAGGGAGAACCAGGAGGGGTCCCACCACAGGAGAATGCCCCCTCCTGCCAATCCGCTGATTGGTGGGATATGGGGGTGAGGGCGCGTTCTCCGGGGGTGGCAACTCTTCCTGGCTGTCTCTGGCACTTGTTGCTTTTCAGCAGCTCCTAGAGAGGGGAGAAGACAGGTTGTCAATGGGCTCCCCTAAGGGCAGGGGTGGCCTAGGGAGCAGCAAAGTAGTGCCCTTGGCTGGAGAGCTTACTTGTGAAGCTCTCCAGCCATGGGGCTGGAGGAACGCCTTTTCAGTCAATCTCCTGGGCTATTTTTCTACTGTAAGAAATTTTTTCCAGCAGAAATGTACATTTGTAAGCAGCCAATGATAGGTTCACACTAATAGAAGAAATATTATATTTGCTTTCCCATTAAGGCCTTGTGTTCAACGATTCTCTGAATCATAATCTCTTTAATACTCAAATTTCTCTCTCCTATGTGGCCTCTTCAGCAAAACAGTAATGTCTGTTCATTTCCATCATGCTAAAACACACCAGATGTCTGGAAAGATGTGTGTCTATGACAAGACCTCTAGGCTTGCTTATTACCAAGGTTCCTTTATCTTCCATTAAACGTATTACTTAGAGATTATGGACCATTTGGCATTTGGTGTGGGAGAATGATAACATCTAGATGAGTTTTCTCTTAAAAGATTATTATTAAATTACATAGTATTAAATTACTGTGCCTTTTTATTCCTCTTTTTCTACTGCCCAAGGATTTGATCCTACTTAAGTTGAGATCAATAAGTGTCTTGTCATTACCTTTCATGCTACCAGAGTCTGTTTCTAAATCTAGTGGATCAACAAGAAGGGATTCCAAAAACAAGGTCTCAACCTCTGCCCTGCAAACCAGATATGGTCCCCCATCACCATGTCATCCAGCTCCCTGCAGCCCTATGTGCTGTGACCCTGAGCACTGAGTCACATGTGCAGGATGGTATGGGGCCCAATTCGGACATACAGGAGCTGGGTAGGGGCAGCACTGGCCCCCAGAGTCCAATTCTGGTCATGTGGAGGCAATACAGTGTTCCTGGACCAAATCCCAGCCAGGCAGAGGCAGTGTGGGCTCCCAAAGCCCTACCCCAGTTGGAAGGGAGTGGTGTGGGGCCTGATCTGGCCCATGGACCATCCTTATACCATTCAACTGGCCTGCAGGGCCAAACCCATGAGCACCACTGCTTTTGATTGACCATCCTTATAATGGAATAGTGAAAAATTGAAAAAAAAAGATTTCCTCAGGCAAATGGGAATTCAGCATGAAACAATGTCGCACAAAATGACTACCGCTGGTGAATGGCCCAAGGTTAAACGGTCATTTAATTTTATCTTGTATAATAAGTTACTAGATAACAGTTAATAATTGAAGAGAATCCCACATTTCATAGCAAAAAACTTCTACTATTTTTTAGAAGTGAAAATCACTTCTGGGAAAATTAGTGTGCCTTATTCAATGGCCTCTGACTGCATAAAATAATGAGCTTTTGATTTTATACATATAAAATCTGTGGAACAATTAAGAGACCCAGAAGGAGAGGGAAGTAATGAAATGGGGTCACACTGTGCAACACAAAAAATGTGTCAGATCTATATGTCATGTCTATTACTGCAAAGCTGTTCCAGGGATGAGCAAGGCCCTAGCTTGATAAGTCACTGGCAGCTCTCCTCTCTATCCCAAATCAATGTCAGTCTGTTATACTGAGCAAGATCACTCTGGTGGCGTCAGGAAGCCTCTTCAGGCATGAATCCTTTACATTGTAGCCTTGATAGTTCATGTTCGGGTGTACTCAGTGATGTCTAGTGGCAAGACTCCAGGATTGGGAGTCAGGTTATAGTTGCCTGTACTTGCTTTCTGCCCAGAGTGTTATGCAGATTCACTAATTACCATTTTAAGTACTTTGAAGCCTTAGTCAAAAGACCCAAATTTACTTTTTAGGAGTAGCTGACAGCAGATGGGGAAGAATCTAGGGAGAAAAGGGGAGGAAAGAATTTTGTCCCTGCCCTGTCAGCTACCAAAAGCCACAGACAAACTGTAGGGAGGCTCCTATCAAATAGTGTCTTTCCACTAGAAGGGCCCTTTATGGATGGGGTTGAAGCTTTTAGCCCCAAGTCCTCCTATGACTCTTCTTCTTTGACTGCTGCTCTTCAATTCCAGCAGAACACTTAGCAGTTTGCAAAGAGTGCATCCCACCCATTGAGTCGCACCTCTCTGCAGATGCCATCTCCTTGTGCATCAAAGACACATTCTGTATTTGCTACTGGGGGTCTTTTTCATGTGAGGAGAGGGAGCTAGGAAGCAGTTAATGCCAAGGTTAAAACTGTAAGAAATGGACATGTAGTTCTGTATTCAGCCACAAAAACTAGTGGCCTGGTCTTCAAAGATGTTGGGCATGTTAATGGATGATACCAGGCTCTAGTTTGTCTTTGTTTCCCTATTTATTCTCTGTCAGTGATTTTTGTATCAGATTTGCTCCTTAGTCAAGAGTTGGTTTCAGTGTATGTATTATTAGGATGATTTTCAAATCCAGATTGGGAGAGGACAAGGCAGACAGAGGCTTATTCCAAATTAGCTGCTTGACCAGTGATTAGGGCATGCAGGATGTGGAGACCCAAATTCAGCCCTGCTTGCTCTACTGGATTTGGGTCATGTTTTTCCCATGTGTTTTCTTAGGATATTTTGAAGGTTTTAGTTCTCATGCTGCATCAGAACAAAGAGAAATATCAAACTTTGAATTTTTTTGTGAAACACAATTGCTGTTTTCCAGCCAGCCCTGACAGTCAGCATTGCAACCTCGGAGATCTGAAAAGCAAGAACTTTTCTTGGCTTGTATGGAGGCAGATGGAGCATTTTTACATTTGAAGAAAGCGTTTTGTGAGTGTGTGCAGGCAAAAGCAGTCAGCGGCTTATCCGCTACACATGGTCATTGCAAGCCCTCAGATATTTATGGGCCAGAGGTTATCATAGGGCAGTCTGTGTGCAAATGAACATGAGACTTGCAGGGACTTTTTTAAAACTGGAAATCATCTCTAGAAACTGTTTTTTCTGCTCCTGCACTTCTCTTTCTGTATAGTGATTTCAGGTTTAGATTGGTTATCAGGAAAAATGTCTTTTCTGTTGGAACAGTGAGGCAGTGGAACAGGCAGCCTAAGGAAATTGTGGAATCTCCATCACTAGAGGTGTTCAAGAAAAGGTTGGAGAAACATCGGTCAGTGGTGAGCTAAGCATAGCTATGCCTATATTCTGCTGTGGGTTTTCCCCTTGCTTCTTGGCTTTGTTGCCACATGGGGTCCAAGAGGGAATTCCCCGCCCCCCCCCCCCCCACCCTTTCATTTTTCCAGGGGGGCTTTTTTTTTTGGTTTTT
>NW_017728998.1:21301306-21303714 GCF_001723915.1 Gavialis gangeticus | reverse complement strand
TCCCCCCCCCCCCCCCCCCCAACCATTACATTTGTCAGGGGGGCTTTTTTGTTTGGGTTTTTTGGGTTTTTTTTGCCTTACTCGGACATATTGAGTGTTTGCTGTAGCCAAGCCTGGCGATGTTGACTGGGGTATGCCAGTACTCCTGCTGGGACTCAAAACCCAGAGGCGCCTATACATGTGCTCAACGCCTGCTCCAATGTGTTCTAATTAGAATGCGTCAGAGCAGGCTCAAGTAATCAAGTCTGCTAGAGAGTGCTAATAAGCATGCTCCAACAGCCTTGGTGTCACATGTGTTCAGCATCCCTGCACTTCAAAATGGTGGTAGAGACTCTTTAACTAAAGCTCATTGAACGAGCTGAACACATGAGAAGCTGTGGGTACTTTAATTAGATCATCTCCCTAGAGCTGCTCTAATTAAAGTGCCTGTGCAGATTCCTGGCTGCAGGGTCTTACCCCTCCATCAGGGTCAGAGCAATTGCCATATTTGGGGTCAGGAAGTAATTTTACTCCATGGTCAGATGGGCATGGGCTGTGGGGGTTTTTGCCTTCCTCTGTAACAGGGGACTTGGCACTCTTCTTTGGATCTTTCAAATATATTTTAACAATTTTACTACATCAGGACATTGGCAGCAGTGATCCTCCTGCTATACCTATGCCAGATTAGGGTGTTACGTCTTGTGGTTGTGTCAGAGTTGACTGTGTAGTTTTGCTAATAAGGTAGACAGTGAACTTGTATAGGATGGTTTGGATACAGTTGATCCTTCCTTGTGCAGTGTGGTGGACTAGATGGCCTCTGGAGGCCCAACTTTTCTATGATTCTAAGATATTTGAATGCTTTTGAAACACAGACATATATCCTGGTTGTTGAGCAGAAGATTTGCTTGGAACTATCAGGCCAATACAAGGACTTTACAGAGAGCTTAATCATGTACAGAATCCAAACACAGTTTCTTGAACAAATACAGAAATTGCCATCACTGGGAAGAGCAGATATTTGAGGAAATCAGTGTAACCACATATAGCATGATTCTACCCTGAGACTGTCATTTTTCTATCTTCTCTTTAATCATTTTGGGACAAAATCGAAATTGTTTTTAGACAAACTTCTTCAAAATAGATCTCTGCTGCTTTTTTTTTCATGTCATAACATTAGCTTTTGCTGAAAAACAGACTTCTATGAGTCTGTATTGTACCTGGAGACTCTTTGTTTGTTTTGGAATTACTTACAGATCTCACTGAGCTAATACTCCATAATTTAAGCATCTATTTATAGTGCTTTATTGTTAGCATTTAATCAGACAGACTGTTTTTATTTTTTTAGAAATGGTAAGAGATTCCAAGTGAAGAGAAAAGAAATTGTAATGTGATGAGAGACATTGAGCAGGCACATACGGTAGCTTTGTGATTGTAAGTCTGAACCATAGAAACTCCAACTGACTCCTTACATAATAGACCCAGTCTCAGAGGAGGAATGGTAATCTGCACTTATTTATCTTGAAGATCCATCACTTTTAATGAGGGATTATAGCATTCATAACTATAACATATGTGCCTATGTGCCTGGTAAAAGCTCCACATGCGTAGGTACAAAAATTTGCCACACCACAGGCAAATGTTTTGGAAATTTGAACAATTCGGTTATAGGTTGGTTTTGGAAGAAATGGTGGAGGGGGGAGACATTCAAGCAGCAACCCAAATAAAGCATTGTGTCAATTACAACACTATCTCTTTTAACCCTTTGATTCTACTTTTAAACAAATGTGAGAAGAGCTGTGTGCAGAATGTGAATAACCCCAGCAGTGTGTCAAAATCAGAACTTCCCGGAAGTGAACAAATAGGCCACGTCTTGACAAGCAAGGCTGTGCAGCACGTGGCGATGCAGACACATTTGGGGCGCTACATACTGCACATTCAGTTGTTTTCTGTGCCACAAGGGAGCAGCACACAGGTGTTTTTTTTACCCCTGGTTATCCAGGGGTGAAAAAACCAACACACAAAAAACAGAGTGGTGTACATAGTTCCATAGTTTCTAGGGTTGGAAGGGACCTTAGCAGATCATCTAGTCCGACCCCCTGCCATGGCAGGAAAGAGCACTGGGGTCAAACGACCCCAGCAAGGTGTTCATCTAACCTCATCTTAAAACACCCCAGGGTAGGAGCCTGCACCACCTCCCTTGAAAGTTGGTTCCAGACCCTAGCCGTCCTGACCGTGAAATAGCGCCTTCTGATGTCTAACCTAAGCCTACCCTCTGCTAGCTTGTGACAGTTATTCCTGGTCACTCCTGGTAGTGCTCGGGGGAACAGTGACTCCCCCAATGCCTGCTGATCCCCCCTGACCAGTTTGTAACAGGCCACAAGATCCCCCCTCAGCCTTCTCTTGTGGAGGCTGAACAGGTTCAGGTCCCG
>NW_017728998.1:21295916-21301093 GCF_001723915.1 Gavialis gangeticus | reverse complement strand
AGCCTTTCACTCTAACCCAAAGCACTTCAGAGTGCCCCTCCCCTGACTCCTTGCCAATGGACGAGGATGTGTATTCCTCCTTAATATAGAGTGCCACGCCCCCACCTCTCTTTCCTATCCTGTCCCTCCTGTACAGCCTATAGCCCATGACATTCACCGCCCAATCATGTGATGAGTCCCACCACGTTTCCGTAATCCCCACTATGTCCGGGCTAGTGTCAGCCAGCAGGAGGGTGAGTTCCTCCTGCTTGTTACCCATACTACGAGCATTTGTGTAGAGGTATTTGAGGCCTCCTGTAGGTGCATGTACTGACCCCCTAGTCTCAGCATTACCCTGGCCCCTATCTCTTACCTGTTTATTCGCTTCGCTCAGTGGTCTGGGCTGGGCTGGGCTGTAGTTGTGGTTGCTGTTTGGTCTGGCAGCCTGATGTTTCCTCCGCCCTCATATACCCCTTCCCCCAAAATTTTGATTTTAGGGAGGAGGAATCAAGGCCCAGAGAGTTTAACTGACCTGCTTTGGGTCAGGGGAGGCCAACATTTTGGCAGACATACCACAAATTTGCCCTGCTCCCTCCTCAAGTGCCACTCCAATGCCCTTCCTCTGCCTGATCTGCTCTGCTTTCTGCCTCCTTTCCCGTTTGCCACTGTGCTGCTTGTTCCCTACTTGATCTGCCATATGCCATACACAGAGGCTGCCTGTACCATTGATGGCACCCGTGTTGCATGGTGGCCACCCCTGCTTTAGGTCATACTGGAATTTTGTGGCAGAAATAGGACTTTAACATAGATCTCCTGCTTAAATAACCACAAAACCATGCTTCCTCTCTTCCTCGTGTGACAGCATATCTCTGCACACTAACATTAAATCTTGTGACAATTAGAACAAACAGCAGCAAAAGAGAGGGTGATGTATTTGTCAGCAGCATTTGACTTGAGGAAAATCATGAGGAGAATCAGTCAATGAAAGCTTGTTAGGACAGGCACTGTGGTGTGCCTGTCAGCATGAGCTGTTAAAGGATGAGACGAGATTTAGGATCTGCTTGTGCTGAAGGGCTATCTGCTCTGTGCCCTTCCCCTCAAGTGTCAGCACACAGAGCAGACTGCTGAGGACTAGGCTTCTGGAGGGTTGTGCTTGGGCAACTTTCCCCAGCACAACCGTCTCCATCAGTCATAGAAGAGAAAGTCAGCCAGCCTGCACAGTCTGGACTCTTGGGCCTTGACCTGCAAAGGGAACATGTGAGCAGACATTTACACAGACAGCAGTGGAGACCCACTTGCATTATCTTTGCAGAACTGCGCTCTCACGTTCCACCGGCATGCACGTCTGTCAGACGGGATCCTGATGATCGTCTTTGCAATTCCAAAGGGATTCTTTCTCATGTGACTACATAAGAGATAGCTCCTTTCCTTGTTAAGCCATTGATACTTTTGCAGTTGATTTCATCAGTGGCAGAATTAACACCAAACTTGTCTCTAGAGAACGACTTCTCAGCTTCAAGTTGCCTTATTCCTGGCTGTTCCTTCCAGCTCTGTTTTCTTTTATAGGCATTTAATCTGGCTGCAGGAGGATGAATTTGATCTTTAAATTCTGAGGCAGCTTTCCTTGACAGACATGCTGTCCCTTACCTATTTTACCTATGCTTTTATGCCTGCATAATCCTAACCAAATGGGCCACGATCATGTCCAAATATTTCTGCACTAGGGATATAAGGTACAGAAGGTCACTGCTTCCCTTCATGCCAGCCATTTGATAATGCATTTGCCAACTGTGATAGGGCTAATCCAAAGGCCACTGAACTCAGTGGAAAGCCTACCCAGATGTCCTTCTTTTGTGGAGCAGGCTTCCCAGTTTGGTTGCATCCTTATTCAGCGTGATAGCTAATGACTCTGCTGATATAATCCTCTCCCCTCCCCAGGAGGCAGATCATAGTGCATAGCAGGAGATATTGTCTATGCAGCCCACAGAGAAGAACAAGAGTATAAAGCACATTCCTGAATTGCTAAGGGAACATTTCCAAATCCAAATATTTCTGTTTTTAGCTGAAATGTTTTTCTTTTTTTCTTTTCTATTTTTTTCTCTCTCTGTTTCTTTGGACAAAAGGTGAATAATTATACCATAGAGAATCACTGACATCTTCTATTCTCTATTTTCTATCCAGCTCTACCTGTTTCCATTGTGCTTTGCAAGTTGCTAGAAGGCACCTGCACCTGCCACTTCCATTGCTAAGCAGAGGGCAGCTGATAACCAGCCCAAACTACTTATTTGCAACAAAGCTGAATGTTAAAAGTATCAGTATTTTTCATTTGCTTATTTGCATACCTGTGCTGAGGGCAACTCTCCTTGTCTGGAATTATTTCAGAACAATGTTTGGTTTTGTGAGAACAAAGGACAAGATTTGTTAGTATGTGGCTTTGGATGCAAAAATTCCTCCTGTGCCTCCTTGTTCTTTAAGTCCGTGCTTTCAGCTCAAAGCCTCCATAAGCACATTGTATTTAGGAATGCTTTGTTTTTACAAAGGTGATTAATTTTTTTTTAAAGGAAAAACCCATAAACCCTTTAGCAGGCTTAGGTAACATCTATTAGCTTTAATTATACTAGATTTTTTATTCCTTTTCTTTTAGAATGTTGTTCGAGATTGTTTTCTGCTCCCTCTCTGTCTCTGCCAGTTGGATCTTATTATGACATTGCTAGCTGCCTTTTTTCTGCCAAAAGCTGAAACATTTATAAATTAGATTTAAATGGTTTTAAAATTAGACTTTACAAGTATAATTTGAAAAGCATGTTAGATTGACTCCGACTGACGAACTGGACTTTTTTTTTGGATAAATTGCATTAATTGAATTGGGTTCTATTATGTCTTGTTATCAGTGACCAAAGCAGCAAAAAATGGGAGGAAAACAGAAAAATACTCCAGTAAGATGCAATATGCCCTAACAGTTTGATAAGCATATAGTTTGGTAATTAATGATAAAGTATTGGGCAAGGACCTGATGTTCAAAGAATGCAAATTATGGTCCGATATGGATGATGTTCTTATAGCCTTATTGAATTAATACAGAATTATTAATTAGGATGTTAATTTAAAATGTGTAATACAGTTCTGTAACATAGAGAATAGTGAGCTATGCTTGCCCTCAGGCATTCAAAACTGTTTACAAAATGGGCTAGTAGGAAAAAAAGCAGCTTTATCATTGTGGTTTTCTTTGTGGTCAGCATCTGCATAGCAGAAGGAAGAGTATAAGGATTAGTTGTTTTGTGAAAATACAGGACAACAGGTCAAAGCCTGCTTTGTTAGACGGTGTTAATCTGTTAACTTCAGTGCAATTCTTGTGGATTTTGATGGCTGTAAGGAGAGAAGAGGATCTGGCCCATTATTTTTCAAATTAGTCCCAGGAGGTGGAAAAAGAAGCTGTGTCCTATGTGCGCTTGCAAATTTATTCTCCTCTTACATTGTGAATGTCATGAAAAGTACAATATTGGGGTACATCTTGATCTATGACCTACTAAATCCTACTGGGGCATGATTAAGTCTCTCTTGTTGGTCCAAGGTTTCATGTTCCAGCTGCCAAACACTGAACAGGCTCCTTGGTTGTTTTCCAACATGAATTTACACATAATTTCTCCATCACTTGGACTAACATTTTCTGAAGTGCATTGTGCTGGAAGACCAGAGTCGCAACAGAGAAAGTGAATTATCCCAAACAATATTTTTCACTAACTGGGCATATCATACAAAGACAAAGGACTGTAGAACTGTTGGCTGTGCCCTCTTGAAGAAACGTTTTTTTTGTGAGAAGAGGTTATGGTTCAAATTAGAGCTTTAGGGAGATAGGAGTCTTGAGGCTTCTTGTAAATATAATGAAACCTGTATAAGACACCAGTATTTTCTGATAAAAATGTAGCCACAACAAATTCCATAGTGTTTTGAATACAGTTTTGCTCTATATTTATTCAAAGAACACCTCTACTAGCCAGTATCGATGACGCCTGGAGTAGCTGCTTCTGACAGATATCACTGCCATGTGAAGTTAGAGGTGCCTTTTAGTGGCATCATGTCATGTAGACTGGTGGTGCTGCTCAACCTCTGGCCCACAGGTCAAATTCAACTTGCGAGGCCATGTCATCTGTCCCATGCATCTTCCTACTGGATGGCAAATATGGAAGCGGAGGAGTGGTGGCAACATTAATTACTACGTCCTGCTGTAAAATTTCTAGACTTATGGGAAGCCCTGCAGGCTGGATGATATGGCTTTGCATGCTATGTCATGCCAGCACATAGTGGGAGCCAGCACCTGGGGCGAGATCACATCTGTGGACCAACTCTGTGCATTTCCCCCGTGCTGGATCAGGCCCACGGACCAGCTCAGGGTGTGGGAAGGTTGAACGTTGCTGTTGTAAACTATGCCATGTTCTGTCAGGTCTTGGTAGAACCAGAGAAGTGGTGTAAGACTGCTGAAGAAATGCCTGCCACTGCACTAAACTAAATTTCATTGCGCTGAAGATTGTCTGGTCTTGAAGATGCACAGTTCCTACGATTCTTTTGCACAAAAGAATGCAAAGCCGAAGAAGTTCTATGGAGATGCTATGAAATGTTGAAATGTGTCCATGATGCCCATATTTTAATGAATGATCACAAATATCACAGAGGGAGCGTCTACATGAGACACTGTGTGGCTGTAGCTGCTACATGACTGCGCAGTAACAACTGCGCAGTCGGGTGCATGTGTAGATGTGCCCAGTGTATCACAAAAAGTGTCACAGATAATATAGCAGCATGATCTTGTGACCTGATACTTACATCATACATCTTTACATAACAGACCTATTCTGTGTGTAGCTATGCACTCAGGACCTAATCCTGCTGGAGGATCAGGACTTTACAGTGCATCGGCTGCTCAACATTAGCTGTCTGGGTGCTTGCTCTTACCACACAATAAATGAATGCTAACCTGCACTAGTTTGGCCCTCAATAAAGAAAGGAAAACGCCTGTGGATTTGCTTTTAGTTACCATGAGATAAGCGCATGTACACAGTCAGTTCCACAGAGCAGCTGACATGCAGTAAAGCCCGGCCTGTCTTTGTCTCCTGATAACTTGTTCATGTGCCCAGACCCTTATCACATTGGCTAGAATTCAGTGGGAGTACAGGTGACAGAACTGGGGGGGGGGGGGGGGG
>NW_017728998.1:21295223-21295736 GCF_001723915.1 Gavialis gangeticus | reverse complement strand
GGGGGGGCTGGTGGGGCGGGGCGGGGGGGGGGGGGGGGGGGTCCTAGCTACCAGTACTATAAGAAGGGTTGCTGTAGTTACTGTTAATTTAGTGGTAGTACCTCTATCAAAACCTAGGATCAGGACCCTGCTATGCTACATACTGTACAAACACAGAAAAAAATAAAATGCATACCTAGGCCTAGACATCTTGGAGTCTAGATCTCTTCTATTGGGTTATTGACTCCACATCTAATGTGGCTAATGCATATAAGTTATTTTACCTATGTGCTTGAATGGGATTTTGTTTCAGCTGTTATTAGGACATGATGTGGCATGTCCAAAGGAGAGAGATTTGAGTTAAAAACAAGTTTATTTAAGGAGAGCTTTTCTTTCTTTAATACAGAGCTGATATAAAGACTTCATAAATCTACACAGGCAGTCCTCGACTTAGAACATTTTGAGTTACACTGTTTTGCACTTACAACATGTATAAATTGACACCCTGTTTCAACTTTCTGACCTCAGTTTTGA
>NW_017728998.1:21290424-21295058 GCF_001723915.1 Gavialis gangeticus | reverse complement strand
GGAACCAATTGTGTTGTAAGTCCAAGGACTGCCTGTATGTGACACATGTAAGCAGCCAAAAACCAATATTTTGGGGATGAAGCTGAGATAACAGCTATGTGAGCCTGAGAGGTACTCTGAGAATCTACCCCCAAAACACCACATTGCATTCCCTAAACAGAGAAAAATAGATCCCCACTTTGTACAGTTGAGAGATATTGAGAAGGTTATCAAAATGGGTGCTGGGGATGCCTCGGTGTCTAACAATTTTCACTAATCTTCAAAATACCCTTTCAAAATAAGTTTGAGTCAAATTCTTCTCTCTCCTACATCAAAGTAAATTTGGAATAACAACATTGGTATCAGTTGGCACCAGCTGAAAGCAAATGTGGATGATTTGACTAATGAATGCTATCTTGCACAAAATTTCAGTGCACATCCTGGAAAACCTTAGAATTAGCTCCTTCTGGAATCTTTACTTCATTCCTTGTTAGTGCCACTTATCTCATTGCCTGCTTTGGGGTCAGTTCTGCTCTCATTAAAGTCAACATGATTTGTGTCACTTCCAGTGAGAGCAGAATAAGGCCCTCTCCTTATGCTCTTTGAATACTTATTCAACCAAATGGATTGCTGTTGACTTAGGTGACTTTTCCTTACTTCATACTTAGAGTGAGGCCTGCTATTTTGAGGAAAGAGTGAAACTAGGATCATATCAAGTCCACACATCCCATGTAGAGAGGTGCAGTTTACTACTAAAAGTGTCCACATAGAACTAGTGCAGAGAAATGGGCATGGTCATGCTAGCTTATGCCAAAAAAACTTCTTCACGTACACAACCCCGAGGTACTACGAGTAGGCCAGGCAAGCAGCTACCTGCAATATTAATTTGTAGCATTTTACCACAGTGCAAGGAAAATATTTCTTAGTATGTTTGGTCCTTTTTAAAAATGCTAATCTAATTGCAAAACTATGATAATGCACTTTGAGTATTGCAGAGTTTCCGGGATCGTGTGCAGCTGCAGACTTTCACTTCATGCCAGTGTACCACCTTGTGATGGTAGACCTTTTTTAAAATCCAGTTTCTGAAAATGCTGAGGTATTTTGAAATAAAAGCCCAGTGAAAAGTAAATCTTATGTCCCTCTCCTCATCAGTTACCCTTCTCACTGATTTCTTAAGAGATGATGGCCAGATTCAGAAAGTAATCCTAGTTGTAGTTTCAATGGGACTATCCGTGAAACACTTTTAGTAAGAGCATTTGAAGCTGGCCCTGAAGAAGGAATCTGCAGTTCCAAGAGCATGCAGAAACACACAGTCATAGGTGAACAACATGCAAAAGCATGTTGCATGTCTCTGCAATTTATATTTTGCATTAAATCACCATTGGATAAAATACGGAAATACTCATTGCAGCAGGGACTGTGGAATCCTGATCTTTCCCATCCTAGGTGACTGCTCTAACCTTCAAACTTGAGTCACGCCTAGTTGTCTGCCTTTCTCTGGGCCAATGACTGTTTAATTATTCCATGAGAAGTGAAATAATGCCAGCAGGAAAGATTGAGAACAATCCCCACCCCTGAAAGGCTTATCTTCTCACGTAACATCTTGGATGAATTCTTTAACCAATGAGCTGTTGGTAAACTGGAGGTAGCAGTACTCTCACGCTCTCCCCAAATTTTGAAAGAAACCTGACTGCATAGGTGTGTTTGTGCAGCCTGCCTGATCGTGACCTGCTCCTTGTCTAGTTTGTAGCTTCTGATGGGGCTTTGGTGTGAGTTAGGCTTCTGACGGCTGCTTGGTCAGGGCATGGTGCACTGTGTGGGTGTGCTCTGTATCAGGATGTTGTCCACTTGGAGAACTTCACTGGCAAAAACCTTTACATGCTTCCAGTGTTAAAAATGAGCATGTGAGGTGTTAAGGATATATCCTAGGGATCACTCTAATAAAACCATCTGTATGGTTAAGAGCTTGAAAGATCAGGCTCTTAATTCGTATTTTTGGGGAATGTCAACTCCCAAGGACTCATGGAATCCAGATAAATATCCAGAAGTTTAGCTATTCACATGAATCTCAATAAGCTATACTGTGATTCTCCTAGGAACAACTCTTCTGATGAGAAATCCTAGCCTGCTTGATGGTAGCTGAGTCAAACATACCACGTGTACAGCTTTCCTGTTTTGATATGGCAGTTTCCTCTGCCAGATGAAACCAGGAGATGACAATGAATAGAATTCAGAGGGAATGTTAAATGATCTTAGTTAGGTGTTGTCTGAGTTTCTGGGGAAGTTTCACATTGGTCCTTTCTTTTCCTGTCAGTTTACCTGTTCCTTGTGCTTATGCGTTTGTCATGCAGCTTGCTCTTCCTCCTGATAGGTCTTCTGTTTGGCAGGGAAGTGAAGATTATGAAACGCCATCCTGGGCCAGATTGCTGATTCTTTTAATCATGCCCATGCCCATGACCACTCCTTGATGTCAAAGCAACACAATCTGAATATCATCCTTTGCCAACAGTTTCCAAAAAGTAGCCAGTTTTTATTTCCTAGTCTAAGTCATAGCATGATATCTCCAGGATATCTGAAGGGTAAATGATGACAAATACCAGTTATTTAGTGGTAACCACTGTGGAAAGTTCTGGGTACTCAGTTTTCCTTAGTTGCATCACAGATGATCATTTTTTGCTTGCATGAAGATGCAAGTAGACATTCACCTCTATTAAACCAAGCCTGCACTGTGCCTTGGGGAGTCAACCAGCAAGCTACTGGATCTTCATCAAACTGACATGGAGAGCACTTCTTACTGATAAGGGGACTTAGTATGCTACTCAGGAACAGAATAGTATTTGGCCTTTCAACAATGCAACATAAACTGAAGCATGAATCAGCCTACTGCCTGTATATACATGGAGGGAAGCCTGCAGACCACTACCTCTGCCCCCCGCCAGCTGTGGCAACGTGAGCAGGCTGCAGGTTCAGGGATGCTGGGAATGTATTTGGACAGCTGTGGAACATGAGCAAGAGGAAGTAAAAGGGCTGTCTCCAGGCAAGCATGTCCTGATTTATAACGGAAATCTATTTATGTTAGTCGTAACCACATTATTCAATATAATTGGGGTCAAAAATGAATGAGCTTCAAAGAATGTAAAAAAAGTTTCTAAATTCCCATCATAAATAAAGACCTGGTTTAGATGGTTTATGAGAACTCCAGAAGTTGAAAGAGTAGCAAAACCCAGCGTTTTCCAAAAGATAATGTCAGAAATGCCACATGAAAATTCTTCAGTAGTGACTGCTTTCTCCCTCCCCCGCCCCCTTTGGTACTAAATGATATCAGTCTCATCTGTCACAATTCCTCCTCTTTGTGCTTTATTTAATGTTAAATACATGTAAGCTCTCTAACTCTGTGTCAGTATGCTGCAGCATGCAACTCTCACTTACACTCCATGCATGTCCTCTGAGGGTACAACGAGTATTTGTCATATTTTTCCCCTATTACGGTGCTTCCCTGCACACTCTTCCTTTTCAGAGCCCAATTCCTAAAGATACTGAGCACCAGCAGGTCCCACTGAAGTCAGTTGCCTGTCAAGACTGAATTGTTTAGAAATTAATATATTTTTGTTTCCTGATCTCATTCTTTCAGATATTTTTATCGGGAGTATATTCTGCCTGTGGGTCATTCGCCCCTGTTAGGTTTGCAGGTTTGCATGTCTCTTGCCCATAGGTCTTCCTCTGACCATTTTCAAGTTAGCATGAAACATCTCTTCTCCCCTCCCCACCCCTTTCTATTTTCACCTACTCAAGCCCTTCCATGTTTGCTTTGAGGAGTGATTGGTTAATAGTTTTAGACAATGGACCTTTTTTATGGTTCTGCTATCGATGTTAAACAGTTTGTCTTCATTTTGACAGAAAAGTATAGAATATGGCTTTAAGCTATAGTAATGCGAACATTTACTATTACAGTTAACCTTTGCTCTTCAGTTAAAGCTGTATTGAAAAGACTCAAGCCAAGGGTCACAGATAAAACATCCCTGGGTTTTTTTTTCCCCTCTCTTAAACCACATTGCATCAGTGAAACATTAACTTGGTAGATTATTTACTACTACACTTTACAGATGAAATACATACTGTACTTTTGCTGCCTTACTCAGGTTTGATTTATATGGCCTGCCTGGATTCTGCAGGTTCTTCACTGTGGCTGGGCTTGGCGTATGCTAGCAGAGGAGACAGGCAACTAAAACCTGCCTGAGTAGTGGTCAAAATTCTCGATAATTCATACAGTTTTCTTCCTAAATCTTTTCTACATAAAATACAGTGCTGTGAGTTCCAGTTTGCATTACAACCATGTTAAACTCAGAGAAATGCTAGTTTCAGTCAAAACTGGGAAGCCTTGCAGCTCCCTGGCTCCCAGATTCTCATACAGGTTATACACAGGCACCCGCATTGCTTAGAGAAGATGTGGCCAACCTGTGGCACAAGTGTCCCAAGTGGCATGGGCAGCCTGTGTATATGGCCCGGGACAGATCAGGGAGGGGACAGGCAGCACAGCAGCAGATAGAGTAGGGAGCAGAAGGCAGAGCAGATCAGGCGGGGAGCAGAAGGTGGAGCAGCAGATGGGGTGGGGGAAGGGAATAGGAGTCAGTGGGGAGGGGGCGGGATTAGTTTGG
>NW_017728998.1:21287462-21290304 GCF_001723915.1 Gavialis gangeticus | reverse complement strand
GGGGGCGGGATTAGTTTGTGGCTTGCCTGCCAAAAAGGTTGGCCCCTACTGGCTTCGAGCAATATTAGAGTTACAGATTACAGGTTTTCCTCGCTTTATGCGGGTTCTGTATGTGCAAATTCACTCTTATGCCAAAAATTGGTTATATATATGCAAGGTAAATTCACTCTTATGCGATCGGTGTGGTGGGACCCTGAAGTCACCTGCTTTGTGTGGTGCATCGTGGGAGTGACAGGCACCAAAATATAGTCTCCTGTGTGGATCCATGCTCCTCACTTGTTGTCTGCGGCGTGTTTCTGTAGTTGCCATCCCCATTATGGTAACATTCACCACCACCATGTGCTTGCGTGTACGATCTGCTGTTGGCGAGTACAAAAATTGTCTTGTAAAAGTGGTCGAAATGGGTCTGCGGGTCAGTACAGTTGAGGCCTTGGAACATATCCCTATTTGTTACATTGTAAAGTGGGTTTCCTTTATGTGAATTCAGGTTATGCGCTGTTTTCCAGGAATGCATGTACAGCATAAAGTGAGGGAAACCTGTGCAGCACCTTGTGGGCTGCTTTAATCAATACCAGCTGCCTATGACCATCAAGTGGCCAGCCAGAGCACGCAGGTTATGATCACACCCCTCGTGACCTGGTTGCAGGAACTGGTTACACGAACTTACTGGCAGAGTAAAGTATTCAGGGCAAAAATGAATGAGTCCTCTCAGGAACGGTGGAACAGGGACAGGGAGAGGCTGACTAAATTATGATTTTAGTACTGGGCAGCGCAACAGGAGGAGACAACTCGATAAAAGATATCCTTTGTAACTGCCTAGCCCATGGCTCCCTGTTTTCTGACAGTGAAATCGTCTTGTAGAGATGATCTCCCACTTCCTTCCAATCTCTTTGGGAGGCAGGAGTTACAGTAATTCTTGGGAACAAGACTTCCCTATTTCTTTTGCAGTCCTCTCCTTTTGGCTGTTGCCTAATGTTATCTCCCTCCCCTGCAGATTGGTGCTCCTCAAAGCTAAGGGAGTGAAATGTGAGTAAAACAAGGGATTTTACTGAGTCAGCTTCCTTTATTTTTTTCTGTCAGGCAATTGAGAAACAAACGTGATATTGCCCCTTCTACCCAATACAAAACTGTAGATTAGGTCTCTGGAGTTTTAATGCTTTGGGCTGCAACTTGTTCGTGTCCCTTTGAGAAGGTGTCTTGGGGGAGGAGGGAGGCACTGATCTTTTGGGTACTTACGGAAACAAAGGGCAGGGCCCTTTCCTCACATCCACTGGGGAAAGTCACTAGAAATGCCATTTACTCGGGCCTCTCAGGATTCATAACATTGACAGAGGATTATACCTTGACTTTAGCATGGCTTTTGTTATGGTCTCCCACAGCATTCTTGCAAGCAAGCTAAGGATGTATGGGTTGGATGAATGGACTGTAAGGTGGATAGAAACCTGGCTGGATTGTCGGGCTCAATGGGTAGTGATCAGTGGCTTGATGCTGAGTTGGCTGGTATCAAGTGGAGTGTCCCAGGAGTTGGTCCTGGGGATGGTTTTGTTCAGTATCTTCATTAACGATCTGGAAGATGGGATGGATTGCACCCTCAGCAAGTTTGTGAATGACACCAAGCTGGGGAGTGTAGTAGATGCGCTGGAGGGTAGGGTTACGATTCAGAGGGCATCTTTTCACGTTCACCCAAATGCACAGTTGTTACTGCACAATCATTTACTTGCTTTAGCAAGCATGAAATGACTCTACAGTAACTGCCGGTACTGTGCAGTCCTGGTGCTGCATGGGTCATTTCTGAACCTACTGTGCAGTAGCAACCAGCTACAGCGCAGCATCTTGTTGCTACTGCACAGTAGCAGCAGTGGCACAGTTCATCCCTGCTGATGCTTCCAACCCTCATTTTCTATGATTCTGTGATTGCCAAAAGGGCCTCTTGTACCTCCAGAGAAGAGCAGCAGAAGGCAACAGTGAATGCATTTATGTTGCACCCTTGAATTCCAGCTGATTACCTAACTACAACGCCTTTATGTTTCTTTCATTATGGATAAGGCCAAATTATGAGCTTAATCTATTCTGACAAGCTGACTTAATTCTATATCACATTATTTTGCTAATGAGTATACTGGACTGTTTTATAAGTTTTTGTTACAGGGGTAGGTATAATTTTGATCCTGCTGCTCTGTGGCTGCAAAGTCCAAGCACCGCCTTGAAGCCTGGCCATGTTCTTGCCCCTGTGGCAGGAAGGCTCCTGTGCAGTGGCTGTAGAGCACTGTCATGCCTGACTAGCCCTGACACGGTTGTGCCCATGTATACAGTCTTTAGGGCAGTGGAATTGCTAGGAAGTGAAATACGGACTCAGGCCAGTTGAGAACTCCAAAATAGGTTTGCTTCTGGCCCTGAAGGCACACTCCTCCCCCAAAGAGTGGTAGAGGGGGAGTACAGGTATCTGAAGGGCCTACAATGTTCTCCTACAAGTAGCTGTCACAGAGACATGGCTGCCAAATGCAAGGCAGCCCTTGCACTTGGCTATCATGCCTGCCTGCTAGGGCTGTGCGAAGCTTTGGGTGCTGATTCGATTTGGAGGAGATTCTGCCTGATTCAGGGGCTGAATCTTCAAATCTGAATCGAATCAAGGGACCAATAAGAAGGTCCAAATCGATTTGCAGCTCTCCGAATCTTTGGAAAAGATTTGGAGACTTTCGATGATTCAGGCAGTCCCCACCCGCTGCACCAGGGAGCTGGAGCTAGACTCGGAGCTGCTAAATAGGGCTGGGGGGGAGGGGCTGAAAGAGGAGGGGAGGTGACCAGGGGGGGGTTCTGCCAGGCCCCATCCCCTGCCTGCTTC
>NW_017728998.1:21286210-21286455 GCF_001723915.1 Gavialis gangeticus | reverse complement strand
GGGGGGGCTCATGCAGAGCCCCCCATGCAGTGCGGGGGCAGTGGGGGGCAATGGGAATCACCCCCCCGCCCGGCAGCACCCAGTGAATTGGGGCTTTTTTCTTCAAAGTGCCGGCAGCTGGGGCGTGCGAGGCAGCCATGGTGGGGGACTGGGAGAGCAGGCGGGGGGTGGGCCTGGGTGATTCGGAGATTTGGCAGCAGCTGAGAATTGATTTGGGACAGTGATTCGAATCACTGAATCAAATC
>NW_017728998.1:21275774-21276059 GCF_001723915.1 Gavialis gangeticus | reverse complement strand
CTGTTGCCTGCCCCTGGCTGAGTAAAAGCTGTAGTTGCAGCAGTGATTGCTAGAGGCAACTACAGAGCCCGTTTTTTTTCAGCTTATAGATAGCGTGCTGGTAGATAGTAGAGTGTAGGGGGCTGGAAGGGACCTCACAGAATCATTGGGTCCAGCCCCCCTGCTTTAGGCAGGAAATACAAGTGGAGTCAGGTGGCCCCAGCGAGGTGACCATCCAGTCTCCTCTTGAAGATTTCCAGGGTAGGTGATTGCACCACTCCTGGAGGGAGCTTATTCCACAGTCTG
>NW_017728998.1:21270520-21270774 GCF_001723915.1 Gavialis gangeticus | reverse complement strand
CTGCCTGATTCAGGGGCTGAATCTTCAAATCTGAATCGAATCAAGGGACCAATAAGAAGGTCCAAATCGATTTGCAGCTCTCCGAATCTTTGGAAAAGATTTGGAGACTTTCGATGATTCAGGCAGTCCCCACCCGCTGCACCAGGGAGCTGGAGCTAGACTCGGAGCTGCTAAATAGGGCTGGGGGGGAGGGGCTGAAAGAGGAGGGGAGGTGACCAGGGGGGGGTTCTGCCAGGCCCCATCCCCTGCCTGCT
>NW_017728998.1:21253423-21269300 GCF_001723915.1 Gavialis gangeticus | reverse complement strand
TGGGAGAGCAGGCGGGGGGTGGGCCTGGGTGATTCGGAGATTTGGCAGCAGCTGAGAATTGATTTGGGACAGTGATTCGAATCACTGAATCAAATCACTGTCCCCCAAACTGTCCAAATCTGAATCTGAAGCGAATACTAGCTGCTTTGCACAGGCCTGTTGCCTGCCCCTGGCTGAGTAAAAGCTGTAGTTGCAGCAGTGATTGCTAGAGGCAACTACAGAGCCCGTTTTTTTTCAGCTTATAGATAGCGTGCTGGTAGATAGTAGAGTGTAGGGGGCTGGAAGGGACCTCACAGAATCATTG
The DNA here is from genome assembly GCF_001723915.1 of Gavialis gangeticus. Classification (NCBI taxonomy): domain Eukaryota; kingdom Metazoa; phylum Chordata; order Crocodylia; family Gavialidae; genus Gavialis; species Gavialis gangeticus. The sequence goes on along the minus strand of NW_017728998.1, from coordinate 21,268,996 downwards.
GGTCCAGCCCCCCTGCTTTAGGCAGGAAATACAAGTGGAGTCAGGTGGCCCCAGCGAGGTGACCATCCAGTCTCCTCTTGAAGATTTCCAGGGTAGGTGATTGCACCACTCCTGGAGGGAGCTTATTCCACAGTCTGGACACCATGACTGTGAAAAAGTTTTTCCTAATGTTAAGCCTGAAACAGGCTTGCAGGACTTTGTAGCCATTACTCCTGGTTTTCTCCAAGGGTGCCCTGGTGACCAGTGTTCACCGAGCCCATGATGTATTCCCCTGATGCAGCGGTAAGCTGCTACCAAGTCGCCTCTCAGCCTTCCCTTTTTTCAGCTGAAGAGGCCCAAGTCCCTCAGCCTTTCCTCATATGGCTTGCCTTGCAAATCTCTGATCATATGGGTAGCTTGTCTCTAGACTCTGTCAAGTTTTTCCACATCCTTGTTAAAGTGTGGTGCCCAGAATTGGATGCAGTACTCCAGCTGCGGTTTCACCAATGCTGAGTAAAGTGGAAGAATCACTTCCTTCGTTTTGCTTGAGATGCACTGGTTGATGCATGCCAGAGTATTGTTTGCCCTGCTGGCTACAGCATCGCACCGGTGGCTCACGTCCATAGTACGGTCTCTTATTACCCCTAGGTCACTTTCAGTCATGGTGCTAGTCAATTTGGTGCCAGCAACCCTGTAAGTAGGTTGGCGATTGTTTGCCCCCAGGTGGAGCACTTTACATTGCTCAATGTTGAACTTCATCTGATTTCGATCCGCCCAACTTCCCAGCTTGTTTAGGTCCACCTGTATCTGCAGCCTATTTTGAAATGTAACCATGTTCCCCCATAACTTGGTGTCCTCCATGAACTTGGCCAGTGAGCTCTTCACCCCCACATCCAAATCATTGATAAAGATGTTGAAAAGCGCCGGACCAAGCACGGACCCCCGAGGGACACCACTGCAAGAAGCCAAGCAGGGTAGAAGCCATGAGCAGAAGGCTCCCAACCCCAGAGTTCAAGAGGAGACCCTTCCCTCCCCATCTCCCAACCAAATCCCAAACAGAAGAGCTTCTCTCCTGGATGGTACTGCCACACTCCCCCCAGCCATCCCAGCATTGAGCCAGGGACCCCATCCAGGTGTAGTACTTGGCCAACTTTGATACTCCTTCCACAGGGCCCGCCAACCCACTGCAGATGTGGCAGCATCAAATCTGGTCCAGGCAGCAAAGCCAGGCTTGATGTTGAGATTGACACATGGGTCTACCCTAACCTAGCAATTCCAGGCGTCTGCCAGCATGCCTGGCTTCCCCCAGCTTGCTCAGCCACCTGCTCACCTCAGCTGCCTCACCCTCCTTGCTATTGACCTGTGTGCGGGTTCATCTCTTCTCCCCACACTGCTTGAGGCATCATGAAATAAAATGTGGAGTCACAGGCAGACAATATGAAAAATAAGTAAATTAGCTTGCATTTACATAGTTACATGCATAAAATGACAAATACATATCTGCACAAACCTTGGCAGCTGCATCTCAGAGCTTATGTTCAGTTCCCTGATCCCCAGGCTTCCCTTTTTTTTGTGCATTGTAAGTGGCATTGCCCTCTGGCAGTGGTAGCCCCCAGCATCCAGCTGTAGGTGGAAGAAGAGTGTGATTAAAGGGAAAAGCTGTTCCCCATGACTCTAACTCCTTCTGAGGCCCTCAGGTCTTGCCTGCACAACATACTAGGGCCTGTTAAACAAAAGGGGTGTTTTCAAATAGATTTATTGACATCAGAGCAACTGTCTGCATGAAAATAGCCTCCAGTCAGTTAAAAAATGGCCTATATCAATTTAGTCCAATGCAGTCAGGGAGGAATATAAGCTAATGCTTCCCTCCAGAGTAAGGTGAGCTACAGTTTGCCTATTGTTATTCTCCAAGATCCAAGCAACAGTCCATTTTTTTTTAGGGACTGAAGGGAAAAGCTTAGTTTTGAGACGGCAAGGATAGAAAAATGATCTTTCAGGAAGAGACCACAAGCTCCTGCAGAGTATATTTCCGCCTCAGATTCTCTCAGTCTGGCTGGATGCCACACACAGGCAATGTCCTGTTAAACAGACTGGTCTTTATTTCATTCTCCGTGGCATTGCAAAGTTTCAGTATTTAAATCCATGTTATAACTGTGCAGAGTGAAATGTTGTGCCTAGGTTCTTTTGCTTTTTCTCTTTTGGGGGTTAATTTGTATCCTCAGCCATTGATGGCAGTGTTATAAGTGAGGGTAGATTTTAGCCCAAGGAGAAAAGATTGAAGATACAGTATGTGGTGCTGTATCTTGCAGCTGGAGAAGGCTAACAATGCTGGTGCATGGAAGTTAGTTAGCTGTGAGCTTTGCTCAACGGGGCACAGTGATTGGACTCCAGTTCAAAGCTTCCAACTTTCACTTCACATTTTAACACCATTAAAATAAGTGATGCTCAAAAGAGATGACATTTCTTTCTCCAAGATGTCAGTGACTGGGATGTACAATCTGCTGTGATTTCTGGAGCTTTTAGTGCTATCCTCTCCATTTCTAAGTTCAAGATTTCTTTCACAGTCACTGTCTGTCTTTAAAAATAGTTTCATTTACATGTTGCTCAATCAAGTCTATTCTTGGATTCTTCTATTTCTGGAGCCTTTACTTTTCAGACCTGCACAGATGGCTATGAACTATGGCTGTCACTGGGAGCTGGCCAGGTCAATAGTGTCAAATGTGAAAACCTGATTTTGGGTACCTCAATTTTTGGAAGCTGTGTAGCTTAACATACCATACAAGGGTCTGGCTTCTAGTGTGTAGATGCAGTTGTATAGCGCAATTATGGTCTGCTTTCAGGTACCTCAAGTTCAGGATCTGAAAGTCACTCCAGATGAGTAGTCACTTTTGAAAAGATCAGCTTGGATATTTACTTCATGATATTTCCCTTTATCCTAATACTTGTACTGTTCCCTATATTTAGAACTGGAAATATTTTAAGGATTGCCAGTAATGTAAATGGTGCAGCTTAAATTCTCCACCCAAGTGTTTTGAAGTGTACACAAAAAGTGCTGTGCGCAGTGTCAGACGCTGCATGCAGACCAAGGATTTGAATATGAACATCTGCATGTGTATCTGTGTGTATCTGTCAGTGTCTGTTTAGAGGCAGGGCTCTGTGTCTGATCCTCCTTGCCTTTCCTGCATCATCACAGCTACAAGATCACTCCAATGCTATCACACTGTCTGTCTATTTGGAACATTTTGCCTGCACAGATGAGGGGAATATTTTTAATGGTGCCCTCAGTGGTGTTCAATGTCTTTTAATGGTGCCCTCAGTGTCAGGAGAAGACTAATGTAAAGTCTAAAATGGTTAATAATGTTTTCTACTTTATTTTAGTATAAATAAGGAAGTACAATGAATGGCCGTCTTTACAATCAGCTATTTTCAATTCCTCTTTTTTTTTTTGGATCCACCCTTGGACACGAAAACTCCAGTGAGGGTATGTAACTAAGAAGCAATCCATGGTCACTTCAGATATCAGATGAGTCATCTAGTTAACTAGATTTTACTGGAAGACACTGGTCTGATTTCAGTAAGAGAACTACACAAATAATGGAAGTCATATAGAGTTGTAATGTTCCTTTTTTTTTTTTTACTTCAGTTAACAGCAGAGTCCATTTTTCACTATTACTTTCACACAATACTTTCAAGTAATTCTTTGCGGTTCCTTAAATTTTGCATTTCCCTGGAAATAGATTTACTGTGATCACGTAAGTGACAGTATTACATTTTAAATTGGTGAGCATAAGAGAATGCAGTATTTCATCACAGCCATGTTATCTATTGGTATCACCTCCGACTGCCCATAAAGTTTAGCAAGGTTTTGTACAGTAAGATGTTGACTCAGGGCATGGCCAGACGTCCAATTTAATATTTTTAAAGCCAAGGACTTACTGCCTGGGAGGTGGTGGCAGCTGATCTATTTCATCTAGCCTTTTCTAACCTACAATAAGTAAAGCTAAGCCAAGTAGTCTATCCCAGAATGAAGCGGGGTTTTAAATTACTGCAGTTTAGCTTCACTGACTGAGGCTAAGGAATAGGCCGATGAAACAGTTATACTGGATCAACTGGACTTTGATCAGCCCTTCTTGCTCTCCCCCACCCCACACATTTAAAGTGGTGCATCTGTTTAGTCTGTTCACTCCCTGCATCAAAGAACAAGAGAAAAGGTGTCTAAGAAAGACCTGCTAGACCATTGTATCCCTGTCTCTGCAGAGGCAGTTGTAGGCTCTACACTGCAGATCCTTTCATGTGAATTGGACACACCTGCACAGGGGAGTTGTCAGCTCCCAGTGTCCGATCCATTTTTAGTGGTGAAGTCATTCTACGGGGTGGAGAGAGGTCAGCCTGAGAAGACTATTACAAAAAATAGCTTCTGAATAGTGACTTGAATTCCTGTGAACTCAGAGGATTAAGATGAGCTGTCAATGAGCTGGCCAGCTTGTGTTGTCTTCCCTTGATGTCTGGTTCTCACAGAAGATAGGGGTGTACTACTGCTACCAGCTACTAGAGGTACTCTTTTGATTTGGTTGTTAAAGGATCAAGCTTAGTGCTAAAAACTGGGTGGTTTTTTTAGCCCAGCTCATGACACATTTAAACCTTACTAGTTTCTTGTTTTCTATGACAGTCATATCAGATTCCTTATGAGTACAGCATAACTGATAGATTAGAAGTCTCTGTATATGATGTATTCTTAAATATTCCTCAGCTTCACTGGGGACACACGTGCATGCAAGGGCGGGGGTCTGTCAATGCCGTATCTCCTTTATTGCAATGGCATGGGATTAATTCAAAATTCCATTGTCTTTTAGCTGGTCAGATTCTCCTAAATCATTCATGGTGTTCCTGACCTGGGCTGATTTGCTGAATGTGCCTGAATCCTAAGATGGGTAACATTGAGAGAAACTGAGATGGGAGATAAGGAATTTCCTTAAAAGCCCACGTGGATTCAACAGTAAACTCGTACGTTCAGCTGTACGTGCCATGGGCCAAATTCTGAACTCCTGGAATCCTGCCTGTGTATATTTAGACTGACTTCACTGAAGCTGATCTATGTTACAGTTTTACCCTTTTTAATAACAGTTGTAATAATTTCTTCCTATTCTTGTTGTTGTGACATCTCTTGCACTGGGGAGCCTTCACCAGCTGTACCGGCTGTTTATCTGTAGGAGCTAAGAGCCACGGTTCATCAGTAAGTTCATGTAGGGTAGGGGCAACAGACTGAGAAAATGGAAAAGGAAAGCAAAATACCAAGAATTATTTCTTGAGGATCTTACTCAGATAAAGTCACAGAACAAATAGGACTGAGGAAGTTATTCATGGCCAAATGGAAAAATCATGATGAGGTAAAGTTTGTCACCCAAAGCATTTGCACAGTGATAAATACCCCTGACAGCTGAACTGACTGTTCAAGCAGTAATTATTCAAACGGGTACAAGTGATGAAAACATCTATGGCTAAGTACAGTCGTTTAAAAAGCCCAAGGTGGAAGTGCTCTAAGTATCGCGCCTTACTCAAAGTGCCCTAGATGAGCGTGGGAGCGACTAGAACTGACAGTCACCCTGGGAGGAAGGGGGTGCACAGAAGTGGCCTACACTGGCTGAGGCCAGCAAGCGGGGGGTGCTCCCACATGTGTCCCAGGCAATTGCTGGCACAGCCCCTCTCCCAGCCATACCCCCTTGCCGGCAGGCGGCTGTCAGCAGCAGCTGTGGGGGGAGAGAGAGGGAATGGAGCGCTCTGCCATGTGGGCTCCCCCCAGCTTTCTGGCTCTGATCTTAGGGGGGGCTGGGCCTGCACGGCAGAGGGGCTACATTTCAAGCTGTGCCAGGAAGCCCCAAGCTGCCACTCTAGGCTGCAGTTGTCAGGAGGCTTGGGATGGGGTGGGGGCCACCCCTGCTGCATGGATCTGATTCAACCTCCCCCAAGACCTGAGCCCGCAAGCTAGGGGGGAGACCATGCAGCAGGGGGGCTCCGTCCCCGCACCTCCTGCCCAGCCATGCCGGGTGGAGACAGCCCAGGGGCAGGGCTCAGCCAATGCTCGTCCAGAGCAGGTTAGCACCAGTGGAAGCTAATACGCTGCCCTGCAAAGGACCCCTGGGATGCCAGAGGACTGTGACCTAACCTGAGTCACGATGGAATCTGGTATAGATGTTTGATAAAGTGCTGTAACCTAAAGTGCTTTAGCCTGATACCACATCCATCCAGGGTTTTCTGCCATTTTTAAAGCACCTTATTTGCGGTGAACGTCTGCTTGGTTAGGTTACGACTGTAGAGTGCTTTCTGCATGTTTATTGCACAATAAGTGTAACATCTGTACCTAGCCTAAATTCCATATTTTGGGCTAGGAATGGTAAATATTGTCCATTTCATTTAAGAAATCACCCAGGCCCCCCTCTACATGTTACATCTGTTGTGCAATTACCTGGTTTACTGCACAATTTAGACTGGCTACATGTACAAATTAACTGTGGCATCTTAAAAAGGTCCAACCAGCTATAAAGTTATTGCTAAAAAGTGTGTACTAGCTTTATAGTTGGTTTTTCCAGCTTTAATTTGCATGAGTAGCCTGTGCTTCCATAGCTGGAAGACCGCAGCTGCTGCAATCCAGGGCGATTCCCCTGCACCTGCACAATAGGATCTTATGCTGCATCCTACAATCACGCCTCCTGCCATGCACGTGTACAGACCTTACTGCTGTTGTTTTACATAACACTTGTTAATGCCCATCTTCTGCTTCCCTGGGTCTTGGTCAAGAGTTTTCTGCTTCTTGCAGAATGACTGGTACATCTGGAAAAGGCACTTAGATCCCTTTCACATAATTTTAATAATGATGTCATCATGCAGGTAACCACTGATGGTCAAGACCTATATAATCAAGGTTGTAGAATACAGTATTGTGTTATAGGAGTATATTCCAAGGGACTGCACAGCCCATTCAAATCTTTAAAACACTTGTATTCATCGATACTCCTCTGAAGTCAAACCACAGTAGCCTGAACTTTAGATACTAGAAGCCAAACCACATGCACAATGTTGAGAACAGAAAGTACAATTGAGTGAGGTGGATTTTGAAACACTGTTTTAGTGAACTTTTTATAGCAGTCTAAATGATGTAACCCTTTAGTGACTTTGAGGTACATGTGTCGGTTGCTCAAATGTTCAAGAATAAACCACAGAAACATTCATTTCTATGGAGTGGGAAACCAAAGCACAGAAAAGTGAAATTAACTGCCCAAGGAAACCCAACTGGACACGAACAAGGTCAGGGCTATATTCAGGATCACCCAAAGCTTCATGTCTTCTATAATAATTATAACCTGTTGTAATTTTTCTGCTAAGCAAGAATGTACTGTCTCTTTTCCTAACTCTAAAGTATACCTTTATGCTTACACCTATAAGTATTAACACTGTCTGTTGAATAGCACTGTCTCAGCTCCCAGGTAACAGTTTTCCTTACTTCTTAACAGAAGAGAAGTGTTACCAGAAATACCCTACAGAGAGAACAGTTCTTGTTGCTGGGAAGTTGCACATTCAAGTGTCCAAGCCCAAAACCACAATGTACTATTTACTTTAGACAGTCATGCGATAACGCATTTTTCTTCTGTTGCAAGCTGTTAAAAATAAAACAGCAATTCAGAAAAGTTAAAACAAAAAGGGGCGCCTGACTTTTCACGTAGTTAAATGTCTAGCGTAGCTGGTTGATGAGATGAATGAGAGCATGTTGCAGAGCTTGATCTCTTCTGGCCAGATGTAAAAAGGCAGTACATAATCTGCCTACATTTTTTTGAGAAATAATTAGCACGGTAAAGTGTTGCAAAGCCAGGACAGGGTTATGATATTTGACTAAGAAGCAATTAGGCCATGCACTTCTCCCATAATCTTCTTTGCACTTTCTTCCTCGCCACTCTCACCTGTGGAACAGCTTTCTGGATCAAGTTCACTTGCCCAAGCATTAAGAGCTCTCCTAAAACTCCCTCAACCATATTGGTTAATCCTTCTTTTCTCCATCATGGTGTGCAATGGGCTTCATGGAGCAGCTGTGTTCCCCTAGTCTTTCTCAGTGAATTTTCTGAACAAACCCCTGCACCTACATGGAGCACAGCTGAAGCCTTTGTAAGCTCCTGAGGGCAGGGATCATGGGCACACTTACAATCAACAGAGCTGTGCCAATGAATCCAAGTTTACATTAATACCATGTCTCAGTTTCTCTTGTGAACTGCCTAGTGCCAGGGTGCCAGGTGTTAGGACATAAGCAGGCGTGAGGAGATAAGTGCAGGCTCAGGGGTGTCACTCAACTCACAAAAGCCTCAAGTCAAATCAGGGGTGCCTCACATTAAAAACGTTGAAAGGCTGGCCTAGCATGATAGATGCCATCTTGGTCAACACTGAACCAGAGGCATGAGTCTCTATAGTTTGAGTTACAGATCAGGGTAGTGGCTCCTAAAAACTTGCATCCACTGTGGATTAAACTCCAAAAGGGGACCACACAATGTATACTTGACTGGAAGTTACCCAGAACACCTTTGGATGAGGTGAAATAAATAGTGACAGCCAGGGCAGTGTAAAGTACTCCCAGTAAGAAAAGCAGTGATGACCTGTACGCTGAATAAATTATGCTTGATCAAAATCTGCTTTAAGCATTCAAAGAGGAAAAAAACAGCGGATCCTGACTTCTTAATGATAGTAATTAGAATGGAAATAGTTTGCTATAACTGGCTTTTGTGGGCTGAAATTTTATACTGCAAAAAATGGTTGGTGTTGTTCGTAAAAATAGTGAGAAGCTGGAAAGATTGTTTCCTCCTCGGAGATTTTCAGCATAAATGGGCTCTGTAGGGGTTTCTCAAGGCAATTGATTTAAACAAGTCTGACACCAACCAGGCTTTTAAAAGCTTTTCATTCTGGTTGATCAGATCGAAACCGCCACTGCTCCCACTTCTGCTCTGTGGGACAGAGTGTGTCGGTCTGCACGGGACAAAAATGACTATCTCTTATCACCATAACATGCATGTGACCACCAGGACGGATACTGCAGCCAAGCAGGTGCAGCAGATTCCACGATGCGTTATCTCTAGCCACGTACTGTCCTGTTTCTAGAAACACTCTTGTGATTGATGCGATAAGAGCCCACCACAGTACTTCTCCTATGTAAAGGAGTCAGCAAAAGTGTCTTCTTCAAAATGAACTTGTAGTAAAAAGCGCAGTAGGAAATATAGCTAGAACTCTGTATCATTTTCTTTTTTGCTTGCTAGGGGAGATGCATCATCTTTACTGGGCATCTGGTAAAAAAATGGGTAGTAAGGAACTAAGGTCCCACCATCTTGCAGACACTCACGTGAGCAGGCCCATTCAACCCCATGCACCTCCTTACTTGTGTAAAGCTACTCACGCACCTAGAACAATTACTCTCTGCTTATCAGAGTGCTGCAGGGAGCATTCACATTCAGCCGCTGCTACACAGATGTCATACTGGCGTGTTTTAATTTGAACCCTGTTAACCCCCAGTGCGTCCAACGTGTTGTTACAATACCTGGCATTTAAAATTGTTTAATATATATCCCACAATTTAAAAAGATATCTGACATACATTTACAAAGGAACAAAGAATGTGTTGTTGTTTAAAAAAGCGGGAAATGGAACATTTGTCAAGATTCCTCCATTAAATACCAAATCCTTTTATTTTATGATTGCCTCTAGGTTCCTGGCATTTTTCCAGCCTGGCACTGAATGAATGCTTTTAGCTTTGCAAGCAGACATCTGTGGAAGCCGAGGGTCAGGGACCCAATCCAAAGCTAATTGACTTCAAATTTCCTTGGATCAGGCTCTAGTTAGGTGGCCAGAGCATTTAGGACCATCACACTGTACTCCAGTGCACAGGTAATGCTGAAATCTTACCACGTGCTGCTGCCTAGGTGGAATTCCTAACCACCACAGGCAAAGTCTTACTAGCAGTTTTTGTCCTTTTAAATTAAATGTAAGCGTGACCTTTTCCTAGGACCAAAAGCTTCCCTGTGGTGAATAATGCAGTATAGAGTGAAAGAAAGGAAGTACCCGTGCAAATGAGCTAGGAAATGGGTATCTCCCAACCATATTTTCATTGCACCCTGAAACAAACTATGGATGGGATGCAGTGGATTCCCCAGAGGTACTGGGGTGCATGAGTAGGAAGCCTTGGCAGCCCTGGTCATTTCCAGATGGAAAACTGGAGTTGCAGCATAACCTTCTCTAGCCATCTCCCCCTGGCTTTTTGCCCTTCTAGATTCCCTCCAGTACACAAGTCTGTGGGCTACTGGAAATGTACTGGAGCTGCTGTCACCCTTTACCAACTGTGCTCCCACAAGTGGATCTGAGAGCTGCAGAGAGCTCATACATCGCTCCCCCCACATCCTTCCCTATATTATCACCCAGCACTTCAGTTTGCAGGGGCTTTCCAGGAGTTAGCCTGTAATGAGCACAACTGCTTTCCTCTCAAGTCTGAAGAGATACTGAAAATACTTAATTAGCACGTCCACTTCCTCTGTTCCCCAGAACCTATTCCCCAGGGCTGTATTTGTGCAGTTTGAAATGACCAAAACAGTTTTTTAAAACTAATTCTTTCTCCAAAAAGCCCTGCCACCCACCCCTCTCCCTTTTGCCAAAGCTCAGTTTGAAGGAAATGGACACGCTTGTAAACTCGGAGGAACAGAAGTTAAAGATGAAACCTGAACAAAATAATTATGACAAATACACCCCAATAATAGAGAGTAGCAATGAGGATGGCACAATGCCCAGAGGGGCCTCTGGTAAATGTTAATGAGTTTGCTCTTTTTATTTTCTTTTTTTAATATTATGTTTACAGTAAACAGGTTCGTTCTCTGGAGAGCACTCCTCCTTCCTGGTAGACTTCTTTTTTCTTTACCACATCAAATAATAGAAATCTAGGTAAAATCTTGTATTGATGATTCTGCATCATTACCTGCACATAAACAATGCAATGGATATAGGGCTTTTTCCAGTTCATGCGATCTTTGCAAACTAATCTCGATCTCCACAGATGTGGCTATAATTTTAAATATTGGCCAATGCTGACCGAATAAAAAGTTATCAGCTGATAGTTTATTGGTAACCTGTTTGTTATTCATTATTTGTGATATGCAGAAGTTCACCAACAGCAAATTGTGCTGCTCCCTGATTGGATGAGAACCATTTTGAACAAGAGAATGCTGAATAGCAATTACTAAATACTAAATGTTGAAAATTCTCTTCGGCTTACAAGCATCATGTTAGCAAGTCAATGCAGGTATAGATATAAAGAACAGATGTTCTGCCAAAATTCAGTTGAACAAAACTCTTTTGTGCAGGTGCTCTCAACTACCAACTATAAGTGAGCTTAAACCTGAGCAGACTAAGGACATCTCAGAATTTGCACAATGTTAACAGACACTGGGTTTTGTGGCATACAAATAGTTCATCTTCAGGCACCAGGCACCGGGAAGTTTTGTTCAGGGACTGAAAATATCCAGATCGGGAGATACCACAGTAATTCCAAAGTGGGTGCAATTGTACAAATATGCGTAAAGACAATGATAGATAGTTTTTGCTTAACTATATGGCAAAAAACAACATTGGGGCAAATTCTGTCTTCACTTAACTCTTGCCGTACCAGTGAAATCATGCCTATACACATGCTCCAACGCGTTCTGATTAGAACACGTTCTGATTCGAGCAGCGTTTCTCAACCCATGGGTCACGACCCAGAAGTCGGTAGCAAGAATATGTGAAAGGGTTGCAAACAAACTTTAAAAATGGATTCTCCTTTAAAGGAGAAAAATGTGGGAAACCGTGGTTTTACCCTTGTAGACTGCTAGAGTTCCAGCCTGCGGGGGGCTGCTTTGGGCTTCTTGGGGCCCGCCATGCTCCACATACATCTCACCCTGCTCCACACACTGGGGGGCAGTGGGTCAGGAGTGAGGGGCACTGGGTCAGGACTGGCCATTGATGTTTACAAATGGGTCCTGGTACAAAAAAGGTTGAGAACTGCTGAATTAGAGCATTCTAATTAAAATGCTCCAGCCTGCTGCAGCTTCTCATGTATTCAGTGTCCCACATTTCAAAATGGTGGCAGAGGTGCTTTAACTAAAGCTCATTCAATGAGTTTTAGTTAAAGCATTCCCCCTGCCATTTTGAAACGCGGGATGCTGAATACACGAGACACTGTGGCATTTTAATTAGAGTGACCCCCGAGAGCTGCTCTAATTAAAACAGCCCCCTCCCCACCCCACCCCAGAGAACATGTATAGGTACTGAAAGCAGACTTTAATTTTTAGATGTTATGGGCTATAACGATCTATTTACCTTTTACCCATGCACATGATGCATCAGACAAGTCTATAATTAGTTTAAACTAAAACAAAGTGCATGTCTATTATTAACAATATTGCTTAAAAGTCTCAACACCATGGCTGGAAAATTAAAGCCAAGTAACTGTTCAGAGACAGTCAATGCTTATAAAGCTTATGACCTTAGTTACTGACTATACATACAAACAAACAAACTAACCAGACATAGATATCCCCTAGGAATGATCATGGTTTGCAAAATTTTTGGGGCTTGCAGCCAACCTGTAAAGACCATGGAATAAAAAAATGTGTCTCCTCATGCCAGCTCATTAGTCAGTGCCCTTTCTACACTAGCTGAGAGTCTGGCTTGGAGATGTGCTTCTACGATTTTTGCATCCTTTCCAATAAATATTGCCGACTCTATGGCTCTAGCAGTTAGGAAGAATTCCACTGAATAATCGCTGACAGCACTGTACACTTTGACACAGCTTCCTCAATAATGCTTCTACCTTCTACCCATCCCTCTTTTGGGGCAGTTGTTCATGTCTGTCTGATCCCTATTGTTCTGTGAGACTCTAGATCATTGCCAGTGTATATATAATAGTGTATCTGTGACCCTTGCATTCAGCAATCTTAATTGGACCTTTTCAGTCATCTTTAGGGCATTTGGTTTTTGGCCTTTGGTGTTTCTTGTTTTGATGGACTTTAAATATGCACAATTAATTATGAATGCTAATATTTCAATTCTTTTGCTTATTTGCTTCATCCATTGCAGCATGGCATATCCCTACCAAGAACCTAAGGATTGCCTCTGTGTCTCCTTGTATTTGCTGCATCCTTCAAGGCCTCTTGCAATCAGCCACCATCATATAAAGCCATGAATATCATGACTTCAAAATCAACAAGAGAGATCACTACTGAGCAAAACAAGGTTAGGTCATGTTATCTGAATAGTGCATGTTCTCCCCTTAGACTATCCTAGTGTTTGCTTCCAAAGCCCACTGAAGTTGACAGGAATTTTTGCCTGTAAATATACAATCATCTGCATTTTAGAGGCAGGTGAGTGAGATGGAGAAGTTAATGGTAAACTTTTTCACAGTGACAACTCATTTTGGGAGCCTTTATTTTTGGTGTGAGCCATGTTGGACATCATTTTCAAAGATGGCTAGGTGTAGTTCCAGCTGCAAATGCCCGGCATCTTCAAAAAATCAGAGCTTACATATTTTAACCTGTGTGCCCAGAATTACCTCTGAAAATACCACCCTCCATGACCAGCCACACAGTGAATACATTTTAGGGAATAAACTCATTAGAAAAAGGAGCTCATGTTCATGGATTGGATATGTTTCTGGCTTCCAACTCAATTCACTAGGCTGTGCTGTCTTCCAAAATCTGTATTTGAATATCTCTGCACTGGTATTATCCCCTATTTCAACACTCACCTGTACAAAGCATGTTGCTGTTGATACACACAAAATTTTTGTTCTTATTGAAGTAGTACCAGAAAGACCTTTCTTTGCTTCCACCATTTTGTTTTGGACACTGTCATGATGAGGCAGACAGGCAATGAGACAGCTGTGATGACTAAACGGATACCCAGAAAAGTGGCATTGCAGTAACTGTAAAAGTTCACAGAAAGTCTTCGCTTATTCATGTGATGCCCCAGCAGGGTGGAGGATGGTCTGACTGGTACAAAATACAGAATGACAGCTTGCTTAGAAGCCAGGAGTTGGGGAAATGGCCTTACTGACAAATGGGTGGATTATTGCCCATGGAAATTGTCAGTCTTTGTACATGAACTACTCCTGTGCCCTGGATATGAGTGGTAGGGATGGTATAGGATCTTAGATTCACTGTATCCCAGTATATAGTAGCATAATCTAGCTACCAGACTTCTACTGTGACATTAATTTTCTGTGCTTTGGATGAAATCCTAGTATTATGCTTGAGGATCATGTGTGGGAGCAAAGCTGTGCTGGAAATGTCAAAAATCGCAAACCCATCCTGCCTGGGCACAGCAAGATAGCCCAAGGTGAGTGAGGAAAAGGAATCCTGCTTCATTAGAAAAGAGCAACCCATGGCTCAGAAACTGTCCTGCTTGCATACCTGCCTAAAGGCTGAGCTCCAGCCATGGGCCCTAGTGGCCAGGCATCTGGCTTTATGGACCTCTGGCATTTTTTGAAGTTGCCTGTTCTTTGCCACATGCTTCTGGGTGCTGGATCAGAGTCCTGCCCAGATGCAGTGCAGGTATGCAAGCAGGACAAATTTTTAGGGAGAGAGGTTCTTCATCCTAATGATGAAACCCAGTATTTTAGGTGTGTTCCCTCTCACTCTGTGCCCAATCCACAGGCACTATATGACTTTGCTACAGCTCCAGTCTAGGGGGCTTAGGCTTAGGTACCTAACTCCTATTGATGTTTAGAAACCTTTAGGGAGCTCATAAAAGAGCTCTTAAGTTTTGAAGCTATTGCAGAAGAGTGAATAGCCCAATTCCACTGTATCATGTTTTTCCAGTATATTTAATAAGGCTCTTAACATTTTCTACAAGTTTTCCTGGTGGGACATAATTCACCCAGCTTATTTGAAGGAGTCCAGTGTGCTAGTTTGAGATTGGCCTGCCAAGTGCACCCACAAAAGCAGGTTGAAGTCCTCCTGATAGAGGATGCAGCTGATACCAAACTGACTCTTGTACATAGGGAAAAGGCCCAGTAGTAGCAACTGTGGGTTTCTCACACCCACATTTTGCCCAGCTAATGGGATGCATCTGCAAATTATAATATTAAGCCTCCAGTCCACTGTCTGCCTTCACTCACCGTGCTGCATCTGATTTGTGTAAACTCTTCAGGTCCTGTCATCTTCTATTTGTGTGAAATGTCTTGCACACCTCCAGAACTGCACGAAAAAATAAATAACCTTCCTCATCAATAATCAAAGGGGAGAGCAGCTGCAAGCTGTACTTTGGCTGACCCTGGTCTAAGAGAACTGACGAAAGGGAAGTTAAATACTGACGTGCTGCATTGCAAGGCGGCAGGCATCATTTCACCTTTCTGAAATTATTTGCATACCTGCAAGAGCTGGAAGTCTAAAAGGGTTTTTCCTGGTAGATAGCTATTGTATCATGCATGTCTTACCTTAGTGCTTCCTTGACATGCACACTTGACGCTCAGAAGAGGTCCAAAAGAAAAGACTGAAGGAATGTAGGAGGAGAAAGACCCTGGGGCTTCATCCTGTGTTGTGC
>NW_017728998.1:21245923-21253006 GCF_001723915.1 Gavialis gangeticus | reverse complement strand
GGGGCACTCAGCATCTCTGGCAAGGTTTGCAGCATTGATTTTAACTGCTTAACACAAGGACATCCCTGGAATCAGAGTAGCCTGCAGAGCCTTTTAAACGTGCTGCCTCATGTGAAGCCGCAGTTTTTAGGATGACACATTATGTGAATTTGCTCTAGTTTATCTTCACTTTGTTTCTCATATTTGGCCGTCTCCAATCCTCGTAGGGATAGCAGATACGCACAATTTCACATGTTCCTCCGCAGCTGAATTTTCCATGCAAATCCCACTTTTACAGCTCTCTTGTGTTCTCCAAGAAGAGAAATGATGTTTCTGCCAGTTTAACCCATGAAAATACAATCAGCCTCTGAGCTAGGGAAGGAATTAATAAATCCCTGCGAACATTTCTTGGGAAGGAGTGCTGGTTTGCTTTCAAGATTATGATGCAATTTCATTGATGGGATGAGAATCATTTTTGCTTCCATCTACACCTTGGCATGCTCATTAGTTATGTAGCCCAAATGAAGTATTCCCATGTGCATCTAAAGGACCTTCCCACCTTTTCCACCTCTCCGATAGCTTTACTGATTTTCTCTTCAGTTTTCAAAGAACAGTCATAGTTTGCTCTATTTTTAAGCCTAAATCTTTCCATCCTAACTCTCTTGCTGGCTCCAAGCCTGCCTTCCTTCCTCAGGCTGCACTAAAAATAATACTTCTCAAAGCAGCTCTCTCTACAATTGTGCCAACAACAATTGATTGAGAACCAGCTTGAAAGACTGAATCAACATAGTGGAACGATAGCAAAATAGCAACATTACATTGGTACATAATAAGAATGAAGACGTTTCATTGGCAGCCCTATTAATTAACGTTTGTTAAACTCCAAGGGCTAGGGATGGAAGTTACACATAAACCAATTTAAGTGATCAGAAACTGGCTTAAACCTGTAATAGAACAGAAGTTCAGTGCACATAAACCATCTTCAAAATGGCTGAAACTGGTTTAAGATAAACCTGGCTGAATGTCATATCAGACTTAACTGATTTGGATTAAACCAGTTTATGAAACTTCTGTCCCAGACCCCTTCCTGGTTCAAGTTAAATCACAGTGCCCAAGCATCCCAGCATGCTTTCCAACCCAGGGCTATGCTCTGCTATCTGCTCCTGCAGAGGGGACGGGGAAAGGCATGGACTGTCCCCTCCCAGGCAAACCCCAGCTGGGGTCTGGAACTACCCACCTTCCCCCAAATACAGAGCTGTCCTGCTGTGAAACTTACTGCTGGCTGCAACTGTGGACTACAAATCCCAGAGGCACCTGGAAGCAGGAAGAGGAAGTTCTGAACAATCCTGGAGAATCCTGCTGATGTGATTCTGGACTTCAAATCCCAGAGAACTCTGGGGCAGCAGGAAGAGGAAGTGAACACACAATCTATGCTGGCTGCATACCAGAGAGGTGTGCTGTAGTGCCCCCTGGCATTTAGTCTGAGCCACTGCAGGAATGTGGCTGCAATTCCTGAATCAAAAGTAAATGTGTGTCCAGGTTTCTCAGTTTAATCTCTGCAGTTTAGATGAACCTGCAAAGACTAAATCAATTCAGCCTCTGGCTTTCTGACTATCTGTACTTAGCCTATGTTACATCTTGACAACTGTATGGTTAGCATCTATTCCCCTAATAGTCTTATGTAGCAATGAGTAATTACCAGGGATCCTGATTTTTCCCTGATAAAACATCACAAATTCTCTGCCAAAACCCTCCAAATCTGTGATTAAAATTAAAGGCCCCCCACAGCCCCTGTGGTTCTTCCCCCCCAGCCCTGTTGGTGCCTCTTGCCCCCCACCCACAGCCCCTGCCCCCCCCAGCCTTGCCAGAGGAGCCCCCAGCTGCCAGGGCTCTGGGGCCAGGGACCCAGGACTACAGCCCCCTGCCCCTGACGGAAGGCAGAGGCTGCTGCAGCACAGCAGAACACGGAGCCTGGCTCCCTCCCTACTTTCTGTTGCAGGCTTGGGTGGGGTGAGGCCAGCCTCCCCACCACAGTGCACACTACTGGGGAGCAGGGGGGACCTGGGCCCCAGATTTGTGTGCAGGGCAGGGGTGGGGGTGCCCTGTGGGCTTGGGCTCTGGCCCTGCTGCCCTCCCCCAGGGCCTCCACAGCCCATGGGTGTGACCCGGTGCTGCAGGGTGGAGTGTGGCTGTGTAGGAAAGCTGCTTGCAGCTGTGAGCTCCATGCTGCTCTGGTGATGTGCCTCCCACGCGCGGGGCTGCAGTGAGGGCCACAACCCAACACTGTCCCCATGCACACAGGGAAGCATGGAGCTTGCAGTTACAAGCAGCTTTCCTGCATGGTCACACTCTGCCCTTCAGTGCTAGGTCACAGCCATCAGGCTGCAGAGGCCCCAGGGGAGGGCAGCAGGGTAGAGCCTGAGCCTGCAGTGTGCATCCACCCCCACCCCTGCCCCATACATAGATCTGGGAGGCCTGGGTCCCCTGTGCCCCTGGGAGTGTCTGCAGCATCAGGGAGCTGGACACGCCACCTGTGGCCCCACCCCACTCCCTTCCAGGGCCCTGCAGCCATACACTGTGGACTCAGGCCCCAAGCCCTACATCTTGCCTGGCGGGGCAGCAGCCCTAGCCCCAGCCCTACCAAACTCCCTCCCTCTCTTTCTATGGGGGCCTCAATCTGCACCCCCCCACTTAACTGCAGGAGCAGCTCTCCAGGCTGCTGGGGGCCATGAGTATATACATGCACATGGCACTCCCTGCCTGACTGCCCTCTTCCTGCTCCCTCCCAGCCCCTTGCAGGCTGAAACTCTGCCAGCCTGCAGATGGCTTACTGCAAAATTCACAGGTTTCTCTGCTAAAATGAGAAATCTGTGTTTTACTCCAGTAAGGGGGGAAATCTGTGTTTTACTTCATTTTTCTGTGGAAAACAGAAAACATGGATACCTGGTAATTACCCTGCTGTCTCAATATTTTATTTTTCTACTTGCTCCATAGTTCTTACAGTACCTTCTTCTGTATCTTTCCCCCCCACCCTCCTGTGCTGTATGGTGGAGTCTAGGTGTTCAACTCCCTGATCTGTGGCTATATTTATTTTTGCGGTTCAGATGATCAGTGAAAATCTTCATCGGTACTTTTCTTTTTTAATGTATGTCTTTGTTTACCTTTGTTTATATATAATGCAGACTCTTCTAAAAATGAAAATATAGACAGTGCCCTGCTGCCGTAGACTTCCCAAATGCCCTGGAATTCCAAGTTCCATCCTCAGCAGCCAAATTGGTTGTTCCCTTCTTCATCTTTATTTTTCTGCAGTCTCAACTATCTCATAAGGGTTCACATGAAGAGAGGGCTCTCTGCACATCACCATGTCACGCAGAAAGAATGTAACTCTAAGTCACATTGAGCAGGGAAGGGATGCAGCAGGTTAATGCCTTGGCATGTTTGGCTGACCCAAAATCATGGTATGCTTATTGAACTTTGTGTTGATTACATCAGTATTAGCACCCAGTATTCAAACTGCGAAGATATCTCATTGCATAGAATCTACCTGCTCTCCGTTACAGTGCACTTTATATCCCCTTCCCAGTGGCTTTTAATTTCCCAGTTATCTGTGAAGGTAACTGTCACTTCGAGGTATTCTGAAATTATGCAGCTGGGATTCAGAATTGTATATTGAACCCAGACTTGCCCTGGAGAATTTGGATTGTTTATACGTTTTGAATGGCTTAGTACTTGTCCTAGGTATTAGGCATTTTGCATAACTTAAAATCCACATTATTTAATATGTAGTTTTGAAATACAGCTGTTCACTACTGGGCTGTCCCACAGATGTAGCATTGTTGCTTCCAACTGTATGCTGCATCTTATCTGTTCACTTTAGCTCACTTTTCTGATTAAAATAGATTGGGGAGACTTGTGCTATAATCACAGGGCTGGCAGCAAGACGATTCTGAGCGCCAACTGCAGCAGACCTAAATGCTGTTACCCCAGGTAAATCACTTAAAATCTGAATTGCTTGTTCAATGTTGTTTTTTGTTCTAGCACTGAATGGCTTCAGTGATCCAATCAGAATCTGGCCTTTGCTTGGCCTATGAAATAGTGGGATCTGGTGATGACCAGTTTCAATTAACACCATTCACATTTGAGAAGCATTTGAAATTGAGGGCCATGTCTTTGCAATAAACTCACCTGCCTATGGCACAAGTTAGTCTAAACTGCATAGACTGAACCAATAAGCAAGTGACCAGACATTTACTTTTGATTCAGGAAATGCAGCCACATGCCTGTTGTGACCTAGGCCAGAAACAGCGGGGTGCTAGAGAATGCCTCCCTGGTTGGCTGTAGCAGACAGCTTGGGCCAAGGCTGGCCCACCCACCCTGCAAAGTGGGGTTTGTGGGAGAGGTGCAGAGCATCCTGGGGTGCTGGGGTACTGTGAGTTATTGTGAATCTGGCTGGGATCTGAGACAGAAGTTCAATAAGCCAATTTAACCTAAATCAGTTAAGACTGATACTACGTCTATCCAGGTTTACCTTAAGTTGGTTTCAGCCATTTTGAAAGCAGTTTATGTGCACTGAACTTCTGTTATATTACACATTTGAGCTGGTTTCCAATCACTTATACTGGTTTATGTGTAATTTCTGTCCCCAGCTGGTAGTTTTACTGTATATGGACAGCTAAAAGGAGCTATAGAAGGGTTTGTCTACATGCAGCATTGCACTTTAAGTGCGATATAAAATATGACTCTGAAATCTCTCATTAAGGTTTAGTACAGGCTTATTTAGATTGATATAGCTTCAATCAGTTAGGAACAGATTTAATCTAAATCATCATAAATTAAGGAAATATTTACTTTGCCTGGTGCCAGTTTGTGTCTGGACAAAGATTATGTACTATCATAAATATTATTATAAGGATCCAATTCTGCTGTCATTATTCATGTGTTATCAGTGGGATTTTCATTTGGGTAAGGAAAGATAAAAAGGCTGGTCATTCCATTTAGTAGATGATATTTCATGACAGGGTGGTAGTTAAAATGAACATTTATGTCCATAGGAGAAAAAGCTCAAAGCTCTGTCCATGATGCAGCAAATCTGGGCAGTTTATATGCCTTGGAGAAGTTACTGGTTGCACCTCGCTTGAGTCGAAATGAAGAAAAAATTCCAGGAAATGGAAAAACCAAGAATCCTCTACACTGAGTTCCCTGACTAGCTTTAAATGATAGGTAGCCACTGCATATAAATGCATTCAAAATATCTATTTCTATTTTTAAAACAAATTCACATTGTCCTTGTTGTTACCCTTTTCATAGTTACGTTCTGTGAGTGCTCTAGTGAGTGGGTATTTTTTGACATGACTGCTCCTGAAAAACAAGACTCCATGTTCACTTGTTCCCTGTTCCCTCACCATTTCAAACTGCGTTGAATAATAATAATAAGTGAGGATGGTGAAAATGTTGAATATTACATGGTGAATAGTTTTTAATTTACAAGGAAAAATCACCCAGTTATGCAACAGAAACCACTGCTTGGTTCCCATAAACGTTCCCATTGAGTCCCACAAACTTTGGAAAAAGTTTTCTGAATGCAGAAATACAGAATTCAGCAGTTACAGATCAGTGCTAAATAATCAAGATAATATGACCTAACCTCCAAAAGCTGAAATCTGCAAATCTAATTTCCTGAAAAGGCCTTCACTATCATTTACAGAAGTACAGCAAAGTACATATAGATGTACAACAGGAGAGTTATCAGGCTTCAAAACATTGTTGCTCATTTGACTCAAGGGCATAATAAAAACCTCAGGCAAATGTTACCACTGGACATTGAATTATCTATAATTTGTGACAGGGGCTTGTCAATAATTTGTGGGGCAAACTTTGGAGGTCTAATAATTGTGAGAAACTAAAAAGGAATTCTCACCATGATCAGGAGACAAAAATGGAATGTACCTCGTTGTGGGTAACTGGAACCAGACTAAGCATATTTAGGACATTTCTTGACTCCACCACCATGTGATTGTGGATTGTGGAGCTCAGCCACAGCCTCATAGCTCAGATCTGTGCCTGAGTAATCTCAAAATAGCAGGTACTCCTCCCCCAGCCCCACTGCAGAGCTGCCTCACTGTTGTCTGTGTCTTCCTTTCCAAAGCAGATTCTGCCATCCATACCATCCTCCACTCAGTGAGGTCCTGGGAGTCTGGAGGATTGATATTAGAGCAAGGCATCCATGTATAGAGCTGGAGGCCCCTTAGCTGACTGACAAGAAGATCTTGCTAGGCTCCATCTTCCATTCCACCCAGCACTGGAGTTATCTGAAATCCCTCCCATGGGCCTGGCAGGAGTGAAGGGGATACATCAAAGAGAAAGACAGGCCTCTCCTGGGGAAAAGATATGGGGGAGAGATCATCCACAGCTTCCCCTCTCATAGCATCTCTTCTAGGGGGAGTATCACAACAAGCTTCCCATCAGCCTTTTTTTCTTAACCTTCGTCATCTCTTGTTGTTCAAGGTTGTGGAGTGAGAGAGTGCAAATAGTGAACTACTCAGAGCAAGTCAGAGGGTGGAGAGCTGATTGCAAAACAGTGTCTCCTGCACTGAGTCACCTTCCTCACACTGGCTGCATATGAGCCCCCCAAGCACTGTGATACAATGGGGCACCAGCATATAAACCTAGGCAGGCTTATTGGCATCAGTGGCCTCTTCACTTCTATGGATTGAATAGTATCAAATTTCTGATAGTCTAAAAACAAACAAAAAAACCCCCAACCCCAAAACAAATGAGCCTTACTATTTGAGTATGAAGAATATGCTACAATGAAAGCCTTAAATCTAAAGCACTAGAAAAATCTAGAGGTGCACCAGTATATTGATCCGATATCAGATAGGCACTGATATAAAGAAAATTGATTATATTGGAAATCATCCTGATGTGGCCGATAATTTGGTCGATAAATGCCCATGCGTGCGCACAGCCTCAGCACAGCTCGCAGGCAGTGAGGAGCACAGCTTGTCAGCCCGGAGAGCTGTGTGCTGCTGGTAAGTCTGTTGTGGTGCAAGGGGAGGGGGGAGGGAAGGGGTGTGGTGTGGCAGATCAACACCTCCCATGGTG
>NW_017728998.1:21240490-21240923 GCF_001723915.1 Gavialis gangeticus | reverse complement strand
TTTGGCCAATAAATGCCCGTGCTGCATGTAGCTGCAGTGCAGCATAAAGCAAAGGCAGCGTGGAGAGCTGCCTCTAGCTGGTAAGTTGGAAGGGGAGGGGAGAGCGAAGGTGCATAGGGGGCAGATCAACACCTCCCATGGTGAGGGAGGGAGTGGGGCTGGGGCTGGGGTAGGTGCTACCCAGCCAGGGCAGGACAGGGCAGGTGTGGGATGGAGCCGCAGCTTGTCTGGCGATATGGGGGGTGGCTCCTGCTGCTGCACACTGCTCATCTGGGAGGGCATGGGGGGGTGCCCCCAGATATGCGCTGGGTGGGCTGCAGGTGTGGGCTGTGGCCAGGGGTCGTCTGTGCCGCACTGCACTAAGGGTGGGCAGGGCGGGGGATGGAGGACTACGGCAAAATTTGGAGTGGCTGCAGCCCCCTGTGGCCCCCCC
>NW_017728998.1:21237702-21240285 GCF_001723915.1 Gavialis gangeticus | reverse complement strand
GCCTCTGCAGCCTGCCTGGCTTGCCCAGCACAGATCTGGGGGCACACGCCCCCCACCCTCCATGCCCTCCTGGATGAGTGGCAGCAGCAGTGGTGGAGCTGCCCCTCCCTCCTGTGCCCCCTGAACGAGCCACAGCTCTGTCCTGTGCCTGCCCTGCCATGGCTGGGCAGCACCAACCCCAGCCCCACTCTCTCCCTCACCGTGGGGGGCGTTGATCTGCCCCCCCCATGCCCCTTCCCTCCCCCCTTTCCTTTTACCACAACAGACTTTCCAGCTGCATGCAGCTGTATTGGAAATCAGATCAGTATCGGCCAATATGCCTCCTTAAAAATTGGCTATCAGTATTGGCCCCCAAAATCTCTATTGGTGCACCCCTAGAAAAAGATAATAATCCAAGTCCCTCTGTGTTTGTTTAGATGGCCTTGACGGTTCATTGGTGAATCAGTCATTAATACTTTTGTAGACAAAGTACTCTGGGTAAATGTGATTTCTTTTATTAGACTAACTAAATAGTTGGAAAAATTGTTCTTTGCAAGCTTTTGGGCATTAACAGCATAGGGAGAATCTGCTCCTGTTGTTTTGTGTTCTCCTGGATGGAATAGAAGCCAATGTGCAAAATGCAGGTCTGTGAAAATGCAAGTAATTTATTTTGCAAATAATTAAATGCAAATAATTGTTTTTTTATTAATACTTTAGCAGTCTCAGAGAATGCACTGTATGGATAAGTAAATTCTCAGCAGCCAAAATACATGGGTTTGTGCACATCACTTTCCTTTCTCTGGGTATTATTCTTTATAATTCAGCAGCTGCCTACAGTGCATTTAAGGGTCATAATTAGCATGGCAGCAAATAAGTCCTTTGCTGGATCCAGTCCTCACGAGCTTTTGTTTCTAGTCATTTCCAAACACATATGAAGACATACGTCATATACCGAGCAGTTGAAGCACCTGTTATGAACACTGGCCAAAGTGTATTTGCCAGAGTACAGGTACAAAAGACAGAACATACTTGACCAAAAGACCTAAGTCCAAGCAAGACAAACACAGATCCTGGATGGGAGGCTCATGAATGCTCTGAGGAAGGAATCATTCAAGTGGTTTATATTTAGTCTATTCATCTCAGTATCAGTGATCAATTTGGTAGCTGAGTAGCTTTCTAAAAAGAGAATAAATAAATGACAATGGTATCAGTAATTATCCTAAAAATACTTAGATAGCAATCAATATCTTCAAAGCATTTTACAAACGTTAACTAATTAATCCTCTAAGCATCCCTTTATGCCAGAGACCCTGACATCCTAATTTTTAATTTGACCAAGTAGTTTATTGCTAAGACAAATGGCTTTAGAGGCTGAGTGCTGGTAGTGTCAGGTGCAATTTATTAATGTTGTGTAAATGTGTCAAGCTGAAGAGAACAGGGAGTCCATAACAGCAAGAACACCAGAAAGATTGGGAGAATCATCATCAGTGTCTGAGATAGCAAGAACCAGCTTAGGCATCTTGCCTGTTTCTCACGATATCTGTAGTGCTTGGGCCATGATATTACTTGCACCCCCTTCAGCCACCTCTTTTGCCTCAGCCACAGCTGTGGAATTTATATTGCCTATTCTTTTCTGATAACAGATTTATCTTCCCTCTGCCAAAATCAGAGGTCCTGCAGATAACACTTCTCCCTAAACAGAAGGGTCTCAATTTAAAACAAGATGCCAGTGGTGAAAAAAGTATATTCCCTTTTAAGAACTGATCTGGATGGATTTCAGGTTTTTAGAAACCAGTTAGAGACTTCTGTGCAGGGGAAATTTTCAGCCCAGTAATAAGTGATTTAAATTGAATTGCTCTCTCATTTCTTTTTCTTTTAAATATGGCCGGATTTCTGAACACAGCAGGAAGGACACAGCCTCCATGACTTGATTTGGCTGCAGGAATCAGGCATCAGATTTATTGGCAGACTGATAGTGCACCCACTCCCTTGTCTGCAAATGTTAAACTTACTTGCTATACGTTGATGGATCTGCTGGGAGCCTAGTCAGAGATTCTCAGCTCGTGCTAATTGCATGTGTTGTTCTTAATTCTGTTTCCAGTAAAAAAAAGCCTCAGGATCTTATCTAGGGCTGGGAACCTGGCACAGAATTCAAGAGATATATGGTAACAGAAACTTGTATATAGGGTATAATATGTGGAACCATGAAAATGCCACAACTTGGTTCACAACCAACTCTAGGGTTGTGCCACCCCAATGTTTTTTTGTGCACGTTTTATCAAGTTCAGACTGGTGTGGATTGTTTGTGTGGGCTGGCATTCACACCACTGAACCTTGCTCGGGGCTAGGGACATACATTCAAAAAGCCAGAGCCTTAATTGATTCAATCTTTGCAGGTTAGTCTAACCTGCCTAGGCTGAACTGATTTGCAACAGCATGGACATTCCTTGTGAACTGAGGAAATGTCTGCAGTTGCTCTGGCCAGGAGCCAGGGGTGTGCTCTCAGCTGCAGGGAAGTTGTGCTGGGGGGGCTGGCCATGCCTCTGCCATTGGAGCAGCCAGCATGGAGTAGCGCGGGTCCATGCTGGGGGGGGGGGGGGGGGG
>NW_017728998.1:21224606-21232420 GCF_001723915.1 Gavialis gangeticus | reverse complement strand
GAGAGCATGCTGGGTTGCTGGGGGATTCTGGTTTAACTTAACCCAGGAAGGGGCCTGGGACAGACATTGCATAAACCGGTTTGAGCTCAATCACTTAAGTCTGATACTACATTCAACCAGGTTTATCTCAAACTGGTTTTGGCCATTTTGAAACTGGTTTATGTGCACTGAACATCTGTTCTGTTACAGGTTTAAAGTAGTTTCTGATCACTTAAACTGGTTTATATGCAATGTCTGTCCCTAACCCAGGAATTCAAGTCCATGTGAATCAGAAATTTCCTGACTAATCTCAAAATGAACCCGGGAGTAACTCCCTCATCCCAAGTTCATTGAGGTCATTGGAAAGACACTCTGGTTTTATAATACAACCTGTGTCTCTTGTCTGCCTTGACCTTGTGGTGCCCCACCTTGCATCACAAGGGTGGACTTGTTGGAAACAACCTTATTCAACCAGAGGTTGGGAAGGGCCCAGGTGGAGTGTCTGGAAACAAAATGACAGTTAAACTAGTGAGTAACGCTGACCCTAGCGCTTCAAGGGCAAAAGCAAATGCCCTCAACATACTGAGTGCCTCTGACAGGAACTGATATTTGGAGTTCCTTATGATAGTTATTGTAGTGTAAGATAAAGAAACAAAACACAGAACTACATGTGGCAATCTGGGGAGAGAAAAAAAGGAATGAAGGGAGGAGGGGAGGGCAGTGATAGCATGTACTACATTGCACTAATGCAGCTCATCACTGGTCTCTGGTGGGAAAGGGTGCATCATGCAGGATATGCACTTGCTGGGGTGCAAACTGCCCTGCAGAAGGTAGAGCCATGACCCCAAGTTTCTCCCTTTATGGTCCTTTAGTTGACTGGCCACAGTGAGTGGAGAGCAGGTTGTACTGTTTGTGTAGACCAGTGACATTCAATCTTTTTAAACTGAAGGCACACATTGGAAAATGCCAGATCTTAGATTTCACTTTTTTGACTACAGAAAAATAACAGAAAAGCTCTTCTGCTGCGAAGATCGCAGAAGGTTCACAACAGGGCAGAATGTCTTCAATACTATAGACTCCTTTCGGAAAGCTCTGGTTTATCTTGTCAATCATGTTTGCACACCTACAGTGCTAACATTGTGTGGCACCTTGTGGCACCCTTGAGAGGGTCTCAAGGCACCACAGCCTGCTGTCATAACCCAACTGAGTACCACTCAGAGAAAATCTTGAACCCAATCCTTGAATTATAGTTTTACCCACCAGACTGCTGGCAAGAGATTGTGCCAGTTTTTACTGTCCCCATTTACCAATGCTAGGTTTGGCTTGCAGGGGGTAATAACTCTCTCGCATGCCAGTGACTCCAAGGCTATTGTCACACCTCACCTCCCTTCCTCCACAGTGCAGCTATGAACCAGCACAGTGCAGGCCTGTGGTTAAATGCTGTAACCCAGCCCTGTATGTAATATCCTACACTGTAGGTATGTGGTGCAGTAACTTGAGCAATCCAAATAATGTGCAGCTAGTCATACAGCCTTATGAATTAGGAGCACACTTTCATGCAGTTGTTCATCTTCTCCTGCATATTAAAAATATATTAAATCTATTACCGAAGTGCAGTGCTTTCAGCCTGCTCAGTGCAGAGGGAAAATTGCTTTGGATTCAGAAAGTTGTTATACTCCCAAGAATACTTCAAGGAAGTGCTTTGTGTGTAGAATTTCACTGCAAGTTCCACAAAGGTATCTTATAAAACATGTACCAGAAACATTAATTGCACAGCTCAGGAATCTTCTTGGAGAGAAATCTCATATTTGCAAGCATCTAATTTAGCTCTTAAAACAAAATTACGTTTTTATTTCTGTGAGTGACCTTGCTAATTATGTGTCATTATACTGGGCGCTTAGGATTCTGAAAAACACTGTGCTGCTAGATGTTTTAAAATTACAGCTGTGTTCAACTAAATCTTGTTTGAAAAACAGAGTAAATATTTCTGAGTAATCTTTGTCAGTTAGATATGAGGCGTTAATGTTTGCTGGCTTGCTCCTGGTCTGATCTGCAAAGAAGGTTAGGAAATATCTTAGGTCTCATCTTTCCTGTTATGATAAATAACTGATCTGTGGTCAGAGCCGTAAAGTTCATAACCTACCCAGAAAAATTTAGGAACAAACCACTTTTTACCACTGCTGCTGCAACATTATGTAAAGTGGAAAACCTATTTTCCTGGGGAGGGGTGCTGCTTAAAGATGATTTCACAAAAAGAGGAAGCCCTTACTGTTTATCCTGCTTGATCCAAATGTGCAACATTTCCTGTGGCCAGATCTGCAGTAAAATCAAAGGAGGTCGCCATTTTCTGTGGTCTATTGCTTCCTATAACATACACATGCGAGAGAGGAAGAAAATTACCATTTGTTATAAAACCACCCCGGTCCTTCTTATCTGATTAATCAATTAAAAACAATGATGCATCGGTAATAACACAATGTCCAACTGATTATCTGCATTTCACATCTGTCTAGCTTGAACCACTATCTATTTTAAGATGATAGAATGCAATTTTACATAACCTGCTAAATGAATTGTATCTGTAAGACTTCTGCAAACACAGGATAGATGGCTGATACAAATCTAAGCTTCCAGGAGAGCAGTCAAAAGTTTGATTGTACAAGCTAGGTTTTAGAGAATCAGCACATTGTTTCAGAGCAATGTAAAATTAAGACCCTGTTAATAATCAACAATAAGAGCCCATACTCCAGTCTAGGCACAGGCAAAATCCTAGTGAATATACATGCATAATAGCTATGTTCTTTTAGTGTTTGTTTTCAAGTTCTCCTGGAAAATGCTTGCAGACCCTGGTGATAGGTAGCCTTGGAAAATATATAGACAGATTTCAGGATCATGTCTGAACTGTAAAAAAAGACAAATTAAAAACTTTTCACTGTGTGATAGGGACCAGATCAGATTTGTTAAGGATTTATAAAAAAATTCAGAAAGCAGCTTGTATGCCTGACACGAACTGCATTGTTCGAGGCCAAGTGTTTGACAGAGTGCGCTCGCAAACCCCAAGCCATTCTAACTCTGGTGTGTCTGCATTATGATTCAATCAATAATTACATGATCACATACTATCTTTTCCTTTGGACCCTCATTCAGTGGACAGAATCCTGATGAGTGCTCTCCTGATCATTAAATGTATTGCCTCCCTTACATCTTATTTAATATGTATTATTCTAACCCTGCTCTGAACACAGAATTATTAATTTCCTCATGGGATTTTCTCTGATGCTCATCACTACAATACCTGAAAGCTACACAGTTTTTTACAACAGCCCTGTGAAATGGAAGGGTATAAGTATCCCCATTTGGCTGACTTTACAGCCTTAATCATGTTCTTTTCATGCAGGGTTTTTTATGTATACCATTTCTTCATTTCTTATAAAAGCTAGATGACCTCCCCCTCATGTAGCTTCATCTTGACCCCAACATGGTCTCATATGATTGGAAAGTATAGATCTAGTATACTTGCATATACCTCCTCTTCCAGAGTACGAACTCTGAAGAATGGAGTCTCCCAACGGACAGTGCTAGCACCAATACTTTTCAGTGTATATAACTCAGACTTCCCAGATACAACATCCAAGCAATACATGTATGTTAACGATGCCATGGTATCCCAAGGAATAGACATGACAGAACTGGAAAAGGCACTGAAGGTGCAAACTGAAGTGAAAATTTTCACCCTATCTGGCCCCTGAAAGTGCTCTTCAGCTGTGACCAAACACAAGTGCATTGCTACAGAGTACTTTAAAAGGGCCCAATCCCATGAAAATCTGAACCCTCATTCCCTCATTACATAAGGGTTCAGATGAAGGCGCTCCAAAGGCACCTAGTATCCCTGGACCTTTGATTAGACACCCTGCAATTTACAACTAAGTACACTTTGCTTACAAAGGGTTAAAGAAAAGGAAACTAATTAATACACAACTGATAAACTCTCAGAAACTTATTCACACCCCCAATTGATAATATTGTACACAATGATGGCCTCGGATGATATGTGTACATGGGCAGCCTGGACCAGATGCCTGGGAAGGTGGAGCTGCTTCCGCGTCCTTCCCACGGGAAGCATGGGTGGATCCTTGCTGTGAGGGTCTCACGAGGCGTTCCCCAGGGGTTGCTGTGCTACAGACAGGTGCTCCCTCACCAAAATTCCTGTAAAATAGCTTACCCTGCCCAGACCCTTGTCTCCTGACACACAGGGATCAGGGTCTGGGCTGAAACTCTGGCAGTCTTCCCTGCCAACACCTGCACACCCCTGGTTGCCTGGCAGTCCCTGGCAGTCAAAGTTTGCCCCCTTCCCTCAGGTCTTAACTCTTTTTCACAGGAGCCCTTCCCTATGTGAGGAGGGCTAATGGCCCCTAGCTCTGCCTCCCAGCGAGTCATGAGCTGGATCAAGCTCTCTCAAGTCCCCCATCCCCCCTGGGGAGTGGAAAAGGAGCAAGAGACACGCTGCAGCTGGGCTTCCTAACCCTCCAGCCCATAGCACAGCCTGTGCTTTCCTCAGGCTCGGGCAGCTCTGAGGACGGGATGCTCTCCTTCCAGTTCTCCCTCAGCCTCTGGGCTTCTCTCACGGCATTCCTTTATTCCCAGGATGGCTGCTTCCAAAGCGGGATTCATCTGCCCTTATCACATGATCTCTGAAGAGTCATTTTCCTGTTTCCAAAATGGGTGCCTGCATCATACGGTCTCTGAGGAGCCATGCTGTCCCATACTGCTGCCTGGCTGAGTGCACCCTGGGACCTTGTTCTCTTAGGTCACGTGATTTCATTGTTCATCACATCCTGCCGTGTTGGAATTTACTGCCCTGGTAAATGGGGTAGCTTTGTGGCAGGTAAACCTATTTATTGCATCCATGGTGTGGAGATCAGAACCTCTGCAGTGACTCCAGGAGTGTCGTAGGTCTGACATTTTACAGGTTTCCAGGTTCGGACTGGCCTAAAGGCATCAACTTCCTCAGAGGAAGGCTCGTTGCTCCAAGGCACTTCACTCACTGTAGTCGGGCTGTTTTCATTGACTTTGTCTTCTGGCAGGGAAACTTGTTCTTGTTTGGCAAGAGACCCAGGGGCTCTTTCCTCTAAGGAGGTTGGCTCTGTAGGGGGTGAGCTCATCTCAGTTTCAGGTACACCAGTGGGCTCTCTATTGCTTGCACTTCCCAAGCAGGGAATTTGCCAGACTTTTATACTCTGTTGGAGCTCTGTGCAGTATTCAGCTTCAGACTCGGACTCCGACTCAACTCTCATCAAGGGAAGTGCCTCCTTCTCAAGCCATATGACTTGGGTTCTCACCTGCAGCCCGAATGACGTCTTATGGGACTTCCCTTAACAGCATTTTATGTAAGCCCTACAAGCTCCTCTACTGGCAGCAGCAAATTCCGGTGGACTGTCTTCTTTTTCCCCTGGCCATCTTGGGGCTCAATTTGATACACTGAGAAGTCACCCAACTGCCTGATGATGGTGTAAGGCTTGGCTCTCCGTCAATCAGCAATTTTGTGTTTTTCTGTAATTCCTAGGTTCCATAACAATATGCAGCCTCTGGGCTGGAGATCTTGTTCTCGTACCCTAGTGTCGTACCACAGCTCGTGGCATTGGATATTCCTTTGGGCAGCATCTACGGCTAACCAGTAGCTCCTTTGGAGTCAGTCTGTTAGCTGCTGGGTGTACTTTCTTCCCATTGACCTGTGCTTCGGGGTCAAAAAAGTCTACAGTAGACAGGTCACCCATGGGCAGTATGCATGTATACAGTATGCTTCATGTACACATGAAGCCCACAAGCTCCTAGAAGAGACTGGGGATGCTGAACCAAACCTATGGGCAGCAATGGAGTGGGCCAACTACTGGGAAAGGTCAGACCTATTCCTACAGCATTTTATACCAACACTAAACAAGTACCCCATTGGGCATGACTTTGTCAGAGAAGCATGTGTCAAGCTGAACAGATTATGCTCTGGATAACAATGCTTCAAAACAGTGCTTCACAAGGTGAACATCTTGGACAGGTCCTGTGTGAATGTAGTGTCCAACAAACAGCACAACACTTAATCAAAAACTTTAGTCTTTACAAATGCCCAGATGACGTAGATGGAATGTGCATATTGAGCAATAATACCAGACAGTGTTTCATAGATTTGGAAGTTGGTATTTGATGCCTTACAAAAAAGAGTAACTGATAAGTTGGCATCCTCTCTGTGGCAGTCTTTCTAAAGAGAATATAGTATCTAACTTAACTTCATTTGTACTTTTTCAGATTAGGAGAGGTAAAATGTGTGTGATATTTGTGATCACTCCCATCAGTGCCCTAACCATTTCATCCAGATAGGAAAATATGAAATGCAGTTTTGCATGCTTCCAGACTGTATCAGGAGATCACACCACTATGCTGCTCCACTCACTGGTAAAACAAACTGCTATTTGTTTGCTGCTCAAGGTGGAGTATGGAGTGAAACAGTGGTTATCATAAATAATCCACAGTATTGTGGGGTACTACAGCTAGTGCCCCATTCTTAAAGCAGAGAACTATCTGTGTCCTCTTAACTATTACTGGCACTTGCTGTACAGATTAATTTATTATAAAAATCAGCTGCTAATCATTTTCCTTGAAAAAAAAACTGTCTCACTTATTTGGCTGTGAAAAGGCTTCAGGAAAAGAGGATTCTGATCTAAGAGTTAGGGCAAGGAGGCTGGGAGCCAGGACTGTCTGTGCCCTGCCTTGCTGAGTGACCTTGAGCAGCAAACACCTCAGAGAAAACCAGATGGTCTTACCTGTCACCCAAGCTTGTTTTGCAGCCTAATGAGTACAGACCCATTCCCGTGGCCCACCACAGGACAGGGAGGTCCGGGTGATGGAGATTCCCTGCCCTCTATTAATGCTGACCTTGTGAAGGAACACCTTGAGAAGCTGGATACCTTCAAGTCAGCTGGCCCTGACAATCTACACCCCAGGGTACTCAAGGAGCTGGCGAGCATCATCGCCCAGCCTCTAGCACGGATCTTTGAAAACTCCTGGTGCTCTTGTGAAGTGCCCGAAGACTGGAAGAAGGCCAATGTGGTGCCTATCTTCAAGAAAGGGAGGAAAGTGGATCCGGCTAACTATAGGCCCATCAGCCTGACTTCTGTCTCGGGGAAGATCTTAGAAAAGTTTATTAAAGAGGCCATCCTTAATGGACTGGCCGATGCCAACATCCTGAGGGATAGCCAGCACAGGTTTGTTGTGGGTAGGTCTTGCTTGACCAATCACCTGGACAAGGGAGAAGAGATTGATGTCATATATCTTGACTTCAAAAAAGCCTTCGATTTGGTATCCCATGATCACCTCTTGGCGAAACTGGCCAATTGTGGCCTTGGGTCCACCATGATCCGCTGGCTGGGAAATTGGCTCCATGGTTGGACCCAGAGGGTAGTAATTGACAGAAGTCAATTGTCATGGTGCCCTGTGACCAGTGGGGTCCCCCAAAGCTCTGTCCTTGGACCCATATTGTTCAACATCTGCATTAATGATGTGGACATTGGAGTCAGAAGCAGACTGGCCAAGTTCGCTGATGACACCAAACTCTGGGGCAAAGCATCCACACTAGAAGACAGGAGGGCAGTCGAGGCTGATCTGGACAGGCTTAGCAAATGGGTGGACGAGAACCTTATGGTGTTTAACATTGAAAAATGCAATGTTCTCCACCTTGGGAGGCAAAACCTGCAGCACCCTTATAGGCTTGGCAGTGCTATGCTGGCTAGCACTACGGAAGAAAGAGACTTGGGGGTCATCATTGACCACAAGATGAACATGAGCCT
>NW_017728998.1:21141811-21223488 GCF_001723915.1 Gavialis gangeticus | reverse complement strand
CAATGATCTTCCGAGGTCCCTTCCAGCCCTGATGTCTATGAAATCCATGAATTCACGATTTTACGGAAATTGCAAAATCAGGCAATGTCCACGAAATCCTTAAAAAATACCTTACTAAAAATAAAAAGCTGGTTCCCCAGTGGGAAGCAGCCATCCTTATGTCTATTATGGCCCAGCTGCACAGCCCGCCAAGCAGCCAAGATGACAGCCACCCCCTACCCCTCACCGCTGATTGGCTGAGAGGACTGCCTTTTGTGTAGCTCCCACCCTTCTCCACCAATCAGCAGTGAGGGGCAGGGATACACAATGGCTAGACCTCTCAGCCAATCAGTGGTGAGGAGCAGGGCCAACCAGGGGCAGAGACACGGGGCGGGCGGACACGCCACAATAATCCTGTGAAAATGGTGGCTGACCCCATGAACTGCCCATGAAATTGGCAGCCTGTCTTCTCGATTTGGGTTGGTCCCTAATATTGAGTTCCTGTTTTGTCAAAGCTGGTTCAACCAGTTCTGCAAAACAGAATGGGGGGGAGGGAGGGGGCGTGCGGGCATTTCCTTGGAGAAAGGAGGAGAGGCGTAACACCTACGCTTTCGCACCAAGTGGCCTGGATCTTGACCTCCTTCCTGTGAGAGTTCTCTGGAAGTGATGACAGCATTAGCCCACTGAGAAGGCCTCTTTTTTCCCTGCCAGGGCTGAGGGACATCACAGATTCTCACCCTCTTCTCTCTGTTATCAGAAAACCTTCTTCCATTGTTGCTAGAACAATAGATAAGCATGTTCACCAGTTCTGGATATATATCCTCTGGTTCCCCAGAGAGCTGAGCTCCTGCCTGTACCTTGTACAGCCAACAGGTTTGGCTCAGGTATACGGAGAAAAGGATGCACATCTCACATACGTTTTTCAGCAGTTAAATGCCTATTTCTTTTGCACACATTTACCCATAGAGTTTCTTGCACTGTAGGTGATTAGCACATCTCTCTTTTGGGCACAAACCTATTATTATTATGAAACCCCTGAAAAGGTAATTATTTTTCCAGTACCCTAGTTAACTGTATTTGATGCTTTATCTAGCATTGCCTCAAAAATATTGAAACAGACAGCTTGGCATTTTCAGAACTTTCCACTGAATTTTTTAATGAAATTCCATTGAAGTCCACATGATTTCACAAAACTATTGGTTTAATTGAACTGTCATTTCAATAAATTGTTTTCTGAGGACCTGTGTATAGAGTTTGGTTATTTGGTCAATATGGAATATGAAAAATAATGCAATGTCTTTATTTTTTTTACTTTACTAAACAAGCTTAAGCACCAATCACTACAGGCTGAATCACCTCAAGGAATCTGTGCAACAAAAGACACAATAGTTTTTCTTCATAATAAGTAAATGTTAATCATTCTCTCTCTCTCTCTCTCTCAGTTGTGACTGAAAAAAATGCTTGTCATAGCAATTTTGCATTACATTCTTTGTGCTGGTTAAATCATCAGTTGGAAATTAGTCAGAGATTAGGAAACGTTATGAAGTTATCAAAAAACTGGCATGTTAGGGTGAAATCAGTTAATCTTTAGCCTCACTTGATAGAGAGAGGAAATATAATTGCAACACCTAACTGTGTTTTATAGTCATTATCACTCAATAAGCCCTTCAGATAATTCTATAATTAGCGAGGGACAGGCCAAAGGGAAAATATCTGACACTGGAGGAACTCTGCATGTATTCATCCTTGAGAGGGATTTAAGGAGCTACACTAGTGCAACCTAGTGAAACAAAGCTCTGCTGAGAGAGACAAATCCCAGTTTATGATATCTTTGAGCAGGAGACACCTGGACCTTGACTGATGGGCAATATTTAGACAGCTGCTTGAGCTGCTTGAGCTCATCAGTAAGTAAGTGAAGCAGTCAGGTGCAAACTGTAGTCACAAAATTGTAAACAGGCATTTACGTTAATCAGATCCCAGACTTCTCAGAATAGCTTTCAGCACAATTACGCTTTGAGTCAGCATCTCTGAACTAAACCTGTACGTTTTTCACACATGTTTATGTTTATACAGTAGCTGTCATCGCTTACTTAAAATGATAAGAATATGGATAGATACTAACTCCTACTATGTATTTGTTTTGAAACAAACTGTATTTTCAGCTTCTAATTCCCCATGTATGGCACTTTATAAGACATCTTCTTAAATCCTTGGCAAATTTATTGGTGCTTCGTATAAGCCTGACTTCAGATTGGTTCCAGGGTTTACCCAGTGAACAGAACATGATAATGGCCTTGTCCCTGTCTAAGGAAATCAGACATATTTTCCAGTGACAAACCCGAGTCTCTGAATAAAGTCTCAGAAACCTTGATTAAAGAAAAGGACAGGTTTACCATATAAAATAGTCAGAGGCTCACAAGAGATTACCATTATCATTTGTAACTAGAGCTACTCAAATTGTCTGTCCATATTTTTTGTAAAGCAGCATTTTCATAGTTTCATAGATTTAGGGTCGGAAGGGACCTAGTAGATCTTCTAGCCCGACCCCCCGCCAGGGCAGGAGAACAACAAAACCCCAAAACAAGAAACGGGACTCAAATGAGTCCAGCCAGGTAGGCATCCAGCCTCTTCTTAAAGACCCCCAGGGTAGGGGCCAGCACCACTTCCCTTGGAAGTTGGTTCCAGCTCCTAGCCGCCCTAACTGTGAAGTAGTTCTTGCGGATGTCCAATCTATACCTCCTCTCCATCAACTTGTGCCCATTACTCCTTGTTATGCCAGCGGGCGCTAGGGGAAACAGCGTCTCCCCCAAACCCTTCTGGTCCCCCCTAGTGAGTTTATAGACGGTCACCAGGTCCCCCCTCAGCCTTCTCTTGTGGAGGCTGAATAGGTTCAGGTCCCGCAGTCTCTCACTGTAGGGTCTGCCCTGTTGTCCCCGGATCATGCGGGTGGCCCTCCTCTGGACCCTCTCCATGTTGTCCACATCCCTCTTGAAATGGGGCGCACAGAACTGGACACAATACTCCAGCTGTGGCCTGACCAGCGTCGCGTAGAGGGGGAGGATCACCTCCTTGGCTCTACTCGAGATGCACCTGTGGATGCACGACAAGGTCCGGTTAGCCCTGCCAACCATGACCTCGCATTGTCGGCCCATGTTCATCTTGGAGTCAATAATGACTC
This sequence comes from Gavialis gangeticus, assembly GCF_001723915.1. Lineage (NCBI taxonomy): Eukaryota > Metazoa > Chordata > Crocodylia > Gavialidae > Gavialis > Gavialis gangeticus. The sequence goes on along the minus strand of NW_017728998.1, from coordinate 21,220,331 downwards.
CAAGATCTCTTTCTGCCTCCGTGCTCTCGAGTAGGGAGTTCCCCATTGTGTAAGTGTGCTGCTGGTTCCTACTGCCCAAGTGCAGCACCCTGCACTTGTCCGTGTTAAAACGCATCCTGTTCCTGTTAGCCCACCCCTGTAACCTATCCAGATCCCTCTGCAATCTCTCCCTCCCTGCTAGCGTGCTCACCTCCCCCCAAATTTTGGTGTCATCAGCGAATTTAAACAGGTTACTTTCCACCCCATCATCCAGATCGCTGATGAAGAAATTGAACAGCGCAGGCCCCAGGACCGAGCCCTGGGGGACTCTGCTACCCACCTCCCCCCATTTTGGTGAAATGGAAAAAATTGTTAAAATTCTGGTTGTTTAAAATTGAAGTTTTTTGTTAGAAAAACAAAAAAAGTAGTGAGAGGTAGAATGTTTTCATGCAAAAATCAATTCTGAACTGTTCTATTTGTAACATTTTAACCTAGACTAGACCTAGTGCTAGTTGAATAAGGAATAACACTAATATGGACGAGAGAATTTAGCAGTACTTACGCAATCAGAGGGCACTAAGGAATGATGTCTCTTAACTCTCATAGATGGGAACTTTTATATTCCTAAAGCTAGGTCTTCAAATTTTGTGCCTGATGTTTAAACTGGTATGTGATTGTACAAAGTTTGTTTCTGCTCCCTGATTGATAGCTTAAAGACTCAGATTTGGGATTTGGTATGGAAGTTCTTGAGAACCTGAAAAAAATAACCAAGACATATCAAACAAGAACAACTGCAATAGAGGACAACAATGGTGACTTGCCTACTGTAAACAGTGCAATACACAGATGATGGGTGGAGTATGCAAAAGAGCTATATAATCACAGTATCAAAACAGATCCAGAAGTAATAACTCAACTAGAGAAAGGAGGATCTGGAGCTGTAGAAGAAGGTAAAAGTTCAGACATCACAAGAGAAGAAGCAGAAGCTATCAGAAGCATGAAAAATGGAAAAACAACTCGTCTGGACAATATACCTGCAGAACTATCAAAACCAGAAAACAAGACAGTTGACATAGGCTGTGTCTACATGTGGGCATTTAATGTATGGTAGCCCAATTTAAAGCACATTAACGGCATGCATCTACATGAGTGCACCTTTAATGCATCTTAAATGGTGATTTTAGCTTAACTGTGCCTAAATGTTATACCTGCAAAAGCAGGTATCAAATTTAGACTTAATTAGTTAAAGCAAATTAACTCACATATAGATGCATTAAAGCTCATTAATGGAAGATATCGCCTGGGAGGAGCACTGGGCCCAGCTGGAGGCCCTGGAGCAGCGCCATGTCAAGCTGCTCTAGCAGTAACTGGCCAGCCAGGACTAGCCAGTGGAGGCCATGTCCATGCCCCTCCTATGCCTGGCCCCCTGCCTCAGTTCTGACCCCACAAGGCCCCTTGGTCCTGCCTGCCGGCCGGCAGCAAACCTCCAGCTGGATCTTGGGTAAAGGCCTCTGCTGCCTCCTGCCTGAAGGATCCCCTTCCCTTGCATTTGGTGCACCCCCCAGACCTGCAGGGGAACTGTCCACAGCCAGAGTGCTGGCTGCCTGCCACCAGGCTGTACACCCTGGGTGCCTCAACCCCACAGCCCCCCACTCCAGGACTCAGACAAAGACCGAGACTATTGTACATAGTTTTCTGCTTGGAAAGAGGGTTTTTTATTGTTGGTGGGTAGGAAGGGTGGTGGACGGGCTCTGTGTGTTGGGGAGGGAGGGGGAAGAGGGCTCTGTTGGTAGAGGAGGGCGGTGGTGGGGGGTGTGAGGGAAATAAAGGTTTTCATTGCAAATATGTGCATGTCCCGCAGTGGTGCTGGGGGATGGGCAGGGGGTGGGGATGTGTGGGTGGCGGGGCAGGCGGGTGCTGATAGCTGGGCACATTTCCATGTCCTGGTGCTCCAGGTGTGGCCAGAGCTGGCACAGCAGGTCTTCAAAGATGGCCTGGGTCATCTGGAATGTGTTGAACCACTGGTTGTCATCCCATTCCTTCAGCACAATGCATTACCACCAGTCCTGGCTGGTGCATTGGGCCCAGATGTGGTGGGGCTGATGGGACAGGAGGTCAACAGCAGTCCCAGCAGTGGTGTCCTGGAGTCTGCAGTTGCTGTAGCTGGTGGCAGCAGCTGCACAGGGGAAGAGATCCTAGAAGGCCACATACCAGTCATCCAGTAGGTGGCTGGAGTGGGTGGGGGAGCTGGGTGGTGCAAAGGGACCAAATGTCAGAATGGTGGTGGGAGAGCTGGACAGCTGTGGCAGGCCTGAGGAGCATGGGACCCTGTTCCTGGGCACCAGGGCCAGGAGCTGGGACAGCAAGGGCTAGAAAGTACAGCTGCAGCAGGAGCAGAGCTGGCATGTGCTGCCTCTGTCTCTGCTACATTGCTCCTCTGACACAGGAAGTGTCTGCCCAGAAGTCACAGTGTGGAGAGTGTGCTTTTAAGATGGCTGCCAAGTGCTGGCAGCTGGCTCTGGCTTCAGCATGGCTGCCAAGTGCTGGCAGCCATGTGGCTGGAGACTGGAGCCCCCCACCCCTCAATGGCCACAGGGGCACATGGCAGGGCTGGAGTGACTTGGGACTAAAGTTAGGACTAAATTTGGTACTAAATTTTTGCCCGGTGTCTACACATGGTGGGACTTGGGACTAAAGTTAGTCCCAAGTCCTACCACATGTAGACACCTGCCAAAAATGCTAATGCATGTTAGCTTAATGCACATTAAATTTAAGTATGCTTAAATTCACATGTAGACACTCCCATATTGTACAAAATCTGCAATATGATATGGAAGAGGAAAACCTAACCAACACAGTGGACAAAATCAAGAATAATCCCTGTTCCAAAGAAGGAGAATCTGCACTAATGTACCTACTCCTGTACCATTAGCCTCATCAGTCACCCAAGTAAGCTGCTTAGTAGAATAATACTAAACAGGCTTAAGTTGCAAATAGAGACTGTATTAGCCAAAAAACAAGTAGATTCAAATCTAGAAGAAGCATTGCAAAACACATCTCCAAATTCAGAAGCATGTCCAAAAAGCACCGTGACCACCAAAAAGAACTCCATCATGCTTTCATGCTTTAAAAAAGCTTTTAATGGAGTCTGGTGAAAAGCACTTTGGCTTACACTGAAGAAGCGTAACATCAGTCCCACATTTATAAGTCTTATAGAAGAACTCTACAACAATACAAGTAGTGGAGTCCTGCTTGACAACAACATTGTGGCATGGTTTGCAACATCAGTAGGAGTATGCCAAGACTATCTTCTTTCACCATGCTTATTTAATTTATACCTGGAACAAATCACATCAAATGCCTTGGAGAACTTCACTGGAACAGCGTTAGTTGGAGGATGTGAAATTAACAACTTTCGTTTTGCTGATGACATTGATCTAATAGCTGGAACTGCAGAAAAGCTTAAGGAAATAACAGAAAGGCTGCATAAGGCTACAAAGAGATATGGAAGGGATATTAGTGTGGAGTAGAGCACAGTAACGTTAACATCAGCCAGTAGCAATGATGATGCATCAGTAAAAATTGGTACTGAGAAGTTAGAAAAAGTAACACACTCTAAATACCTTGGAGCAACCATCACAGAAGATGCTACATCAGAAAAAAGAAGTAAAAATAAGAATAGCCATCGCCATTGGACAACTAGCAAAGCTGAAGAAAATCTGGACTACCAGTAACATCACGATGGGTGTGTCTACACGTGTCAGGATGGCAATGTTGTTGCTGCACCATGATTTAATACTTCCTTTTGGAAATACTAAATCATACTGTGATTTAGTACTTCCTTTTGGAAGTACTAAATCATGGCACAGTAACAACCGTACTGCGCTGTACATGTGGTGCATGGTTATTTTTAGCAGCTATTTTGCCATAGCAGCACACTGTACCAGGGGAGTGCATCGCTATAGCGAAATAGCTGCTGGTCATGTATAGATGCCTGTGGACTTTATGTTGCCATAGCACATTGCTATGGTGATGTAGCATCATGTGTAGATGCACCCAATGAAAACAAAACTCTACCTATTATATGCTGTTGTCATTTCAACAACTCCCTCTGGTTGCAAGACCTGGATACCCAGAAGGGCACTGGAAAAATGAATTGAGACCTTTGAAACATGGTGCTTCAGAAGACTTCTACACATACCCTGCACTGCACACAGAACAAATGAAGCTGTGAAAGATCAAATCAGACAAGAAGTCAGCAAATACGAACCTTTACTCAAAACCATAAGAAGAAAGATGTGGTTGCTACTTGAAAGGTGCCTCAAAGGTCAGTGCAGCCTTGGTACCGACTTGACTTGGCATGGCAGTTCTGTGTAGGCGGGCACCACCGAAATGTGACAGTTCCAGGGCCAGATTAACGCATAGGCAAACTAGACACATACCTGGGGCCCTGAACTGCAGGTGGGTCCCGGTCCTTCCCTCCACAGCAGCAGCATGAATGGCCCCATCTGCCTCGCCTCCCTTCCCTTCCCTTCCCCTCCCCTCCCCTCCCCTCCCCTCCCCCCTGCTGGCCTCACAGACCATGGCAGCTGCTTCCTAGCTGCAGCTCCGAGCGCTGCCCCCACAGGCGGCAGCACTGGGCACTGGAGGGAAGCCTTGACCAGCCTGGGGCCCACGAGTTTGTGTGCCTAGGGCCAGCTAAAAAGTTAATCCAGCCCTGGACAGATCTCCTCACTTCTGAGCAATCTAGTAAAAATCATGGTCCCTGACATCCCCAGGGACTTCCTAGGTCAGCGTGCCTAGTTACCTGCTTTTGTAAATTCCTAAATCTATCATAATTCTATCCGGTTCCTGCTTAAAACAAACCCGGCTTTTTTGTTCCCATTTCTCTTACTGGAAGGCTGTTCCACAAGCACACATCTCTCATGGTCAGAAACTTTCCTCTAAATCCTGACTTAAATTTCTTCACAGCCAGTTTATACCCATTTGTCTATGTGCCAGCATTGTCCTGTAGCTTAAATAGCTCTTCTCTCTCCCTGGTGGATTTACAAAAGCAATCCTATCCCTTCTCAGCTTTTGTTTTGTTAGGCAAAAGGAGCTGAGGTCTGTTAATCTCCTCTCACAAAATAGGGATCCATTCAGACCATTCACTCCTCACACATGAATTGACACTAAGCATCAGCACTAAGCATTCTGGTTTGGCTGAGAGTGCCATCTCCTGCTGTTCTGACAATTCTGGGGCATCCAGGTCCTCCAAGAAATTATTTCCTGCCCGTGAAACATTCCATTGAAGGACCAAGAGGCAGACTCTTCTTCAGTAAATTATGTCAAGAAAACTATGCAAAGAATACCAACCACATAACATCTCCACAGCCACTTTGGACAGAATCCGTCACATGCCATCAGAGGTATCTTGGATGCAATGAGAACCAATGCAATGACTTCCAGGTCTGCTCAGCTGCATAGCTCTCTCACTCAAACACTCCTGAGACATGTTTATAACTCTGACAGAAACCAGATGTTGTATATCCATTTTATAATTGCACCACTGGAAAGAGGTTACAAAAGTGGCCAAATATCACTGAGCAGTAACCACAGGAAAGTGTTCCATTAAAAATATGTAACCCATATTAAACCCAGCAGTTGGACCACAGTGGAGCCAAACACTTGGGATAGATGCTTAAAATGAAATACTCCTTTTGATTCACCTGAGCTTTCTCAGAGAGGTCTTTCAATATTAGATGTATGTAGGTTTCACACTAAATGCACAATTGATTGTATCCATGGCAAACAGCCAGACCTTCTGTGGTTACTAGACATAAGTGCATGATCATGCAGAATTTTCATGCACAACAAGCTCAGGACATGGCCGGCTTTGCAAACAAACCCCTTAAATGTCTGAGATGGTTATGGATACATCTAACTTTTGTGTTAGTGTTTGAATTCATTTCTTCTAGTACAAATTCAATGGATCAAATTTCAAAATAGGAAAGTTTTGCAGCTGCTTATATTGGATGTGAATTTTAATCTATGTGATCTTTCTGCTAGAATGATAGTTTGTCACCATTAGAAATCAATTAAGGTACTGTTGGCAATGACATATTACTTAGTAAACAGGAGTCTTGATTGCAAGTTTAGTTTTTCAAAGAGAAGAATTGCAAAGGCAGACAGTTATTCAGCAATTCTTTAAACAAAATCAGCTAACACTAAGCAGGGTTACCTTGTAGTCTTTGCCAGAGAACTCCAAATAGTGACCATTCCCAAAGTGTACTTAATTTAGGATTTGAAATGCATGCTATCACCATATGACCTGGAAAGAAGTTCAGGGGAGATACAATCTAAGGCTATATGAAGCGTCGGCCCCTGATTCGATTCAGCAGAGATTCGGCTCGATTTGGTGGCTGAATCTCCGAATCCTAATGGAATCAAAAGACCCTTTAATCTCTCTGAATCGAATTGGAACCTTCCAAATCGATTTGGAGAGATTCAGAAAGATTTGGAGATTCAGACATAGACACAGCTTTAAATGTTTTTTCTACATACCTCTAGGTAGCAGGGGCTTGTGAATGCTGCAATGCTGGGGCACATGGAGCATCCCACAAAAGCGTTGGGGATTCCCCAGCGCACTTGGCAGCAGACCCAGAAGTGGACCAGAAGCATTTCCGGTCCACTTCCAGGTCTGCTGGGGAGTGTGTGTGGGGGGCTCCCCCTGTGCCCCCTTCGCTTGGCGACTGATGCCTCCTGGGTCTGGGGGGGGACACCCGGGGTCCTCCTGTGGCCAATTGCCAAGCTGGGGAGGGGGCACGGGGGAGCCCCCCCAGCACACTCCCTGGCAGACGCGGAAGGAGACCAGAAGTACATGTGCCCCAGTGTTGCAGCGATCATGAGTCTCTCCTGCTACCTCAAGGTATGTAGAGAAAGCTTTTAAAGCTGTGTCTGTGTTCAAATCGCTGATTCTCCAAATCAGCACCGAATCTTCAGATTTGGATTCGGCTGAATCGAATCAGGGACAGTGATCCAAATCAACGAATCGAACCACTGTCCCTGATTTGGGCTGAATCTGAATCCAAATTGAATAGGGCCTGCTTCGCACACCCCTAATACAATCTATACTACAATACTAAAATCTATGACATCTGAAGGTTTGTTAGCCATTCAGATACTTCCAGGACAACTTTGCTTAAACTGGTTGAAAATGTTGCCTCCAGGTTTTACTGTAATATGAAGTGGACAGACTCAGAGCTTATGCTAGCAGTGGTCACTGCTAGCAAATAATTACTGGTAACTCTTGATTGAAGACATCACAGTTTCACACCCCTTAATGCAGGAAATTGATATATTCTCATACAACAGCTAGATTAACCCAGACTGAAATGGCCCAAACTATCACAGAAGTGTCAGCAGATCGATTTCCTTTAAATTTATCATGGTGAGGAAGATTGGCAATTAATAAGATTATGATTGTTCCAAAAACCAATTATATTTTGAGCTTGCAGCCAGTTGCTATAAATCCAAGAACATTTTGAGAGCTGTCTCATTGCTAGCAATATTTCTGGAGAAAAATGATAAACACAAAATCGGCGTTAGGAAGGCCCAGAAATTGATTTAAAAAGTACTTGTTTTGGAGGCAAGATATCATTTTGGCTCTCGCCTCTTAAACTGAGAGTCTTTGTGCAGTTTCAACCAAAGGGAGTGCAACCCCAGCATATTTATTAAACCTTCTATTTTCCATGTATCTCCTGCAAAAAATCAGGTTTCATGATGGCTGATTTGTCTCTGTTGATACAGCAAGGTACTGTTTGATGCTGGCCTACGTAGGTAGAATCCCTTTTATATTATTGATATAGGTAGGGCTGTGTGAAACAGCACTGTTTCATTTTGACTTCCATTTCACCACTTCAAAAGGACAGTGTTCTGTTTCATTGTTTTGAGGCACTGTTTCATTTCGTTTCACTGAAACTGTTTTGACGCTTTTTCTACGCATTTTGACATTTCACCCATGAGCTATAATGAGAAATCATGAAAATGCCTATAACTTTGTCATTTCTTTCCTTGTTTAGATGAAAATTGCAGAGATGGTAGCCCCTTCTGAGGGCATGAAGTCTGGCAAGTTTCAAGGAGATAGGTGCAGGGGTTTCTGGGAAACTTCATCTTAAACTGTTCAAAGCAAAACTCGTATCACTTGCTGGCAGCGGCAGCCTATGATCCCACACGCAGATCTGGGGGCCTGTGCCCCCTGGGAGGGCTGCGGGGCTGTGCTGGACTCTTCCTGGGGGGTATGGGCCTCCGGATCTGCATGTGGGATGACAGTAGGCTGCCACTGCCGGCTGGGGCCAGCAGCAGCACCTGTCTTCACGGTGCTCTGCACAGGTTGCACCCAACACTGGTTGCAGCTGGCAGTGGCATCCTGCTGTCATCTCACATCATCTGGGAGCCTGTGCCCCGCAGGAAAATCTGGGAGAAAGATCTGGGAGCTGCGGAATCCAACTGGGTACTGGGGGAATGTTCAGGGACCTGAATATTCCCCAGCTCCTGGTTCAATTCCCCAGCTCTCTGATCATTTCCCCAGCTCTTCCCAGGGGGCATGGGCCCCTGGATCTGCATGTGGTGTTTCAGAAAGCTGCTGCTGCAGTTTCAAGGGCAGCCTGCTGCAACCCTGCACGCAAATTGAGGAAGAGCTGGGGAAATGATCAGAGAGCTGGGGAATAGAAAAGGGAGCTAGATGTCTATATCAGAGCAGTTCTTCCTCCCTGTCCTTAGCTTATAAATTATCAACATAGTTATTCCTCCTTAGTTCTTCCTCCCTCTCCTTAGTTTATAAATTATCAACATAAGCCCGGCTTCAAAACTTGAAATGTTTCGACACTTTTGAAAAGTTTTAAGTGCCCTCGTTTCGTTTCACAGCTGTTTCAAAGCCTTTTGTTTCATTTCGATTTTGCTGTTTTGAGCTTGAAATGCATTGAAACACCTTCAAAATGAAACACCCGTTGAAATTTTGCACAGCCCTAATTAGCCGGCATGGCATCTGTCCCAAGGTTTCAAAGCGTCACATAACACAGATGAGATGTGTATGTAGAACTGTCCTGCTGGCAAACACCATCTTGCATTCAGGGTGCACAGTATTGCTCCAGCCCTCAGATGGGGGTTTACTGGAATGAAAGAATCCCCAAGTAGCAAAAAGCCAATGTTGACATCTCTGCTATTGTCTTCCCCCAGCCCCTGAAACCAAGAGCCACTGTGCTCCAAGAGTCCTCAGCTGTGGACCAGCCTCCTGAGCACCATTACAGCAGAGTGTATTTTGATGCAGTCCCGTGCATACTGTAAATAGCGCTGGGGGTCAAATGGTGCCCAGTAATTTCTAGCTTAACAAAGGGCAAAGAGGAGATTTGAGAAACTTTGTTCCTTTGCCTTCCTCCCAAATGGAGGAAGCAGAGCATGGGAGTACCTGACAATCTAGCTCAGTCTTGTTTCCTAAATACTACTTTTCTAACACTCATCAGGGCGGATTAATACAGGTAATTCACAAACCTCTGAGGGAAAAGATAATAGTGATGTGGAAGAGAAGATAAACTGCTATGCAGCAACACCCCTGTTATCTTATACGGTATTTATCTTCCACTGTGCAGCTCCTTGTGTGATGAAGCAGGCTTTTTGAATCAATGAAAAGTAGAGAAAAGCAGTAAACAGGGATTGTTACCAAAAGCCAAATGTTAAATGAATCAGCTTTTCTCCTAACTTTTTTAGGAAATCAAAGTAGAACAGATAAGAGACACAGCTCTCAGCAGACATGTGACATCAGCTGGGAAGCTCTGTCTAGAAGCAGTAGGAAGTCACTTGAGCTTCAGGTTGTTTGGATGGCACAAATTATTAGGTGGAAAATTGATTTAGTTGCGTCCCAACCCACTGCCCCCATAACTGGGTAAATGACTCGGATGTTGTCAGAAAGCATCTCAGATACTTTTGATTTCTGCAAGGATGCTCCTTGCCAAGGTGTTTAATGGGATATAACAGTAATGAGGAACTGTGATCGTTTGCCAGCTCTGTCTCAAGTCTCATATGCTTTAGAACCAACCATCAAATTATGATAATTTCCACAGTCCTGCAGTTTCCTAACATACATTACATACTTCTTGCATCCATGGATTGATTCTGCAGTCCTGACACAGACAAAACTGACATTAACTTCAGTGGGAAATTTATTCAAGTATGAACCTCATAAGCAGCCCCACTTATAAGAGAATGTACAGAATGTTTGAAAATAAAGGTAGTAAAAGTACCAATAAATATGTCTAGAACCATGTAAAACAAACCTTACCAAAGAAACAGTTGTTATTCCATAAAGCAGATGGTACATGTGATGGTGTAGCCTAATGCATTTATTAGCTGTTCCTTGGGATGACCTGCATAACTCACCTGTGGTTTGCTGCTGAGGAGTAATGGCCATCCCAAATGATTCTAATATTATAAAAGCCTAAGACAGTCTGTCTGTCTGTCTGTCTGTCTGTCTGTCCATAACGCTTTATTCGTACTTTGATTGGCTGACAAACAGCCAATCAGAGCACAAAGAAGCATTCTGATAGGAGGCAGCCTGACACAGGAGACGGAGCAGGGAGGGGGGCAGGGGAGCAAGACCACCCCTGCTCCCTGTAGCTAATGTGGGGGGTGGAGAGTGGGCCCAGGCCCAACACGGGGGGTGGGGTGGGGTGGAGCGGCCCCAACAGGGGAAAAGCCATCCTGCCATGGTGGGGGAAGGAACAGCAGGCCCAGCCTGACCAGCCCAATGCAGCTGCAGCGGTGGTTGGGGAGGGAAGGAGCAGGCCTCCTCCCCACATCGGGCCTAGGCTCGCTCCTCCCCTACTCCCCTCCCCTGTGCCAGCCCCAAGCCTGCTCCTCTCATTCCCAAGCGTGCTCGACAGTGTGTGTGGGGGGGAGGTCTGGGCATACCATGGCATCGGCAGTGACAGTGGGGCCAGGGGAGGAGTGGGCCCGGGCCCGACATGGGGCAGGGAATGAGCCTGAGCCAGGGGAAAAGCCAGCCCACCACAGCAATGAGGAGGGGACAGTGGACCCGACCCAGCATGGCCCAACATGGTAGCTACGGGGGGAAGGGAAGAGAAAGCCTCCTCCCCTACATTGGGCCCGGGCCCAGTCCTCCCCCACCCCTGCTACCCCACATCGGCCCTGAGCCTGCTCCTCCTGTTCCCCCCACCACCACTGGGTCGGCCCCAGCCCGCTGCTTCCCCCTCATCCCCCTGCCGCAGTGACCCATCTACTCCCCACCGCTGCAGCGGGGAGAGGGGGAGTGGGCCCAGACCCCAAGCAGCAGGAGGGAAGGGGGAGTGGGCCTAGATGGGGTGGGGGGGGCCTCCGTCCCCACCTGCTTCCCCTCACCCCATCATTCTTGACGGGCAATTGGCTAGTATCTTCATAAAGATCCAGGCTGCTATGACACCAGTGGGAGTTTTGCTGTTCACTACAGCGGAGCCAGGACTTTATCCCATATCTCTACATGTCTGTACTGCATCTGTGCTGCACCCAGGGGCGCTGCCATGAGGCACCTCCCTCGCACTCCCCCCCTGCTTCCCATGTGCTGAAAAAAACATAGCTGCATTAGTGCCATCTGGAATAATATGGAGCAGGCCCAGGACCAGCAGCCTGAGGGTGATATCCAGATTCTCAAATAAGTAGCATGATTTTTCAGAAGTGTTGCACAGCCTACGGCAGCAATGGAGCACTGGGGGTTGTTTGAAGAATCACCTAAATATGGCAATTAGAATCGTGGGGTTCATCTCCTATTTTGGGGCCAAAACCTCTTTTGAACATCATCCCACCACATGTCCTGCATGGACTTGCAAACATGACAGAGCACCCATGTTCACATCTGCTGTTTCCTCGCATTGCATGGTGCACAGCCACTTGTAGACTCAGATTTTGATAAAGGCATCTGTAAGAAGTTACGGGAGCCAGCAATGAATGATATAGCAAATCCCAGAATTTGCCCTTTTTGGCAACCCGTCCTCCCCACACAAATATTAAAGACAGGAAGGAATGTGATATGTGCTGCTCCCAAAGAGAGTTCAGAGTTGGAGTAAGTTCAGCAACACCCAGTTTTGAAGATGAGTTGATCCAAAGCTGTTTTGTAGTCATTCTTTACTGACAGCATCATAGCCATGAATGCTTTTTCACTAGGACTATACCCCAAAATAGCTGTGCAATTAGGAATACATTTTTCTCTCTTATAATTATTATATTACTAACATGGAGGTAGTGAAAAAAACATACTGTTTAAAAACTGAAGACAACATCTGCCTACCTATGGTCTCTCTCAAAAATAGGACTAGAGACAGAGGACTTTTGACTTACAATATGCTGGCTGCCTGGTCTTGCCAGCTAAGCTCAATGGACTAAGAAGTACTTGGACAGAGCACCTGTGTAATGTAGGTCCTGAAGGAAGTATCATTGGTCACTCGGTGATATTTTTACCTCTGAATCACAATGTCTTTCTTCCCTCAATTTTATGGGGTGTTGTGTTACTGGAGGTACAGGTGAAGTATGCTCATTTCAGATTTCTTGCAAGACTGCTAGACCATTTGTCTTAAATTTCAGTTTTGCTATGGTCTGCTTAGCTATCTGAAATCTTCCACATTTGGAATATGTGTGAGTATGCTTACATACGTGCACGTGTGTGTGTGTGTGTGTGTGTGAGAGAGAGAGAGAGAGAGAGAGAGAGAGAGAGAGAGAGAGAGAGAAGTGTTTGAATAAGATTTCTTCAGCTAATTTTGAGTTATGGGAGATTGAAAAATATCACCACATTTCTCATTGTGGGAAATTCTGACTACCCTTTTATATACAGTGCTCTGGCAAAAAATGAATGAAGCATGAAGTTAAAACCCTGGCATAAAGTTAACAGCCTACACCCCTGGCGTAAAAGCTGCCATTTGTATGGCCAAATGATAAATATGGGTCAGACTCTCAGATACTAAATTTATTTGGGTATCATTTTCCTCCACAGTTCAAGGTGGATATGAATAAAGTTATTGGGATGTAACTGTACATGAGAAAATCTGACTTGCAGTTGAACATAGCCTTGGCTTCTACTCACTTAAAAGTAAGGCTTCTAATACGAATGTCTTGAAGTAATATTTTGAAACATGTTCTCTCTTTTTTTACTTAGGAACCAATAAATTAGTCTGAGGAGGAAGAAGTCATGCAAAGTCCTTGCATTAATGCTACATCTTACGCATTTAACTAGTCAATTGCCCATCAAGAATGACAGGGAGGGGTGGGCGGGGATGGAGTGCTGCCACCCACCATCCTGTGATGCCCCTCACACCCCACTGGCTCCTGTCCCTCCCTCCCTCCTGGATGTTCTCAGGGCTCAGTGGTGGCAGCAGGGCATCACCGCTCTGCCGCTCCTCTGCTTCCCTAAACTCATTCTTCCTGCTGCCTCCACCTCCCTGCTGGCTTTTGTTGGGGCCCAGCAGCAGCAAGGCTAGAACAGGGTGGGGTGAGGCCAGCAATGTGCCACCAGCAACATGTGCTGCCGCCTCCAAGGAGCAGCACCCCTACCCCCCGCATCTGGCCCCGTGTGCCAGAGTGGGGGGTGAGGCCAGCACTGCACAGTCAGCACCCTGCGCCACCTCCACCTCCAAGGAGCATGTCCGGAGGTGGGGAGAGCAACGCCAGCCCTGCCTCCCACTGTGTCCCCTCCATTCCCACTGTCATGGCGGCTCTCTGTCGTGTGTGTCTATCTGTGTACAGCACTCTGATTGGTTGTTTCAGTCAGCATTGTGATTGGCTGCTGAGACAACCAATCAGAGTGTGAATAAAGCATTACAAACAGACAGACGGACTAAGGCTTTTATTATATTAGAATTATTGGGGAGCAGAGGCTGTCTCTTCATTTGTGTTCGTTCAGTGCCCCAACTAATGGCTCCCCCAAACCTGGTACAACCTTTAGATTATGATGATCAGAACATAAGTGCCATATTAGGTCAGACTAATGGTCCACCCAGTCCAGTATCCTGTCTCTGACATTGGCAATAGTAAATGCTTTAGATGATGATGATGCTAATACATAACTGCAGGAGTGGCTACAACCTTCCAGTGAAATCCTGGCCCTAATAAATCTCATAGTGAAAATCCTATTGACTTCAATGAAACTAGAATCTTACCTGAATGGACAAGAGGTTTCAGAAGAGGCCCTGCAGGGTTCTCTGAGCTTGGGGAGACAAAATGCCATATCCTCCTGACTGGCTTAGTGTTCGTTTTGTGCAGTGATGGTTTACAGAAGGATCAAACTGACACCCACCTCTGCTCCCCATAAATGCACATGCTTTGCCTTACCTCCTGCCTGTAAGCTTGTGACCCTACTGCCTTTGGTATTCAGACCATATTCATCCCTGATCTTTTGTCTGTTTTCTATTCTTCAGTTCATTTTCCTTCTTTCTTCTTATCCTAGTTAATAAGTCTGTTTTGCCATCAAAACACAAGAGCCTTTTGCAGGAAACTCCAGGTCATGCTAAAGGCATTTCTATGTGTAAATAATTCATATCCACAAATGAGAAGAGACCCTTGAATCTCTCTGATGTTTTATTTGTTTGATGGGGTAGGGAGGGAGGCATTTAATAGGCTGGCTTGTGTGCTGCACTTGTGCCCTCAGTTCCTCTGATGGTTTTTGAGGGAAATGCACCTAAAAGACCAATTGGAAGCATTTGTAAGGTTAATATGAACTCTTCCTTTCCCATTTATGGGCTTTCTGCTCCACATATCATTATGTTACCAGTGTCAATGCCTAGCCTTACAGCAAGGTCCATTCATATCAACTGCATGGTGGCAGAGAGAAGGTGGGAAGGGGGCGGTCGTGAGCTTGGAGGTGTTTGCTCTGTGACACTTTACTATTCCAGTAAACTGCACTCACCAGGGCTACAAAGACCTAAATGAAGACAAGGATTAATGCTTTAGGAGCATTTGGCAGATTTTCCATTGCAGCTAAACAATGGCCAGTGACAAGTGGCCTCAAAAACTCTGCAGGCATTGACTAGGATTTTAAATTCACAACCCTGAAAAGCCAGAGACCACACCTTTAATGCCAGCTCAGAAATGTTTACAGCATCTGGTTACCCCAGTCTGGGAAGCTAATCCATGGAGATTTGAAGGTGTCTGGCAAAGAAACTTATTTTTCCTTGGGTGTCATTTGAAAGAAAAATAGTAATATTTCCAGTTTAGCAATTGGTCTTTGGCAGCTGTAGTGTATTGCCTTACAGAATTATTGTGATTATAGACTACAGTGTGCATTGCAAATGAGGATTTCTGTGTACCTATTCAGTGGATTCTTGAAGAGATGTCAAGTTTAATTCAGATAAGGTGTAATCAGGTACAAGCTCTCCTACAAGGAAGGAGTGACTCTGAGGTATGGCACTGAGTAATATATGGGCCAAATTAGGTTTCTTAGCTATAAGATAAAAACCAGAGCATACCCTAACGTTGATCTTTTACAGAATTCCTGATTAGTAGCAGCAAAAGAAGCAAGAAGCAAGAGGTTAGTAATATATTTGACTGGGTAAATAAATATTGTGGTATAGGGACTGAGTTGAATCCCATATGATTTGCATGCTACTTTGTTCATGCTGAATCTGTTACTATTGGACATGCTCTCTGCGTGTGCATAGGGTGGATATTTAAAGACGATTCTATTGTGGCTTACTTATCTTTGGTCAGCTTTTTTCTTGTTTTTACATTCCCTTTGTTTGATTTTTACTAATTATTTAAATTTGAGACCAACGTTGTCATCTTCAGGGTCCTCTGTGACTTGTGTATAGTACTTTACTACTCAGCTCATCTCACTTTCCCTCATCCAGGTGCCTGCTTTGAAAGCAGCTGGGAGAGGTATCTCATGTAAAATATCTTCAAGAAGACTTTCAGAGGCACAGAAGCCACTTGGGAATCCCTTGACCACCTACTGAAAATCAGGGAGACTGGGTGTCTAGCCCTCTTTATTGTATAAAGATCTTTATATAAAGAGTCAATAAGCAAGCAATGATAATGTGCCACTCATTAGGAACTCCTATTTGCTTCTAAGAAGGATCCGTGCAAGAAAGGTGCATAGGAACTTTATGAAACAGAGTTTGGAGCCTCTAAAGTCTATAGATAGTGTAAAGGACAAAGGGAAACCAGCCCTGTAGTATATATTTTTAGCTATAAACTTCAGATTCTTGCTGTTGCAATATGCTATTGCTGCTGTTGAAACATCCCACACTAGAGTACTGACTGTGCTGCAGTAGACCTATGCCAAGGTCCTTTCTGTATTGAAATGTGGCAGGAGAATGGCAGGGGAAGTGTTGGAAAATTTGGAAGCCAAAAGATAGATTAGCACACAGAGCTTAATAATATTTTTGCACAAAAGAGCTCTCTTTTTTGATTATGATCCACAAGGCAGAGCTCTCCTTCAAGGCTCTCCCTTGTTAGATATTCTAAATGTGCTGCCACACATTAGGTACCCATCAGCTTATTGAAGCCTAATGCATCATATGCCCAGTGAATTACTACTTTAGAGTTATTCCATGATTGTTTTTACTAAAGTCATGTATAATAAGCCTAGAGAGAACATGCATAGCGCATTAGCTCTTAAAAATGTAAAATGAATGATCCCAAATAGGAGCATACAACATATGGCATCAGCATTAACATTGGCATTGAGTGCAGGATGGACAGGAACATTTTCAATCTCTCCTGCCTCTGTACCAAAACCAAAGTTACTTCAGTCTCAATTGTGGAACTTCAGCATGCCTATGATTGTGCTGTCATTGCACGTATGGGGGAGGACCTACAAACGGCCCTTAGCTGCTTCTCTCAAGCATACTACTGACTGGTATGTAAAAACAAAGGCCAATCAATTCCCCCGGCTGAGATCCTTATTGATGGACAGGAACTGGAGAATGTTGCACACTTTGCATACCTGAGCAGCCATCTCTCAAAGAAGGCCAATGCAGATGAAGGGTATAGGATCCGATGAGCCAGCTCTGCTTTCAGTAGACTGAATCATTATGTGTTAAATGAAACTCAAAGAAAGCTCCTACTATATAAGGCTGTGGTAATCCCAACTCTTCTCTATGGCTGTGAAGCTTGGGTGACCTACAGAGACCACCTGAAAAAGCCTGGCATGCTATCACCAGTGCTACCTCTGGAGGACCCTTGGCATAAAGTGGGAGAATTGCTGCACAAATGCTAGTATTCTCACTTATGCTAACACCACCATTGAATATTCAACATCAGCTGCACACAGGGCGCTGCGTGCACATGCCTGATGAACGCTTAGCAAAACAGCTGCTATACTCCCAACTCAGTCAAGGACAAAGGACATGCAGGGGCCAGAGGAAACATTACAAGGACATCCTTAAAGTGAACATTAAGAATTGTCACATTGACACCACAAACTGAGAAAAATTAGCCTGGGACGGGGCTATATGGCAATGCCTTGTGAGAGATGGTACATCTTACTTTGAGGAAAACCATCTTGCCCTGGAGGCAGGAAAACAACAGAAATGGAAGGAAACGAAACAGAAACTAGAGAAAGGAAAGGACTGAGAAATCTGTGGTCCAACCCTGCCTTTAACCACCACTTTTGGCATTCGCCAGGGAATCTGCAGCTCCAGGATCAGCCTTCTTAACCATCAATGAACTCATTTACAACCCTTTACTTGATCCACGGGATTGATCATCCTTGACCATGAGGGATCACCGACGATGACGATTAGCAAGGGACCCCATCAGATGCAGATGGCCTCCTCTGGCCGTTGCTAAGACTGGCCATGATACAGAATGAAATTCAGCTTTCCTTTGGTTGCTAAGACGGGTATAATTATACCTGTAGATACTATTTGATCAAGTCTGTGTATGTTTTCAGACACAAGAAATGAACATTAAATAGTTGTTTGGAGACTTATGTACAGTGTTTTGGTGGCTGTTCCCCATACTCAGTAGAGAGGCAGCTGCTTAAAAGAAGTTAAACTCCCACTAAAGCTCTTCCTAGGTTGGACCCTTGGCTGAGCAGGAAAGAGCCATAGATTAAAGCTCTTAAACAGGCCACCATTCTGTGGTGACTTCAGCTGTTGGTCCACATTACTGTAGTGTGAAAGTGTGGAAAATATTGTCTGAAAATTTGACTTAGATACTCACAGCATTTTAATAATTCACTAACCTCTTAGAAGTAGGAAATGAGCATGTGTTAGGGCAAGGCCTCTGTATACACTGTGCTTATTTGGCAAATAGTAAAATACTCATCTGGTAATCAGGTGTATTTCCAGAACAGTCAATTTACTTAATGCATCACGGTACTCCTGCAATGAGAATCTTTTGTCAGGCATAGTCCATTTTCCAGAGATGCTGAGCTGCTGCAAATTCCCAATGAAATCAGAGGGAAATGGAGGGACTCAGCAGCTTGGAAATCAAGCCAACAGCTTCTACCATAAAGGAAGATTTCTTCCTGTGTTTTATACTTTCTCATTCTCCTCTATAAGATGTCCTTTGTATTGGGAATATTTAATGCTATAAATGAATTACCATGTCATTTGCTTTTTCATTAGTCTCTATATAATACAGTCTGGCATTCCAGCAGGGAAAATACTACTTGTCTCTGAAATACTATACATTAATTTTTATTTCTGTCTTATAAAAGCAGCTCATTCTGGGCACAACTAGTTCCCTGCTATTATAGAAGGCTTTGAGTGAGTGTGTGGAATGTGTTACAGAATCACTAAAGCCTGGCTGAAAGCACTCTCTGCAGTGTGGGCACAATTACTGTCCATTACAAATTCCAGGAATGAAGATAACCCTTATTGAATGAGCGACTACTTTGCACAGGCATAAAAAGAAAAATGTTTTCCTTCCTTCTGCTCCAAAGAACAAAGGAATAAATACCCCCACCCCAACCCCAGTTGTGTGGTCTATATTCAACTCACTGAGATATTCTAGGTGGCATTTGGCCCTTCTGTAGAAAGCTGCACTGGCTTTATGAGCTATTGCAGACTCACTGAATGATCTGAATATCCTAGAGCCCACTCCTGTGCTGCCAGAGCCCCATGTCTATGCGGAGCCCTGCTGATGTCAGGAAGTCTTCACATCGCCTGCTGGATCTCAGAACAGATTGCAGGATCAGGGCCTAGCTGGGGCACTCACAGCAGAACCCCAGAAATAAAGGATGTTTTTTAGAAGGCAGCAGGACCATCTTAGCCTCAAGGATAGTTTTTGGTATAAGGAGATTTTATTGTTTCTTTTTTTTTACTAGCATGACCATACCTATGAAAGCTCACCTGTTTTCACTTTTACTTCTTTCTACCATGTCCAGTGCTTCTGTTAATCCATCCTTATCTAGAGTACCACAGACTTAAGTCCTGTTGATTTCAGTGGGACTGTCCTTGATAGGGATTTCTAGCTGAATAGAGGCTTTCCTGTAGGTGAACTAGAATATGAGAGGGACCCAAAACCAAAAATGAAACTGAGCAGTTTTCATGGCCTGAAATCGTAGAAGTGCAATAACTTAGTGCAGACAATTGCAGCTGAAAGGATTTTTACATTTCTTTTTAATTTCTTTAGTTGTAATCATCTCATTATGGTAAAAGAGGCTAGGGGAAGTTGTAACACATGTTTTTTTGGGTTGAGGGTACCCTTTTGAGGACACACCTGTACACGCATAGACACACACGGAGAATAAATATAGATTTAAACTGCTGTATTTGAAGACATAACACACCTACAGGTAAGGAATACTAGGGATGAGCTCTTCTCTTGGAGTGTGTAAGATTTCATGAGGTCCTGTATTTTTCCAAGGAGTCTCACATAGTAGCTAGTTAATGAAGCAAATTATTAATTGCACTTGTGTGGAAAGGAAGTCTGCCTACAAGGGTCTTAGGGTGATTTTCATGCACAGCTATGTAATTTATGAATGAATGTTTGTCCTCAGAGTAACAGTAATAGCTTAAGTGGATGCAAACAGCTAATCATGTCCCTTATCTCTGTACCATTCACCACCTTAAGCTGCACAGAGAGCTGTCTGGTTCAAGTACTTGACTCATCTGGATTTGAATGGCTGCATGCGGTTTCTCACTTCCAAGTTATGTCTTCAAATAGAACAGCTCAATGTTGCTTCCTAAGCTGCAGGTCTGTTGGCCCTTTGGTGGGACCTGCAGACCTTTGCTGTCTCATTTTTAACATCAAGTCCTTATTCTTTGCGGAAGCTTCTTGTATAATAGAGTGGGGAGTTCATAGTCCACAGTCTTGAGTGTCATTCCTGCTTCTGCCACTGGCTTACGTTATAACCTCAAGCAAGTCACATCTCTTCATGAGTCATGATGACACATTTTCCCCATCTCTTAAACAATGGTTATGACAGCCCTGGCTTGTGGGGCTCAGCTAATGTATGTCAAGCCCTTTGGGATCCTCCACTATGTATGTGAAAGAAGCCATTACATTGAATTTTTCCACAAATAGAGATAGCTGTGTGGTCACAAGTCAGGCAAAATGGTACTAAATTAGCCTAAACCACTTAATCTCAGGTGCCACCCTGCCCTGCTTTCTCCCTGCATAGGGGATACAGAACCATTAGCACCTATTGTACTACTGTTCTCATTTAAAGCACAACTGTGAAATGTATTTTAAGCCAGTGCCTGTCCAGGTATTTTGGGTACTATCAGCATTAATAGATTTCCCCAAGCTGATAGTGATAGATAAATGGCATTCAGTTTTATTGCATTTAACAAGAAAAGGCACAGAGCAAAGAGTTAAGTGCCATTTTGCTGCGTCAATACCCCAAGCAGTTTAAATGTATATTTATTCTGTTTGAAATAATGCAAACTATTCAGAATGCTATGAGAGCTATGAAAAACACAGGGCTTGGAAAACTGGCAGTTTTTGTGGTTTTGGGGTTTAGAGTAAAGTTTCACAACCAATCAGCCCAGAATAATGTCTGGTAAAGGCATTTCTGCTTGTTAGTCTATTTATTTATTTACTTTGGCACAGCAAGCCAAGGACTGATGCTGTTTGGAGGAGGGTCAGTGAAAATACTTGGGCTCTGTCAAAAGGTCCGATCCTGCAAAGTGCTAAGCATTGTCAGCTTTCTGCAAGGATTGTGGGGCACTCAGCAGTTAACTAGAGGCGCCCAGTGCTCACCCATACAGGGCCTTCAAGTGTGGGATTTATGACTGTTTTCAAGGTGGCATGAAAAGTCCAGTCAGCACATGTAGCATTCCAGATGAATTGCACAGACATAACAAAAATGTCAATATTGGATCCCTTTGACACTTTACTTTGGCAGCCTCTGGTTTCTGTGTGTCGCCTTCTCTGCTGGTGGCCCTGATCCCAGCTGCCTTTATTGAGATCTCCCCTTTGCTTGATACTCAGTGTTTTCCAACATCTTCCTGTTCCCAGCGCCCCATATGTCCCAATGGGGACTTTTGAACTATTAACCTACTGCTTCTGGGCAAATATTTGAAATCTGTTCCAGTTCCCCCCTCCCCCAAATGTGCTGGCACATTAGAAAACTCTGTGGATAAGACTGTCTTCTTGGTTCCAGGTCTTAACCAGGAGAGCTGCATGGTTTGGAGGGCTTGTATTGTTCACTTGAGCCCTGCCAGGTGGAGGTGTTTGTTCCTAGGGTTGCTCAGCCCACCCTATCAGTCTCAGAAGGCAAAGTCTGACCTTGTTCCAGCTGAATGCTTGATGGTCACCAAACAGCATAGATGCAGCCCTAGTACAGGGGGCAAGTCTGATACATCCAAGACATGAACTTCACTGGCCACATCTCCAGCCTCTACCCTGGCCTGCCCCTTCCTCTTGCTGTGTGCCTGTCAAGCAGCTCTAAGTAAGTGTAGAAGCTTTCTGTATAGCTTAACTGTATCCTGCCCATTGCATAGAATGGGAACCCGACCAGTGCTGTAGTTTCCAAGGCCTGCTATGGACTGATATGAGCCAAAGATTGTGGCTTATAGCGAGGGGAGAAGAAGACTTCTGAGGCTAACAACAGGCTTTGTTCGCTGCAGTATACGGATGTGTATTACAACAGACCATCCTTCTGTTCAGGGTTGCATTACTGGGTGGGTGCAATGTGCTCACTAACACGGGTGCAGCTAAGAAATGTGCAGCTAGGTGAGAAGCCAAAGTTCCTTTTCTTTGACTGACTGGATATAATTAACCAATGAGTCAGGCTTCACGGCCCCATTTTTCTGTGGAGTATTTCAGTCGGCCGTCCAAACTGCTGGTGAGGCTGTATTCAACCCACAGCCCTCTGGGAGATATATGACTCTGTGACCTGCATAGCGGAGGATTCTCACATGGGGTAGCTCTAGGGGTAGTTCTGTGAGCCTGGTTTGGTGAAAGTGACCTTCACACAAGGTTTTAATCGTGTCTGTTGAACTCTGGGGTTTTGCTTCATTCAGTCTTTGTGATGTATTGCAAATGCCCCCAGCCGGGATGTCTACAAAGGTGACACCAAAAACCTTTATCAAGTAAATCTGGTTCTTCCCCTTCACAGAGTCCCTGGATGAGGGGCTGTTTAATGGCACAGTAGGACTTAGGCATGACTGTCTTGCTGCTGAGCCTCTGTGCCTTAGTGGTGCTTTCTGTGGCTGCCACCAGCTGCTAGCCTGGCAACTCCTGGTGCCCCCGAAGAAGTGGGAAACAAAGTCCCAAACCTAGAGACGGTCAGGCTTTGTGCAGTGAACAGGTGGCTGCTGGGGCCAAAGCCAGCAGGTGTTGTGCAAGTTGCCCAGCCGGGGCATGACTGGGACCCTTAGAAGCCAGACACCAGAGGAAGGAAGAAGATGAAAGGAGTGGCAATATTCTGAAAATGCTGCCACCTGGTGTCAACTCTGGAGATCTCCAAACAACCCATATGACTGCCAACCCTTGTGCTCCTGCTGCGATCTGGTGCCTGGGAACCAAACACTGTCCAAAATAAAGTGGGTGTTACTTGAATAGCCTGAGGTGGCCCACTTGGGCATTGGTGACTGTCGTCTTCAGCCATGTTGCTCTGTGGTCTGTCTCTCCGCCGGGGCTGCCTATGCGGCTCCTGTCGCTGCAAGATCGGAACTCATCTGAGTGGAAACGTGTACAATGCGCCGGATAAAACAAACCATTGGGTCATTAGTATGTTTGGGAAAATGGACATGCTGGGAGCTGACCAATAGTCAAACTGAAAAAGCTCATTGTGAGGTATGCTGTAGAGAAGAAGCAAAAGGGGTGGGGGGTTTTAACCTGAAAGGTCAGTGTTAGTACTCATCATCCTGTTTTCTCTGTGCCTAAACAGATTGTTCAGATCTGCCTGCCTCCATGGCAGACATTCTGTACTACATTAGTTTAATGGCGCTGTCACTATGAATTGCAAACTTTCTCAGCTTCCCCCCTGTGCTGGTGTAACATGGCAACATAAGGAACATCTGTTCTGTTACCCTTTGCTGGAAATGGGAAACATCATATTGCATTTTTGTTATTAGCCTTATTTGGATGCCAGTGGTTTTGTTTCTAAACACATCAAGGCAGCTGAATAACCTTAATTGAGTACCACAGAAAAAGCCTGGTTTCATGCAAATACAGCTGCCAGCATAATTATTAGGACAATACTGAACTTCTATTCCTGAGATCTGTTCCAGTTCTTTGGTTTTTATATTGCTCCCTTGCTGCTGAATCTCATTATAAACATCTCTCCACAAAGCAGTCTATAGCTCTGCAAGGTAGCTAGGCTGTAAACAAGTTAAGTCCTTAATTTTTTACATTAAGAATCCAAATAAACACAGAGATTACAATGTGCGCTAACCTTTTATTTATATAAGAAATTGATCACTGGTAATTCAAGCACTACCACCTGTAGGTAAATCCCTGTCTTGTACTTGAAAGGGTCCCTAAAATTCCTGCTGCTCCTTTGGATAACTTCCTGAGCCAGGTCTGCTTGCATCTGGAAATGAAGCAGTGTTTAATTCCCAGAATTAATTACATTGGGTATGTTGCCATTACATGATCAAAAGCCCCTTATTGGCAGCAGTTAATCATGGAATATTTATATGAACATCTACTCGGCCTGTCACAGAATCATCTCATTATAAAGGCTCAGTGGGCACATATACACATGCAATTAAAGCACCTGAATTTTCAGCAAAGAAAATTCAGGTTCATGAAAGCACTTCTAGGCACACGTCTACACATGCACCCCCCTTGGGAGCAAATTTGCTTCCAACAGGAGCAGTTGAGTCCCGGGCTACTTCTCCCCTGTGCCCTGCTTTGCCCCCTGCAGCAGCTAGGGGGAGCTCCAGGCTCCCCTGGGTGCCAGCCCTGGGCTGGCAGGGGGCATGGGAGTCAGGCCTGGGCTCCAGGGAGTGGGAAGACAGCTCCCACCCACTGTCCAGGAGACAGCTCCCAGCCGCTCAGTGCTCAGGGTCGCAACCTGGCTCAGTGGCACTGGCTTGGGGCAATGCCCCGTGCTCAAGTGTGGGGACAAGCAGCACTGGGGCCAGGGGGAAGATACAAGGAGAAAGCACCACTGGTCGTCGGTGCTGCTTCTCTCTAGCGTCTGCTCCCTGGTCCCCAATGCTACTTCTCCCCCCACATGTCCCTCCCAGTTCTGGCACTGCTCCCCTCCTCCCTGGCCTCCCTCTAGGTCCTGGCATTACTTCCCTCCCACATCTCCACCCTTAGACCCTGGCACTGCTCCCCCTGCACCCTGCCATGTCTCCTCTCTGGTCCTGCACTGGTTTCCCTTTACATCTCCCCGCCAGTGGTGCTTTCTCCCACTGCATCTCCCCCTCTGGCACTGCTTTGCTTCCCTCTGCCTCTCCCCTAGTACTGCTTCCTACCCACATTTTTCCCCTGGGCCCAGCACTGCTTTCCCCTTGCATCTCCTCCCTGGTTCCCAGCACTGCTTCCCCACCCCCACATCTCTCCCTGGTCCTGGCACTACTTCCCTCTTGCATCTCCCCTAGTCTCCAATGCTGTTGCCCCCACCCAAATCTCTCCCCACCCCTGTCTCTGGCATTGCTTTGCTTCCCCCTCATGTCTCCCCACTGGTTTGCAGCGCTGCTTCCCCTTCTGTCTCTCCCCCAGTCCCCAACACTGCTTCCCCTAATATTTCCCCCCTGGTCCTCGCACTGCTTCTCTGCCCCATCTCTCCCTGATCAGCTCCTGACTTCCCTCAGGTATGGCTGGGGAGCAGGAGCCAACTGGGGTGTGTGCTGTGAAGGCAGGGGCAAACCTGAGGGCACAGAGGAGTTCTCTGTCCTCTCAGTCCTGCTGCTGCCCACAGAGCTCATGCCCCAGCCAGCTCCCACTCCCCACCCATGCCTAGGGGGACCTGGGAGCTGAGAAGTGCTGGAGCAGCAGACAACTACCCCCCTCTGCCCCTGGCTACCTAGGCTGACTCGGTCAGCAACTACATGTGCGCAACTGTGCAGTACCTAACACGCTGTTAATCTGGTACCTGTATTTCTTGGTACTAAAAACAATGCATTAGCCTAATTACTGAACAGTAAATCCTGTGCACATGTAGACGCCGATGCTTTACTGCGCATTAGTTTAGTGTCTAGATTAGTGATATTAGATTAGTAATGTCTCGTGTAGACACACCCAGTGGGTGTCAAAGTTTCTGATATTACTCAAGCAGTAAGGGTACTTGTACACATGATGATGTGGACATGTACATGTGATGAAAAATGACAAGAAATTGGCATTTGTCTACCATAGTGGTGTCACCATGTACACATGCACAATTTTTTTTTTCCGTCAAAATTTCTTTGAGCATGGCAACTTAGACTACCACTGATGTATTTGAGTTTGATCGAGGCAAATTGTCCCCTTGTGGACAAAAAAAATCGGTCACGCGTACACTGAGCTCCTGCTGCCTCCCTGTGATGCACCAGGAAGGGGCAGGCTTGCCCTTGGGGCAGTGTGAAGGAGGCAGGAGGGTGTCTGGGTGTACTAGCAGCCAGAGAAGGTGGCGGGGATGGTGCATGGGGTGCTGGGAGCCTAGGTGTGCTCAGGGAAGCTCAGGCTTGGCAAGCTTCCAGCACCCCATGCACCATCCCTGCCACCTTTTCCAGCTGCCAGCCCCCCTCCTGCTGCCTTCCCATACTGCCCCAGGGACAAGCCAGCCCATTCTTGGGTGGTCCCAGGCAGTGGAAAGGCAGTGGGGACAGTGCACAGGGAGCTGGAAGCCTCCAAGCATGAGCTTCCCAATGCCCAGGCTTCCAGCACCCTGTGCACTGTTGGATTGGGCCAGGTGCTGCCTGAGAGCTGGGACAGCACCTGCACAGCTACCACCTCACCTGCGGCTCAGGGGCTGCATGACATGGTGGCAGCTCCGCCAAGAAAAAAACAAAAAGGCAGCAAGGGGCCCGATCCTACTGCCTCCAAGCTGTACCCGTGCAGCTAGCGCCCTGCCTGGGTGGCCCCAGGGGGGCGGTGAGCTGCCAGTGGGCCTCACTGCTCCATAACAGTGATGGAAGCCCCTAAGTTGAAACAGTGGGTCACAATTAAAAACCCACCATTTTCAGTTTAGGGGAACTAAACCGCCCTCACATGTATAAGCACCCTAAAATGGTGGAATAAAGGGAACAGAGTATGTCCCTTGGATTTTTCCAGTGCCTGGCTAAAGTGCCTGGTGCTTTACATGTTTTAAAACTAACCATGGATTCATTAGTAACCACAAGAATATTAACACTCTCCCTGAACCATGAGAAGAATGTGACACTATTCCGAGTGTGTCCTAAAGAGTCCAGAGAAGTTTTCCTCAACCTTTCTGGTGGATTTGTGTGGCTCTGGAGAAGTCAGCCTTCGGTGAAGACTGAAAGTCAGGCTCCTAATGGATAGCTAGCCTCAGCCTTACCCACAGAGAGATAATTGATTCTTTTACTTTTTCATACCTGGACTGGTGGGTTCAGATTTACTTTAGCTCATCTGTGAAGAATGTTTGAGCTCAGCCTAATTCCTATGAGACATCTGCTCAAATGGATATAACGTTGTCTTAACTAGGCGTTATCGTTAAGAAAGTCAGGCTGCAAGACCAGCAGAGGTTTTGCAGGTCAGGATTGTGTTGTATCAGCAGAATGTTTGTGGGGAAGGCTGTGCAGCACGTGCCTGCCCTGTCTGGTGCTGTCTGTCTTCTTCACAGCTAGTAAATTTACTCCAGATTTAAAGAGAGACAAAGGTTGATGAGCGATGAGCCAAATTTATCCCTGAGGGAGTGTCATGAAGGGCAACAGAGCAGATACATTTGGCCCAATATCTGCATTTGGGGGAGTTGAGATAAGAGGCACTTATAGAAAGTGCTTGAGGTTCTTTTTAACATTCACTGGATGAAGCAATTTGTAGTGAAATGCTGCAGACAGCTCTGCTCCCAGAGCACTCATCACAAAGGACACCAGAATCTATTTCTGGTGTAATTAATACAAGAGGTTTCCAGGAGCTCCGTCTCTTTCTTTCAGCACATTAACACCTTGTATATGAAATAATCCCTATGTTAATCAATGCAGATTACACATGACAAGCTTGGTACTTCATACAGCACATTTTAAATTGGGAGATCTGCATCTGACAAGGCGCCACATTTGTTTGAAATGCATACACTTGCCTTTGCTTCATATAAAGCATATCACTTATCTTGAACCATTAAGATATGCATGCATGCATTTCCTTCTGGTGTTGCAGTGGTCTCCTGATTCATCTAATATCAATCCAACACCATTTTGTATCTGTATAGGATCTGTGCTATGCTCCCAGCTATGAGAAGAAAGACAGGAACTGTCTGTGAGTTTTCAGATGAGCTGATATAAACTGTGGCTCAGAAACAGAACTCACAATGAGAGGAGTCAGAGGTTGTGGGAAAAAAGGATGAGCTTGAGCATAGCAAAGGAAGCATATTAATGAAAGGCCTGTTTTGATCGACGCCTTATATTTTATTTAGGCAATTTACCTTTTTCCATGAGTTTCCGTGGTTTGACGGCTTCATGCTTTGCTACATTTGCCAAGGCTGTGATTTGTTGTTAGTAAACAGAGTGCCCTGAACAAGCCGAGCCTTAAGTCCCTCCTCCAGCATTTATTTGGTATGCAGTTGAGCATGGTATTTTCCCCGTTAGTCACATTTGGATCTGTAATAAAGAGCACATGGATGTAAGTCCTTTCAGAGTTAAAACTGTGGCCAAGTGTTTTGTAGATCAAAAAGAAAACATAAACCCTAGCAAAGGAGCCTGGGTGTCCCTAGACAATGTGCCGGTGGAGCATCACCAAGTTTTATATCTTTCGGAGAAGATTCATGTCTTAAGGCCAAATCTGAGGCCCTTCCTTTTCTTTAACTGGGCACTAATTCTAATGGGAGTTGTGTCTGTGGGAGGACTGAATTTGCTTGGCAATAACGTTTGCTTTATAACACAAAATCAATGCTCGTCTTTCGTGCCCTCCTTATGTGCAGGCATCTTGTCCCGTAGCGGACAGCTAACATGGAGACAGCATCTTCTTCGGGGGGGCTGCATCCGCTTCCCTGCAAGAGGCTGGGCAGTGAGCAGAGCCTTCACTGTAAGCCTCCTGTAGCCACACGCCCTCCAGAACAGCTTCCTGAGGCAGAGGGAAACAACCTGCTGGTTGGGCAAATCAGCAGGAGAGGGCTCCCACCCCTGGAGCAAAGGGAGCACAGGAAATGAGCTGTGATGGTGTCTTGGTTTTCTCCCGGCTCTGTTTCTGGAGCAACACAGCCACACCATGTGTATTGCCTCTTCCCCAGGACAGATGGTTAAGTCACTCTCTACCTCTTAGTGAAGCACATTACATCTGTTGCTTTTCATTTCCTTTCAGTTTTTATCTAGATTTCCTGGTTTTCCTGTTATAACCTACTGCTAGTTTGGACTGAGCTGTGTTCTTTGTCAGGCATGAGCTTGTGGCAGGGAGACGGTGTTTTCTGGTGGTTAGACCGAGTCCCCGGGATAAGATCTTTCGGGTTCTTTTAGCCTGTCTCTGAAGGCTCCTGGACAAGCCTCTTCCTCCTGTTTCCATTTCAGTTTTGGATCACAGTAGTTACAATAAGAAGAAGAAGAATTGAAGGGGGACATGAGAGAGGTTTATAAAATATTAAATGATGCAGAGAAAGTAAATAGGACTGTGGTAGTCTCCCCTCAAAATTTTAGAGCTAGGGAATATGACATAAAGCTATTATTCAGGAAGGTTAAAACTAACAAAAGGAAGGTCTTTTTCACAAGAGTGTGAACTCATCTCCATGAGATGTCATAGAGGCTGGTATTTAACTCAATTCGAAGCAGGATTTGAGAGTTTCATGGAGGAAAGGCCTATCAGTAGGTATTGAATGTGTAGATGGGGGTGCAACCTCTGAATCAGAGCTTCCTGAACCCAGCTTCCTTGGAAGCTGCAGTGGGAGAGAAGAATGGAGCAGACAATTGTGGACATGCCCTGTTCACCTTCCCGTGGCATCCACAGGCTGCCACTGTGGGAGACACGCGAGGGGGCTAGATGTACCTATGGTCTGACTCAATAAATGGCACTTTACATTCTTATGTAGGTTATTAACGGGTAATAGCTGGAGCTTTGAAGAAGACAGTATGTGTGTGAAACAGATTGTGAGCCCCTGACTCACTAGAGAAAGTAGAGAAGATCAGGAAAAAGCTTTTTGAAAAACTTGAAAATCTGGAAACTTAGATTTTCTTCCCACTCAGCTTCCTCCTCCTTTTGTTTCTATTTTTTCTTGCTGCTTTTCTTTTTTCACTCTTTCTAAATTTCTCCACTTGATTTACACAAGCTTTTTTCCAGGCTTGTGAGCCGTGGTTGAGAAGGTGAATTTGTTTGCCAGGCAAATTTTCTTCAATTGTCTCAGTGCCAGCAATTAAGGGATTATCATCATTACATCACTGGAAGAGATATTGAGCATTAATACCCAGGCTGAGTGTATCCACTTTGATTTCTCTACAGTGATGCTGTGTAGGCTGTGGCTGAACTCTGCCCTAAATCGGTACAATGTCATTAACGCCTGCGTTCTTACAAAGGAAGCTTTTTGTACCTTAATCCATCCAAGTGCAAACAACATGCCACAGGTACAATTTAAGTCCTCATATTAATACAAAGACAAAGCAACATGAAAATAAATTAACATTTCAGTTTGAAGTGTTTAATCAGCTGTGGGTCAGTGGTGACTCCATGGGTCTAGCAAAACTACACAGAGTGCATATCAGGGGTTAATGCTCTGCTTTACATTGTCCTGACCTTGATGCTAATCCGTACCTCCTGTTCTTCCCACACTGTATTAGAGCAGCTTATGACCTGTTCAAACTTACACTGGCCTCGAAGGCCACAAAGTAGGAGTAAGAGATGACGCCCGCAGCATGTACCCACAGATCATCATGACATCCCATCCAAGCCCCATTTTCCCTCTTAAACTGGTAATAGGGAAGGTGTAGCAGGTGTGTAGAGTCACTGCTGCACTTTGGAAGTCTTCTCTTTGCTAAGAAGCAGGGTTTATAAGACAAGTATGCCAGCTGTGATGTACAGAGGAGCCACAGTGCACCTGGAGATATGGTTCTTTAAAATGAGAATTGAATGCTTGCCTCTGTCTCCAATGGATGGCTAGACAAGAACACACCACTCAGGGTGGCCTAATCTACCTAATGGCAGGCTCAGTCTTTCTTCTAGATTGTGATGAGAGGCCCTTACCTGCTCAGTTACAAATATCCCACTAACTTCAATTAAATCTAAAAGGAAGGAGTGTTTTCTTTGCTCACCAGCTACTGTTATGCTCTTCATAAACCTCTAAACATCTGAACATGCATTGTAAAACACATAGGTGACACATAGGGGTGCACGAGGGTGCATATGCACCCCCTGAGAGTGCTGGTGCCCACCAACCCCCGAGAGTGAGCACTCTCGGCTTAGGCGACAGCCAGGGGGGCAGGCGGAGCACTGGTGCCACCCCTGAGAAGTGCCACCAGCACTTCTGGGCTTGGTGTCTGGCCCCGGAGGGCCCTCCCCCCCCAGTTGGTGATTTGCCATGGCCCACCCGCACCACCAACACTGCTGGTGCCACCTGCGGGCAGTTGCTGTGCCCCCACAACCTCGGGAGGCATGTGTTGCCTATGGTAAAACGCGAATATTCATGGGATGGTAAAAGACTTTGGTGTGGAACCAGACTCTCAGCTGGCTGAAATCAGTGGACCCATGCACACCTTCACTAGCTACGGCTGCCTTGTAGCTTGCAGATCCAAATTGGCCACTAGGATTATGTATTAAATACCTCTGCCTACCCACACTGTGTAATATGTCCATGCACCTCATCTGTAGCTTACCAGGACTGTGTGATCTGTGCCTATACCATTTCTACCAGCTTGTAGTTTTTGTTTTTGTCTTTCCTCCATAGCTGGCTCATGCTCTGTATGCCATCTTTATGCTTGCTTCCTGTTTCTAGGCAGCTGTGGATTCATGATAGCATCTTCAAGTTGCTGGACTTCCTCTTCTTGTCTTTCATCTTATGGTTTGAAAATGTAGCCCCCTCCCAGGTTTACGGTTTTCAACCACAGCAGTCAGATAGTAGCAGTTGGTAACCAAGTAGGCAACACTACTGAGTTGTTAAAAACAAAACCAGATCTGATCTGTATGTCATGTGAAGAGGCAATGCAAAGATTTGGTGAGGTAGCATAATTAAGAATAATCTGTAAAATGTTTTGCATTAACTACCTTAGAAATTCTTATTCTTGACATTTGTCAATGTTAGGTCAATTAGCGCTTGAGTCAATGACAGCAGAAAGAAAAGTGAAAACCATGAATGACTTTATATCATATATGCACTTTATAATATCACTATTTTACCTGGAAAGTGTTGATGCTGCATTTGAATGGACTGTTAGATTGTTTCATACTACCGATGTATGAAATATGTAGAAGGTCTTGGAAAAACAACCCATTTTCTTAAGACAACACCAGTGCTGAAAGCTTGCGTGAAATCCTGAACAATGTAACTAGACCAGTCTTCAGAGCCAAAGGCATAGGTGATTTTGCTTTCTCTGTCGTTCCCCCTTTATTAAAACATGTTTTCACAGGGTATTCAGCCCATCTAGGCTGCAGAATATGTTTGGAAGAGCTCCTGGCTGGGAGCCACTTTGTGTGGCTGTTGCTTGTTGGTTTTGTTTCCCAATGTGGAGGGAAATGCAGCCTGTTGTATACAGGTGTTTTAATCTCAGATGCACAAAAGCAAAGAACAAGCCAGGAAATGCAGAAGGTTTCAGATCAGGTATTACATGTGTTACCAAGTGGGAGCACAGCCAATGTCTTGAATGATGTCATCACTTAATGTCAAGATCATTAAGATAAGTCACAGAGGTATTGCAGAAACAGGTTGTTTATAAACTTCCATAGCTTTGCCTGAGAAGAGATTTTAGGGTGTAGGCTTTCAAAGGTAACTAAACTGTATGGCCAAGTCATCAGTGCCAGAAATGCTTATATGTACTAAATCACTTTGTTGATATGATTGGGGGTAACACAAATGCTGACCCTTAACAACCGCAATAAAGAAATGTGTTTGGAATTCCGATGGGCGTTCAGGAGCCGCTGTGGAATTTACAGACAATTCCTGAAGGAAGACATGGAATATGTCACAAAGGCAATAGACAATATGAAGGAACTCCAGTTTTATGATGAATAACTAGTTTTCCCTGAACAGGTAGGTCTGTTTACAATGGAAAGGTGCCAAGATTCAAGGGAACTGAAAATGAAGAAAGACGGGTGAAAACCTCTATGTCCCCATCCCTGTTCCACTTGGGACCAGTTGTCAATTCTGCAGACAGCCAGGACTCCTTCAGAGAAGAGCTAAGATTTTGAGGGACGTAACAGTTTGGTTTCTCCAAACTTGGATTGCACAGAAGAGGGGAACAGATCATGAGGACAGAGGTGCACTGTTTCGCTCACTTGCCACTAGTTAGTGTTTACAGTTTAGATCAGGAAAAGTTTTGTTTTGGGAGATCCATCCTGGGACACTGGCAGAACAAAAGCTTTCAGTTTTTCATCTTAAAATAACTTTCTCTTTCAATTTTCTCTTTTGCAAAATATAATAAAACATTTAAGAAGTCACAATAAAAACGAAACAATGTTGTTGCTATACAATGTTTCCTTTGACTGCAGACACAGTCTTTATGGAATTATCTTTTGGGGAGAATTTAGATCTTTTCAGTTTTCATTCTGATTTAGAAAGAAGGCAGGTTTCAAAATCTTGAACTCTTTCATGAAAAGGAATATGTCTTCCACACAGCCTTACCTGGCATCACAGAGAGAGAAAGGGGGAAATTAAAACCAGCTGGAACCCACTTTGAAACAAAACCTTCCAGTTGCTTTTCCATGAATTTGTCATGTCCCAAGCAGAAGAGATGGCAGATGAAACAGACTTATCAGGAGGACAAGGACATGCCATAAAGTCAGGCAGACTGAGGAAGGAATAAAACCATGAACTACTACCACCAGAATGGGTGGACCAACAAGTTGTCCCCTACACTCTCCAAAAAGTGCCTGCACACTGCTGTATTGCCCTCCCAGCAGATGTCAGGGACCGCATGGGGAGGATCCCCTGAGAAGTCAGTCTGAGTGGGAGAAGAGTCCAGGAAAGCCGGCTGTACTTTAAAGAAGCCTTACAGAGAGTGCAGAAACAAACCATCCTGATGCACAGGAAGACTAGCAGGTATGGCAGAAGACCAGCTTGGCTTAGCAGGGAACTCTTCAATATACTAAGTCACAAAAAGAAGCTTATAAACATGTGGAAACTTGGACAAATAACTAGGGCAGGCAGGGATGAAGTCAGGAAGGCCAAAGCACAGTTGGAGTTGCAGGTAGGAAGGGAAGTGAAGGGTAACAAGAAGGATTTCTACAAGTATGTTGGTAGCAAGAGGAGGATTAGGGCAAGTGTGGGTCCCTTGCTGAATGGGGGAGGTAACCTTGTGACAGAGGATGCAGAAAAGGCTGAAGTACTCAATGCCTTTTTCACCTCAGCTTTCACAGGCACGGTCAGTTCCCAGACTACTGCATCTGGCAGCACAGTTTGGAGAGGTGGTGAGCAGCCAACAGTGGTGAAAGAACAGGTTAGGGACTATTTAGAGAAGCTGGACAGATACAAGTCCTTGGGCCAGACAGGATGCACCCAAGGGTGCCAAGAGAGTTGGCTGATGTGATTGCAGAGCTTCTGGCTATCATCTTTGAAAACTTATGGCAATCAGGACAGGTCCTGGGTGATTGGAAAAGGGCAAACGTAGTGCCCATATTTAAGGGAAAAAGGAGGATCTAAGGAACTACAGACCTGTCAGCCTTACCTCAGTCCCTGGAAAAATCATGGAGCAGACCATCAAGGAATCCATTTCTAAGCACTTGGAGGAGAAGAAGGTGATTAGGAAGAGTCAGCATGGATTCAGCAAGGGAAAATCATGCCTGACCAACCTGATTGCCTTCTTTGATGAGATGACTTGCTCTGTGGATGTGGGGAAACAAGTGGATGTGGTGTACCTTGATTTTAGCAAGGCTTTCGATAAGGTCTCCCACAATATTCTTGCAGGCAAGCTAAAGAAATACGGGCTGGATGAATGGACTGTAAGGTGGATAGAAAACTGGCTGGAGCGTTGGGCTCAGAAGGTAGTAATCAATGGCTCAATGTCTAGTTGGCAGCTCATATAAAATGGAGTGCCCTGGGGGTCAGTCCTGGGGCCAGTTTTGTTCAATATCTTCATCAATGACCTGGAAAATGGAGTGCACCCTCAGCAAGTTTGCAGATGACACCGAGCTTGGGGGAGAAGTAGATCCACTGGAGGGTAGGGCTAGGATTCAGAATGACCTAGACAAATTGGAGGATTGGACCAAAATAAATCTCATGAGGTTCAACAAGGACAAGTGCTAAGTCCTGCACCTAGGACAGAACAATCCCATGCACTAGTACAGGCTGACTGGCTGGGCAGCAGCTCTGCAGAAAAGGACCTGGGAGTTACAGTGGACAATAAGTTGAATATGAGCCAACAGCGTACCCTTGTTGCCAAAAAGGCTAATGGCATACTGGGCTGCATTAGTAGGAGCATTGCCAGCAGATTGAGGGAAGTGATTATTCCCCTTTATTCAGCACTGGTGAGGCCACATCTGGAGTACTGTGTTCAGTTTTGGGCCCCCCACTACAGAAAGGATGTGGACAAATTGGAGAGAGTCCAGTGAAGGACAGTGAAAAGGTGGGGAGGGGCACATGACTTCTAAGGAAAGGCTGAGGGACCTAGGCTTATTTAATCTGCAAAAGAGAAGACTGAGGGGGGATTTGATAGCAGCCTTTAACTACCTGATGGGTGGATCCAAAGAGGATGGAGCTGGACTGTTCTCAGTGGTGGCAGATGACAGAATAAGGAGCAATGGGCTCAAGTTGTAGTAAGGGAAGTTTAGGTTGGATATTAGGAAAAACTTTCTCACTAGGAGGGTGGTGAAGCACTGGAATGGGTTACCTCGAAAGGTGGTGGACTCTCCATCCTTGGAGGTTTTTAAGACCTGGCTAGACAAAGCCTTGGCTGGGATGGTCTAGCCGGGGATGGTCCTGCTTTGAGCAGGGGGTTGGACTAGATGGCCGCCTGAGGTCCCCTCCAACCCTCATCTTCTATGACTCTAGGGTTGTAAGGCTGGGAAGAAGTCCCACTCTCGCTAAATCCAACACTTATAAGGGGCTGGGATATGGGAGTGGCTCTGTAGCCTCCCAGCATGCTCCTGAATTGAGGAGTGAGATTCATCCTACCTGAGTCTCACTTAGGACCTCATGCATGGCCTCACTGCTTGGGTTGGTGTGCAAGGTTTTAAAGTTAATTCAATAACTCTTAATTTTGTGTAGCTAGTTGCCTCTGTGTGTGATACTGCCTTCTGGCCAAATCACGCCTGTGCCCAGACAGAGCATGTCAGTTCTTTTGCTAGAACAGCCAAGCATTCAGTTCACGGTGCCCAGCCAGGTGGACATAATGGGCCACATTTCCCTCACTCAAGGTCATGTCACTGATCTGCCACAGTCCATTGCAGCTGGACTCTCTGTCATATGACCTTGATAGAATGACAAGCAACCGGTTTATCAGTGCTGATATTGTCCTCTAGCCTCTATATCTCTCACAGAGTTTGTTCAGGCAGTGCCTCTAAAAGGCTGACTGGTCTATCACTGACCCACTGTGCAGTAAATAATCGATGAGTTATTGTTAGCACAGATGATGTGATTATCTACTATCTGATCCTACAGGGAATGGAATCAATTCTTCAGTAAATGCTCTGCCTGTTACACGGTCATTTTTCCTCCTGGCCTTAAAGAACCAGATGAGCAGGAAAACACCAATTGCAGCAAGTCAGGAGTCCCTTTAAAGCAGCCAAGAATCCCTGGGAGCAGCCAAGAGTCCCTTTAAAGCAGCTGGCTTTCTGTTTCAATAGGACTCGTGACCCCTGATAGACTTTCAGAGAGACGCCACCTCCAGAAAGAGGCAGTGGTAGGAGGAGAGACCTCGTGTGATTGTCATCCTTCCTTTGCATTGGCTAATGTGCTCTGACTTCTCCCCACATGATTCCTGAGGCCAGCTGATAGACAAGTCAGGCTTCCATTGGTGACAAAACCACATGAGGGTGGAAAAGCCTCCTGCGATTAGGCTCTGAGAAATCCCTGAACATCACTTTTTGTTTTCAATTCCTGTGTCAAGAGGAACATTTCTGCCCTGCTTCTGGGATCGTAGTGCCTACTAGTCATGTGGTGATAGACACATTCTACATGCTTAGACAGACCTACTGTGAGATAATCTGGGGAAGAATTATTCTTCGCTCCAGCTTGCCTCATAATTATGCCCCCACTGAGACTGCATTTGTGAACAGCATTGGCTTGATATTTTTAGAGATACTGGGCCAGAGGGAGCTGTGGATACGCACACTGAAAATCAGGCCACTAATCAGGCACTGTGGTTGCCACTAATAAAACATGTTGCACCAGAAAAATACTAACAGTACGTAAAGAAAGAGCAGTCATTTTCTGATTTGAGAATGCCACTGGGTGACCTTTGCTTATGCTACTGGGAACCTAATTCTGCCCTTAGCAGCACTTGCATAAACCCAGCATTTCTTCATTGATATTTTTAGTGCAGCTGGATTTAGCTTCAGGAGTTTCAAAGTGCACATGGC
Organism: Gavialis gangeticus; assembly: GCF_001723915.1. NCBI lineage: Eukaryota > Metazoa > Chordata > Crocodylia > Gavialidae > Gavialis > Gavialis gangeticus. Next base: position 21,183,182 of record NW_017728998.1, on the reverse strand, counting down.
TTTGCACTTCCAAGCACCACACCATTTAATCTCATCAATATGAACATGAAGGAAAAGTTCCACAGAAACAGTACGCAGACAAGGTTCTTGGGTGAATCTGATCTCTTTTATTAGACCAACTCAAATAGTTGGAAACCAATTTTTAAGCAAGCTTTTCCAACTATTTACCCAAGATTCACCCAAAGAACCTCGTCTGCCTATGTCCTCAGACCAACACAGCTACAACCTACACCACAGAAACAATACAGAAGTCAAAAAGGTCAGGCATGAAGACCCACCCATACCTGCTCCTCTCAGTTGGGTTGTTAATCACTCTCTTTTTTTGGCACCTATAGTTCTGGCCAGTGGCTAATCGCCTTGACTTGCTCATTTTCCAAAAATCCATCCAGTTCTACTGTTGATGCAGGGTGTGGGGCTCTCTTCGGCTGCTAACTTTGCCAGCTGGTTAATATTCCAACCCATCCCTTTGTGGACACAACTCCAACAGATTATTCCCCTCTTGCTTTCAAATGAATTACCACCTCAGAAAGTTTATTGGCACATATAGGTCTCTTTTGCTTTCTAGAATTTATTCGCCTCTGTGCGATTAATTTCTTATGAAGTCGTACCTCTCTGTTACTCTGCACTCCAGATGTCTGTGCAGCTCCCCTTAGAATCCATTGTTTGCATATGTAAGAGCGGAGATGGGACACTGTGTGAATGTTTCCTAAGCTTTCTTGTTCTCAAGTCTGCTTTGTAAAACCAAAATGTAGCTGTGTTGTATTCTGGATTTTTTTTCCTTATTTCAGATTATTCGTTGGCTGTGAATCTCCCACAATGCGTCAGTATTGAGCCACTGGTGGGAAGCAGGGACAGCAAACTGACTGGAACAGACACGAAGAGTTCAGGTTCTATGCTTCCCCTACAATACATTTGCCTACACAAAGGTGTCTCTACACATGCATTTTAATTTAAGCATGCCTAAATTTAATGCGCATTAGCTTAATGTGCATTAAGCAGGTTTAGGCAAGCATATACATATGCAGGCATTAAACCTCATTAACAGTGTGTGGGGCTAACTTGGGACTAAAGATAGTCCTAGATCAGTTGACATGCACAGTGTTAATGTGCTTTAACGTGTCTACATATTTATTAATGAACTTTAATTATTAGCCACTTTAATATACATTAAGGGTGCACACATGTAGACGTGTGCCCTCAATGTGCATTAATTTAGGCTAATGCACATTAAAACATCAGGTATAGATGTGCCCAAAGATTAGTACATTTTGGGTCTCAGTGGAGGTAAGAGCAGTCTAAGGCTGCCCTAGGTTGTGTTCTAGCTTGGTCTCTATAACCCATTAAAGTACCGAGGCAAAAGCATATCCCAGCCACACCCCTGAAGTGGGGCTTCTTATGGATGGTTGCAGTAGCTCTGCCCCAAGGACCTTTTAGTGCGTGGGCTCAGTGTTCCTTTGTAGTGCCATGCATGGCACTAATGAAATCCTCCTGGGGTTTTATATTCTGTAATAACTGCAGTGAAAGCATAATAAAATATTGTGGCTATTACAGATGCTTTTAAGTGGAACCCACTGTCCCCTAAATGATTGGTACACACATTCAATCCCAGTAAAATGAACAGAGTGTAAGGCCCCATGGAGGTGGTAATTCTGCAGATGCGTACATGCTTTGATGTATTACATTCCATAAATTACATGCATCTTTTCCATAAAATGCTGCAGACATCTCAATTTTTGCTGGAAAAGGGCCACAATCAACACCACACAGTGTTTTGTCATCTGCTTAAAGCTTGTTTTGGAGATTTCATGAGAAAATCTCAGTGAGGCATGGCAAAACAACCTAAACAATCAGCTCAACAAAGGTTACAGGATTCAGGCAAAGTAGTGCTATTATTATAGATAGGGCAGTTGATGCTCAGGCTGTACAAATACACAGCAAAAAAGAGTCCCTGCCACAGAGGATTTACAAAGTAAAGGGAGACTACTAAGAGTATGATACATCCAATACCAGAAGGAGGAGGCTTTCTAGTAGCTGAAACAGTGGGCTGTATTCCACCTGACGGAGGGTGAAGAACAATTCAAATCTTTCTGCCAGCACAGAGTAGTAGCAAATGTTGCTCATAAAATGATATGCATGATTTGCTGTATGACCCCATTAGTTGGGACTATAGGATATACTTATACATTCCAGGCCTACCCTTTACTCAAGTTAGCTCCTAGCTGCATGAACAGACCCATTTGTTTATACACTAGATAATTATGTTAGATATGAATGTTTGACATATTGGGCTGTTTTGCAAGAGAGACAGGGGCAGAGAGCTGCAGCCTTCTGCCATGGCAATGAGTTAATTTTTTTCTGGTTGGTTTTTCTAACCCCAGTGGATTATGACATCATCAACTTCTGCTTTTGCTCGTTCTTTTGCACATATACTCCTGAAACTCACAATACTATGACTCTTTTCAGGATTGTGTCTTTACATCAGATTGACATGGACAAGTGGAAGCAAAGCCAAAAGGACAAGCCTTTTGTGGTGTCAGCAATCCATCCCTTCCATGCTCTTTTACTCTCCTTGCAAGAGAGGGCTTAATTCAAGTTTTGGAATGTTTAACTGTTTGCTAATCCCTGTTGGGAGTGAGTATTAAAGCCAAGTTCTGCAGCAGTGTTAGGATATATTCAAATCATCCAAATGTCTCTTGCAGAGGTGATCACAGCTGGTTCTGCAGAGCCCTTTACCCTCTGCAAATGCAAGGTTTACCAGGGTACCCCTTCCCTGTGACCAGGGCAGAAGCATTGAAATGCTTTAAAAATCTTTGCATCTTCTCCTTCCTTTGTGCACAGAGGGATCAAGCACAATCTGGCGCTCACTGGTCATTCTGCTTCATTAAAGTTGCCCTGCCTTCTGAAAGAGAAGTGACGGGTGTTCCCGTCACAAGAAACATTGCCCCAGCTAGCACTAGCTGACACCTTTGTTGGCACAGGAGCCAGGAACTAACAGACACTGGCCAAAGTTCCCCACTTGTGCCTTGTTCAGTGGTGTGACAATGGGGAAGCCCTTGCAGTAATCACCAGAGTTATCAGTCAGGCCTGGCATTAACTTGACATCAAATGTAAGAGTTCAGGAGGCAGCAGTGCCTTTGTGGCAGGGAAGAGCAGCTATGATCAGAATTCAAAAGGCTCAGGCTCTGGGATAGCACTTGAGCCTCAAAAATAAGACCATGTATATGTGATCTTCCCTGACCTTCTCTCCTTCCTCCAGGATGGAGAGACAAGAGGAACAAGAGGCTTCACATTCATTTGACTCATCGGATGAGTTCATATTTTGTAAAAGGAGGAGGAAAAGACAATCTTGCTGTAGATAACTTTAGCCAAAAAGCTCCAGTGTTTTTTGTTCCTCAGTTACATCAACAGTGTCTCAGAGTTTCCACTTCAAAGTGAGAGAGTAAAGAAGACAGAGGAAGTACACAATGGCTTGAGTCACCAGTGTGGGAGCAGGGGACTGCACTTTGTACCACTGGTGTCCATGGGGACAGCTTCTCCAGAGGGATGATTTGTCATGGGAGAAGTGTGGGCCAGAATACTGCTGCCACCCAGCCTCAAGGTGCCTACAAAAAGGGAACAGCCTCTCATCTATTGACAGGGTTTACTGGATCCCCATGACTGGGGTTATTTGAAGATGAAGTGAAGTAGTGCAGCTCTTAGGTGTTTAGGTTTCACTTTTCATAATGACTTGGCAAGTCTGGGGTCCCAGGCAGACCCCTCCTTATGGACTTCCTGCCACTGGCAGCCTGTAGGCAGGCCAAAGCAGCCAAGGAGCCTGAGGGAATTTCTAGAAGGACTTGCTGTTCTTTGCCTTGTGCAACCCAGGTTAAGGGCACAATGAAATTTTCCCCGAACCTCTCATCAGGGTTGTATATTCAGTACCAAATCTTGTGCTTGATTACATTGGGCCACTCCCAAGAGCAAGCCACTTGCTCATCACTTCTTGTGAGCAAGTCTGCTGCAAGTGAATCAGAAGTGCTTTCTGGGGCAGTCCCAGTATCACTGCATCCTGGATGTTGTAGAGAAATGCAATTCATGTTACCTCGACTGCACTAGCTGCATGGATATGTGATAGCAGTGAATAGGTAACCGCACAGGTGGGCCAGGGTGGAAGGGGAACACAAAAATATCTGCAACAAAGCAACTGAGGAGAGAAAAAGTAGAGCTTGGACCAGTCTATGAACATGGTAGGTGCAAAGTTAGAGATGGGAGACGTAAGTGGTTACACAGAAGCTGAACATAAACCTGAGAGCCTAAGAAGAAACCATGGGCGTTTACAGCCCACTGAGATAGGTACAAAGCCATATGAACAAGGGACAGAACCCAAGGAGCTGGGAGGGGGCACAAGGAGTTGGGGGGGCTGGGGGTTGTCAAAGGAGACATTCATGGGCTGCTCTCTTGCATGTGAAAAAGATAGAACCTTTGTGGTAACTCTTGTAATGGTAATTATTTGTGCTTAAAGCAACACACCTTCCTGACTCAGATAATTTTCCTACTATTCTTCATTCTTTCATGTACTGTATGCTGGATACCAACATGAGAGCACACCATGTTTCTAAAACTAAACTGGTTCTTTAATAAGGAACAATTTAGAGAGATGACGCAAACAGCTATTAGCATTTCGTCTGTGCTCCTCTCCAAGTTCCATGCTGGAGGCAGCATCTTTCCTTTCAATGATTTCTCTTGTTCTTGTATGTTTTGTATGATGTTGTTTGCCCCTCCAGCTCAATCTGACAGAACCCGTTCTTGACATCATAAATTGAATTCCAGCCCTAAATTTCTGTGAATCTGTGAATGCTTGTGTCCTGGATAAATCAAACCATGTGTGACCTTAATAACTGGTAATGGGCACTGATTCCTGTTCCACGGTCTCTTAAGTGGCTTTGGGTAGCTGCTGTAGCATCTCAGTTTGCCTGAAGGATTTCTCACCACTGCTATGCTGCTGTTACAGTCTGTGCTAGTTTCAACAGGTGTAATGATGCTACTTATTTGCAGGCTTCTTCAATGGCTCTACTGGGAATTTGGATTTTTGATAGTCTAATGGACTGCGTTTGACACACTGTTTTTAACTTGAGCATGTGTTTTAGGTGCCTCACTATGTTGTATGGACATAGCATCTTAGGCTATGTCCTCAGAACACCGAATAGGCAGCATTCGTCTGCCTCGTCTTCTTTTATTCACTCATTGAGCATGTTCTGATGTTGTAAACACCAGTGATTAAATCCGTGGCTTACACTACCCTGCTGAAGGGAGACAGGGGTGCTCCTGTGTATCCATTACTGCAAACTCCAATCAGGTAGCTCTGGTGTCCAGCAGGAATCAAACTGTTTCACTGATCAAACAGCAGTTTTGCAAAGATGGCAGTCAGATAGTGGGCAGGTACCTTCTATGCCTCATGTAGGTTGGGAGGTTTTGGGTCTGCAATGCTGTGCTGCAGATGTTCTCTTTTTCATAGGGAAGGTGCCTTGTCTTTAGAGCTGCTGCCTCTTTCTCTTTCTGGGGTAACTGTAGCACTGAGACGTAAAGCGTTTCTGATTCCCACACCTTGCATCAACGCCCCTGTGCTGGGTGCTTTCCTCAGTGTGTGCACTGCATGGTGGTGCCTGCATTCGCAGTTGGTCTGTCTAACCTGCTTCCTGAAGTATTTTAATTATGTCCTTGCCACTGTTCTTGTAATCCTTTCCCTGGACACTGCAGCTGCCCTTGCTATCTGGACGCATTTCTCTGGACACTGGAATGGTGCACATCACAAACAATCCTGTCCTGAATGAGTAAATCCTCTGTGCCTCAGAAATTACATGTTCAGGCCAGAATGCTGATACAGAAATATCTTGTCTCTCTTCTGTTACTTGTTTCCAGGTCCCAAACCTCTCTCTTTTGCTCCCTCCCTCACTCCCTGTGTATTCTCATTTTCTCAGAGGTCATAGTTCTTGTTGAATACTCTCCCTGCTGATGGTGTTTCAAGTATTATTCCTGGCAACAGCATGTCACTTCTCATCCTTTTCTCCTCAAGATGGTAAAACACTAATACATCTACTTTCACATCTTTCTCCCCACCTCCAGATACAAACTTTATTCCTGTTTCCGCTGCATCTATGCTCATGCAGTTTGTCATCTAGAAATCCAGCATTTTGAGGTCTTCCATTCTGCCTGCTTGCTCTGCTCTCTTTGCCTGCTAATCACACTCTCCCTGTTGTTGCAGGTCTCACTGGTGTGGCCACTGCCATCAAGCTCCATGTACTGTGAGTTGACACTGTGTTTCCAACACCACAGTGCCTCTATTAAGAGAACTCTTTACAGAGGCGCCGGCTACTGCCAGGAGCCCTCCACATCCAGATAGGTGGCTGCACTGGTCTTATTTTTTTCCCTTCCTTTGCCCTCCTGTCTTTCTGGTGGGAAGGTGTGGCATCACAGGTTAGTTGCTCCTGCTCCTTGCCAGTGGGTAGAAGAAAGAGGAATCTGAAATCCAAGGAAGTGAGAAGGGGAGAAGAAGCCCTGCAACACTGCAGGAAGTCACCTCCTGCATAGCCCACAGTCGAGCAGATAGATTGCAACCTTAAACACAAGAGGCAAGGGTGGAGGGCAGGCATGCACAGATAAATTAATGAAATTACATTCTCATGGGGAAGAGAGAGAGATAATTAGGTGTCTTAGTCTGAAGTCAGGCAGAAGGCAGGGCAGGGTGGCACCTTAGAGACTAACTCATTCAAACAGCATAAGCTTTTGTAGGTGACAGCCTACTTCGTCAGATGCTATGTTCAATGGTGAAGAGAGTTACAGACAGAGACAAGAATGTGTTTGTGCACCTACACATTTGACATGTTTTAGTTTTTCAGTATATGAGTATGCAATGTATTTTTTAAGGCCAGCCTTTTGTTCTGCAAAGCCCAGGGACCATTTAAAGGCAGTAATAAGCACGGTCAATGGCTGGATCCAATATATAAGGGACTAGGTAAAAATGGCAAGCAAATGAGATATGTATGCCTGTGATGAATTAATCAATGATTAGGTGTGACACAGTTTCAGAAGCATAGTCCAAAGCACAGAAGGGGACCAGAAAAATTGCATCTGCTGCCAGACAGTGCGGTGACACAAAGCCAAGTGGCCTCATACTTGCTATTTGAAATCTTTAACATATAAACGACACAGACTAGAATCTGTGGTTGGCTTCCCTAATTCCCTTTGAGAACACTGGCTCCCTTCCTTTTGCATCTGGCAGAGCACTGAGCCAAAGAGCTCAAGTCCCTTGTGCAGCATTTAAGGTGCATCCAGTTCTTCAGCTACTAAAGACCAGATCTTTAACTACACCATGTAGACTGTTAGCTCCATTTAAGTCAAAGGAGCTGTACCACTTTACGCCAGCCAAGGATCTAGCCTCAAAAGCCTAAAATATTCTTTTTGGGGTGTTAGAATGTGTTGCTCAGCTCCAGGGTTCTCCCTGCTTATTGCATACATGCACTGCTACTCTACCTTTTCCTGTCACTGGAACTAAGATAAGGTATCCTCCAAACCTAGCCCCAGGTTTAGAGCCAGCTGTGTCTCAGGCAACCTTACAGCAAACTCTGTTTAGGACTAATATGCATATGGGCAAGGTGAAGATGGGCAAGCAGGGAAGACGTAGCAAGAAGAATGAAGAAGTCTTGTACTTGCTTCCAGAGTGCTGGATTTCAGCTTGCCATGGGCCCAACTGCCAATGGAGTGATTTACAACTATGTTCAAAACCTGCTCCATTCATTTCAGCAGCACAGAGCTCAGTCTTGTGTTTCTTATGCTGCTTATCTACAGGAAGATTTTACAGCTTGAATATCTCCTTTGTCATAAGACTTAGTATTTTCAACTTTGAACCAACATTTGTTGTTAATACTCACAATGCCTCTTTGAAGCAGGTATTCCTACCCCGTTTTTTCACAAGAGCGAAAGAGCTTGAAGGGAACTTGAGTGATGTCCCTGAGTTCAGTGTTGCCAAATATCCTAAGTGTATCATGAGCCCAGTGATATTTGAGTTTTTTTCCTAAAAGCACTGGCTTGTGATCAGGGGAGAAGCTCCATTTTCATTTTCAAAACTGAAGCTTCTAGTCCCCTTGGTTGTGGAAATAAACCTAGAAATGTGACCAAGTAGTCCCTGCAGCTCAGAAGCATCAGACAAATAAAATCAACCCACATTTTATTAGTGTTTAAAAAAAAACCCTTAGGACTTTTCCTGCCAATATCATGATTTTCTGGGGCCAGACACAGGCAAGAATGCTGGGGAATTAGCAACAGTGCTAATCAGCAGTCTAATTCAAGGCCAAGAGGTCCTAGTGATTACAGTTGTAAATTATTACAGTTGTAAATCTTGGGAAGTTATTTTTAACTTCTTAGGCACGTTAGATCTCCTAGACTAGGCTGATTAATATTAGCTGGAAATGCTTACATTGGTGACAATGACCTCTATACTATGCAAAAATTGAATGATTCTGCACATGCTGCCCTTCAGTCATTGTATACAGTCCCATTGCTTGCAGGATGTCAAGTTAAGTAAATTCATAGTGTTTGTTGTCAGGAAAAGGCCTTTAGGTTTTACGTTCTTCAGGGTTTTACTATGTGTTTGCACAGTGGGCTGAGCACAATGGACCATCGTCTCAGAGTTTGTAGGTGTTACTGTAACACAAATAACAGTCATTAAAAATAAATTCCCAAGATTTACAATGATAATCTGCTCAGAAATATTTCAGGCACGGGTGTCAGACTCACCCCACTTCCACCCCCTCTCGCTCAGATCTGAACTGAGAACCTGGCAGCAGTGGGGCCTCAGCAGAGGCAGTGGCAGGACCAACAGTGGGGCAAGCAGCGGTGGAGGTAAATGATGGTGGGCCAAGTGGCGGCAGACCAGGCAACAGCGGGGCGAGCAGGACCTTGTTGGTATCGTCCTCTCTCGCACCCGTGCAGCTGACAGCCATGCCCAATGGGGCCCCGTAGCCCCAGATTCTGTAGCAGCCCCTGCCCACCGCTCATCCCACCCCTGAGTTCGCTGGCCTGCCAGAAGCGCTGCACCTAGAGGGAACATCTCCGTGGGCTGCAGGTTTGCTGCCCCTGGTTTAAAGGAATCAGGAAAGGTTTGTTTATTTAGTCTTGTGAACCAGTTGTCTCAAGACTAGCTGAAAGTGCACACTGACAAGTGGTTTGCTCATCATCTTTGCATCATTGCCATCGTGATCTTTCTGTTTCTTTTGTAGCTTTATAGTGATCCAATTTCTCAACTGATTCCCCACCAGCTGGATGGAAGGTAGAAGATGAAAGGCCTAGGAATGAGGGAGAAAAATAAGTGCTGCTTTTTTAGATTTTCTTTATTGCATGGATACCTGTTGCCTTAAAAGTGGTGCTTTTATTTTGTGTGTAATTTCTGATTTGTAATTTGTTTTAAATAAGCTTCTGTATGTATCTTTTTATTCTTTTACTTATTATAAAATCTTATCCAGTGCTTCAATTTAATTGATAAATGGTCTTACCTCTTCCCTAGGGACAATATTTTCCAGTCTCCTGGGTCTTGGTGGGAAGATCTGGTCCTTTCTTAATATTCTTGCTTCCTTTATGCTTTCATCTCTCTGAATAATTCCTAACCCATCCCAGCAGGCAGTCACTTAATTCTGATTGTTGATTAGCTAAGTAGTACATACTTGGTTGTTTTTATCTCTCCCCTCTTGCTCTTTAGTAATGCCTTTTGCTTTTCTCACTTTTCCTACTATTTGCTTGCACCTTGCTGCACAGTTTCCCAGTACTGAACATAATATTCAAGGTGAAGTCAGAAGGTAACAGGGAAGAGAGTGTTTCTGTACAGAGGTGTGCACTTAGCACACAACCACACCTGCAGATATTGAACTATTGAACTGCCAATAAAAATCCTTGTAAGAGCTTTCCAGGCCAGACTTAGATGCTCATTCTGTGGCTTATGGAGTTTTTGCCATTAGTGTAAGACAGAGATTTGCCTGGGGTGCCATGGGATCCCTTGAAGAGTGTTGTGGCGTGTCCCACAATATTAGCACTATTAGGTGCTCAAACACTCTGACATGATTCACAAAGTAAACCCAGAGATTTCAAACAGGAATCCATAGTGTCAGAAACATTCTGTCCTATTGTGGCCTTTCTTTTTCAATAGAACAAATTGCTCTATTGTTTTTCCATAGTTAAAAAAATGAGTGAGAGCTAAGAGTCTGATAGGTTCCTTGAGTCTAACGAGAGGTGCCTTACCTTTAAAAATGGTTGAAAACCACTGTTGTAAGGTCCAATGAGAGGGCCAGTTACTAGTTAAAAGAACTGACCAGGTACTTGCTTAGATGAGAGTTTTGTTATCTGAGAATCAGACTTCACGTACCACAACCTTTCTGGAATCAAAGGCAGCAAAGCATGTAGCAGCACTCTGTCCCCTCTCATTTTATTAAAGCTGAATGAGCAATTTTCTTGAGATCCCACTAGTCTCGCTAATTTGTGTTTCAGAACTGCTTGACCTTAGTTTAACTTAGCTCTTGTTGAAGTCACTATGGGCACGTCCAGATGAGCATACATGTGCCCTTTGTGGCACTTCAAAGGCTTTTGAGGTGCCACAAAATGCATGTAGTTCATGTGAAAAGGTTCTCCTCACTCCTCACTCCTATTTGCAGTACGGAGCCAAAATTAAATACCAGGAAATTCTGTTATCAAAAATAAAATGTGCCAGAAAAAAACTGGGGCTGTGCATATGGCTGCAGTGTGCTCCACCTGAAATTGGAGCCTGGGCAGCCAGAGCCATGCTCCAGCTGCTGACCAGGCTCCGCATGCCAAGATTGCTCCAGGACGTCAGGTAAGGCTGCTGGGGCCAGCCCAGATGCTGGCCCCAGCCTCCCCTCCCCTACCTGTGCACCAGAGCACGTGTGCAGGGGCATTCCCCAGGGACTAGTAGCAGCAGCATGACTATGTGCCATTGCTATTTGTCCCCAGGGAAATACATGTGCACACTCATCTGGACGCACCTGATGACTTTTACCATTTTCTTCAGTAGGACCAGAGTTAACTTTTGAAAAACCCAATGTACATAGAAAAGACAACAGCAAGCAGAAATTCAATAGGATCAGATTTCGCCAAAAGGAAGTATGTGGAGAGAAAGATATAGAGAAAGCAAAGTCATTTACAGGGGAGGGGAAGTAAAAACTTGATCTAAAATGGCTGAACTTAAATTTTATGAATACTGAGAAAGGTTACCAACACCGTGGTCAGTATAATTGATGATCAACTAAATTAATCACTTGAATCAACCATGGTGCACAATGTGCTTGAGAGTTTGCAAATAATTCTGGTTTGGCAGAGAGTAGATTACCTAATAGACCCTTCCTTCTCCAGCTTCAGTAGTAATAATAATAATATTTTTCTTCTGTTTCCAAGAGGCGAACTATGCCTGTTGATGTGACCTGCAATGTTTATATTACTACTTGATCAGTAGCAAGTAAGTTGAATAAAGAGGGATCTCATTGAGTCAATGTTGTTCCAGTGTCAGCTTCAGAACAGGAAGTAGACTGAGGGAGACTGACATATTCCTTGTAAAAAGGAGGTAAAAAGGAAATAGACTTTTTTTCCAGTAAAAAGTATTCATCTGAGCTGATGGAGGTACGTGTACTTTGGAAGGAAGGCATGGCTGCTAAATCATGGGGTCATGTTTCAGTAACTGTTCCATCATGTGGGCCATGCAAAATGCACACACAAATAAATGGATATTCCCACGAGGGCATTGTGTTACTGATTCTAAATGCTGCTACCTGAGATGCATGTCAAATGCAGAAGGGCGCAAGACAGTGAAGGTGAAAGGACTTGTTCCAAGTCCAATGGTTTTGCTAAACAAATCAGGGAAAAGCAGGACAAATATTGTTAACGTGACATGTAAAACTGAGCCACTTACACGGTAGGGCTCAACTAAAATTGGGTGAACTACTTAGATAAGGCTCCAGGGCAGGCCCTCGAAGATCTGGATTCAGTTCTGTATGTGACCACTGACTTCCTGTGTGATCTTGGGCATGTCACTTAGCCTCTGGGTGCCTCAGTTCCTCATCTGTACAATGGGGATAGAAAGGCTTTGCTACCTTGTGGAGCAGCTGTAGCATAAATATATTAAGGCCCGTGAGATGCTGAGGTAATGCAGAAGTACCAAAAACATTCAGAAATATTACGCTGTTTTTCTGGATTAGGGAATGAAAAGTAACAGAAACAGAGGTTGTTCAGCTGACTGAGTCCCCTTTATGTGGCTCCTCACTGAATTAATCATAAGGTTGCAGCCTGTTTCTGTCTCCATCTGGTGGCCCTGAGACCACATTGTCCCTTGCACACAAAGCAGGTTATGACAATCTACTGTGCCATGTTACCTTGGTGGAAACCAGTAGCAGTCATTTAAATTGTAGCCAGGCATGACTTTGGTCTGATGAGTTTCATGCATTTTGGTTTGCTGCAGAGGCAATTTGTTTTGATGAAGTCTCTACTCCTTTACCCACAATTCATTAAGTTTAAGTGTCATGCCAGTGTTTGGACACTGACCTGCTTCTGCTTGTTTGTTTAGCAAAATTTCTGCAAAACTGACTGAACAGAGGCAGGAGCGATAAACCGCCTCTGATGGTAAAATGTGCATTTGGTTTAGTTTTTACCCCAACACAGAGCCTTTGCGTTCTGAAGGAACAGAAGGACTCTCCAGATTACATGAGCTGCAATGTACAATTTTTCTGCAATTAAAAAAGCCAAGAAAGAAACACCTGGCATGCAGTTTACAATAAGTACAATAAATAGTAAGCACAATACATAATACTAATACTAATAAGTACAATACATAGCCAGCACCTAGCTGATATTGCATTAATGTGCATTTATGTAGACAGTAGACTTCTTTACAGCATTGTGCTTTATAAATCTGTCATGGGATGGATTCTGGCCTCGGGTATATCAGTGTAATGTAAATCCAGCATAACTCCTTTGTCATTAATTGTATTACACTAGATTTCTATCAGTGTTTGCACAATCAGAGTGTGCCCCACTGTGTGGTTGTACATGCTTGTGAGTGTGTGTGTATGCATAGTTATAATGAGCCTGTAATTGTCGTTTGTGGGCAGAAAAAAACTATCTAGAATCTGAAATTTTTAATCTAGCCAACAGTGCTTTTTTAATGTTTCCATCTACAAACATTATCTGCTCAAAACAAATGGAATATAACTTCCATATTCTAACCCAGCAATGGTGTAGTATGACTGACTTTGAGTATATGGGATGCCTAAAGAGACTGGTTAACAAAATAAAGCATTTAATCACTGGCTCACTTGCTCAAACTCAGTGCAGAGGCCCAGAAGTTACTATCATCTGATACCTGTTAAGTGGCTTATGCCTTATGCAAAATGGCTTTGGTTCAGCTTCTATAATCAGAAAGCCACCACTCTCATTGGCAATAAATTAGCACTTCTTTCTTAGCAGAGGTCTTCCAGAAAAAGTGAAGGCCATTGAGATATTGATATGAAGATATTTTCACTGATATCAATGCACACATTTGTTGTACAGATAGCTAATAGGGCTGTGCGAAGCTTTGGTCGCTGATTCAATTCGGCAGAGATTCGCCCCAATTCAGCGGCCAAATCTTTGAACACAAATTGAATCAGGAGACCCTTTAATTTCTCCAAATCGAATTGAAAGATTCGATGCTTCAGACATAGACACAGCTTTAAATGTTTTTTCTACATACCTCAAGGTACCAGGTGGCTCGTGAACGCTGACAAGGTGAGGCGGATGGAGCATCCCATAGGAGTGCAGGGGAGGGGGGATGGGCCCAGTGTGCTCGGCGGCAGACCTGGAAATGGACCAGAAGCATTTCTGGTCCACTTCCGGGTCTGCTAAGAAGCACATGGGGGACCCTCCGCCCCTCAGCTCAGCGACTGGTGCCTCCTGGGTCTGGGGATCACCTGGGGTCCCCCCATGGCCAATTGCTGAGCCGGGGGGGTGGTCCCCTGTGTGCTCAGCGGCGGACCCAGAAGTGGACCAGAAGTACTTCCCGTCCACTTCCGGATTTGCCGCCGAGCACGCGGGGGGCTTCCCTGCACTCCTCTGGGACACTCCATCTGCCCCACCACAGCAGCATTCATGAGCCATGCCTAGCACCTTGGGGTATATAGAAAAAACATTTAAAGCTGTGTCTGTGGTTGAATCACTGATTCTCTGAATCAGCATCGAATCTTCAGATTTGGATTCGGCCGAATTGAAGAGGGACAGTGATCCAAATCAACAAATCGATTCACTGTCCCCGATTTGGTCCAAATCCGAATCTGAATCAAATATGGCTCATTTCGCACACCACTAATAACTAACTGCAGCCTGTACAACTTTAAATAAGTCCCTTTTGTAGCTGTGAATTCACTCTAAAAGGAAGCCCTAAAAACAGCTAGTACTCATGTTGGGAAAAGCCTGAAAGCAGAGAAAGAAAATTCTGTCTCACTGAGGATTTTGATATTTGAAGTTTATTTTTGCTGCAATTCTAAAGACCCCCTCAAATTTTGCAATGACTCACAAAAGAAAATTGCAACAGAAAAAATCACTCGAGCTCAATCAAAACATAATTTAATGTATAAAATAAAAATAAAGATAAAAATAATCTCAGAATGAAAAACTACATTCTGAAAAATGTCAGAATATTTTTCTTCAAATAAAATTTCATTGAAAGTGACATAATTTCATTTACAAGCATAACACCAGCAGAGTCTCCCTGTGCCTGGCAAAGGGTGTTTGTGCCTGAAAGCTTGCAAAGAACTTTTTTCCAACTCTTTAGTTGGCCTAATAAAATATATCACATCAACCCAAAGAACCTTGCCTGACTATATCCTTAGACCAACATGGCTACAACCAACAACCCTACATAATTTCATTAAGCTTTTCAGTTGTGACAAATCTTTGTTTTCTGATGCTAAACTGTTCCAACAGAGTTGCTCCAGCAAGCTCTACTTGAAACTATGGTAAGCTCAGGACTTATCTTCTTGATATTCAAGGAATGCATGTGGCAAATATTGTATTTAATAGAAGCATCCGCTGGAAATTGGTCCTCAATGAATACTGATGCTACTTATTTCATTTGTTTTACTGCACCATCTAGAAGGGCCTTACTGAGGCTCCCTTGTTCTAAGCATGGCATGAACTACAATCAAAATGGAATCTGTGATGAAAAGGGCTTACAATACTTGAGTAATACAGAATTGCCTTGCTATGGAAATCTCCATAATGACTAGCAATAACCCATTGGCCTTAAAACATGCAAGAAATGATACCGCTTGGAAAGGCCAACTATTAAGCAAGAGAACAGGCTACCAATTGTGATCAAATCCATCTCCTTTCAATGAGAGGAAATTATCCACATGAGAAAGCACAAATTCCCGCTGAACAGACTCTTCAGAGAGCTTGACAGATAATAATATCAGTAACTTTTTGCATCAACTCAGTCAGGAAAACTGGTCAGATGCCTTCAACATATACGTTGATTCTGGGCTGTTCCCAAGTTACCAGACTTTGGGCTTAGTTGCCAAATGCTGTCATTAATGCAAATTGCTAGTCCTGTTCAACAACTGGAAACAGCATGATTTTTTTTTTAGTTGAACTCCTGAAAGGAAGCTCTACCTAATCAAACTACTGGCTAATGACAAATGAATTCAGAAGAACCAAAAAGAACATGCCGGGAGAACAGAAATTAGGATTTTACATTATGCATCTCTCATGGACACCCCAATATCCAACTACATTTAGCTAATTCTCCATTTATTTGTTCTTCAGTTTGCGTCCAATTCTGCTTTCCAATCTCAATAGCATAGAGCAGGAAGATTATATATAAGTGGTTACGATTTTTCCCCTACAGATAAGAGGAACTGTATCACTGCCATTTATGATAGCAGGTGATCAGGTTATTGGACAATAATCCTAGTCACACAAGTCTGATCAGATTCTTTGCATTGGGTACTGAGCAAAGAGGAACAGTCTGTCATCAGTCTCTCTAATGTGTACACAAAGTCACCATGTGGTCTAGGAGCTAGGAATATAGTTCTCGCATATTTTTTGTATTCTTAAGAAATCCCTGAGATATTTAATTAATTCAGTCATCTGACTCAGAACCAGAGACATCAAAGAGAGATCCCTTCTGACTTGTTAAAACCTAGTAGGATGTTATGATCACTGGAAATGCCTTAAACTTAATGGCTACATAGGTGAACTCGATGTGAATAATCCAGAGAACTAGATGTGGTCATCCACGGCATGGCTTAAGTGTTAATAAGAGGTTCAGCAAAAAATAAGTCTTTGGACCATATTTAGCTCTAGCAAGAGTAGATGAAAGTCTGTCGGCTTCTGTGGAATGACTGCTTCACACGCAGGGACTAGCACTGTCCTTTTGTGTTGTTCTCCTGATTAAGGCCAGATTAACCCTTTAGTGGGTCCTAGGCAAGCAAACTCATGGGCCCCTACTTAATACTGTATATTTATATTACTTTTTCACTCAAAAATTATAATATGTAAAATAAGCACAACTGGGCCCCTTCTTCACTTTGGGCCCTAGACATGTATATAGTTTGCTTGTGTGTTAAGCCAGCCCTGCTCATGATCATGAGCTGAGTGAATTCAACCCTTTTAGACCCATTTGTTTTGGTAACAGCTTCAGTTTTGCCACTGAAAGTGCTGAGGTTACATCTTGGACAGCTACATGTTTTGGTCTCTAATATATGCAGGCAATCACATATATTAACATATTTTACCTCCTCTGGAAGGTTAAATCTCACTCTCAAAATATTTATAAAAACATGATCCTAAACAATTGTCAAAAATTGTATAACATCCTTTAGAAAATGAAGGCAGGTTTTCCTAGTAACATTCCCACCTCCATTCTATCAACTGCAGTAGTCATGAAATATATTGTAGTGCTGTTGCTAGTACTTATTACCTGTACACAGCATTTCCACTAAAGGCCTGGAATTTGCTGTTATTCAATAAGCAGAATTTACAATACTTTTCTTAAAATAATGGTTCAAAGGCTAGGAAGAGCAGTAAGCACCATGCAAAACTAGACCATAAGTAGCACAGTTTGATTTGGGTTTGGCTAAAACACACCAATATTATGTATGGTATTATAAATTGTACATTCTACTGTATATTCAATTTTTTATATTCATACACTATCTAAACAGGTCTCTAGGACAACAACTAAAAAGCGACAGCCTCGCTTTATGAATTAGGTTATTTTTTACTTTGTTTTTTTGCCGTTGTTGAGATTACTAATTAGCATTTCATTTTTTTCTGTTGCTGCAAGATGAAGTTTTATAACAGCTTTATTCAGCGCTGTTTCTGTTCTGTTTGAGGCTAAAGCATGTGATAAAACAAGGAATGTTTAACTGCAGAACAGTAGCAAACCCAGCAAAACGATAACAGTAGCATATCTGGACACTGTCTGTATGGCATGTTCACATACAAGTGCTTTCAGTGTACAGGATATACATCAGGTCTCCACACAGTAATACTGTTTTAGTTACAGTCAGTGTTTTGTAGTGTTTTTAGTAAAAGAGGTGAGACCTATGCAATGGTAACTGCAAAATACACCCTAATAGATACTATGCCATTATTAGGGAGACCAGCTTCCAGGCTCAACCTTCATGTAAACTTAACAATTTTGCTGGTATACCTGTGCTGGTCAGGAGCGGGGAAAAAAATCATCTCTCTGTCTGATGTAACTGTATTGGCAAGATTCCCAGTGGGAATACAGGTACAGTGGCAAAAAAGTTATTTTCCTAGTACAGTTTATTCCATTCAGAGAAAGTCGTTTCAACTAGACTGCTAGCAGAGCCCTGTTTCACTGAGGAGGAAGCTGCCCTGCAGGTGAGCATGGCTATCATGCTTACCAAGTTACCAAGTAGATGGCACATGGTAAGTCCCCACTTACTTCAAACTCACTGTACCTTCTTCATTTGTATATACCCTCAAGATTTAAGCAGTAGTACCATCAACAAACCTCAGGAGGGAGTGTGTTTAATTTTGAAGTCTAGAGAAGTTGGGAATGAGTGAGAAGAAATGAGAGCAGGTTAAAAAGCAAGAGCTTGCCAAAGTCAGTTTTAATGCATGCCTTCTTTACATGGGCATCAGGTTTCCTTATCTTTGCCTGACTTTTCCTACTTGTGAAGGCTTCTGGACCGAAGAATTTAGATCAGCACTTCCCTAATGAACTCAAAATGAATTACCCTCTCCTCCATACATGAGGAGCTCTGGAGCTCTGTCTCAGCATTTATAAATACAATTGTTCTAACAAACTTTACCAAAGTCAAGGAACTTTACACAGTGGTGTGCTATCTGCTTCTTCTCCATAACTTTGCACGTTGCCATCATCACAAGCTGTAAGCCATAAAAGCTTGCGAATATGCTGAGAGGTTCTTTTGTTTGCATATTTATCTAGGGCCTGATCCAAAGTCCTCTGAAGTCAATGGGCGTCTTTCAACCAATGGATTGGGTCCTTAAGTACAAACTTCCCTGCTTCAATCCATGAAGCGGGTCTCAATGAAAGCATTGTATGCAAGGCTACTGAAGCTGATTTTGAAGCTTTTTATTTCCTTAAAAACAACTTGTATTTAGACACCTGTGAAAAGGTTTTGCTCACTTGACACTTGCCTATTTGAAGCAGGTCATTAAGAACCTGCATTGAGGTGCTGTCAAAGGCCAGGTCTGTTGATGAATACTCAAGGAAAAACCTCTCTAAGTCTAATGCTGTTTGCCTTATCGTCACTGAGGAGTAGCCATCAGGAAGGCTTCATGCTAAAACCACCAAGCACTCCATCGTGCTGAGGAGTGTCTTTGCTTCATGTTGTTCTTCTTCAGTTAAAAAGTCAAGTTACAGGCTCCTTGTTCCTGTGAACTTTGCTTGTGATTCCCAGTTAGTTCAGTGTTGCCTGAGCACACAGGAGATACCAATGCCTATTTGTAAAGGGTTAAGTGGCAGCAAGTGAGGTGGACCACCATCAATACAGGCAGTGACTGATGGTTAGCTCTTTTTGTAAACTGTCTGAAAAACTTTCTCTGAAGCAGACCTAAAAGAAAAAAAATGCTTGCTGGCAGGGAAGGTACTATGTGAAATGGAGGCTTGAAGCCTCTTTCACCCCAATGTCAAGTACACCTCTATTAACATGTGTAGATAGGCTTTTACATGCAAATGCAAGAGGCGTGATTTTGTTTTCTCCTTTACCATTACCAGGGGGCTAATTCAAGCTCTTCCCGGTTACAAATGTGGAGCACCAAAGAGGTTCCTGAAGCAAGTAGAAAAGTCCTGTACAGTGCTTTTTGCGCCTTGGGGTAGGACATAGGTGGTGCAGCCGATTGCTACAAAGCTCCAGTAATTTTAGGTGGTATCTGCAGCCAAGGACGAGTGAGCAGGAGGGGCACCACATCAGAGACTGTAATGGCAGTTGCAAAGAGGCCCCAGCGACTTCCCCCAAGATTACCACACAATCAAGCCCATTCACTTGAATACGAGTCCACCCTCAGGAAAGCATTTAACCGCTGCAAACAGTTTCCAAATGGCCCTGTGGTCTTGAGCAGGGCTAGTAAAGAGGTTAACAACCCTACACGGGAACTTTGAAGCTGTTACATCAGGGTGATGCACAAAGCCTTCAGAAACTTGTCTTCAAAGGATCTTCTGCTTCTGGGTTGAGAGTGGGCATTTTATCATACTCTGGTATGATCTAGAGCATTGCTTTTCAACCTTGTAAGTAGCAAGTATCCCCTAACTTCTGAAAATTTTAGTAAGTACCCCAACACTCAATTTTGCAGGGGATTTTATATTTACAGACTAATGTGTGTTGTATATTGGAAGAAGGGCTGTGTATATATGGCTGTGATATGACATATGTCTGATCTGGTGTGAATAGGGTTGCCACCTTTTATACCGGGGTGCACAACTCAAGTATATACCTAGGCTAGAGGTGATGTTGCCCAAAGCTAGGAGGGCTGAATGCCAAATTATTACTGGGGAATTTTTTGCCATAGTTTCAGGAGGAAAGAGGGTAAGCAAGAGAAGGCAAGAAGGCAAGAGAGAGAGAGTGTTAGGGTACCCGCGTACCCCCTGCCTGTGTCTCACATACCCCCAAGGGTATGCGTACCACAGGTTGAGAAACTATGATCTAGAGTTTCATAGTTTCTAGGGTCAGAAGGGACCTGAGAAGATCATCTAGTCCGACCCCCTGCCATGGCAGGAAAGAGTACTGGGGTCAAATGACCCCAGCAAGGTGTTCATCTAGCCTCCTCTTAAAGACCCCCAGGGTAGGAGCCTGCACCACTTCTCTTGGAAGTTGGTTCCAGACCCTAGCCGTCCTGACCGTGAAGTAGCGCCTCCTGATATCTAACCTAAACCTACCCTCTGCCAGCTTGTGACTGTTATTTCTGTGTTGTGAGCCAATGTATGCGTCGGCTGTCTTGCCCTCTGATTGGGGTTGGCCCAGATTTGAATACTGTCCGAGCCCCCAAGGTCTGGAACAGCCTGCCATTGGAGGTGGTGCAAGCACCTACATTGAACACCTTCAAGAGCAAACTGGATGCTTATCTTGCTGGGATCCTATGACCCCAGCTGACTTCCTGCCCTTTGGGCGGGGGCTGGACTCGATTATCTTCCGAGGTCCCTTCCAGCCCTAATGTCTATGAAATCTGTGAAATCTGTGAAAAGGATCTAAGGTCGCACTGAAATCAGAAACCTTTGAAGCGCTGGGGCTTGGGCTTTCACACATCATATTTGCCATAACTGTTGTCACCATCAAGTATTAGCATAAGTAAAAGCTAGTTCATGACCCATTGCAGGTGTTTCATTAATTGTTGCAAATTAAGGCTGAGAGAAATTTCTGATTTAAAGAACATGGCAAAGGAAATGGCAGTGATATGTTTACTGTCCAATCCCATTGTACTTTTTTCTAAAATCATGGATGAAACTTTGCCTCTGTGGAATCTGCCCATCAATCCTAGTTTTACATGGCCAATAGCCATTTAAAGCACTATGGCATATCAAGAAAAAGGTCTCTGTGGAGTTTAAACAACTAGCATTACAGGCAGGGCTTGGTGGGTTACTGTCCTTGCACAAACAATTAAAATGTAAGAGTCTGGGCTGGGAAATACTTCAACTGTTTGGAAAAACTTGTTTTGTGCAGCTTGAGAATGTCCCTGGAGGCTGTGGCCCAGTGCCATGTCTCCTGGTGAAGGCTGGGCTGCAAGTAACAATGGAGCTTTTATAGGGAAGCTGGAGCACAATCAGAAATTTCTGTCCCAAGGGATTATGGGCAAAGTCGTTCTCGGGTTCAAGATGTCTGGTACACATTTCCACCAGGATTTGGGGTATTCTGTGGCATGTATGGCATGTGAATTATGAAAATCATTTCTCATTGTACTTCGCAGCTTTGTCTTCGTTGAATGATCGCTGTCTTGTCACTCTAGCCAAAAGAGCATGGATTCTGGGGGTGGCTTTGTGGGCCATGAGAGCGATTGGGAGATTTGGAAGCAGTACCTAGCTCAGTGCCTGGAAGCTTTTCCAAAGCGCTTGTACTTTTGATTACCTGGCATGGCATTTAAAACCAGCTGAATGATTGGCAACATCAATCCTGTTGAATTTGATTGGCTAATTGCCATAAGAGCCCTGCCTAAGTTCATATATATGGCTATGTCAAATTAAAGCAAATGGAAGTCTGAAGAGCAGCAGCCTTGCTCTGTGTTAACATTATTTAACATAAACACTTGCACTCTACATTGCACTTTGCAGCGGGAGATCTTGCTGCACTGCATGAATCTTTGCTGACTGACGTGCGCACCTCAACTCTCACCTGGCTCAGTGCGGACCTGAGGTCCCACATAACCAGCTGTATGTTTCTGGTATTTCTCCTAAGCTCTTGCTAATGAAAGTTAATTCATTTGACTTTTTGATTTATTTGCAATACCACAGAATCAATCTCTAAACAGACCATTGCCCACACCACAAAACCACCGCTACACATGCAGTTAAACTGCCAGGCACAGAAAGGATCGAAGGGGTAAGAGCTGAGTCTCCTCTCACCTCAATAAGGCGGAGAGGGAGCTTCTTCACAGGACATGATGGCTGAGTTGGCACTGCTGTTGCTATCATCTGCAGCTCTAGAGCCATCAGTTTAGCACCACATTAACTCTCTTGCTTTCTAATTCATTGTTACTGTAATACAAATACCCAAATTAAAAGGAACTTATTTGCATTAGAAGCTGCTAGACTGTCCCTTATCCACATGTGCAATATCCTTGGATACTCATGGGCAGTGAGCCAGAGGCCACTTAAAGGGGAGTCATATTGTCTAGTTAGGGTTTTTTCCTTTTTTGTTGACTGTTCTGGGACCTCAAACAAATGAGCCATGAACAAACATGGGGTTTTCCTGTGGGTTTCCTTTTCCTTGGGCCCCCTCTACCTCCCTGCTTTGTATGTTTTTTTTCTTCACCACAAGGCTCAATGCAGCTTGAAAACTGCAGTTTACATGGTGGAAACAGGCACTGCCCCTTAATGGCAGCAGCATACACAAAGCCCTACAAAGACAGGATTTGTGACTTACGTGGGGTTAATTAGCACAACAATCATGTTTATTCACTTCTCTAATAAATCCTCAAAGCAGAAACAAGTACTAGCTTGACCAGCTTCATCCTGTGAATGTATCTCCCTTGTTACATTATTTGCAGATCTGTCTATGGAGACTATGCAGAGAAACTCAAACTATCTCCCATCTGCTAGGCAATAACCTATAACTCATGAGCTATCATGTTCCCCAGACTCCCAGTGTCATCAACATTTACTTCAATGCTCCTGGTGCACAATGGAGTCTACCATGATTCCAACAAAGCTTTAAAAAGGGAAGTTAATAAATCAAAAACAAATATAAATAATAATATATAAAAACAAATATAAATTATGCATTGTCACATGACTGCCAGAGGATGAATGTTAAGTCAACACTTGTTTCTGCTAAACTTTTAGGGTTTCATATAGTTTGGAGTGAAACCTCCCATTGACTTCAATAGTGCAATGTCAGGGCCCCCAGCTGAAGGCTTTGTTTTTACTAGTGTGCCAGAAATATATTTCTTATACTACTGGTACTCTACATGAAGCATTTTACAAGTACTAGCTAATTAAAGACTTAACACCTCCATGTGAGGTAGTTAAATATAATCATCCCCATTTTACAGATAGGACAACTGATACAGAGAGATTAGCAATTGGCTCATAAGCATGCAGAAAGCCAACAGAAGAGCTGGAAAAGGAATTAAGAACTTCTAAGTCCAAATTTTCATGTCGCTAGCTGTTTTGGGTGCATCCACTTTTTGGATGACTAGTTTGAGAGAGAGAGAGAGTTAGACTTATTAGTTTAAAGTCATACAAAAGCAGGGTAAAGTTGCATCTGACAGACTAACTAAATCAAAGATGTATGGCATAATCTTTCATAAGCAGAGATTTACTTCATCAGATGCTGTGATCTAATCTTTGTCAGATTAGCTCACAGCCTCTGATAAAGTAAATCCTCTACTTACAAAAGTTTGTCATACATCTCTGATTAAGTTAATCTAAAAGGTGCAAATCTACCTGGCCTGCTGCCTAATTTCAGAGAGCCGTTCAAGGGACCAAACTATTGTCAGTATTGTACAACATCTCCCAAGCCACTATGCTTAACACTGTAAGACATTTGGAGAGCTTTTCCACTGAAGGTCCAAATGAGATTTGGTTCTGCCATTAATAGTCATCTTGACCCTTATCCAAAACCATACAAGTTAATGGAAGTGCTCATGGCCCGGTCTTGTGGAGTACTGAGCACACTAGTGTCCATTGACTAGAATAGTATTTGAGGTCACTCAGCACTTATAGGATCAAGCCTGTACATAGCTCTAAGGCAGAACACTGTGTACAATATTGGAAGGGTTTGTCACCTTGACTTGAAGGAAGTTGTTTGTGCAAATGCTTAAGAGTAATGTGAGACAAGACAAGCTCCTTGCTTTGGAACGTGCATTGTGTTTAGTACCATTGACTATATAGTACAGTAAATATAAAAAACAAAGGACTTGCTGTGGTATTTACACCCACTACAAACACATTGACAAAATAGAGTTATTTGAAATCCAATAAAATAGTTTTGCTTTTAGACAGAAATCTCATGTATTCGGCAAGGTACATACTTCAACATTCCTTGTCAATACACCAACCCGATGCATTCCTTCCTCTCTTTTTTTTTTAATGCCTCCCATTAATAGTTAAGAAAAACCTAGGGAAAACAAACACTCTGTCCCTGATTGTTTATTCACCAGTCTCTTAGGAACCATAATTATGTCTCCCAGGAATTGTGTGTTTTATCATGCCGTATATCTTAAAAAGCCACTTTAGGTAAAATAACAAGGAGTGCCTTATGAAGGAAAATTGGATTCATTTTAAGACTCTTTTTTACGCCCCCCCCAAAGAATGGCTCTTTGTTTACTTCTTCCGTGCATGTGGCAACTTGCCCAAGTAAATACTATGCTACATAAATACCAGAGATTGGTATTTATGATATTACATAAACATACTCTGAATAATGACTCATTGTTGCAGTGAAGAAGAACACAAGCAATATAAACGGCAGTAAATGTGTTTTTTCCCATCATGCTAGTTAGTGAAATTTGAGCACTTATAAAACAAAATTTTGTTGATATTGGAGGAAAATAAAATAATGTTATTTAAAATATGTAATCAAACTTCCCTTCCCCAAAACTAAACCTTGATGTTGATAGAAATAAAGCAGATTAATACAGTGATCAGTTAATTTGGAGTTGGTAATTAGCTATCATTTGTGATAATATGCCTATTATTTTTTAAATTAATAAATCTTTGAATTGTTTCATAGGCTTTGAAATTCTGCAGTGGTTATGGACTTGGAGGTTAGAACTAGGTTTTTGAGGTCTAGAATTTCTGGGGTTTTTTTACTCCTGAGCTTGGGTGAAATCCTGGCCAGTTGAAATCAATGGGAATTTTGCCAAAATTTGCTCTATGAGCTTGCACAAATGACTTTATTTCTCTGGGTCCCAGTTTACCCATGTGGAGAGTTGTTAAAAATGTGCCTGCATTTCAAAAATTGTGCACGCATAAGAGTCTATGCAAATATATGATCATTCTTTTAATTATTACTGATCGATAGATTCCAAGCTATTTGGACTTTGCAACGAAACAGCACTTAAAACCCAAATATTAAATGATTGTGGTAAATATTTTTTTAATTTAATAAAGACGTTACAAAATCTTTATTTTCAAATCTAAAAACTGTCCTGCCACACACAGTCCATGTTCAGTCCAAATAGCAGCAGAGTGATTTGCTAGAACTCCTAAAGAAGAATGAATGGCTGCATCTTTTTCTCCCTTTGAAATGGACAATAAAATCTGCCTTCCAAAAATCACATGGCATCTTTATACTGTGACACTACTTATATCCTCCTTCTCTGTAGAAGTACCAAAAATAATAAGATTATGTTAGCAAAAATGGAAGGGTGGGGGGTGGCAATGTTCTTGTGAAGCTGATGCTTTTTCTTCCTGAGACATTGGAGGCATCCTGTGCTGGCATTTGCACTTCCTGATGGCTTCCAGGGTTGCAAGTCATGACAAAACATTTGTTTCAGGGAAACTTTGCCTCACTTCAAACTCAGAATAGAGCCTCAGCAGTTCCACTATCCTGGTAAGTGTTTCAGGCAGGTTTGGGGGTTTTACCTTCAGTAGGTGATTTTGCATGTCTGGTTCTAAGCAAAAGACTCCTCCTGTTGTCTTACTTAAGGCCAGACATCTCTGCTGCCATTCCTGGGTGAAGAAGGCTGCATTAGGCAGCTAACTGGACTCACTTGCACTCCTCTAGGGCCAGCCACAGCAGACACTGCGAAGTTTGCGGCGTCGTGGCCATCTCCGCACTGCTGCATAGTCAACAGCTGTTTTTTGTGGGTGTTAAACTATAGGTTGGTTCTTTGTTTGCTCCTAGTTCTCCATTTGCTTTTGGTGCTACAGAAAACTTAACAGTGTATGCCAGTGTTTAGAAGAAAATTGCAATTTAGTGTCTGTCTCATTGCCGTGAGTTCTGTTTAATAAATGGAGTCTTATTGATGGAGTGGCAAAATTTACACTGTGTTTCACTGACTTTTGTCCTTTCTTTTTAGATTTTCTCTACAGATTAGAACGAGACATGAGTGAAAGGTTAAAGATCTCATATGGAAGAGTGCCAAGGTTTGCAAAGTGGTGCTAGACAACTCACATCCTGGAGCAATACTCTGCATGTGATATGGCCTTACTGAGACAAAATGGTTGCTGAATTGGGTGAGACATTGCTATGTATCAGCCAGACAGATGGGACGTTCATCTTTCTGTATGTACTGAAGATGCTTGAGAGAGACAACTACACCTGGAACTGGAGTTTCAGGTAGCTGGTAAAGTAGCATCAGGGTATCTATTAGCAGACAAGAAAAAAAATCGGCAAAGCAGAGGACAAACCATTTAGTAAACCATACAGCTAACTCTCAAGTCTGTGTGAAACTGAGGATTTCTTACTGTCTCATTATGAAAAATGCTCCAACTGGTATAGGCATCCTTTTGTGTTTGGTTTGGTGCTGTACAAAAATATGATCTCAAGATGTAACTTCTTTTTCACTTGGATTTCTAAATGTTACTCTCCAACTAACCTGCACTGAAAACTGTTTGCATTACCAAAGCAGCAAAATTAAAATCCTCCTTCAAGCCATAAGGTACTCTGTAATTGTTTTACAGTCATCTGAGCTCAAAAACCTGAGAGAATAGTTGGAAAATTAAGTCGCACTCAAAAATGCAATGAGAAGAGAGTTCTCTGAAGACAGTAGAAAGACTCTGACTTCATAGTATTTTGAATCCTACCCAGAGATGATAGAAGACTGAAAAAATGATGGAAGAAAATAGGCTAGTCAACTCTGAGGATTTTTTTTTAACTTATGCCTTTTTAAAAGAAGCTTAAATATTTCATTTTAGGATTTAAAAAAAAAAGCCATGCATTCGTGATCAGCATTACTATCACAGCAAACACATTTGAAGGGAAAAGAATTTTGAGTAAGTTTCCAGATCTCTAACATCCTTTTCTTTAAGCATTTCAGTCTGTAGAATGACTGCTTCCCTTCCCAGAATATTTTTTTACTCTGTGCACAAAAATGTTCATGTATTTTAGAGGAACACAGTGATTAGAGGAACACAGAAACAGTGCTGCTTACCTACTTTGTGACTTCACTTTCTTAACTGTAGCCATTTAAAATGTTGAATAGTAACTGAAGCTGTAACTTCACATTAAAAAAGAAGTTTCTTGAAGTCCTATGGTTACCAAGCCTTGGCTCAGTTTGTAACTTGCCATCACATCTCATAATCTTTATTGGCATGTATCAATAAAATTATTGTCTTACACAAAAGAGAGGTAGACACTACTTCAATAATAGTTGTTTTGAAAACAGAAACACCCTGATGGCACCTTCCCAAAGGGAAACCGAAGGGATTGAATTTCCTGACTTCTACGTAAGTCAACTGTGAGCCTCTATGCCTAATCACAATGTTCATTGCACTTGTAGATTTAATAGAGAACACATTTGTGCACCAGCACAGATATAAGCATGGACAATACACACAGACACACATACGTGTAAGTATATGTTGAGTCAAATTCCATTTGCATCATTCAAGAATCAGATTGATTTTTATGCATGTCATGTATTCAAATATCTAAACAGGATTTGGTGCTCTTTACTAACGATGTGACTGTACAAGTACCTACAGATATTCAGAAAGAATACGCATAATGGGCACAGCCTGGGTGTAGGGCTTGTTTGCATGCATTTAAAGAGGCTCTTATAACTTATAGATGATATCATACCTCTTCCTCAGCACTGCTTCCTTCTGCCACTCCTAACACATGCAAATAAAATAAATCCTATCTCCAGATTCCCCACTTCGCATATTGTTTGTACAATGTTTGGTATTTTTTTAAACAGCTATTTCCTTTATTGATCTCTTGGTCAAAACAATGTAAAATAATATTTAATTAACCTTATGTATCCCTTTTAAGACAGGATTGATGTGCGGTTTGTAGAACAAGAGACTCTGAGTCGAACGTTGGTTCTGGCCTGGTTCTGTTGCTGTGCGACTTACAGAAAGGTACCTAGATCAGCGGTTATATGCAGCTGCAGAATGGTTTAAAATAAAGCTTTTCTACTCATGGGGCTGTAGGACTTAATTAATTAATGTTTGTAAAGAGTTCTGAGATTTTCATATAAATGCATACGCATTCACACACATACACACCTCTGTACAGATCATACATGCAGGCACACCAGAGCAGGTAAGATATACATACACAGGTCCAAGCCCATGAGCACTGATACATATGTATCACATGATCAGATGCAGACCCACCCCTCCTTTAGAGCATATACAAGGACACCCAGTCAGATACATATAAGAATACAAAGTAATCCCTGTACAAACTTTATTGATCCTCAGTACAGTTATGCTCAAGGGAAATACCAGTACAGTATTAGCATTCAAAACTGCATTTGATTTGACAGGTCAGTAATTTAGCATCAGGCACTAGGCTGTCAGCTGTGTATTTGCCAGAACACCAGTGAATATTAACATCACATGAGAAAGTGTTTGCATGGGAAGTGGCCGGTGATACAAAAAGCAAGTTCATGTTCAGAGGGGTTTCGCTCTCACCTGTGAAGAGAGCGAATGGTGGACCACGCTCACCTTGCGCAAGGAGTCAGGAGCCAGGTGAGTCACCTTGCACTGCCGCCCACCAGCTGAGAGCAGGAGGAGGAGCAGGGACAACCTGTCACAAACAATCCTGCCTTACCCATTTGTTACCTGCCATTAAATTGCAGCTGTGACTGGAGCTGTTTTACCACAATGTGCTTTCACGAAGACTTAGCTCTCTCCTACCACCCTACCCAGTTATCACTTGTCTAGCAGGCCGTATTTTTGAGTAAGAAAGTGTTTAAACAGCTGCAGTTACATTTACCTTTTATTTTCTACCCATCAGGCTTTAGTCATGGGGACAACGTGGACAGAATGTGATCTGCCTCTCAGTCGTAGACCCCCAAAAAGCATTCATTCTAGCAGCAACTCTGAAACCACTGTTCAAACATTTTGTTGATTTGGCTGTAGACAGGTTAGTATGAATCCCAGTCCTTTCTTTCTGTAAGGTGCCATTTGGTACCTTAGTACCTAGCCATGGGTCCAGACTGCTCTGTTGGGACTACTACAGAGCTCCCTGTTATTGCCTCTTTTGTTCCCTTTGGTTAAGAACAGAAATTACACACAAACCAATATAAGTGATCAGCAACTGGTTCAAACTTGTAACTCAGCAGAAGTTCAGTGCACATAAACTGTTTTCAAAATGTCCCAAACTGGTTTAAGATAAACCTGGATTGGTGTAGTATCAGACTTAACTGATTTAGTTTAAATTGGTTTATTGAACTTCTGTCCCAGATCCCTTCCAGATTCAAGTTAACTCACAGTCCCCCAGCACCCCAGGATGCTTTGCACCTCCCACACAACACCCACCACAGGGCCCCACTCACCCCCCACCCCCCTTGTTACAGCGCTACCTGCAGCTTCTGGCCTGAGCCACTGCAGGCAGGTGGCTGCATTTCTGGAATCAGAAGTGAATGTCCGTTCATCTGCTTATTGGTTCAATCTTTGCAGTTTAAACTAACCTGAGAAGATTGAATCGATTCAGACTTGGGCTTTTTTACTGTCTGTTCTTAGCCTTTGGATGTATAAGTGCTAAGAGAAATAGTGAGGCATCTTGTCTTGGCCTGTCCTCTGTAGATAATGCTTTTCAGTGTGAAACCAGATTTAGGTGTCCTTTCTATTTAAGCATGAAATAAAATTATCCTGGCCTCTTCGGTATCTGATAGAGGGGATGGGGATGGAAACAAAATGGCTTAGATTGAGCCCATATTAGCTGACAAAGATGCCTACAAATGAGAGAAACACTGTGAGGACTGGGGAAGGGCTCTGACTGTTTCTCCTGTTGGAAGCAAACATGCCTTTGTCAGTGCAGCTTGTAGTTTCTGGGTCATGTCAGAGCCAAGGCTGCTCTTGAATCCCCAGGTAAGTATGTAGTCGAGCATAAGGATGTTTTATCTAAAAATCTATCTACAGCTTTCCTTTCTGATATGGAGCTCAGCACAGTAATTCAGGTCTGTTTTACCTCAAGGCTAGATTGGTAAATTATCATGTACTGCCAATTCCCTTTGATTTCTATGGGAGTTGCTGTGGCTCTGCACCTCTCAAGATTTGGCCCATACATCTTATACAGCTTAGCATTTAAATAGGTAAATTGGGTATAAAAAAATAATGTCAAACCAGTTTTAATAGAAAAAATTGAAAAAACGTTTAGTACAAGAAAGATTCCACATAAGACATTGTTTTGGAGGCTTCTGGCACCAAACATGGTTAAATATTAAAAGGCAGAGGATGTCAGATGATATAAGATGACCACGGTTTAAAATATTACCTATCTGGGATTTGGAACAAAATGCTACAGTGTTTAATACAAGTAATAGTCATGACTCTAAGGACGATATCATGAGGGAAAGCACGTGTTACCTAAAACAGATTTAGGAGAGATTAGATGTTAGAAGAGAGTATGCAAAGGACCCCCTGGGGTTCCATATTTTGTTTCAATGACTTCCTAATCAGCCTCTTGTGTAATAGGTCAAAACACAATTTTTCTAGCTGGAACTGGGTGGACTCGGCCTGGGATCTGAAACACGGGCTGTGTTCTGTCTGTTGCTTACACTACCATGCTATAATACAGGCTCTGAAATCAGATCCTATCAAACAATATAATTAACCGCATTAATGTACAAGGGCAAAGCAGAATCCAAGTCATGCTTCCATCATCTTTCTATACAGTGAAGCTGAAAAAAAGCCTTTGCTTTTGTCAAGTAATTGGTTATGGTTTAAAACCATGGGGCAAAGCTGTTGAATAAGAATGTACAAGGTTACCAGTTCTCTCCTGTGATCTTACCTGTATTTTAACTGGGAAAAGTAAGATCAGCTTCACTGGTGATGGATGATATGAGTCAGAGACTTGTGAGGAGAGACTAAAGATGTGATAGCAATCCTTCCACAGCCACAGGCATCTAACTAGTATTATTTATGTGGCATCAGCAGTGGGACATGCTCAGACTTGAAGGACTAGTACTGACCTTCCCTTGGTAATCACTCCTTGTTTTGCATACTCCACCTTAAAGTTTCTCATGAGTCACTTTATCTTGGGAGAGAAAAATAAATCCCGAAGAATCCTACATATTTCTGCATTTATATCATATTGCTCCAAGTAGATGTTATTTGCTTTGACAAAGGCCCTCCAATTGTGTTCAGTGTTTGGATTCAAATATGAGGCACGTTACAGGTGTAAAACCAGCATCCAGGTATAGGTCAGGCTCTTAACTAATGGCATTACAGGCACTGAACATGCATTATGCAGGCACTAAACAGTAGGATCGTAGCTAGAGGAAGGCTGGAATCTGTAACTTTGAAAAAAATTGGCTGTAGTAGAGGGTAAATAACGCTGTTTAAGCAGCTGCATGAACCTAGGAGGTGCATTGTCACCAAGGCGCGCATGCATGTGCATGTGCTTGCTTTCTCTCTCTTGCTGATTCTTGCACATGGGTTAGGGAAACAAAACCACCTCTCCCATTAGGATAGAGTCAACTGCACTCTCTAAACCACTGAACCAACTGAACCAGCCCCACTACATCAGGTCATGCTGGCCTTTCCTTTCAGGATCTACAAGGAACAAGGAGAAGTTTGTTTCTCATGTCCCACCACAACTGAGATATAAGCAGAGCACAGCATTTTTACTGAAGACAATAGGGAGGGACTAGTAGTCCGTAGTAAGATGTAACCAATTAGCCCAATTGTGATAATTTAATGTAGGTAAAATATCCAAGAAAACTGTATTTAAGTGGTTCTATTTACTTCCTGTTCAAGGAAGGTGAGTTTATCTTTAGTTAACACTTTACATCTTAAACACAACGGCAGCCAATTGCTACTTGTCCAATTGCCTGGGAGTAATCAGACTGCTGTTTGATCACCTCTGAATCTTTCCTGTATTTATTCTTATAACATCCCCAGGAGGTAGGGGGGTATTCTTATTATAAAAATGGAGAACTGAGGCATAGAGACTAATGATCATAGCCTCAAGAGGACTTGGTGCTGTCTAATATCATTGATCGTGGCCACTGGGAGTCAGACAATTAAATATCTGTGGAGATCTGGGCATAAGCAACTAGCTCAGTACAAGTGTATACAAATGCAAGCTGATCTTGGAACTTATAACCAACCAAGTATAACCAGACTCACTCAAACAAAAGACATCACTTACTGCTTCCAGTTGTCCAACAACAAGTTTCACAATATTGCTCCTTTGTCTATTTGAAGAGAAGCAATTATTGCCAGTGAAGACTGGTTTCACATATGTGAATTGGCTTCTTTTTTTTGTTGCTACAAACTTAACTTCTCCTCAAGGTAGTGATTTTTTGTGGGGCTTTATAGCAGATCTGAGAGGTTAGTTCTGTTACACATGGCTCCAGCTGAGTACGGTGAAAACAGAAGGCGGCAGCGGTTTTACAGACTCATGGAAGTTAGACCAAAGAGTCCTATATTATTAGACAAGAGAGTCCAATCCTCCAGAAGAGAGTACTTCTTTCAGACATTTTATTTGATCGTAGCCTCAGTGCTTACCATATTGAAAGTAAAATCAGATTATTTCTCTGTGGAATGCTTCTTGCTTTTTATTGCAAGCCCTTTTGAAAGGTATTTTGGTCAGAACATGGAACTGGGCAACCTGAGAGCTCATCCTGGGTCTCCCAATGACTCACTGTGCAGAAGTTCATCTCTTTCTAGGTACCCAGCTAGGAACAACTCAAGCTAAGCACTCAGACCCAGTCTGAATTCAAATAGTCTGAGAATATTAGCCTTAATCTCTTTGTCAGTTTGCCCATCTGTAAGGCGAGGGAACAGTAGTCTTGTCTTCTTGACTAGCCTCACAGTGGTATTATGGGGATTAATGAGCAAATTTTGATAAAATGGTTTAAAGTCAGAAAGGATTGTATAAGTGCCAAGTATTAAGACTATGGTTATTAATGCTTTTGCCATGACACAATAATAGTAAAATGACTGTTCACTGCTGATGGAAAGTTACCCCTGCTTCCCTTTATCACATATATATTTTGGTCTGTAAATAAAAAAAAATGCCACTCCACCCTAATGGTCTAAAGCAAACTGGAATCCTGGAGCAGGGCAAACTGGTGACATGCCCTTGGGGGGAGGAGGGGGTATAGCTTCAATTCTGAACTCAGATGAGTAATACATTTTTCCACATGAGAGACATGGGAACGTTCTGGGGTGGTTCAATGTGAGGCTGAAACCTGATATGAAAAGTGATCTGGTGAATTATGGGTTTTTTTGTTTGTTTTTTTATCCCTCTCCATTGCCCATTCTTTCCCATTCTTTACTTCTCTCTTTTCCTTTTGGCCCAGTCTTCCATTTGCAAATTCCCACCAAAGACGATATAGCTGTTAATACCCTGAGATGGCAGGAGTGAGCCCTCCTGTCTAATTCCTCTATCCAGAGCTGTGTTCGGGTCAAAAAAGTTTCAAAATGAAACCATGTTTTCAAATGAACCATGGTTCATTTGTGTGGGTGGGGAAGAACCAAGTAGGGGCAGAATTCAGCCTGACATGGAAAGCTGTGATTCTGAGACATCTAGAAGAAATTACTATAAAGTGGTTGCCTAAATAGTTGGATAAATGTTCTCACTGAGTAGCTAAATGACAAGTAGTGAGGAACCCTAGGAATCAGTCCTGGGGTCTGGTACTATTCATTATCTTCATGAACTCCTTGGGGACTGGAATTGAATGTATACCTACTAATTTAGTGGGTACACCAAGCCAGATGGGGTAGTTGACACAGTAAAGGACAGGATTTAGGATTCAAAATTGGATACATTGGAAAAATTGGAAAAAATAAATCAGACAAAATTCAGTAAAGACAAGAGCGAAGTAATACACTTAGGAAAGAGAAATCATGTATACAGATAGGAAATGGGGAATGACTGGCTAGGCTACAATACTAAAGAAAAGAGGAGGCTGTAGGGGATCACAGGCTGAACATAACTCAACAACGTAATACCATGGCAAAACAAACTCAACTAATGGCGTACTGGGATGTATTAACAGACGTGTCATATGTAAATCCCCGAAAGTGATTTTTCTACTCTATTCAGCACTGGTGAGGCCTCACCTGGAGGCTTATATTGGCATCCCATTTTAAGAAAAAGAGTCCCCAGGAGAGCAACAAAAAACAGAGAGCTAGGAAAGAAGATATGAGGAAAGGTAGGAAGAACTGAGACCATTTCGTCTGAGGAAGAAAAGACTGAGAAGGAAGCAGATCTTGTTAACAGTCTTCGTGTATGAAAAATGTTTTTATAAAGGTGCTGATCAGTTGTTCTTTGTGATCAATGGGGACAGGACAAGAAGAAAAGGTCTTAAATTGCAAGAAGGGAGATTAACTTTAAGTACTAGGAAAGACTGTCTCGCTGGTTAAGACACAACTGATTAAGACTGACACAAATGCCACTTTTGACCTTACGGGATACAGTAAAACAGAGCTGCTCCCTGTAATGGAAAGTTCCAGGCTACATGGAAGTTCTTTGCAACCAGACAAATTTATGATCTTTCAGGTACAAACAAGACTGATTTGTGTTTCTAATCCTGCTCCAGTCTTCTCAGGTCTGGCAAGAGAGTTTCTCTTTTCTCTTTCTGAGCTGTAATTTTGCAAGTTGTAATTTGTAAATTTGTAATTTATTTGTATTTTTGCTACTGTTTTGCTTTATTTTAATGCACTGGATATTATTAAAGTCACCTTCTAAACTCATAGGCCATACCAGTGTAAATCCAGAGTGAGTCCATTGACTTTAAGGAGATATTTCAAATGTATTTTGCTAAATCCAAGATCAGGGTTCTGTCTTATGTCACTTACTGCCGCTGTTATTTTCTTTTAACTACAGCACCATATAAACCACTAAACCTACTTTTGAAACATTATATGTTGTACTCATGTCACACAGAAATGTTATCATATTTTCACTAGAGATGGGCCCAGTTCCACTAGTGATGGGCCCAATTCCCAGTTTCTGTAACATGTTTAATTCTGATATTCACACACTGTGCGCCAAGGCACACTTCTCCCCTTTAACATGGGATCCTCTTACTTACCTTTGTCCAGCCAAAGCTGGCTGCCCTTCTATTTTTTTTAATCTTTTCTAATTATTTTTTTCAAATCTAGCATCTTCTAAAATATAAGGCATTTCACTGAGCATCAGAGATATTTCCAAAGATCTCTCACTCCTCTTAATTCGTGTTTGTCTTTTGACATCAGTAAAGCTTTGTGATCACTCTAGTCAAGTGTAATTGACGGACTGTGGGAATGGGTGTAAGGAACGGCAGGTGGGCACTACCTTCATCCCCATTCAGTGAACTTGGGCAGCATTTTGTTTGGCTGGCAAGGTGCCTGCTTGGGAAAGCAGCCTCATTTTTATTTCCTGCTGGTGCATTTCAACACTGCAAGGTGATTCAGTACCTCCTCACTACATGACCCGGGAATCCCTGAAGATGGAAATCAAAATGGGTTTGGGACTCAACTTCCTTGAGTTATCTACTTTGCTCAATGATTCAACATCTGTACTTGATACAGTGTCCCTTGGAAGATGCTCAGATCCAGACAGGAATAGAAAACAAAGGACAAAAGCAAATGTTACATTTAAAATAAACTCACATAGATAAATTAAGAGAAATTGGCCTGGCCCCATGGCAACTACATAGTGTCCAGAGAACATTTAGGGGCCAATCTTCCTCCATCTACTGTTAATAAGAGATTTCACTAATAACTTCAATAGGAAAAATTAGGAGGAGTCAGGCCCTCAATAAGACCATCTCATCATATGACAACCCTATTTACAAGCCTCCTTGGTTTGACAGCTGATCTGAAGAGCATGGATGCTCTGTGGCACTGTGGTGTATGAGGCAATGTAACATACTTGCATATGAAAAGCCAGTGGTTATCTATGTTGCAATATCAGAAAACTAAAGGTATATTGCATCCAGCAGCCAAGCCTAAGGTGCAGTAGACCAGGTATTTCAAATACATTTGATATATAATCTAGAAGCACTTTGTGACCTTGATCTTTTGACAGCATTATCTGTTCACCAGTTTAGAAAGATGCATTTATGGCATCCCATTTCTTCCCACATCCCATTAAAATGTCTCCTCTCACATTGTCCACTCTAGCTCACCATTGGGTCATTTCTAGATTTCTTCTTTGATAGTAATAATTATAATAGTAATACTACTGCTACTATTAGTACAGGAAAAGTAGATTTATATATTGTGTGTATACCTTCCACTCAAGAAACTCACAGTTCTTGGTAAACTTTCATTCATTCTCACAACATGTCTGTGAGGTACCTGATGTAATATTTTTTTACAGGGGCCAAAACTAAAGCATGGACAGGTAAAGTGACTTCTCATGATTACCCCGCTCAATAGGAGAGCAGGACTTCCAGCTCTGAGTTCTCTGGTCAGTTTGCAAACCCAAACCATCCTCTTCTGTAGCAAGAGTCCTCTTGTAATCTGGACCACAATATCTGTTTCATGTACAGCCCTTTTTCAGGTGCCTTCTTGTTAGTATGTAGACACTGTCCACCTTACTTTTTTCTACGTCTCAAAATACTGTGCAAAAATGACATGGGAAGTAGGGGTGTGCGAAGCGGGACCTATTCAATTCAGATTCGGATTTGGCTCAAATCAGGGACAGTGGTTTGATTTGTTGATTCGGATCACTATCCCTGTTTCAATTCAGCTGAATATGAATCTGAAGATTTGATGCTGATTCAGCGAATGAGCAATTTGGACACAGGCACAGGTTTAGAAGTTTTTTCTACATACCTTGAGGTACCAGCGTGGCTTGTGATCGGTGTGATGCATAGAGTGTCCCACAGGAGTGCAGGGGGGCCCTCCACGTGCTTGTCCATGAACCCAGAAGTGGACTAGTAGCGCTTCCGGTCCACTTCTGGGTCTACCGGGGAGTGTACTGGGTCCCCCCACCCCGTGCCTCCCCAGCTCAGCGATCGGATGCAGGGGGATCCTGGCTGCCCCCTCCAGACACAGGAGGCACCAGTTGCAGAGCTGGGAGGGAGTGGGGGAGCCCCCCGCACACTCCCTGGTGGACCCGGAAGTGGACTGGAAGTGCTTCTGGTCTGCTTCCAGGTCTGCTGCTCAGCATGCTGGGGATCCCCCACACTTCTGTGGGATGCTCCATGCGCCACAGCATTGCAGCAGTCACGAGCCCTTGCTACCTAGAGGTATGTAGAAAAAACATTTAAAGCTGTGTCTATGTCCAAATCGCCGAATCTTTCCGAATCTCTCTGAATCGATTTGGAAGGTTCCGATTTGATTCAGAGAGATCAAAGGGTCCTCTGATTTGATTCAGATTCAGAGATTTGGCCACCAAATTGGCCCAAATCTCCACCGAATTGAATCAGGGACCAAAGCATCACACCGCCCTAGTGGGAAGCTTATACTTCTGTTTAGAGGAGTCAGTCTTTGCAAAGTGCTTTCCCAGAGGAATGTTTTGCAAGGTAAAACATAGGTAATAACTTGTTGTATCTAGGTCTTACCCTCCCCAGCTTTCTACCCTGGCTATTAACATGGATTTTGTTTAGTCATCAATTAAAATATCTACCAGATTAAAACTTCCTTCTCAAATGTGTTGACTGGAACTGAAATCTTCCATGTATTTGTCTCATGTTATTGCCAGTGTTTCTACAGTATGGTAGCAGGTCCTAAACTTGGCTGTTTTGTTTTAGTCTTGGTTTAGCTGGAACATGATAGTTTAACCACCAAACTAGAAGATGAACTCATTTACAAGTTGGCGGTTCTTTGCAGTTAACTGCTTTATTAGACCATTCATGTGTAACATTGCACTGCCACAACGTGCCAAGGTGTGAGAGAGATTAACTCCAAGATGACAGTAGTCTGCCACTTTAATGAGTCACAAACTTTAGTAATCCTAAAATCCGGTTAATTGCAGTAAATAATAGTTTTTCAGACATCTATCAAAACAGGGATGACATCTGGGCTTTATCTTAGGTTACTCCTTGTTTTGATTAGAAACCACAACCCAAAACAAATGTTAATTTTCAGAGTTTGGGGTTCTGGGTTTAGTGGTCAGAATTAGACTGTCTCATAAATGACCTATGCTATTTGGTTTATGGCATAACTTTTCAGAAGGGCAGCCAAGAGCTAGTGTATATATTGTTCTGTTATTACACAGATGTATAAGCATGGATAAATGCTGTTTCTGAAATCATATCATCCTAAAAAGAAAAAAAAACATAGGCATTTCATTCAAATACATGCTCACGTAACAGCAGCAGGCTCTAATACGACACTACTGACTAAGCCAACAATGATGGTGCCTCATAATCCAAAGGAATCAATAGGAATTAAGGGCACTCAGCTTCTGGCAAAATGAGGCTTTATACTGGCAAATACATTTTAGAAATACTGGAATGAAATTACCACTTTTCCCAGTCCTGGACCCCGGCATAAATTATCGCAAAGAACAAACAGAGCCTGCCTTATTGCTACACTTTATAAATCAGAAAATGTAGTGCTGGCAGCAGCAAACATAACTCAGTCATGATTTAAAAGAATGCATGCCACTTCCGCTCTTAAAAAAGCAGCCCTTCGAAAATTTGCCCAATCTGACAGGAAAGGCTGAACAGCAATGTTCATATATGTGGCGCTGTGCGCTGTGAGATGCATGGAGCAGAACAAGTCCAGAAACTCCTGGAACATCTTTATTCCTAACGAATGTGCTCATCAGCCACGGCGGCTGGCATTCGGGCAGGTCAAGTTTGTGTTGTGTGTTGGAGAGGAGGCTCTAAGCTTACTCTCCGATAGAAAGTGTACCTTTGGTCTTTGTCCTTTTGTTAAACAAAAATAAGATCATTACAACTGAAAGCACACAGTTCCCCTTTGTATATGAAAAATATATATTGGCAACAAATATTATATTTTCTCATAAGCCAGTGACGTACCCAGTTCAGTAGGTTAATGCTCGCAGAATGGGCACTGAAGGCACCGCTAAGACAGGGGCACCAGTGTTGGTAAATGTGGAGACAGCGCTTACCATTCAGACTCACTGGCTTATGAGAAAGCATAATATTTGTTGTTGATGTATATTTTCTATGGGCTACTGGCTCATCACAGGGTCTTACGCTAGTGCAGAGCCCACAGTGCTTTGTGCCGATGCTAATGCCATTTCCCAAGCTACTTTCAAAGCTCCGCTATGGGCTGTGTTGTCAGGCTTTTTTATTCCACTACAGCAAGACCTCTCAGTTTGCTGATCTTGAATGCACCTGTGGCTGCTGTTTTAAAAGCTCTAGCCAATGTCCCCTCGCTACTGTTTTCGACTTAATGGTGATGTGAATTATTATCAGAGAAACCCAAGTGACCACCTTCATAGGTGCACGCAGTGAAACAATCCCCGCAGCTTCACTCCCTCATTCCAGTTCTCCCTTTTTTCTGCCTCCCTCCCTCCCCCAGGATCCTAGCTCCAAACTTGGTTGCTCTATAAACATAACAGTAATTATCCTGTCATTGGACATATAACCATCCTCTTTGTTTGCAGGCTTTAGATAAATATCATTCCAATTGTGGAGTCTGATTCATGAGTCAAGATGATGGCAGTGCTCCAAAACCTCCAAGCCCATAGAAATTGTGTGTTCATGTGAGAGAGAAAGAGTTTTACTCTACTAAGAGTGGCAAACTGGGAGCCAAGTGAATTAAGTGTGAAGCAGATGATTATGTATAATTAATTTACTGACTAATGATTGCACCTGGTATGAATTTTGTATGATTTAGTTTGCCTCTGCAGAAGTTCTCAAAAACAATCTTACTGCCCACAAGATAAAAATACAGGCTTGATGTTTCCAAATACACTGGTGTTTAGGTAAATGTTAGTGTAGGAGCCTCTATTTTTGACTGATCCTTCATCACTGCTCTGTGTTTTACTGTTTTCAGTTTTGGATACCATATTTTTAAATATTTTTTTAATGCTGGTGAAAGGATTAACATTGCTGGAGAATGAAACCCTTTTGCTGCTCATTTAAGATATGCAGCACAAGTGCAAACATTTCATATCCCGTTGGCATTAGTTATTCTGAATCCCAGTTTGAAGAAACCACCTTTACGGGTAAGAGGTCAATTCACCTGTTATGACCTTTCAGTCAAGGGCGTCTGCTGAGACTGTCAGCAATGGATCCAACTAGTAAGGTGGCCACTTCTGGCTGGAAGAGGACAGAGACCATCAACTGTTTCCACTTACAGGACACTGAAAAGCAGACATCAGCCAGAAACAGAGCAGGGAATACCTAACGTCCAGGCTACTCCCTCCCTAGATAATAATTTAAACAAATGAACTTGATTATTTGGATTTCTAGCAACAACAACAAAATCAGTGTTAACCATGGCTCAGTCTTCTATGACTTGACTGCTCCTGTGAGTGCACAGGGTGCTGGAGAAAGGCTGTCATTGCCTTTTTAAAATGTGATTGATCATAGGCAATTATTTTTAACATTCTCTATAATTTTCTCAGTAAAATGTCCAAATAATATGCCAAATGTCTTTGAATAGCATCAGCAGGCGCATCTACATGTTCAATTGATGCAATGCAATAAACTCCGTAGCTGTTTGAGCTGGAGTCAACTATTCCTGGGCACAACATGCCCAGGACAGTAGCAGTTGGAGCCAAGGGCTGGCAGGGTGCACTGGGGTCAGTCCTGGGCTCCAGGAGGTGGCATCAGGTAGTGGAGGGGCTCACTGGGGCTGGCTAGGGCACGAGAATGCCGAATGTGTGGATCTGTGTTGCTGGGCGGCAGGCAGCCCACACACTTTAGCACCCTCATGACCCAGCCAGT
Source organism: Gavialis gangeticus (assembly GCF_001723915.1). Lineage (NCBI taxonomy): Eukaryota > Metazoa > Chordata > Crocodylia > Gavialidae > Gavialis > Gavialis gangeticus. Next base: position 21,142,043 of record NW_017728998.1, on the reverse strand, counting down.
CTCTGTCACCATCTACACGTGCTTTTTATTCCACTTAATTATTTCATCATAAAATAGTACTGTCCCCAACAGTGCTACCTTATGGCAGAGTTAATTAATTTACTGCGCCGGAATACTGGCGCTCATGTAGATAGTAATGCTTTACTGTGGAGCTAATTAGTCAACTCTGCAGTAAAGTGCATGTGTAGATTCACCCAGTGGGATTTAGTCTTATTGTCAGATTAGGGACTTT
>NW_017728998.1:21141262-21141524 GCF_001723915.1 Gavialis gangeticus | reverse complement strand
GGGGGGCAGCAGGGATCACCCCCTGCCCGGCAGTACCCAGTGAACCAGGGCTTTTTTTTTTACAAGTGCCAGGAGCTGGGGCAGCCATTGCCAGGCTGGGAGAGCGGGTGGGAGATGGGCCTGGCCTGGTAGATTTGGAGATTAGGCTGCTGCCGAAACTCTGATTCAGATTCAACCAAATCTAATCGGGACAGTGATTCAAATCACCATATTGAATCACTGTCCCCCGAATTGGCCGAATCCGAATCCAAAGCGAATACTA
>NW_017728998.1:21139218-21140982 GCF_001723915.1 Gavialis gangeticus | reverse complement strand
ACTGGCGCTCATGTAGATAGTAATGCTTTACTGTGGAGCTAATTAGTCAACTCTGCAGTAAAGTGCATGTGTAGATTCACCCAGTGGGATTTAGTCTTATTGTCAGATTAGGGACTTTATATTGTAGATGGATAGAGAGACATTGTGAACCAAATCGGTAGCTGATGTAAGGGGATGGATCTCATCTCATGTCAATAGAGTTGTACCGATTTACATCAGCTGAAGAGCTGGCCTTTAATGTGATTTCTGTTGTTGTTGTTGCAATCTGTTACTTGGCTGCTTGAGCAGACAATAATCTTTTTAAAATGATCAAACTGAACGAAATAATGCTGAATCCATTAAATAGGGTGTTTTAAGGCAATAATATGATATTCAGAAATCTACCCAAGTATCATACTGAAACGTGAGTTAATGACCACCTGCTAACTTGAGTCACCTGCTGTAATAGCCAATGCTTTGCCTCTGCTTTTATAGCAGCAAGAAAAATAATCAGTCTGTTTGGTGTCTACTAGAAGCTCTGAGAGAGAAAAAGAGACAGACAGACAGATAGAGATGCAGGTAAAATAAAGGAATTCATGAGACACACAGTTTTTGTGTAGCATAAAAATTGCTGTTTTGTTTTGTCTCCCACCCTATAATGTAAGTACAAAGATTATCTGGCGTCTGTCCCATCTGTCCCTGGCATGCTTTACAGGCAGCCAGTGAACACAGAGGACAAATAACCTCTTACATCCGTGCTGCAGTTGCAGGTAATGGAAATATAAGCAGTAAAACTCTTAACCCTTTGATATGATTTTGCATGTACTAGCTGCTATGTAATATAATTTGTAAGGCCAAAAACCAGCTCACCCCTGCTCACATGAGTATTCCCATCGACTAAGATAGCTGTCAGTCTATACCTGAATTCTGGAGCTGTGTAATCCTTTTCTGATGACGATCTGACAAGCCAGAACAAAGTATGGTCTATGAGTTACCTGCAATATGATAGTATAAGACAAGTAGGTGGATCCTTGGTTTTGATTGTGAGTTAGAGAGTCCAGGAGCTTGCTAGGTTACACCAGTTTTACCTTGGGGGCAGCAGCACTGAAGTCATCAGCAAAGCTGGAATATCACAGGGCTGAACTGGGATCATTGTTTTTAATTTTGTAAAATACATGTGAAACTTAAGAGCTCTGGATAAGTTTTGGGCTTGTTTACATCACAACAACCATGTGTACTGGTGCCTGAGCATATCTTAGCCACCTGAGCCCACCAGCACACTTCAGACACAGAAGTGCACCCAGGTGGTTTGTCTTGGCTTGTCCCCCAGTGGAAAGTGGCTCAGGAACTGAGATGAAGTAACAATGGAAGGAGACATTTATGTCAAGCCACTTTCTGCTACACTCATTTTAACAGGCCAGTTTCTTTTCTCCTACTCCACTGTAAATCAGGAGGGCAGGGGGTGTAATTCTAACGAACCTTGCAGAGTGAAGAGTCGAGGTGTTTCTGTCTATGACTCCGCTCCAACAAAGAACATGCTTAATAGGTCTGTGCGAAGCTTCAGGTGGTGATTCAATTTGGAGGAGATTCAGCCCAATTTGGTGGACGAATCTTGAAATCTGAATCGAATCGGGGGACCAGTTTCAAGGTCCAAATCAATTCAAAGCTCTCCGAATCTTCAGAAAAGATTTGGAGAGCTTTGATGATTTGGGCAGTTCCTGGTAGCTGCAGCAGGGAGCAGCAGCCAACTCCGAGCTGGTAAGTACCAGGGGCTGGGGGAGGGGA
>NW_017728998.1:21122988-21134218 GCF_001723915.1 Gavialis gangeticus | reverse complement strand
CACCCCCCAACCTCCCCATGGCTGTCCTCGCCCTGACCCAGTCCAGCTCCCGGTACTTTAAAGAAATACCCTGGTGCTCACCAGGTGCTGCTGGGCTGGGGGGGGGTGGTGGTGGTGATTCCTGGTGCCCCCCACTGCCACATGCTGCATGGGGGACTCTGCCATGAGCCCCCCCCCGTCCCCTAGCCCCCCCATGGGTGCCTCACCTGAGCCAGCTCCAGCCCTTTAAGAAAAAAAAAATGCTGAGGAAAGCTGGGACTCACTGCCGGGCTGGAGAGTGAGGGGGGTCAGGGGGCTTGTGCAGAGCCCCCCATGCAGCCTGGGGCAGTGGGGGGCAGCAGGGATCACCCCCTGCCCGGCAGTACCCAGTGAACCAGGGCTTTTTTTTTTACAAGTGCCAGGAGCTGGGGCAGCCATTGCCAGGCTGGGAGAGCGGGTGGGAGATGGGCCTGGCCTGGTAGATTTGGAGATTAGGCTGCTGCCGAAACTCTGATTCAGATTCAACCAAATCTAATCGGGACAGTGATTCAAATCACCATATTGAATCACTGTCCCCCGAATTGGCCGAATCCGAATCCAAAGCGAATACTAGCTACTTGGCACAGGCCTAATGTTTAACTTTATGTACCTGCCTGTATCACACATTCTTAAATTTTAAGCCCAGGAATAGTCCTAGTGTATTCAATGGCACCATTCACTCATTTGATGCTCAGCACGTACTTTAGTGTTTTACTAGGTCAGAGCCTACGTTTTAAGTGTAATGGTTTTTTTATGTAGGAAAATATTTCATCTTTTGTATGGCAAATATACAAAAGCCAAAACTTGAACTTAACTCATTTAAAAGTGCACACAAAGCACTGATAGCAGTGGAGACACAAATTAGAGGATTTCATCTTTGGCAATCCCTTGCAGTTGAGGATAATTGTCCTCCACGATTGTCTTACCTGTGGGTCCTATCTGGAATCAGCAGACTCTGTCGCAGCTCGGGCACGTGTTTCTGTGTGGGGTGGGTGGTGTTAGGTTCTTGCTCGGTCCACGACATGTTGTTTCTGCTGCTCCTGCTTTTCCACCTCCTGTGCTTGTCATAAGGTTTCAGAGTTCTGAGATCCTTGCAGCAGACTCTTCCTTCATTTGGGATGGTCCTGGACAATAGCCTCCCACAAGTGATGCCAAGTGTATCTGCCCTCCTCTTGAGCATATGCCTTGACTGAGCTGGGAGACTAAAACACAAATTAGATGATTTAGCCAGAACCTGTAATGATAAGGATTCCAATTCTGCCCCTATTACTAGTAATGGGGATTTTGCCATTGAGCTTAATACAGCTCCACTGAAAGTAAAGGTTTTTGTTAGAGGATGCTATTGGACAAATACTCTGCTGGTGTAAATGGTAGACACTGTAGCTCCATCTGGCCCAGTAAAAGATTTCAATTTCCTTTCGCCTAGGACAGTCCCAGTGACCAAAACACTTGCAGAATTCATGTAAGGTTTTGTTAAAAAACACTATAAACAAACCTGTGCACAAAGACAGCTCTAGAGAAATGGGCCCTAATTCTGGATTGCAAAGGTTGTACTAGGGGAAGAGTGTTTTCATAATACAGTCGTAAAGGCACAGCAGATAGAGCTGAAAACAAGTGGCATAGAAAATAGTCAGCTAAATAGTTTCAACCTGATTTCCACAGAGCAGATACAGCATGTGGGGAAATAAGTGAATATATGTTGCCAAAACCTATTTGGAGCATAATGTGCGTATAACACACCAGATGTAACACCAGCTTTGGTGCAGTGAAAGGGCAAGCAAGAAGTGCAGATAATCTCATCTCCTGACTATTTTCTCAGGTTCTTGTCTCAAAAGGCTCCTGAACTACATAATTTTAGCACTTTCTCTTTACTACTAAAAATGTTTTTTGCATGCACATTTTCCAGTGCTTTCAAACTTGAATGAATTACATCTCTTTGAGGTCAATATTATGATAACTATTTGTATTATACCTGTTTTATAGATATGTAGGGAAAGGCCCTTGGTGCCTATGTTTACCTTTCTCATACAAGTCCTCCCACTGACTTCAGTGGGACTTTTTAAAGATAAATTTCTTCATAGGCAGACGGCCAGCCTGATGCAGTGCTCAAATCTTCAAAGCAGGACTTGCATGGGGCTATTGAGCTGTACTGCTCTGGTTTTGTCCTTTGGGCAGTGGTCATTTAGAGAAGAAAAGGTGCAGTGCTAGCTTCAGAAATACAGTGATTGCAAAGTCCGATAATGCAAGTCAAAAACTGAACGCACAAGTGCTAACTTACAGTCCCCTGTTCTAGCAACATGCAGCAGGGAGGAGCTGTGCATTTTATTAATCCCCTTTCCTGTAATATTCCCCTTAAACCGTATTTGAAGTGTGGGGCTTTAAAGCATACTATAGAGGCACTCAGACATTATGATGATATAGCATATACACCTGAGATTTCTTCAGCATTTAAGAGATTTAGGTGCCCGAATCCCATTGACTTTCAATAGGAATTGAGCACTTCTTTTCCTCAGACTCCTTTGAAAAGTTCAGCCTAATATTTTGAGTAGATTATAGGGCATCCGAAACCTAACATTTAAGTGACTTACAGTACACACAGAGAAATCTTTCTACATTAATCCTGGTAGGAAAGTTGCAGTAATTTTGCTGTCTCACTTTCACAAAGCACAAACTCTACAGAGTGTGACAGATTAAATTAATAGCCTCCAGAAAGGAAACTAGGCCCCAGAGCACAGGTATGAGTCTGAAGGGTGAAGAGTTCCAGCATCCAAGTCGGTAAATGGAAATATTCAGAGAGCAGGAAGATAACAATGTAATTTAAGCAAATGCTTTGTTATTACCTCTTATTTCTTTTGTTTCTTTGGCAAACATTGCAGTGTATGACATGACTGTTGCTAACCTTATCAAATACACATTTAAGCAACAGCATCACCATTAGCTGGTACTTCGTTTGTCTAAAACAGATGACATTGATGTTATACAGCTTACAAAGGCAGTGAAGTTAGTGCATTAAACAGCAACATTGATTGAATTGTTCTGTATTGATTTTCCCTTTCCACAATGTTGTATCCGCTCTATTTTCACGGTTAATCCAGGCAGTGTAATATAATTTGATCACTTATTTATACTGCTTGTCAACTTTAATTTTTAAGTTTATTGTACACCAGCTACAGGAAAGTACAGGACAATGTAAATTCACTTGGGCTTTTTATAGTTACTCTATTCTTTTTCTTTTTTATTTGTTAACTAGCTATCATGATCCACTCCCATGATCTACTCCAGGTTTGAGCCTAACAGGCAGAACTCCCACTTACCAGTATACAAAAAACAGAACTTACGCTCTTAAATAGATAATGAGATTGATTTTATAGGATTAATTAGAAACTTTATCTGATCTGCAAGTAGAAGCCCATTGATATCAGTGAACATTGGTACTTTTAGGTGCCCTGATGCCTAGTTGAATCCACAGCTCCAAGTTGGGCATTGCAAAGCATGGGAAGTTATATCCTCAGGAAAGGTAATTACAGCATGTCAGAGCAGACTCAATTAATCGATTCATCGAGTCTGCTGGAGTGTGGTAATTACTGCGCTCAAAAATGGTGGTGGGGGCTCTTTAACTAAAGCTCTTTCAATGAACTTTAGTTAATGTGCCCCTGCCACCATTTTCAGCACGGGGACACTGATGCATGTGATGCTCTCAGAGCCACTCTAATTAAAGCACCCCCCCGCCCTCCTGCAGCACGTGTGTAAGTGCCCAATGAAAGCCAAACTCTAAGTGGCAGCCACCTAAAATAGCCAGTAGGATATGTTGCAGGGCTTAAGTCCCACTCCTTATCAGGGAGTTTGGCACCTAAGCCTGGGCTGCAGGAAGTACCTCCCTCCACTTGTGATTCCCAGCTGTGAGCCTTTTCTGTAGACAGGTGTCCAAGCCAGACCCTTCTTACAAATTGCTGCTGATACAGGGAGATGGTGGGTGTGCTGTGTGAACCATGTTACTCAAGGGGCTAGTGGGATGCAGGGGATAGGAATCAAATGCCTCCTTTACCTGATGGCCAAACATTTTCTGCCTCCCAGGACTGTGCACTAACCACCAGGCTTCCAGGGATGGGCTCTTTCATTCTTTCCTGTTGAAGCCGTTCCACTTTGCATAAACATGTAAACAGTCACTGGAACAGAAACCCGGCTCTTTCCCCTCCCGGTGAGGCTCTAACCACCAGTGACTGAGTCATGCTTTCTCACCCTCTCGCCTAATGACTGTACAAGCCGTCCATGAGAAGCAGAACAGTCTCACCAAAAGTGATTGAGAGAAACCCTCCCCACTCCCTCTCCCCAGCCTTTGAGACTGCCTTGCCCCGGGAGAAGCAGGTGGGCTCATATCCGCTCAGGGACCAGGTCTCCCACATCCAAGGACCCAGAAACAAGGCATTGCTTTGTCGCTCTTCTCTGAGAGGCCCGATCCCGTGAGCACATCTAGCACACGCCTGGGGGTCCGGCTCGGCGCAAAGCGCGATAGCCGTGGCTTTCTTTTACAGTGTGACTGGTGGCCTAAAGAGCAAGCGGCCCCCGGAGCAAGCCTCCTCCCTTTCGCCTGATGCTTTAAGCAGTAGGACCAAGCTGCCCAGCTCCCTCAGGCCCAACCGCTGCAGCAGGGAATAGTTTTGGTGGGAGGGAGTGGGGGGACCTCACCAGTCCAAAACAGCTGATCACTTGGTGGCTACGCTGTTCTTCTGAGAGGTAGGAGAAATGGGTTTCAGTCTCCTGAAACAGAGGACAGACATGAACAGGGATCTTACACAAGAGCTTAAACAAGGCTGGACAGTGATGGTGCCAGCACCTGCTGTGTTTTAGCACAAAGGTTTGACCCTGGTGTGGCTTTCAGACCGGGTGTGGGTGATTATCTTTTGGTAAACATGGTTCTGGGCTGTAGATCAGAGTTGGAAAATGTATGTAACTCTGGATGTAGAGTGGCTGGGCATTTGTACCATAAATAAGAGATACTGTGGTTGAAACTTGATGTTGAGTGGCCGCTTCTACACAAGATGCCAACTGCACAGTTCTTAGGATTTAAATACACACGTACTAAACGACTGCACAGTAACCAGTGTTACTGCACACTAGCATCCCTGAATGACTTTTTGGTGATGCTGACTGAGCAGTAGCTTGTTACTACTGCGCGGTAGTGTTGTATCACGTTTCATGCCATGTGACACCACTGCAGAGTAATAATGACCTACTACCCTTCTGCTATGAAAAAGGAAATTTAAACACAAAGGGTGGGGAGGTCCACCAAGACTCACTGGTTTAATAAGAACATTATCCTAGAAAGGAATAATTATGGCTTCAAGGTGAGAGGATAAAAAATGATCTGGTCTGCTGTGCTCAGCTCTCTGCAATTGTGAAGATCCACTTACAGGACTGCAGGCACTACAACAGGGCAGGTGATGTGGATACAACACACTGACTAGGCCAGATGCAGAGGTGAAGGCGACATTTCCTTAATAGGAATTTGTGAATTCATTTAATATCCCTAGTGCAAGGGGTTCCTATTCTGTCTGCTAGGTAGGCTTAAAACAGGGAATAACTTCTGAGAAGTGGGAGTGAAGAGGGATTAAAACAATTAGAAGCATAAGAGTTAAACACATGGATTAGATGAAGAAGATCCACAAGCTTAACACGTAACATGCATTAAGTATCGTGAGCATCAGAGACAGGCATCAAGAAATGATGTGTTTACTTTGCAATTATTCCCAACCATGGCTTAGTGCCATATAGCCACACATGGGAACCTCTGGTAGGTACCAGTACATAATTACCAATGGGTGGAGGTGAAACAGCTGCTTCAGACATGAAGCCAATGGCAGACATTCAAAAGATACCCTGAAGGTGAATGGATGGCTGGATGTTTTACTTTCTTGATGCATGCCATATAGGCCACCACCACTTGTGATGCTATCTACAGTAAGCAGCTGACTACAAATGAGGTTGTGTGCTTCAACTGAAACAGGAGTGTGAAACCAGCATGTCAATGTTCAATAAAGAATCAGTTCAATAAAGAAGCAGTACCCAGGTTTAGAGGTATGTGGGACATCTGCGATAGCATTACAATGCATACCTGCGTGAAATGATGAGCGAAGTTCTTCATAAGGTTTAATTATGTGGATACGGGTGGCTGGCTGGAGCATATGGCAAATGTGCCAAGATGAGACAGCCCCATGTATGAGTCCAAATATTGCCAAAGAACAAGCTAAATAACAATCAGTGGCACGTTAGGGCCCACTTCAATGTAGCACTTACATACTTGCTTAATCTTAAGCCTGAGGGTAGTCCCACAGAACCGCTTTGCTGAATGGGTTGGCTTCCAACCAGAAGTCCAGATTTCAACTGTCAAATCCCTTCTGATGCTGCTGAATGATACTGATCAATCCCTGGCATTTGCCACGCACTAGGATAGTCATATGAGTTCAAACTTTCATAGGTTAGAATTGGGAAAAGCACAGAAGTCCATCTACAGAAAGCAAGTGGTGTGCTGGATGCTGGTGAAAGGTAAGAAGGGGATCATTTTAGTTCAGATACACCAGGATATCCACATTTCCTGATATCTGGAATGGAACAGCGCCTACATCTTGTGATACAATGCTGAAGCAATTTTTTTTGCCCTTTTTTTCCCTTAAAACTGGTCCATCATTTTGTCCATTGCACAATGAGCATGGGAAACCACTTTGTTGGAAACCAAAATGAAGTGGAGCGTTAGTAATAAATTAAGCCCCTTTAATTTGCATCTCTTTAGATTGTTAATAAATGTCTTTCAATATCTCAGTAACCAGATTATAAATCTAAATCCATGACTGCTGGATCACATCAGCCAAGCTATGCTGAAACAAGAATGATGGCTGGATAAAGTGCTTCCTTTAATTAGCACGACCTGCCAAATATCGTGTGAAACAAATGTTCCAGCAGCATCACTGGCTCCCTCTCTCCCATTTTGCCTTCCCCCCCACCAGTGGCAACTAGAAAGTCTGTCTACAGTTACAGCCATGCCTTGTCCCAGCTATGAGAACCCTTGTAGCTCCTTCGGGGAGCCTGTCCACCATTGTGCTGCGCAGGCAGCTCTGCTTTCCATAGAAAGGGAGTGGTTTCTAGTGTGTACAGGAGTATTCTTCACTGGGAATAGGCCACAGTGGAGCAGAGTTTGAGTGGAAAGGGGAGTGGAAAAGGAAACACATCAGCTCTGGGACCTGGGCAAAACAATTAAAGCATCTTTTACCTTACTCTGGCCTCTAAATCAGACCTGCTGGTTTTTAAAGAGTATTTTGGCTGTAGTGTTTACAGCACCTTTGTATTATATTTAGACCCTCCTGGGCCAAATTTATTCTTGACAAAACTCAACTGAATGTTGGGGCTAAACTTCAGATCTACTCAGTGAATTTAGCCTATTACACTTCATTGGGTAAATGTGTATTTTGGCAAAGGATGAAGCCCTTCTGTTGACTAAAACATCAGTACACTCAACAGGCAAGTGTGCTTGTCCCTAATGCTCCACACTGAAGAGCTGACCCTTTTTCCTCCCAGCTCCCATTTACCCCCCCTGCTCAACCAGCAAAATACTTTCTACCTCCCTAGCCCGTATCCCACCCGCAAACCTGAGTGCTAGGTTTTGTCCCTTCCTAGTGAGCTGACAATACCACGCTCTTCTGCGCACCAAGTCTCAGCCCCTAACCCCAGGTCCCTGAACTCGGGGCATAGCATAGTGGCCCTGCACCAAAGCAAGGTACAGCCACGGGAGGGAGATCACACTGAGAGGACAGGTTTGAAAAAGGAAGGGTTTTCACACTAGGGAGGGAATAGGTGAATACTGGTGTAGACTGTCTCCTTGTAATTTGGCCTACACAACTGCCAGGAATCCCTTGACCCTTTGTTACCAGGGGAATGGTCAGTTTGTCTTTGAGGTAGGATTAGTCAGAGGGTTATGAGAGAACCACAGCTTAATGTGAAAATGGCCTAGAGGACAGTGCTCCATGTTGTAGCTAATGGCCAGAGTAGAATACTGGCTAGATTTAACTTTTTATTTAAAACAATGACAGCAGTTTCCAAAGACTGCCTGCTGGGCTGTCATCCACCAATTCCTATTTATTTCCAGCCTGGGGGACTTTCAAGCACTACAGGTAGGAATTTTGCTTCAAGGTTTTATTTTTCAGAGTCAGATTTGCAGCTTGCCTCTTTCCACAGACTCATAAAATGTGTGGAAAAAAATATAGGCACGACAGGATCTAAATCTCAGGAGACCAGGGTATTTTGGAGGTAAGTTATCAGATCTGGACCTCCCCCTTGGGTCAGATCTAACTTAGGAAGTCTGGTTCTCTGGTTCCTGTTTGGAGGTGAGCAAAATCTAATTCAAACAGCCATTCCTATGAGAGGTCACTGTCTCATGCGTGTAGATGATCCCTAATGAAGCCCTTATATCGGCTTGGAATCTGCAACTCATGAGATGTTCTGCGGCTAGACTCTAACCCTAAATCCTACCTCAGTCTAGATCTGCGAGCTGTGTGTGCTAACTTGTATCCAGGTCCAAATGGGAAGTGATGTCCCATCTGTAGCACAACGTCTGTACCTGTATACATACATCAGTGTAGCAGCCTGTGTGCTCGGGCTTGATTGTACATAGGGACATATGACTGAATATTCAACTGTGATGAACTAAGGGGCAAGGAGGCACTATGTCACCTTTACTACCCTTGCCCCATCCCTTGAGTGAGATGGGGTGAGAGGGACAGCCCTTGGTCCAACTTTGAGCCCCGCACGGCCAACTAAGCCGGCATTCGACTTTCCTGCAGCCAGAACAGCCAGAAGTAAAACTGCCCTCATCCCCCTCTGCCTGTGGCAGGTTAAAGCCTATCTTTGATGTTTCAGGCATTAGTTATGTGAGACGGTTCTTCTCACAGTTTTTAAAAACAAGTCAGACAAACACTTGTCTGTGATGGCTTAAGCATCCTGTCTTGATGGGTGGCTTGGATTAGGTGACCTCTGATGAGGTGACCTCCTGAGGTCCTTTCCAGCCCTACTTTTCTACCGCTCTATGAAGAATTTAGTGTTGTTAACACATGCACAAAGTTTGGCTCCCTACCCCCCCCAACCTACCCCAGAGAGGACCAACCTCTGTGCTTCTTCACTAGGATCTGCACAGCTATGGGCCTCTCCTTGGACAACACTCTTCTATTTGCCCACATGCATTCAGTCCTAAAAGCAGATGGTAATAGGGCAACCAAACTGCTGTGACACCACCAGCCCTCTCAGAGGTCGAGAGAGGCCTGGGCCACTTCCATTTTTTGAGGCTCCCGGTATATTAAAAAAATATTAATTCATAGTGCACTACTGGCGGTGGGGCCCGGTAATGGGACACAAGTTTAAAGTTGTATGATGAATGTCGTCTTCTTTCAATCCTGTCAGTGTATCTCTGTGTCTGTATGTATAACCTAATTTGGAGATAATGTCAAAAGTCTAAATTTGAGGCCCTCCGTGAATGAGAGGCCTCAAATGGCCCTCCTGGCCCCCCTGTGGTGATAGGCCCTGGACACCACAGAGGAGACAGGACAGGCTTGGGGACGGCTGGGCTCAGACAGCTTGCAACTCCTGGGTACAGGCTGGGCCCCACTGCAGAGCATGGGGCGCAAATACTTTTTGTCTGTGCGAAGGCTGCCTTCTAAACAAGGCTTTTGGCTGAATCTGCACTCGCTGCAGCTTCTGCCGCTGAACCTGCTAGGAAAATTGCCTGGGAATAAGCCATGCTCTCAGGTGGAGAAGAGGGAGCACCCTGAGTTAAAGCATGGGGCACATCTCAAGTTTGGGGGGAGGGAGGACCATATCGCTGGGATTGCCGGGGCAATCTGGAACAAGTTTACATTAGAGAAGGTTGCTCTTGATTTTGCCACAGGTTTTGTGTCACATTGGGTAAGAATAACAAGACTTTAATATATGACTACACTGAACTTGCTGGGAAAAATGTCTACAAATGCGCTGACTGGCAGGACTGTTTCTAAGACATTTCAGTGATGGTGGGAATTAGTGCCTCTTTCAGGAATTCAGGAGGAGGACTAGTTCCTTTAGGAGGAACTTTTTAAAGAGGCATCTGAGCACTTTCCCATCAGTTTTCTCTCAGAGAGGTATCTACAGGCCAGATCCAAATGAGGACATGCATCTAAAGTGGGACAGCGGTGGAATTCAGGCACCTAAATCCAAGTTTCTTGTTATGAAAAACCCTGCTCAAGTGTTACCTAACCCAGGGGGCACCCAGTTCCCGAGGTGCCTTGCCGTTTTAACTTAACATACCCAGGTGCCTGGCATCACCGCTCTACACATGCACAGAATTGCCCCAGACTTGGCAGAGCTGAGCAGCTAGTGCCTTTCATGCCTGCGCCTGAACAGGTTCCAGAAACCACCGCTGAGTGTCTCCACATCAGTCCCTGGAGGTGCTTCTTCTGTAGCATCAAAGACTGTCTCATGTAATGCGTAAGCAGTCCTGGGAACTGAACCCAGGACAACGCTCACTTTGGCCATTTGTACACGCCACAGGGGTTTACTTTGGTTTAACTCTCCCTAACTTGAAGCCGTCGGTTTTTAAAAACACTGCTTCAGTTTAGGGTGAAGTAAACCCCCATGGCGTGTACACAAGGGTCAGACCGGATCCTTACCTGCCTCTCTGGCGGCAGGGCGGGGAGGGGAGGGCAAGCTGCCGGCGGGGCAAGCAGTCCCTGAGCTGCGGGGGGGCTGACGCTTCCCTCCATGGCAGCAGTGCCCCCCACCCCAGGCGGCTCCCACCTGCTCTGGACAGCGCGTGTGTGGCTGTGCCTGCACGTGGCTCTGGGGCACGTCTGTTCTTGCTGCTGTATGGCCGTCTCTTGCGTTTCTGAATGTGCCGACGTGTGTACACGGGGCGCGCGGGAATTGTGTGCGCCAAGGCGTGGCTCTGTGCATGTCTGTCCGAGCAGGTGTGCCAGCGTGTTTCTGTGGACCTGGCTGTGAACGCAGGGGGCTATGGGTGTGCCTGGCTACGCTGGGCGCGGGGGGGTGCCGCTGCCTGTTGCCACCTGGGGTCAGCACGTGTGGGCACAGAGTGTGCAAGTGCAGGCAGCGTGCACACAGCTACGGGCACCCAGGTGTGAGGCTTGTGTCCTGTGTGTGCACCCAGGTGTGCACCCATGTGCCCTTTGTGTGCTAC
>NW_017728998.1:21095998-21122800 GCF_001723915.1 Gavialis gangeticus | reverse complement strand
CCACCCCAGGCGGCACCCACCTGCGGGCACCTGGCCCGGGCGGTCCCGGGGGGCACTGCAGCCACAGAAGGAGGCACCGGGCCCTCATGCAGCTCAGGCAGGCAGACAGGCAGGCTTTGGGGAGAAAAAAAAAATAGATCAGGCTCACCACTTTCTTTTTTCCTTCAGGGGAGCCTGAAGTGGAGCCTGCGCAGCCCCTGAGCTGCACGGGGCCCAGTGCTTCCCTCTGCGCCTGTAAGGTAGCGAACTAAAACACGTTTTATTTTGCTGCGTCCCAAAGTCATTTAACACGCATTGCGCCACTGACACGTGTAAATAGTCGTGCCATTAAAACGCATTATACCGCTGACCCATGCAAACAGCTGCACCATTAAAGCGATGCAAAAGGGCAGTAAGCCACTTTAAAGGCCAATTCTGTGGTGTGCACACATGGCCTTGGACTACACAGTCATACCCTCTCTCTGACCCACTGAGCGTGAACTCTTTGCTGCATTGGAAGAGCTTTAACAAGACAGAAAGAGGTAGCCTGCTGGCTAGGGCACTCCTTGGAGGTGGGAAAACTGGATTTGAAACCCCTGAGGCTGAGGAGGAACTTAAATTTATCACTGACACTTCCTGAGCAAATGTGGCTCTGCATCTTGCAGCAATCAGACTATGGCATGTGTTGACCACTTTTTGCCTTCACTGAGACTATGAATACAAAGCAGGGCAAAGTCACCAGAGAGGATTTCATTCAGGCACATGCTGAAAGCCCCACAGTAACGAAACCTCTCCCCCTCACCCTCTCCAGCAAACAGGATCTCATTCATTGTTTGATGAGTCCCTAACACATCACCGCAGGTGCTACAGGCAAAGCTGCACACTTGACTCACGCCCACATTACTAAGTCACGTGATACAGTTTTCAGGTCTCAGCAATGCAAACGCAATACTCTGACTCACCCTGATCTGTGTGTGGCGTCTGCTGTGTCACCCCATGAAAATCAATAATGAATCCAGAGGAAAATTAACAGATGGTAATGGGAGATCTCCTGGAGCTTTATTCCTATTGCAATGCAAATGGACAACTCATGAGTTTCTCAAATCACCTGCAAATATTCCTTGTATCCCTATAACTTGCAGCAAACATTGCATATGTTTCTAAATTCATGTTCAAGGCGTTGTACTTGGTTTTCACCATATGTCTCCCATTAACATTTGAAATGCTGCACGGATCAGAAATGTACTACCCTGGAGCATTTAGTAACATGAGAATTCGCGTAAGTAAAAGTACATGCTTGGGACTGCGACTCAGGGCGCTTAACCGCATGACTTGGGAAGCATCATGAAACAGCCCAGCAGCTCAGTTTTCCCACTAGTAATAAGTCTGTAAAGTGCCTGGAGCTCTTTTGTGGCAAAGAGCTGGAGTTGCTAAGTCCTTACACAACTCACAAGTCAAATTGATGGAAGCAAATGAGGTATCCTGGAGCAGAGTATCTATACGTGAAGATGCTACCAACAAATTCCCACCAGCTGTGGTCCTCACTGCAGAGAAGAGGTGTGGCTGGGTGTCAAAAATCTTGCCAGTGAATAATAAATACCTGTATTTTCACACAGAATTAGCATTCAGGAAATACTGCCAGCAATCGATTCGGAGAGAGATGCAGAAAGATTTGGCAATTCAGCCATAGACATAGGTTTAAATGTTTTTTCTACGTACCTCAAGGTACCAGGTGACTCGTGAACATCCCACAGGGGGGTCCCAAGTGTGCTTGTTGGTGGACCTGGAAGTGGACCAGAAGCACTTCCGGTCCATTTCTGGGTCCACCGGGGAGTGCACAGGGGACCCTCTCGGCCCCCTGGCTCAGTGACTGGTGCCTCCTGGGTCTGGGGAGGCACCCAGGGTCCCACCACGGCCGATCGCCAAGCTGGGGGGGACAGGGGATCCCCCACTTGCTCAGTGATGGACCCAGAAGTGGACCAGAAATACTTCCAGTCCACTTCTGGGTCTGCTGGTGAGCATGTGGAGGGGCCCCCACATGCTCCTGTGGGATACTCCATCTGCCCCACCATCACAGCGTTCACAAGCCATGTCTGGTACCTTGAGGTATGTAGAAAAAACTTTTAAAGCTGTGTCTATGGCCAAATTGCTGATTCTCTGAATCAGCATTGAATCTTCACATTTGGATTCAGCCAAATCAAATTGGGACAGTGATCTGAATCAATGAATTGAATCACTGTCCCCTAATTTGGGCCGAATCTGAATCGAAGATGTCCTGTTTCACATACCCCTAGTAAAAACTGGTTATCTGAAATAACCCGGCAGGGTTTTCCAATAATGCAGGGGGGTGGGGGTTGGGAGGGGGGAAATGTGGCTGCAGTCGCATGTGGAGCAGCAGCTGCACAGGGTGGTGTGTGGCGATGGCTGTCACCACATGCAATTCCCTCCCCCGCAACATCTGGCTGGCCAGCCAGAACCTCTGGTTAATAAAGTGTTCCAGTTGGTGAAGTACCGGATAAAAGAGATTTTACTGCACTTACACTGTAGCACAGACATCCCCTTTGCACTCCCAGAGAGCCAGTATTGCCACAAGGAACAACTGAGGTGCAGCAAAGCATCAATCACTTGTACTTTTCCTAGGCCATGCTCCTTACCCTCATGTCAAGGAGACCTGCATGTCTACAGATGGCAGACGGTAAGTCAGAGATGCACCCAGAATACCTGGGGAAACTGGGACAACAGCCAAATGCTATAAAAGCCTTGTGGAAATTGAGCCATGATCTGAATCTTTTTGTTCCCTTTCTATCCCTTCCCAAGATGAAGGTACCACCATGGCCTCTACCTAGCACCGTCAGCCACAGACTGTCCTGTTAAGAGACAACTGGATGGCCAACTCTTTGGGGAGCTGGTTTTTCCCTTCTCCATACAAATCTCATTGCCTGTGGACAATTGGGTGACCAATACATAGATCCCAGTTCAATAGGACCCAATGAGCCCTGGTTACAACTCCTGAAATTTAGAAGGCCTTCTAGAGTCATACCCCAAGGGGATCTGTCAGTGAGCCCATAACCTATTCCCAGGCTAAGAGGATACTTGTATAGCTTTGGCAGGGACTGCTTGGTGCTCAAGAAGATTTTTAGAGCTTGCACCAGGGGCCACAACTATTCTAGTTATCAGACACATTTCAGGTAAAGAGCCAAGATGAAACATCCCTTACTGGAGCTCAGTCTTATCGTGGCTTTTGAGGGTTGCTGTTCATGAATTGTTAGCATGTTTCTGGGAGGGAGAGAAACTGTAGCTTACTGTCCTATTCCCTGTAGCCTGTGAATCATAAGCTGGGCCCACATTGTGTAGTAATATAGTTGCAGGGGTGTGTGTGTGTGTGTGTGTGTGTGTGCGTTCTCTGGCAAATGTCCCTATTGCCTAATTTACAACTAGGAGATATATTCATATATCCTATAATATACCTAATATAACCCAAGATATAACTCATAATAATACATCTGGTTTTTTTGCTTCTCTTTATTCTAGTTAGTACAGGATCATCTGGCTTCTCATTTTCCCCCCTTCCCTTTCTGTGTAAATTCCAAGGAACAGTTGTGTGGCCTCCACTATTGTGTAAGTGGATGTAGTTAAAGGACATGACCATTAGAGTTACAAATAAAAGGCAGTGACTGGCACAAGCCTTTCTTGTTTGTTAAAGACTTCAGGCATATTGTTCATT
Organism: Gavialis gangeticus; assembly: GCF_001723915.1. Taxonomy (NCBI): domain Eukaryota; kingdom Metazoa; phylum Chordata; order Crocodylia; family Gavialidae; genus Gavialis; species Gavialis gangeticus. Next base: position 21,119,097 of record NW_017728998.1, on the reverse strand, counting down.
GGAAACCTTGTCTAGCTAGCTGTAGCTGGTGCTGGGCCCCAGTGTGAGCCTGCCAGCCTTTCTGGAATACTGTGTAGAGACTGAAGAGATCACTGCTAAGAAAAGCACAGGGCATTGGCAGAAGAAATAAAGGAGAAGATGCTGGCATGCAGAAAGCCCTTGTACATCTAGTAACCTGGAAGAAGAACGTTCCTTAATTCCCATGTTTGAATTTTAACTGCTGACTATGGGTCAAGTTCAGAGGTGACGTTAGTGGTTTTCTAAGTTACGTATAAGTGATTTGGTGGGAGTGACTGTAAATGGGTCAAATTCAGAACTGCTAGGAGTGGGCAGAGTTGCTTTGTGCAGCTGTATCTGATTACACTGGACTGAGTCTGATCTCAAAAGAGAATTTCTCAGGAGGTAAATTCTACCTTCTCCTTGTAAAATGTGGGGTTGTGTTTTACTCTTTGGTTGCCTATGCTATTCTAGGTTAAAGAACGACATGCCAAACAGAAAGTTTCTTTTTTTTAATACCTGCATGTTGTCTATATGGATTTATAGAGGATGAAAATAATAACTGAGACTATGGATTTTGCTGTTGCTACTTAGGCTAGAATCCTTTTTGACATGATGGTGATGGAAAGGAAGGTTACCAGCTCATTTTGTTACAGTAAAGCTGTGTTGTACTTTAGATTACTGATTAACAAATAGCAAATGGGCCGCTGCCTTGACCTTTTTTCATTTGAGCAAATATACTCTTCCTGCCACTTGTAAACAGCAGTTTCTGGTACCTGAGTCACGTAGTCTTCACGCCATTGAGGTTACTTTTCTGTTCTGCTGAAGTTACTAGTCTGCTACTTTTCTGTTCCATCGAGGTTCCTGTTCTGTAACTTCTCTGCCTATGGTTTAAGGCAGAGTTTGCCCAGCTCAAAAAAGTTATTAATGTTATTAGCAATAACAACACAAGTAATAATACTTCTGTAGTACTGGAGACCAGAGGCCCTCAAAGTGCTTTGCAATGTTAATTAACAAAACATGGTGCTTTGTGAAGTGGGCAAAGAATTTTTTTCAAGCAGAAGAACTGAACGGCTAAGACAAACTCTGGGAAAAACAGCTGCTGGTTCTGAGGGCCTCAACGGCAGGCTGCTGGTTTGAGATTAATAGGAATTATGAGTGCTCCACTCCTCTGGAAGATCAGACCCAAAGACTGGGCACCAAAGTGGTCAGATATTAAAGACAGCAGCCTGCAGACCTTGCTCAATGGCCAACTTGATAATTGCACCAATACCCACCGGAGTCATAGGGAGATTTTCCACTGGCTTCACTGACCATTTGAGTTATTTTTCATGGAATCATCAGTCAATCAGAAATCAATGTAAGTATGCCCATTACCCTTTTTGGCCCCTGACTCTCAGCCCAGTTTAAGAACTGGCAGCTTGTCTAGAATCTACAGTGCCTTTCTTTAGGTAACTATGCCACCAGCCCCTCAGTCAGATTTTATGCTAAGTCATGATGTATGGTAGACTGGTACAGACACAAAATATGGGCACCCCTTTACAGCATCAGGGCTAGGGACAGAAGTTACACATAAACCTGTTTAAGTGATCAGAAACTGATTTAAACCTGTAACAGAACAGAAGTTCAATGCACACAAACCAGTTTCAAAATGGCTGAAACTGGTTTAAGATAAACCTGGTTGAATGTAATATCAGACTTAACTGATTGAGGTCAAACCTGTTTATGGAACTTCTGTCCCAGACCCCTTCCTAGTTCAAGTTGAATCAGACTCCCCCAGCATCCCAGCATGCTTTGCAGCCCTGGGCTGTGCTGCACTATCTGCTCCAGAGAGCAGGGCTGGCCCTGCCCCTCTGCTCTCTAGCCGGAGCAGGGGTGGTGGTGTGGCCAGATGCTAGCCTGGCATGGCCACGCCACTAAAGGGGTTTATTACTCCCTCCCTCAGGGACCCCAGCCGGGGTCTGCCTGGCCAGGGTGCTGCATTTCCTGAATCAAAAGTTAATATCTATTCACTTGCTTGGTGGTTCAATCTACACAGGTTAAACTAACCTGCAAAGATTGAATCAATTCAGGCTCAGGCTTTTTGAACATTTGTACTTAGCCCAGATAACTGAACTAAGGGTACCGTTCCTACCTACTCCTTTATTTCTCTGACTTCTCTGCCCTTGCTTTAACATATTGCAGTTTTCAATATTTCAGTGTTGGTTAAATCAAGCTAGTGGTTTCAGGGAGTTTATAGTCTTCATCTTGGCTGTAGGTTGATTTCTCCTGCAGCTACCTATCACGCAATTACCACTCTGAATCATGGAGCATCAGACACTCAGTAAACAAGGTGAAAGTTTCACTTAGATTATTAACCAGTCAGTGTTGTCTGAGATTCAACAAAGCAAGGGGTAATTTTTTCTGCTAATTACAGACTCCTCAAGGGTATATTATGTCACAGTATGCACTGGGCTGGGCCTATAAATTGGATGAGAGACTCTTTCATGTTTCTTTGATTTTTTCCAAAAATCTTGCTACGTGTAAATGCAAAGAGAAAGCAACCAAATCTGAATCTCTATACTTCAGAGAGAGGAAGGATGGTCCAATGGCTAGAGCAGTAGCCTAGAAATTGGGAGACTGTGAATCATTTTCCCACTTCGACAGAGTCCCCTTGTGACATTGGCCATGTCACTTATCCTTTCTATGCCTCAGTTCCCCACCTATAAAAAGAGGATAAGAGTACCCAACTCACATTGAAGAATGTGAGTTGGTCGGCTAGGATACACACGAGGGCTTGTCCACATCTGAACTTCACCCACAGGCATCTTCTCGTGGTATGCTGGACTTGTGCTTAGCCTGGCTCAACTTTCCCTTCATGCTGCCAATCACTCCTTCTGCCTGATGGCTCAGCCAAGACTCCAGCTGGGTCTCGAACTGCTTCTTCTCTCTTAGGGTACTGCCTGGTACTCTCTCAGGGCTTCAGTAGACATCTGCTGGGGTCAGTAAGGACACCTTTGCCTGCCCACACACCCAAACACTCATGCAGGAAGTACTTGAAGCCAGCGTTCTCCTCAATCCCTTCCACCCCTGAAAGGCACCTTCTCCCACTCAGGCATAACGCTCCTCTTCCTAGTTACCTGAGCAGCTCCCCAAAAGCCTGTTTCCATTAGAAGCTCCTCTCATGGCCCTTCAGCCTCCCTGTAATCCCAGCATGCATATTCTGCAGGAACAGCTTCACTGTCCCCACCAGGTCATAGGGTCTAGTCAACACTACAAGGTCAGCCTTTCTACAAACTCCTTTGGCAAGCACAGCCTGAACTATGCTTCTTAGCCCAAAGGCTGGATTTTTTTCAAGTCCTAGCACAAGTGCAGTAGAACAGGGATGGTTCCAGGCTTATTGACCCTTAAAGGAACAGACCACCCTATTAGTAGGCTACAGAACAGGGGTGGGCAAAGTCTGGCCCAGGGACCAGATCTGACCAGCAGCCCCTGCCCTTGTGGCTGATTCTGGTTTTCATGGATATCCCAGAAGCAGCCCTGCTGTGATAGCATGGGGCTGGGGTTTCCATGCAGACTGTTTCCAGCAACGCTGGCAAGGCATGTGGCAGGGCAGGGAGCTGCTCTGGGGCCGGGCTGGGATCTTGCAATGGTGAAGGCATGGTCCAGAGCCAGGGCAGAGTCATAATCTGCAGCTTGCATGCTCCAGGCAGGGATGTGCAAGCAGTGGATTGCAGTTCTGCTCTGGCTCCTTGCAGCAGTGATAGCATGGTCCATAGCGGGGGCAGAGCCACGATCCACTGCCTGCATGCCCCTGCTCAGGGTATGCAGGCTGCAGATTGCGGTTCTGTCTTGGCTCTGGACCATCCTGTCACCATTGCAAGATCCCAGCCTGGCCCCCAAGAAGCTCCCTGCCCTGCTGCATGCCCTGCCAGGGCTGCTGGGGCTGGTCTCCATGGAAACTGGCCCCAGCCATGTGGGCAGGGGCTGCTGGGAAATGGAGTTTGGCTACTGGCCAGATCCACCATTTTGCCCACCCCTGCTATAGTAGTACCTATGAGAGGTAGATTTGCTCAGGAACTTTGACACCCAAATTGGAAAACTTTTACGAGGATAAAAACAATTTCCCCCCAAATATATTCCTCTGAATGCATTGCACTTGAATGTATTAATCTTGATCCAATTGGTTTAGTGAAGACATTTATATTTTAAAAAACTCTGCTTCACTTATTTAATATCAGTGAGTCTAGTGAAGTAGTACTTTCCAGGGTAATGTCCTACCAAGAAAGTTTTTGCCTGAGAATCCTTTTTCCCTTCTGCTGAGCTTGGATGTGGTTTGTATTCCTAAGTCTGGAGCCCAGCTCATTTCCATGGTAATTTATGGTTTTAGAAATAGATATCCCCAAACTCTGTGGAGCTCAGAGCATCCTGAGTGTGGACAATAAACTTCTCAACAGCACTTTTAGAGCCTATATGGTGTCCTTATCCACAAGAAGTATGGAAACAGAACAGATAAGAATCCTGCTATGACTCCAGAGACAAGCTTGAGTTTTCCTCTGGATTCATGCCAAGGGCCTTCCCCAGTCAATCTAGCTGCAAATGGATAACTGACCATAAGGGACGGGGAGTGAGGCAGCCAGATGCTAGCTACACTGCTCCCTTGTGTTGCCATTAGCTAGAGAAATCAGCATGATAGCCCATTGGGCCACTAAGCTTAGATAATACTTGGACCATGCTTGATGAGCAGTTGACATCTCCAAGGCTCTTTGTGGGTATTGATTGCAGAGTTCATCTTTCCTTAACTTCCTTTTGGCAAGAAGATAAATATTTTCAGGTATGAAAGCTGAACCGCTGGGCTGTTAAATGATATTTCCCAAGTGACAGTCAGCAGTGAAGTGCCCTGAGTCTCATCACAAGCATTACTTAGGGTACTTAGATGATTTCTCATATTATTGAATACACTAGGGTGGTACATTTCCAGAATCCTCCTCTCCTGCCAGGCAGATACCTGCTAGCTGATGGGTTCAGTGTGGAGACCTGCTTCCGGCCACCCCTGCTTTGCCCTCCACGCTCACTTTCTGCTTCAGACATATGGGCTCCCACCCTGATGCCACTCCTGACAGCCAACTACCCCTGCTCCTGCTTCACTGGCATTGGGCCACGGTGTGGGGATGTGGGGTGGAATTACAGAGGTCTGTAGCATGTCTAAGGTCCCAATTGTCGTAGCTGCTAAAGAATCCAGCCAGTAAGGCATGAACCGAATGGTAGCACCCTATCATCTTGCTCTGATGGCTCAGCCTACTTCCTTTCCTTGTTTATACATTGTTGGCTGAAGTTATAAACCCAATGGGATAAGTTCTCTGCCTTCTGGCCCTCCTGGCCAGCCCCTACTGTACTGTTGCTTTTGCACAAATAACTTACTGTTTCCACAACATAAATAACAATAAAATAATTAAAAATAACTGTGGTTGATTCCAGCAAAGTACATCACTATCTGATCACAAGTTAGTGCTGCCTAGGGCAGCCCAAACTTGTGAGTGTTGCTATATAAGTTTTAAGCTATTGTATGATGGTATTGTTGCACGTAAATGTCTTATGCCCTGGCTCCCCCTTATTTTTTTGACAAGCCACAGAGAAAAAATGTATGTAAACAACTGGAACAACAGTCTGTCATTAGCTGTCTATTTTATTGCAACAAACCCTTGGTTCACTGCCAACTCCATTGTATTCTGGCATCACGTGGAGCGTAGGCACCCATTTATCATTACAATGTGTTTGGTGGTTGTGTGGATCGCTATCTTATCCTTGCCCTTCAGTGGGCACTTCATGGAGGAATGTGGCCCTAGCATGCAATCATGGCGGTCAACATGGGAAAGGAACAGGATCACCTTTTATGGGCTATGTTATCCCTTACACCATGGTTCCTGCCCTATGGGAAAGTGTCCTGTGCATATACTTTCTCTAGGGAAAGTCCCCTCAGCAGTGCTAGCGGAGCAGGCTCGATCTGCAAAGCTCTGTGGCTCTGCGCACGTTCCTGCTTGTTTACAGACATTGCTCTCTGAATGGGCAGAGGTTTGTGGGACTGCTGATTCGTCAACATTTTTGCCATCTGCGGCCACTTCAAATGAAAGTTCGCTCTGGCCCAAAGATGATTTACTTTTCTTGGCTGTTCATCTTGGGTGATTCTGTCTCCATTCCCTCAGACTTTGAGGCACTTGGGCAAAAACAAATATTACTGGCCCTTTTGTGAAACTCTTGAGTTGACTCTAAGGAGTAAAGCTCTCAAGCCAGTTCTACAGAATGAAGAATGAGCGAGACAATTAAGAACTTGCCCAGGGGAGGGTGGCCACAAATGAATATCATACACAAGACATTTTCTAAAATCTGACCCCACTTTCTAAGGCACTCAGCAGATCTCCAAGCTCACTGCAGTCAACGGGAGTCTTTCCCCTTTAATGGGACTTATGCTAATTTTGAGTTAAGCACCGGTATTGTAGTGTGTTCTATACCCATAAAGGACATAGAGGTTAAATGGTCTAGCTCCACACATAACAGTTCCAGATAGGATTCAGCTATGCCCTGTCACTTGACTCATGAACCCTCTTCACCAAAGGTGCCTTTGTTGGTTGCTTGCTGACTAACAGTGGTAATGCATTACTTGCAGTGCCCTTATAGCCATTATCTGGGAGGTCTCAGTCTACTCCCATGGAAGTCAGTGATAGCTAGGGCACTCAGCATCTCACAGGATTGATCTGTAAAAAATAAATACTAGTAACGCACACATCTCATCCTTCTCTTTTGTAGAAGCCGTAAAATTAAAATCTCTCTCTCTCTCTCCAGGGTGCCATAGGCTTGTATGCTTAGCACTAGATCCTATTTCACCTTAATGCTCCAAAATGGACATACCTGAATTTTTTGGCACTTATGCACGATTTGACTTCTGTTTCTACCTGTGGTGGGATAGTATCACCCAAGCATGTGTGTACCTGCCAGAATTAAAATGGAGGTGGTGGGGATCCCACCTTTTAGCCCAAGAGCTTAGTGGCTAGGGAACCTGCAAAGCCATATTTAACCCATCCAGTCCAGATTCTGCTGATTGAACACACAGCTAACTCTATGAACAGTCAGGAGAACTGCTCATGGAGTAATGTATCATTTGGCCTCAGTAAGGCTAGCAGAATTAGGCCCTAACATGTTACTAGTATTGCTCACAATGGAGCGTATGTCCAAGACCAGCCAGGCACCTGCAACACCCATGGATAGATCGTGGGAATCACAGGTGCTCAGTATCCCTTAGGATCAAGCCTGGTGTTATCACAGGACTAATTATAAGATCTTGCAATAACTGACGTTAATAGGGACAAAAATCTTGCCAGGTTGGATGGTAAATCCTGTGAACACTCACATGATAAATTCTAAATCCCTGCCTCCTTTGTACAGGTCTTCTAACTAACCTTAAAATTGCTTATCAGATCAGCAGTAAAAATTCTGACTGCTTCTCAAGTCCTTGCAGGCCTGGATGGATTGTGTCTTACAAGGCCAGTCCTTGGCTCAGGTGCCTGAAGTAGCACTGGAATGGAGGTGGTTAAATCCAAAAATGCCTGGCTCACCTGCTATCCCACCCTGGAGGTGCCTCCTTGTTTGACATTCAAATTTCCTAGGCACCTACTGTTCTGCTTCTGGACAAGCCCCAAATTGCCCCAGTCTGAGCGGCTCAGCACCTAGTTCATGCCTAAACTTAATCAGGATCCAGAAACCGGGTGGTTCTGCTCAAGTCCCCTGAGACGTGCTCAGAGAACACCAGCATGTAGAGGCAGAATCAGGCTCCTCACAAAATTGAGATTTGGCCATTTTTGTTTAAAACAGAGGTAGCAACAGTTTCCTTCCTTTATGTATATAATGCAGCGGGTTAGAGAGCTCACCGAAGAAGCCATGGGTCCTGGAATGTCTTCTCCCAATCAGAAGGGATGACACGAGCAGCTAGCCTGGTGGTTAGAGCGCCTTTCTGGGAGCTTGGAGATGATGGTCTGAATACCTTCAGGCCAAGGCAGAACTTCACCACAGGCCCTCCACTTGCTGGATGCATGGTCTACCTAAACTATGACATAAAAAGTAGGTGGTACCACCACCACTGAGAAAAGGGCCTTGCTCAGTTCTCTGAGAGAGCAGTTTAGGTGCCCACCCTCACGACAAGGTTAACTGCTGAATGGATGGAAGCGTCTGCCTGATGGCCTGAGGCTCTTTTGGCTCCAATTCTTCATCCCCCTATGCAAGTTACATTTATACTACAATTAACGGGTTAATGGCAGCATAAATGGCAAGGGTGCTACATGTGCACCCAATTGAAGGGGCCATAAAATGGCAAACCAGTCATGGCAGTGTTCCACATATAACTTATGCCTGGTATGTATGGCACCTTCAAATGAATGTGCAGCAGGTCTGGCAGAGTGTTAGCACTCTGGCCAGGAACCACACCAGGATCTCCAGCCAGTCCCAGTGAAGCCCCTGGCCAGAGCTAAAAATCAGCTGATTGTTGGTTTCAGGCTCCTCCTGCACAAGCAAGTAGAAATGGTATGGTTGGGATCTGTTCTTCAATCCCAAAATTGCCCCTCTGCCACACGTGTGGCATGGCAGGAGGTGTATCTGTTGGGATCAGGGATCGGATCCTGTGGCACCTGTAAATGAATGTGTGCCAGGGGCCTTATGTCCCTCTCCCTCTTCTTACTGTTTACATGGAAGTGAATGGCCAAACACAAAGTCATGGCCAGAGACCTAGAAGTTAGGTACTTCAGTTTGCCTAAGATCTTCATCAGTGACTAAATGTGTCTGTTAGCACTCTCACATACTCCATGCTGTAGGGTAGCATTCACTATTAGTACAAGGGTCTTTCATTTAATCTACCCTCTTCTGTATTGGAGGATATAGCCTGGCTGAAGATATCTATATCTATATAGATATAGATATATCTTTTGGCCAGAAACATGCTCTTTTTTTTGGCATCTCTTTATGTTTGTATCTCCTGATAGGAATGAACATTTTCAAAAGCTGCTTTTTTTCTGTAAAGAATTTCAGAATTAATGATTTGAGATTTTTCACGTTGCAGTAAAGCACTCTTTAACAGCATTAAATAAATTCTACATCTTTGCTCTTTATGGCCTTAGATGCTACCTTATAACAATAACAACGGGAAAATAAACTATTGATATAAGGCAAAGCAATAAAAGCGTGAGTGTTTCAAACTGACAGCTGGCCGACCCATGCAGTATGTTCACAGTTAAGACGTGTCTTGCACAAGCAGGCGGCACACCAACATTGCTGTAACCGGTTTCTGTTGGCATGGCACTTCCATTTTCAGTTTTTGTGTGTCTCTAAAGTGACTGACCCGGTCTCTAGAAGTCTTGCTGAAGGCTAAAGTTAAATTCTTGCTGGAGCTGCCATTCAGCCACTGCTGGGTTCTGCTTTCACACTGCTATTAGTGAAGGGGAGTTTGAGATACTGGCATAGACACATGAGTCTAGCAGTGTGCTGCAAATAGAAATAGCAGAAGGAGGTAGTGGTGTAAAAACATGCCCAGTATTGGACCATTTGTAGAGAAGGAGCACAGATAGGAAGTCAGTGAGCGTGGCCATGCCCTTGCTCATTTGTTTCTCACGGTCCAGACTGGTGACAGCATCCCTACTTGCTTCAATGAAAACAGATTCTGGTCCTTCCCCCCCTGTAGTGATACCGGTGGTGATTCTTTATATGACTGCAGCCCCATTAGGAAAACCAGCCCTAACCTTTATAAATCTGTTCCATGTATTCCATAATAATTCAATCCATTACCATATTATCGATAACCATCTCACACTTAGTACCAAGGAGACCAAACTGGAACCGTGTGCACAATTGGTCTTTGGGACTGGTTCTGAATCAGGTTTTGTGGCCAAAGTCAATCTGTGCATGTAGGGCCCATGCTACACAAGCCTGGCCTCCTCCTAAGTACATCATGAGTCACCTATATAAAGAGCGGCTTGATTCTCAGAGGTTCTGAGCACTCATAATGCCTGTTGCCTTCTCAGGGAGTTGCGAGTGCTCAGTCTCATTGCCAGTACTCAGGCTCGAACACTATGACCAACAAGACAGACAATGCCAAGACATGACGGCTAAGGGATGGGAGCATTCAGCAGCTTGAGAACAGAGATACTTAAAAAATGGATTAAACTGAAAACATCTCTAATGTTCTGCGGTATCCTGGAGAAGAGCTTGACAATAAAATGACTTGCGCATACATGCTAGCTAGCGAATCACCACTTCAACACACACATGAATTTGGGGGGTTGCTAGAAGTATGAGACTAGGCTACTCCAGCCCCCCCAAGGGGTCTCTGCAAGTCTCCTCTGGTTCTCCTGGTGTCTTAATCCAGTGAGTTTCACTGTATTTGGGGTTCAGTAATCCCCAAAGCAAGCAAAACCTGCTGATGCTTGAGCTCAGAGGTATAGGATATGGTTGCATTCCCCATGCTTTCAATCCCAGATGAAGAACAATGAAGAAACTAGTGGGTGTGATGCCTTTTAAGGCATTGTTTTCTTGTCCCCCCTTCAATCTAGTTTCAGCTCATGGTAGAAGAAAGGTTGATCTGGTTTCCCTGGCTGATGACTGCTTGCTAGAGGGGGACAGGACTTGCTTGGGCCTATTGACTGTTTTAGATCAATCAGTTGTTGGTACCAGCACTGACCGTAAGGATTTGTTGACCTGCCCATGAGTCCTGGCTGGAGTGGGAAGGGCTCAGATTTCAGTGGCTTTCTTCCTTCAACTCTGAAAGCTCCCAGAGGGCAGTACTGCTTTTGTGTTTAATATATGCTGCCATTTTCTATTATATTTTGCTTTGAAAATAACTCCAAAAAAGCCAACCCCCACTCCAAACCAGACCAAAACCCTGATATCCAAGTAACAAAGAAAGCCACGTGAAGAGCAGAATGAATTACTACCTCTCCAGTTGACACTGAGTCAAGAGAAGCAAGGGCCCAGCCTGCTTTACAATAGCAAGCTGTTAGAGAGTGGTTATCGGTTGCTAGCATTACTTCTCCAGATTTAGGCTCTTTTCTTCTGTGGTGAAGTACCTGATACTTTGGCAAAGGACTTTTCTGTTTCAGCATTTGTGGACAGTTCAGTGTTTTGCTGGCTGTGTGCATGTGAAATGGAGCACAATCACAGTTCATTCATTTCCTTCTCCCTAGAGTTCAATCCTTCCATAGCTGATTCACCAAACAGTCAGGGATTGATGATACGAATGATAATCTGTTATAAATAACAGAGGAATGATCTTGCCCAGAGCAGGCTGCATGGGTTAGCATGCAATAATTGTAATTCAGTGTGCTGAAACAGTCTTACAAGAATACTTCATCCAATTTCACCTTCAAACTGATACGGTAAGACAATAATTATGGCATTGCATCTGGCAGCAAAAGAAACCCTTATGTGTCATTATATCAAATTTCCTGAAACAATCTCTATGCCCACGTTTACTTCATGATTGTTTTGTAACGCTTAATGAGAGCAACAAGGAAGGTACTATCCCTAATACGTTTGTGAATGGATGAAGTTATTCTACAATAAAAATCATATTAAAACCTTTTGGAAATTTTAGTGTGAATATATCTTTGCAGTGGGTGGGTGGCCGCAATGCATAATCATACTTTTTCAAGGGTAATGGTGGGGGGGAAAGGGTGCAATGGTAGAGTAAAATAAATCTTCCTCCCAAAACCTAGGATGTTCAAATTGGAGCTCCTTGGATTCTTATGAAGATCTTTTTGTAAGTAACATTCAGAAATATACACCAAGCGTTGAATTGGAGCTCGCAAAATCCCTCTGTGGCGCACAGCCACATTTGCAATATGTGGGTGGAAAAGCTGTCAACATAGTGGAAAAAATATTTTGCTGAAACTAAAATCTTCTCAGAAATAGCTGAGTCATGCTTTGACAGTTAAGGTAGTCCAGGCACCAATCCACACGATGCCGTCTAAGAGCAAACTCGCCCTGAGACGTCTGTCATACGGACTCAGACTTACTTACAGCTGCAAATGTGCAATTGTGAGACTGCAAAATTGCAGGTAGCTTGCTTATCGGTTCTTAATGACAACCAGGTTATTACTAACAAGGATTTATAAAAGTTAATTTTCCTGGTTTCTATTCAATTCTAATATAACAGGCACTGATTGGTGCAATGTTTATCAACATCATTTCCTCTTCCTGTGAGCTGTCATATACCATATTGTAAAGGATGGTAAGGATACATCCGGGGCACCCTCCCACAAGCTTTGATTCTTTCCTTACGCAAGCACCTGAACTGGGAGTTGGGGATGGAGCACCTGGGGTGGGAGAAATGTTGGGGACAGGCTCCTTTGCTTAAAAATATTCTGAAACTTCTTGGGACATTCTCATGTTTCACAGACCCAGCAGTTCTCCAACAAGAGCATTTGGATTTCCATGGGAAGTGACTCTGGCTGAAGCAAAAATGTGCTTTTGTAAATAAATATATGAGATCATACAGCATAAAAGCTTAAAAAGAAAGCTCATGCTCCAGACTCAAGACCCCTACCTGACTGGGCTGAACAAAGTGCTGGACCTTCCCTGATGGACTGTGGCATTCCCTCTCCCCTCTCGTCAGCATGCTCTTTCTCTGAAGAGGTGATCTTGATCCAATTAAAGTCAATGGGAGTTTGCCACTGGCAGCATCAAGTCCTAAATGCCTCATTTCTCTCTCTCGGCTCCAGTGTCTTCCCTGTCCCACATTCAACCTCTCTCTCTCCTCCCCCTCCCCATCCCTTCTTTCTCCCTCTCCCTCTCTCTGTCGCTCTTCTTTTCCCAAACGCAAATATTCACCCACATCATTTTTTAGGATGGTACCAATCTGGGTTCACCACATGGATAAATTAGTATGCGGCAGTCTGTGCTGCTGTACCACACTGATATACTCCAATGGAGTAAAAGTCTAAGTCTTTTTCCTTCTATCTAGTTGCGCATGATGTGGCAGAATTTGAAGTGGCTTTTCTGGACGAAAATGGTATCTTTGGTATGCTCTTTTCCTTAGCATGTTGGTGTGTTTCAGCTGTGACAATGTAGGGTCAAGCCTGCACTTCTACTGCGCCAGGACAGATTAGAGACATGGATTTACAATGTTTCACTGTCAAATGCATGATTTACCCAAAAGGAGAGGAAAGCCACTGAGAGACACAGAGCATCAGCACACTATCTATAAAGAAGCAGCACAGCTCAGAGAGAAAAACTGGAGAAGTCAGTGTCCTCCTGAAGCTGCTGTCTAAAAATCAGTCAATATCCTAATTTAATGCACAGTAAAGCCTTCCCATTATCCACAAAGTACACAGGATTTGGCCCCTAGGGCATAAAATATGTAACACTTCAAAACACACTAATCTGTTATTAACAAATAAAATAACATATGGTGTTCAGATAAGACTTACATCAAATCTTTCCCAGTGGAATGGGTATAGAAAAACTACATTTCTGGCATATACACCTGCAGGAATAAATCATGTTAAGGATGTGCACTGATGAATCTATTCAGGCACTGACCAAAACCACAGGTAGTCACTGTTTCAACAAATATTTGTCACTGTTCAAAATATTAAAAGTAAGCACCCAGACACCAAAAATTAATATAAAAAGGCATATTAATCTTCTTCGTTATCAGAAAAAAAAGCAATTTACTTTTTCACATGGTAACCAAATTAGAGTAAATGACAAACAACAGATTCAAAAAAGAAAGCTTACATGAGATACTTTGTGTCCTTTGGTTTAGGACACAAAAAAATACATTTGCATTTTGCTTTAGCAAAAGCTTTATCATTTTTTAAATCGGAAGTGCAAGGCCACAGAATTATTGCTGTAATATCTGCAAGTAGCATTGTCCCCAGTGCAAACATATAATAATATACTTATTTGTTTACATTAGATACCTGCTCATTTGAAGTCAGAGCTGTATGCTTTCATGTGGTAATCATATATTTTTTGTGGTAATCATTATATTTTTCATGTGGTAATCATTTCATGTGGTAATCATTATCTTTTTTGACTTTTTTGTAATAAGTGTTACCATTGGACTTATTCTAGACTTGTATGTATTCTATACATACGCATCTATGTATGTATTCTATACATGCGCAACTAGATAGAAATGCTGTAGGCATTAAAAAGTCAAATACTACAATGCAGTTTTGCAAATTACTGTAAATGGTCTCATGCCCCAGCTCTCTTGAAGTCAATAGGAAACCCGCTTTAGCCTTCAACAGTTGTAGTAGAGCAAAGTGAGCCAGTGAACGTTTGCCATAGACTCTGTTATTCCTGTTCTCCTTACCTTGACATGAATTCCAGTGAAGTCAGTGGGATTGCTTGTAAGAGCTGAGCTATTCTCTGCCTTCCATTGTAATATCACCTTCTGAAATTTCAAGGTGCTAATTTCCTGTTTTGAAATTGTAAACTCCAACAATCCCTGTTAATTACAGATTACTAACCCTGCTAACAACGACCTGTGCTACGGCCTCAACATAATGCACAAAAGACACCAGATACATGTGCGGCCCTTACGAATACTGTAGCCACATTCTGGTCCACTGACTGCACTACAAACTGGAGTCTAAACTAGAAACCAATGAACTGTGAAAGGACAAGGATGCAAGGCTGTGCAACAAGGCATGGATAACTGCAGATGTGCCATATAGAGACCTTCCATTAAAACTAGCTTTACATTCAACCTTAAAATATCACTAACTGATTGGTCCAGCATTTCCCGGTGTCACTTCCTCCTCCTGGGGAACTTTATATACCTTATTGTAAATCGTGTGAAGAGACCAGTTAAGCATCAGTAGCCGAAGATCTTTCTGGCTCTTTGCAGACTTCCATTGTTGTATGCATTGGGAATTGTAGATGGGATAGCTAGGTGTAGAGAGTTGCAGCAAAAAGATCTTTTGTGCCCAAAAAAATTCTGAAATTCGTTTTTCCGCCATTCAGTCAGAACTCCCTTTGCCAACGGTGAGACGTTTGGCTGAATGAAGGGTATGGATTTGGCTTCTAAATCTGGCCTTTCTGTGTCATGTGACTAATTAGACCCTGACGAGATCAGAGATGCTCGTCCCTCAGTTCCAGTCACACATCTAAGCAAAGGTACCATCAGGAAAACACCCCTGGCCCGTATACAGGTTCTTCACCATGTTGAATAGCAAATTGATCTCCTAAATGTGTAAAGGGAATGAGTAATGGCCTAAGCTAAAGCTAAGGAAAGCCCTGCGGTGCCTGCCTATATTGATTCTGAACCGCTGAAAACCTGAAATAACCTCTGCTGCTCAGGAAACTCAAACAGCGAGGACCAGCTTCAGTACCTATAAGCCCAGTCCTGTTACCATTGCAGGTGACTCCAGACCTCCAATCTATTTTAATGGGAACAGCACCAGGCTTTCTTTCTACTTAATAAAAAATGAAGATATTAATCTACCTGTTGACATGTGTTGGGCACAAAGCCATTGTCTGGTGCTTGTTTGGTTCCCTGTATGAATATGACTCATGAGATAATAAAGGACCTGATTTCCATTCTGCCAGACCTTTCGTTTCCAATGGTTAACTATTAATTTGAGAAGCACGATGTAATACCTCCATAAAACAGCACAGTTTTAAATGCTTGATATGAGTAGAAAAAATCCACCAAAATGTTTAGTTTGAGCAAATTTGATTCTTTTCGCTGGGCCCCTGAAAACATCTCTTCTACCTGACTCTTCCTTTCCTCCCTTAAAGATTGTCATTGCAAGAGTTCCCTTACAACTGAGGATGTGCACATACCACCGCCAGGACACACGAGTGCTGTTCCTACATAAGCTAGCAGTTTTCCACCTGGATCCCCACGAGGCTGTGTTGTTTTACCAGCCATGGGAAAAGTTTATGAAAAATGTAACTAGTTAAAGTTAAAAGTTAGCAGCCTTTAAAATTAACTTGAGTTATGTTAAAAGTTAAATATTTCCACTTTCAACTAGTTAAAAGGTAAGTTAAAAGGAAAGTAACTAGTTAAAAGTGAAGTTGATTCATGAGAATGTGTGGAAATGTGTGGGACATGGTGAATTGCCTCTTAGAATCATTTTTCATTTTCTAATGCAATTGGTGGGTTTCGTTGCCATAAGCCCACAGAAGCACACTCATTTACTCGGAACTCACCCTGCTTTACCTGAACACAATGTTATACTTGTCATACGATTTTCAGAATAACAATTTACCAATACCTATGTAAAGTTGGATCCTTCTCAACCTCTCCACGTGAAGTACTTTATAAAAGTCAATGCATCATATAGGTATACCAGAATAACAGAAAGGAGATATTCATGGCCTGGTAACAAATGAAAGCTGTTTCCACAGAAAACCTCTGTTGTTACCATTTTTATTGCTCTAAAGGGGTATGAAATACATCTGAATTAGAAATAATGAATTGTCTGAAAACCAAAATTAGACTGAAATAAGAAAATCAGTTTAAATGAGAAAAAGGATGTTCAGCTGCAAAGCAGAAACTGTGTAAACATGCTTATTGAACTTCAGCAAAAGCTGTATTTCAGAATTTACACCTGACAATTTTCCTCTTCTGTCTTTCAAAACTAAGCCCTCACTACTGAACAATCGCTGTACATGGGCAGATGAGAGAATGCTTGTATTACAAGAGATGAATAGTTTTTTCATAGTAGGTGACAGCTCAGATACTCAGACACTGTTGGTGGCACCTGTGCGTGATTGCCGCTCCCTGGTCGGTGCTCGCCGCCCCCTCTTGCTGCCGACAGTGCTGGCGGCATTGGCAGGAGCTCCCACTGCTGTCGGCGCATCCATGCCCTACTAGCCGCCGGAGGCACATGCCATTCATGGCTCAGCTTCTTGGGCCCTGGTTCAGATCTTCATTAAAATTAAAAAAGTCATCATCTGCTTCACTCCCACTACTTGTTCCCACTCTTACTGGGATCAATGTCTCTGCTTGCTTGTGCTTGTTCCTTCTCATGCAGCCAACTGGCTGCCCTATTGACTTCTGCAAATGCACAGACAATGCCAGCATGAACTAAGGAACTCTGGGTCTTGTAGTTCTTAAGAGACCATATCTCATAGGAAGGCACACTACTCTCTGTCTCTCAAACAAGAAATCCTAGAGTTTCAATAAAGAAATATTGTTTCATGTAAGTCCTAGAGAGTGGCTGTGTCAGGAAAAACTCTGGGAAAGCCAGATTTCAATTTTTTAAAACTTTTACCTTGTACTTAAAAAAAAAAGTTAAAGTAACTTTTTTTTTAACTAGGTAAAGTTAAAAGTTAGCCATTTCTTTAACTTTTTAACTAGTTAATTAACTAGTTAATTCCCATGACTGTGTTTTACATATATACCACCAGACTAGCTCAAGGAGAGACCTAAGGAGAAATCATGGCATTGGCATCAGGATTTCATAGGTACAGCAGCTGACTAACATTTACATCAGTTCCCCACCCATAACTATGCCTAAAACAAACATACAGATTATACACACATGTTCAAGTAAATAAAGGGCACAGGCTGAACTGTCAGGGAGATGATAAACTCTCTCAGGGACAGACTTTTTTTTTTTAACTCCTCTATTGTTACAGTATGGGCACGTCTCCATTTCATCTATGGCAATGTAGTGATGCGCTATGGTCACATAGCGATTATGTGGTTCTACACGTGATTGTCAGCTACCTTGCTGAAGTGGTGCCTCCCCCAGTATAGCGTGCTGCTATGATGACCTAATGGCGAAATCTACCTGTGCGCTGCACGTATGGCACAGTAACCTCCCAAACTGTGCCATGCTTTAGTATTTCCAAAAGGCACTGCTAAAGCACAGCCCCATAGCAACATCACTGTACAGCAACGTGTAGACACACCCAATGTAGCATAATGGCCTTGGTCAAAATTAGGGACCTCTGCAATGTACTGCCCTAAAAAAAACAAAACAGTAATGATAATAACAATTGATAATAGTGTAACCCAGACCATGAGCTGTAAGATATAATTTGCACACATTTTATGTTTCTTTCCATGGTCCTTTTTTATGCATGTTCAGTGCTGCACTTGATTTATAATACAATACATCAGCTATAATACAGCAAATCACCTTGACACACATGCATCTAATTTAAAACTAACTGCTTATATGCAGCATATAGAGAGATTTAATGACTGCGGAGAGAAATAGAGGCCCAGGATCAGAGATGGCAAGTTATACATCCTATTTCAACCTGACATATGTACATAAAGGCTGAGTACAGACATTCAAAAAGCCTGAACCTAAATTGATTCAATCTTTGCAGGCTACTCTAACTGAACTGATTTGCAAGTGAACAGACATTCACTTTTGCTTCCAGAAATGCAGCCACATGTCTGCAGTGGGGGGCACTAGAGCAAGCCCACTAGTGTTCTAGAGGGGGACACTGGGGGGGGCTAGAGCAAGCCCTCCCTTCCCTTCAGCAGCAGCCACAAGACTGGAAGGAAGCTGGAGGGGGTAGGGGGTCATGGCCAGGCCCTGGCAGGCCACTGTGTATGATTGTGGAGGGGTTTAAACCCCCACCCTGACCTGCAGGGACCCCAGCCACGGTGTGCCTGGAGGGGGAAGGGGAAATCAACCCTTGCCAGGCTTGTGCCCAGTGGGGGAAGGGCATGCCCAGACACCAGCCAAGGCAGTGCCTCAGATGAGGAGGGGGCAGGGGGCATGGCCAGAGCTGTCTGGCATGGTTCCACCATCTGCCCGCTTCCCGCAGAGCTGGGGCTGGGGCTGGGGCTGGGGCTGAGCCAGGCCGGCCCATGGGCACTGCTGAGGGCAGGAGTGCAGGGGCTGGACCAGGCTGGGCCATGGGGGCAGGACCCTTCCCTGCCAGCTACAGCTCAGGTTGGGGCCTCAGGAGCTGCTCCCAGCTCCCCACATCCAGGCTGGGCCAGGCTGCTGTGGAGCTGCAGCTGCCTGGGAAGGGCCCAGCCCCCACAGCCTGACCTGGGCTGGCCCCACTATCTGCCTGTCTCCCTCGGGGCTGAGCGGGGCCAGCTGTGGGTGCTGCTAAGGTGGCCATGGAGGGACTGGCCTGAGCCAGGCTGTGGGGGCACAGCCCTCCCCAGCCAGCTGCGGCTCTGTGACAACTCGGCCCAGCCTGAGCATGAGGAGCCAGGAGCAATCTGAGCATGCAGCTCCCATGGCCCCAGCCCAAGCCATAGCTGGCAGGAAAGGGCCCTGCCCCCGTGGCTCCGTCCGGGCCGACCCCTCCATGTCCGCCCTCAGCAGCACCCGTGGGCCAGTCTTGCTCAGCCCCACAGCCCTAGCCCCAGGTGAGGCAAGCAGAAGGCAGGGCTATGCCAGCCGGCTCTGGCCACACCCTCTGTCCCTGCCCCTGGAGCAGCAGGTAGGAGACCATGACAGGGGCTGCTCTGGCCCGGCCAGGCAGACCCCCAGCTAAGGGCTCCCAGGAGGAGAGGGTGAATAAACCCCCTCCCTGCCCCTTTGCCGTAGGGGGCCATGTTGGCTGGCGTCTGGGTGGGGCCAGCCCAACCTAGGGCTGCAGAGCATGCTGGGATGCTAGGGGACTCTGATTTAACTTGAACCAGGAAGGGGTCTGGGACAGAAGTTCCATAAACTGGTTTGACCTAAATCAGTTCAGTCTGATACTACATTCAACCAGGTTGATCTTAAACCAGTTTCAGCCGTTTTAAACTGGTTTACGTGCACCATACTTGTTCTGTTACAGGTTTAAATCAGTTTCTGATCACTTAAACTAATTATGTGTTACTTCTGTCCAAGAGGTAGGAATGGTGGGCCTGCTCCAGCTTTTGGAGGGACCAGGACGAAGCCTGGAATGAGGAGAGTACGCATTTCTCCTGACTACCTTTCAAAGCTCACATGCCTTTGCCTGCATTGTGGAATTCAGGATGCAGTGCATGCAAACATACATTTTAGATCCAACAATAGTTTGATGTGGATGGATGGAGTAGATTCTTTGACATCCATTCATTTAGTGAGAAACTCTGACATTTCTTCTCCTCCATCGTATCCGAAGGATTCTGTTACAGTCCTGAGGAGAGATATACCCACATCTGGTCACACTGCTTTCTGCCCAGTACAGTGATCTCTTAGACCCTTCCCAAGCCAAAGTAAATAGGCTTTGTGTGGTTTTACAGGGTTGTAATGTTTGATGCAAGGTCCGCCCCATCTGCACAGCCAAGCCACAGAATTTCTAGTTCAGTACAAGACCATGATCCCAGAATGTTCCTCTCCCTTGCTAATTGTCTGGGGTACAGGAAAAGATGCTCTTCATTTCTTTAGGTATGTATCACCTATTGTTCAGCATTAACAAAAATATCTTCTTTGTTGCCACAGGGCCAAAGCTCAGATCACACACGGCACTCCTTCATTAAGGGAAATAACTGGCAAACAATTCTTCATGACTTGCCAGGTCACCTTTGGAACAAAAATAGGGCATTCATTTTAAAGGCGTCAACCCTACATTAGTGAAAATCCACACTTCCCCTTCCTCAGCTGTTCTTGGACTACATTCCCACCAAATAAATATTTTAAAACCCTAAATTGGGAGGTGAGGAAGGAAGGCCAGTTGACTAGAAGCAAAAGGAAAAGGAGCTTACAAACTTGTCCTGAAAACTGTCCTGTTTGCTTTCCCCTGTTCACCCCCTCATGGTCTTATGACACCGTGCTGCAGCCAGCCACCTGTCGTGGGTAGTCATTCTCATACAGACGGCCTGCACGGGTCTTCTTTCACCGATGCATGCAAATTGCAAGTCCCCTCTACCCAGAGTTCTGAATTGCTCGCACAACTGCTCTCGTGTTTAAGTCAAGGATCTCCAAGCACTTGCCAATTATCAACCGTTCCTGCCTCACGACACTCCCCAGTGTGCTGTGTATCTATGGATTGTAAACACCGAGTTTACAGCTAGATGATTTGGCTTCTGGGATGTTTTAAGGGCTCAAACCTGCTCCCATTGAAGACAATGGAAAAAATTCCCCTTAAGCCCCTTTGCTTTGATAAGCAAACAATTAGTTTCCAAAGGCCTAATTTACCACCCGCTGAAGTTAATAGAAAAACTGAGCTTTGGATCAGGCCCAAAGCGATTTGCTAAAACCACACAGTGAGTCACAGCTTAGAGAATCAACCCAAATGCTCAGATTTGTATCCCATGCTCTAACCACTAGATTACAGTCCCACATATACCCTGCAATAATCTTCACTGAAATGACAGCAGCATTTCTCTGATGAGCATGTTAGGCATTACTAAGTAATGGGTAACATATGTCCATTATACCATCTTTCTTAAGGTAGAAGAGGGAATGGGAATAAAAGTGCTATCACTGGGGCTTGAGCCTCTCCATTTATTCCTTGCCGGGGAAAACAATATTCTCCTTAATCCCAGGTTTAAAATGTTGCTGAAATACACATTTTATTTGGATCCACATTTACTTTTAATGTCATCCCAGCTGTATTGTAGGCACACTGAAGTGGCTGTGAGGCTGAACTACTAACATGTGTTTCTTCCTCACCAGGCTCAGAGTAACACATTTGTTACTGATTATTGCACTAAGATCCTGATTCTGCAGGACATTTCCAGCAGAGGCTGAGAACATTCAGTCCTTCACAGGATAAGGAGCTAATTAATTATTTTC
The DNA here is from genome assembly GCF_001723915.1 of Gavialis gangeticus. NCBI lineage: Eukaryota > Metazoa > Chordata > Crocodylia > Gavialidae > Gavialis > Gavialis gangeticus. The sequence continues at coordinate 21,097,438 of NW_017728998.1, read as the reverse complement.
TACTGTTTTTGGAACATGAAGGTATGGGTGGGATATTAACCTCATATCCCGTCTGTAGTTTCTGTCCAAGTATATGTTAAAGGACACATAGCACTCTGAAATAAAGCAAAGGATAGCTCTAGTGTTTTGGCCAATATTCCTTCCCCTCCTCCTGGCATGTGTTCTGGGGACAAAAGCTGTGCATTGAATATTGCTGAGAACGTAGCAGCTCCTGCCTTAGCCTGCATGCTTCTGGAACCGTGAGTATCCAACTCCGTGCTTACAGGCGCTCTTGTGAAACCAAATTCCATTTTATTTTGTATCTCCGACAGCAGACATGAAGTCCTAACTGATGCAATACTCTGCAAACCATTCATGCCCATGTGTTCACAAATAAAACCACATGGGCGCATCTACACGTGTGCTGTTATGTGCCTTAGCCTATTTTAATGTGCATTAAAGCATCACACAAAGCAGTGCTCTTTAGCTAATGTGTATTAAAATAGGCTTTTGCACATTTTCCCAGTACCTCACAATGGAGGTGCTAGATTTAATAGGCATTATCTAAAGCACATTAATTGAATGTGTAGATGCACTGACAGGCAGGTCAATTATTCTCAAATCCCCCAGAGGACAGTGATTGTTCTAATGTCATTGGCAATTGCTGTGTCTGGTCACTTGAATTCTCTGCATTTCAGTGGGAAATTCAGGGTGGCAAACTAGCGTCCATCTCACCTAGGCTAGCAGAGCTGCCCTGCCAAATGGAGAATCACCCAGGAGGAAAAGAAAACCACACATTGGGTGGGGTGGGGGGAACGACATCCAAAAAATTCTTTTCGTTTCCAAATGGCTGGCACGTTAACGCCACACGGGACTCTTGAATTTTAGACCTGCCAATTTGCAGAACTGTCTAGAGCTGGGAGCCTGCTTAGTTGAGGGGGGAGGAGGGTGGTTTTATTCTTATCCCCTGACTTCCCCCTGCTTTGGGAGGCTGCACTAGCAAGGCTTTCCCAGCTCTTGGTATTTTAAGGTCAGGAGAGTTTCAATCTACCAATGTGCAGAGCCGGAGCTAGGGTTAGGGGCCACTTAGTGATGGGGGGCGATTTTATTCATCTTTGCCCCGACTTCGGGGGCTGCTCCGAGTTTCACCAGTTGAAACCCAGCGGATCCGAGGTGGGGGAGGAGGCTCTGCCTGCCGGGCTCCGTTATTACACAACCGGGGCTGCCCAGGAGCCTCCCAGCCCCCTCCAGCACTTCCGTCCCCTTCCTCCATGCAAACCTCCCCACTTCCCTTTTCCCCTTCCCGCCCCGCTTCCAGCCTCGGCCCTTCCACCCGCTTCCCTCGTGCCCCGGTGCACATTTCTTCGCGGGCTCGTCGGTGCTGCTCCCCCGCCCGGGGGCCGGGGGGGAGGGGCGGCCGGGCTGCGGCTCGGCTCCGCGGCACCTGCGCAGGGCGCGGGG
>NW_017728998.1:21095137-21095554 GCF_001723915.1 Gavialis gangeticus | reverse complement strand
CCGGAGCCGGGGCTCAGCTTATCGGCGTGGTCCCTAAGGCACAGAGCGGGGAGCGCTGCAGCGGGCGGGCGCGGGCGGGCTCACGCGCAGTTGCCCATGGCCTTGACCAGGGAGCTCTCGGGCAGCTGGCGGAAGATGCCGCGCAGCGTCTCCAGCTCGCGGCTGAGCTGCTCCACCCGCTTGCGCAGCCGGTCATTGTCAGTGGTGAGCTCCAGCACCTTCTGCTGCGTCTCCGCGTTGCGCTGCTTGGCCTTGTCGCGGCTCTTGCGCACCGCGATGTTGTTGCGCTCCCGGCGCACGCGGTACTCGCTGCTGCTCTTGTCCACTGTCTTTTTCGTTTTGCCCCGCGGCTCCGCCGGCAGCATCTTAAGCGCGGCGGGCGGGTGCGCGTGCGCGTGGGGGTGCGGGTGCGCGTGG
>NW_017728998.1:21094172-21094476 GCF_001723915.1 Gavialis gangeticus | reverse complement strand
GGGTGCGCGTGGTGCGGGCTGGGCACGGGCGTGGGGGGCGGCGTGGGGTGGCCGGGCTGCAGGTGCATGGTGGTCTGGGCGCAGTGCGCGATCTGGTACTGCAGGTGCGACGGGGCGGGCGGCTGCGCGGGGTAGAGCGCGGGCAGCGCCGCCGGCTTGGCCTCCTCGTCCTCCCGCGGCTCCTGCTTGATGAGCAGCGGCCGCAAGCCGGGCGCCGCGATGCGCTCGTACAGCGCGTCCAGCTTGCCGTCCAGGTAGCCGAAGAGCGGCTGCGGCGGCGGCGGCGGCTGCGGCGGGGGCCCCT
>NW_017728998.1:21086155-21093991 GCF_001723915.1 Gavialis gangeticus | reverse complement strand
TGGGGGGGAGAGCTCCCCCCGCTCCCCGCGTTTTGTCCCGTGCTCTCCTGGCACTGTTCCTAAATGGCCCGTCTTCCCCGGCAGCCCAGCCCAGCCCCCGCGGCGCCCTTGGGCCAGGAGAACGGGAGGGAAAGTTTGGTTTTGAAAAGAAGGTGGAGGTTCCCCTCCCGCCAGGCTCCAGGGGAGCCCCCTGCGCACAAGTCCCGGAGCTCATAGGGGAAAAAAATCCTCTGCCATGGCCCTGAAATAATGCTTTTCAGGCCACTGACACTGGGTTTTCAGGGGAAATCACGGTGGGACGTGGAGTGAGCGCTGCTGCCCGGGGGGGAGGGACTCCGACAAGCCGCTCCGCAGCCCGCGCTGGAAAGCAGGGACGCGGTGTCCGAGCTGTCCTGAGGCTGCATCACGACGGGTCTGTGGTGGCCGCAGGGGAAGATGCTAAGCAGCAGCTGGTGGATGGGCGGCTGTGCGGGTTGTAGCCCCGTTGGTCTAAGGACACAGGCAGACAAGTAAATCTGATCTTTCATTAGACCAACTAAAGAGTTGGAAAAAAATTTCTTAGCAAGCTTTCGGGTTTAAAAAAACACCTGACGATGGGGTTTTAAATCTGAAAGCTTGCTAAGAAATTTTTTCCCAACTCTCTAGTTGGCGTAATCAAATGCACAGCTTGCTTTTCCTGATCAATTAAAAATGAGTCTTGGATTTTTGGGGGGGTTCATAAATAATTCTTGCTGAAAACCTGCAAGGCTTTTTTTTCAAAATGTAAATGTTGCCTGAATGGAGCAAGCCCGTGGTCTGTCAGGACCCTAGTCGAGGATTTCCTGCACAACTAAAAGACTGGTAGCTTCACGGGGCGTTTTGAACAAGCTTCCCGTGCAGGAGAGGTGCCCTGGTCTGTCACCAAAACCAGTGCCAGACACTTGAGACGAAAGTGTAAACCTGTGCAGTGCGTGACTCTTCACTGCTCTAGCGTGTGTCTGGTCCTGCTTGCTCCACAGGCGAATAGCCCCATTCGCAACAAAAGGGCAAGTCTTTCTAGTCCAGGATTTTCCCTTTGAGGGGGAAAATCTTTCTAACTTCCAGCCAGTCTTAGTTTGCCTGGAGCTTTTAAGGTCCCATTCTGATACTCAAGTCAACAGGCACAGCGTGTAAAATAAATGGTAATTGCCGCACAACACAATAGAAATATGCAACTAAAATGTTTGCCAGCAAACAACACTACCTGTTATCATGCTTTGAACATACACTCACAGATAGTAGCAATTCTGAAGTTTTCACTTGAACTGCCATCTCAAACCCATTCAAACAAGGGCAGGACATTTGGGATCCTGGGATACTGGGGATTTGGGAATTTGGGATCTTCTGTTCTTTGCTTCCCTCAGTAACAAACAGACAAGTTCCAGTAACTATCTATCCACTTTAAGTACAGTCCTGCTGCGTCCAGCATTTCTCTCCTTAAGCCCAGTTACATTTGTGTAAGTTAAAGTAGACCCTTTTAAAATTAAATTTTAATTGTTGTTAAATGGATTGCAGTAAAGTGGCAATTGTTTCATAAGCTTTACACAAAAGAAATCATTCTTACTGTTTCTGGCATTTTGTCCCTCACTTTTCTACAACACTAGAAATCCGTATGCTAGAAAGCTCAACAGCTAACAGTCTCTCTGGAAAGAGTAAAAAGAAAAAGAACAAACATAAAAACCCTCCAAACACATTTGCATCAATTGAGAAGCCCGACTTCAAGATGATATTTCAGTCCCCAGACCTGTTAGTTTCAGCAAAATGTGTTGAAGAGTTAATTAATTCAGCCCCCAAAAAGGGAAGGATGCCTGTTGCATCATTGATCTCTGGAGCAGGACTGCTGTCAACTCTTGAGGGTGCTATTCTTCCATCTCAAAATAAGATCCTGCTTGCTGATAAATGTAGGACTACGAAAGACAAAATCAGTTTTGGTCCCTACTGCCAGTTAGGAAGATAATTGAAAAGAAAGGCTAAACCATAATCATTAAGAAATACCAGCGTTGGTGCATCTATAAAGGATTTTAGTAGCCCTTATATCAAAGTAAACTAGAGTAATCTTTTCTCTACAATCACTCCTACTTTTTAGACCACAGACTTCCACCAACTGCATAAAGCTGCAGTATCCAGGGGGTTTTTGGTGGGGGGGAGGATTGTTTGTTTATTTTGTTTTTTTTTACTTTCCAGCCTGTGAAGGGCAAGATTTCATATTCTCCATCACCGATATGAGAGGGCATAAAAAGTGTAATGCTTACTATTCATACTACAATACCACTGAGGAACAGACCAGGATCCCAGTATATCAGATGCATTTCATCATGTTAAATTAAAAGATTTCCCCACCATGACAGGGCTTCAGAGTCTCCAGCGTGACAATTTTGTGCATGAACTGCGGGTTGTAGGTAGTTCTGACTGTTAAGGCAGTGTGTATAAATCATGGCTCAGACTTTGAAACTTCAGCAAGTGTTTAGCACAAATGCATAAAACAACTGTATGCAATACTGGACAGAAATCTTTAGATGAACTAGTCAAAACATTTACCCACGTGTAAATAAAAGGGCATATTTTTAAACACACAATGTTCAATATTTAGTTATTCTGATCAGAGCTAATGCCTTTTCTTTTGTAACTTGTAAAAGAAACACATGACTTTATATGCAGCAAAGCAAAATGTCTTTTATTAACTGTATAGACTTAAACTGTGGTCAGTAATAGTTAATTTAGGTACACAAAAATTAGGCTTTGAGAATCAAGAACTGTAGAACAGCAGGAGTCAAGAGAATATTGATAGGAAGTGTCATTTATCTGATACTTCTTTCTTAAGATATCTAGAAACATATATTTATATATATATAAAATAAAGGAAACACTCATGCCAGGAGGACCTCTATGCTCACATCTTCTACCCCTTATGCAGAGGGAACAGAGCTCAGCCACTTCTGTACTCTCTGGATGGATATCTTCGGTCTGCGCCTAAGCAAGACACTGACTAGAAACAAAAGGGAGTTGCTTTTTCAGAAGCAGAGCTGTGGAAGAAAGACATGGATCATGGGGGTTAAGGAAAACATAGTACAGCTCAGAGAAGAAAGATTCCCGGGGGGGGTGCCTGGAGCTACCACGGCTCAACCTCGTGCCACACTGCCAATGAACATGCAGGAACCAGAACACGGGGTCGTCATGTGAACTGGGAGTTGGAGATGCCCCAGGTTAACGGAGGCTTTGTGGCCTGCCTCAAAACCACTACATCATGGTATAATAAAAGTTGAACTCCCCTGGAAGTCCCGTCCCCAGTTATGTCTCTCTGACTTCTCTTGAGGGAGGGAATGATCTGAAACTTCCCATGACCTTGCACACGTGTGAGGATCCTTGGAAAGAAAGAGGTCTTTGGGCCAAATCCCATTCCCGTGGAAGCCAGTGGATGATGAATCAGGATGAGAAGCTTATCCCAGTGGAGCAGACTGCAGGTTACTGCTCCTGCTTCTCATCACTAGGAAGTGGGAGACCCATTAACACCCTGGTTGCAAGGAGCAAAAAGTTACCTTTGAGTAAGCTGCAGACAAAATACCTACACTGGTGTGGCTTACACTGATGTGGTTTTACCCCTGACTGCTTCAAGGGCAATTTTACCCTGGTTGGGTTAGAACTACCTGATTTGCATCAACCTTCCACTTTTTTTTTCTGCCAGTGCAAAGGTCAGTTCCAGTGGTGTGACTGTTGTGTGTCCAGGCCCCAACTTGCCAAACTTAGGTATTTATGTGGTCTCTCTTTCCATAACACCTGATCCCCTTATAATCTTTATTTTCCATCCCAACATCCTATGCGCACTATTCTCTCTCACTGTACTGATGGGAAATTAGGGACACCGGGGCTAAGTGATTCACCCAAGGTCACATAGGAAGTCTGTTTCCCTGAGTCTCAGGCTAGTACGCTAACCTCTGAGCCATCCACGGCAACCCTCTCCTGTTCTGCTTTCCCCAGGAAAACAAACCCTGATATTTTCCTGAAAGACTTAGGAACACTGTTTAATTTGCCCAAAGATACTCCCCTTTCAACTGGGGGAAAAGTTAAATTCAATTTTATCTTTAAAAAAATCCTTTAAAATAAACTGTTACAGGAAATTGCATTTCTTTCTTTTTGTTTGTTGTCACTTTATGGGTTAACAGAGCAGACAGGAGAGCAGAGCTTGATCCAGCCTCCACAGCAGTCAGTAGACAGTCTATCCTGGACTTTAACAGGAGCTGGCTCAGGCCCCTAAATAGCACGGAAACATGTTAGCAATAATAATTACAGAAAAGAAAAGGAACAAGATATCAATGACCTCCCACAGTCCCAAGTCTAATCCTTTTCTCCCCCCAACACAGATCAAAGGCTTTACCCCTTCATACCTGGTTGGCTGCTTTTTTGCCACCTGAGGTTTAATCCATTAAACATTTACTTGGCCCATAGCAGGCTAGTAGCCCAGAACATGACTCCCTGATAATGGTGCATGTTTGACTGACAGCTCTAGTCTGTTGTGAAACCAGACTGGCCTCTAAATTTATCTGGTGGGACTGCAGGTCTCCAGCACATTTTCCCACCTCTGTTTTAAGAGCTCCAGCTAGGTAAGGGAATAGCATCCTTTGACAAATTATTCACCCTAATGATGCCATGAGGATACTATCATCATCAATTCCCTCTAACAATACTTATTAGCAATGTGAACTATGAAAGCAGCTGACAACTGAATACATTCACACCTGTTACATTTTGTGCTGTGGCATATTTGTTTAAGCATTCCCACATAATATTAAATCACATTAAAATAGTCTTAAAATGATCTTTCAGTAAAGAGTTGTTTTTGCTTCATTACTACAATATTTAGGTGACTGTGGGTACGTCTATGTGAGGCATTTAACTGTGCTGTAGTGTAGTTTACTGCTCAGTAAGTGCATGTGTCTACATGTACACACACTTACTGCACAGTAAATGAAGCGAATCACAGTAGCGGTTAGTTACTGCGCAGTAATGCACATATAGACTCCAACCGGGAGTAAATTTGCTCCTGGTCAGCCCTGCCACTAAGGGGCCAGCCAGAGGCTAGCCCCAGGGCTCCGGGCTGGGAGGCTCTCGTGCCCCAGGGCTGGGCAGGCCCAGCTTCAGGTGTGCAGGCATTTTGACCCCTGGGATACATATGCAGGGAGCCAGTCCCCTGTGTTCTGCTGGGCAGGCCGCAGGCCAGCTGTGCCGGCCTGCCTGCACCCTGGCACCACTACCTAGCACCACAGTGCCGTGCAGCTGCCAAGCCCGTGCCATCCAGGCCTACAGGGTACTACAGGCTCCTGCTAGCCTGTCATCACCCAGGCCCAGCTGCAGGCAGCTTGACCTGCCTGCAGCCCACCCCCAGCATTCTGCCCAGAGTCTGCAGGCACCGTGGGGCTTTGCCTCACCATGTGAATGTCAGTCCCAAGCTGGGCCCCTGCACTGGGCACTGCAGGCAGCTGCCTGGGCCCAGCAGCACAGGGACAACCACATAGAGGCCCAGAAAGCCAGAGTGGGACCCAGCAGCTCAGGGAGCCCAGGCCAGCAACTGCTCTGACAACTCCTTCTGCAGCCTCAGCCTCAGCCCCAGACACAGGGTGTGGCTGGCCATGTCACTGCCAGCTGCCAGCAGTGCCAGCTCCTCCCCAAGGAGGGCCCCCAGCTGGGTGCCTGCACTCCACACCCTGCCATCTGAGGACACTGCCCGGAGCTGCATGCTGCCGCTGCCAGCTGGAACCAAGTGGAGCTGCTGATCATGCCAGTCCCAGCTATGTGGTAAGACCCACACTGGGGGGAGGGCCCTCCCCTCCCTTCGCCCGCCCCTGCCTGGCCCGCCTACACTCCCCTGGCCCTGGTTTCCCCTCCCCCCACAGCATGCAGGGAGGCAGGAGACAGTGCAAAACTTTACTGAGCAGCCCGTGCACCCAGAGTTGGCTGGACACGGGCCTCTCATACACCAAACAATGCATCAATAGCCATGCATCAACAGCCATAGGTAGCCCTCCAGGTGGTGGAGGAGATTGCAGGGCAGCCTGGGTTTGCCCCCTGCACCACTGAAGCTCAGGGTCCCATGCCAGGTGCGCAGGTGCACCCAGGGCACCATGGCAATCAGCAGCAGCAGGGCATAGTTGGTGGGGCAGCCCTTGCTCTGTACAAACAGCTCCTTGTGCAGCATCTATAACATGTACAACATGGGCATGCTCAGGGTGCAGCACTGGCATGGTGGGGTCTGGCCCTGGAGCACCTCTTTGGAGATGCCCCTTGTGGGGAGGGTGGGGACATGGACAACTCCTCATCCTAGTTGTCTGGGAGCCCTGCATCCTCCAGCCCAGGCACCATGGCCTGGGTGGTAGCACAGGAGAATGGCTGGCCTGCAGGACGAAGGGGGGGAAGAGGGCTCTGGAGCCATAGCAGCAGGTGCTGCCAGGAGCCTGGCCTCTCCCAGCCTGGGAACAGGGAATGAAAGGCAGCCTGCCTACGGCCAGCACCCAGTGGCTTGCCTGCTCCTGGGGGAACAAGTCGGGGTGGGGGTCTCGGTCAGTAGCTGCCTGGGCCTGGGCCTGCCCGGCTGACTTTCCATGGTTCCTGTGCGCCCATGCATGCCCAACACCCAATCTGAGGCTGGGCAGCACACGTACAGAGCATCTCTTCTGATAAATGTTGCAAACTCACAACCAGCTTCTTACTCATGGCTCTGCAGGTTGTACAGCTGCACACAGGGGAGTGGCGATACTTGGCAGCCAGGATGCAGCCTCAGGGTCACTGTTACCCACAGCCAGGGCCCTGTGGATGTGCTGGCTCAGTCAGAGGTGGACCTAGGACTGCACCATCCTCCTGGACCAGCTGATGACAGCATCAGAGGGCCTGCTGGAAGACACCTGACAGGCAGTGGACATTGCCCACAGAGATGCACAGGACCAAGCAAACCAGGAGTTCCAGGAGCAGCTTCTGGCTCTGGAGCACAAGAGGGTGGAGGTGCTGCGGGAGCAGAACGTGATCCTGGCCAGGGCAGTGCAGGCCATGGACAATGACCAGTGGATGCTGGACACTTTTCCGGCCCTGATGGCTGTTTCATGCCACCTGCTGCCTGGCCCCCCACCCCTAGCCCTGCCTGCCCCATGGCAGCCACCCTCCACCCAGCAGCAGGCCCTGCTCTGAGCCTGGAAGGAGATCCTGTGCTGCCTCTGGTAGCCAGAAGCACCTGGCCCGGGTGCCCCACCACTGCCGATCACCTTGGAGCTGGAGATGCCTGCAGCAGGACTAGGACTACACAGCAGCCCTACTGGCCCTGGACATTGGTTACTGGAGGGGGAGCCACCTGCATTGGGGGACCACCAGCCGCCATCACCCCTGGGTGAGCCACCCACCATCAGGCTCGCTGTGGCATATACACTCACAGGGGAACAGCCAGAGCCCAGGGTCCTGGCTACCTGTCCCTAGCTCTGCCCCATAGGTACCCCCACCCTGGGACAGCACACAAAACGCTTTGTAAATAGTTTTCACAGGGAAGAAGGTGTTTTATTGTTGGTGGGTGGTGATGGGGCTCTCTTGTTATGAGGGGGATGAAGAGGGGACTCTGTTTGGTGGGGGGCGTCTATTTGATGTGAGGGGAATAAAAATTTGTTCTTCTGAGATGTGTCTGGAGTGAGCGTGGTGCTAGGGGTGGGGGAGTCTATGGGTAGTGGTCCAGACTGGCTACAGTGGGGCGTGCAGGAGGAGGTGGTTGGCCAGTGCCTCTCATACCTGGTGCCCTGACCCCCAAAGGCAGGTGTGTAGTTTGTCCAGGGCCTCAGTGGCTGGGGG